>NW_028327206.1:0-600189 GCF_987537825.1 Furipterus horrens | reverse complement strand
CTGTTGGTGGGAATGCAGACTAATGCAGCCACTATGGAAAACAGTATGTAATTTCCTCAGAAAATTAAAAATAGAACTGTCTTTTGACCCAGTGATTTCACTGCTGGGAATATACCCTAAGAATCCTGAAACACCAATTCAAAAGAACCTATGCATCCTTATGTTCATAGCAGTGCTATTTACAGCCAAGTGTTGGGAAAAGCCTAGGTGCCCATCAGTAGATGAGTGGATAAAAAAAAACTGTGGTACATTTACGCAATGGAATACTATGCAGCAGAAAGAAAGAAGGAATTCCTACTTTTTGTGACAGCATGGTTGGAACTTGAGACTATTAAGCCAAGTGAAATAAGCCAGTTGGTGAAAGACAAGTACCATATGATCTCACTTATAAGAAAAATCAAATGAACAAAATAAACTAATGAGCAAAACAGAACCAGAGACATGGAAACAGGAAACAGACTGACAGCTGCCAGAGGGGAGAAGGAAGGCAGGAATGGTGGAAAGAAAGGGAAGGGATTAGTCAAAGAACATGTATGAATGAACCATGCTTATGAACAATGAGTTGGGGATTGACTACAGGAGTGGGTTGTGTGCTGGGTGGAGAAGGGCAAAGAAGGACAAATTGGGACAACTGTAATAGAATAAACAATAATAAAAAAAAGAAAATTAGACTTCCAGTAAAGATGGCAGTGTAAGCAGATAAGGCTCACTTTTTCACACAACCACATCAAAATTACAACTAAAATATAGAACAACCATCACTCAGAATTGTCAGAAATTGGGTTGAATGGAAATCTGGTAACTATGGAATTAAAGAAACCACAGCCATTGAGACTGGTAGGAGGGGTGCAGACATAGAATGGGCTGGTCCCGCACCCTGTATGGTGTATAAAATTTTGGGACGGATATCTCAGGAGCAAGGAATCCCAGCCCCATACCAGGGACCCCAGCCCAGGGTTCCAGTGTAAAGAAGGTAAGTCCACACAACTTCTGGCTGCAAAATCCAGCAGGGATTGAGTCAGTGGAAGAAATTGCTGGAGCCCCAAGCAGTTCCTCTTGAAGAACCCACACACAGACTCACCTACTCAGACTCACTCCCTCTGAGCTGCAGCACCAGGGTAGCTGCTTGAAAGACACAGTGGCCATTGTCCCTTTTCTATGCCCTCTCCCCACAGAGATGGAAAACTGGTGCCATATCTGAGAATCTATCAACTTGATTAACACTGTTTGACCCACTTTGGAGATCCCCAGAGACACCGCTCCACCCAACTTGCGGGCCCACCCAAGCTGCTTTTCCATTTGAATGGTTGGTCTTGGCTCATGCTGCACTACTTCCTAAACCCTATCAAATAAGCAACAGCCAGCTTCAGTGAGCCCCAAGTTTGGCACTAGCAGCAGCCAGCCTAGATTCACAACTTGGCTTCACCTAGGTATCTCCAAATCCAGCACAAGTAGCAACCATCTCAGATTGCTTTATACTTCAGGAAGGGTGACTGAGGTAAAATACAGGTGGGGGCAGACCTTGCCATGCACCACCCAGGAAACTCCAGGCCAACACACCCAATAGACAGCTACAGACCATGTTGGAGCACCACTACTCTGACCCTGCACGGATGATCCTCCACAGAGGATGGAGGTTGGTGGTAAGTGGTTGCAACCAATTCTTTCAGCTTACTGACTTGGGTAAATCCTTCCCATTGATCTGCCAACAGCAGTCAAGAGGAGGGTGCACTCAAACCACATGAAGGGTGCACCTTGAGGACCCAGCTTGGGTGAAAGGAGAGGCTGTGCCACTGGACCCTACTGGACACCTACGATATTAGACTATGATAGCAAGACAGAGAGTCATAGCAGCTCTATCTAATACATTAAAACAAACACATGGAGGCTGCCAAAATGAGGAGACAAAGAAACATGGTCCAAATGAAAGAACAGATAAAGATTCCAGAAAAAGAACTAAACAAAATGGAGTTAAGCAACCTATCAGATGCAGAGTTCAAAACACTGGTTATAGGGGTGCTCATGGAACTTAGTGAGGACCTCAGCAGCCTAAGAAAGATCCAGTCAGTAACAAAAGATACACTAATGGGAATAAAGAAGAATTTATAGACAAGCAACAGTAGAGTGGATGAAGCCAAAAATCAAATCAATGATTTGGAAGATAAGGAAGCAAAAAAAAACCAACCAATTAGAACAGTAAGAAAAAAAGAATCCAAAAAAATGAAGGTAGTATAAGCAGCATCTGGGAAAACTTCAGGAGGTCCAACATTGGCACCATAGGGGAGCCAGAGGAGAAGAGAAAGAGCAAGAAGTTAGAAATCTACTTGAAAAACTAATGAAAGAAAACTTCCCTTATCTGGTGAAGGAAATAGACATGCAAGTCCAGGAAGCACAGAGAGTCCCAAACAAGATGGATGCAAAGAGGACCACACCAAGACACATCATAATTAAAATGCCAAAGGTTCAAGATAAAGAGAGAATCTTAAAAGCACCAAGAGAAAAGAAGTTAGTTACCTACAGGGGAGTTTCCATACAACTATCAGCTGATTTCTCAAAAGAAACTTTGCAGGCTAGAAGGGATTGGCAAGAAATATTCAAAGCCCTGAAAAGCAGAGACCTACAGCCACAGTTGCTCTATCCAGCAAAGTTATCATTGAGAATCACAGGATAAAGAGCTTCCCAGACATGAAAAAACTAAAGGAGTTTATTATCACCAAACCATTACTATATGAAATGTTAAAAGGACTTATTTTAGGGGAAAAAAAAAGAAAAGGTCAAAACTATGAGCCATTAAATGGCAATAAATACAAATCTATCGACAACTGAATCTAACAAACTAAGGAAATAAGAACAGAGACAGAATCATGGCTACAAAGAGCATTTTAATGGTTGGCAGATGGGAATGGGGTGTGGGGGAATGGGTGAAGAGGTGAGGGCATTAAGAAGTACAAATAGGTAGTTACAGAATAGCCATGGGGATGTAAAGTACAGTGTAGGAAATGGAGTAGCCAAAGAACTTATATGCATGGCCTATGGACATGATTAAAGGTGGGGGGATTGCCTGAGGGAGTGAGGGGTAGTGGATGGAGTGGGGCAAAGGGGGAAAAATCAGGACAACTGTAATAGCATAATCAATAAAATTAATTTTTAAAAAACAAAATTACATAAAATTGATTTCACACACAAAAAGATAAAGAACATTAAGGTTGCTTCCAAGTTTTGCAATTATGCATAAGCTGCTATTAACATCCATCTGCAGGTTTCTGCATGGACATAAGTTTGCAGGTCTTTGGATAAATATAGAGGAACACAACTGCTGGATCATATGATAAAAGTATGTCTAGTTTTATAAGAAACCACCCAACTTGTCATTCAAAGTAACATTTTACATTCCCACAAAAAGTTAAAGAGTTCCTGTTGCTCCACATATTCACTAGCATTTGGTGTTGTCAATATTCTGGCTTTAGCTATTCTAATAGGTATGTAGTGGTATCTCACTGTTTTAATTTCTATTTTCTTAATGACTTATGATCTTTTCATATGCTTATTTGCCATCTGTATGTCTTCTTTGATAAGGTGTCTATTATGGTCATTGGCTCATTTTCAAATCAGTTTGTTTATTTTTCGATATTTAAGCTTTAAGAGTTCTTTGTGTACAGTCTTTTATTAGTTGTGTTCTTTTGCAAATATTTTCTAGTCTGTGGCTTGTTTTCTCATTCTCTTAACATTGTTTTTCACAGAACAAAGTTTTTCATTTTAATGAAATCTGACTTATTAATTATTTATTTAACTGATCATGCCTTTGATATTGTGTCTAAAAATGCATTGCCATACCCAAGGTCATCTAGGTTTTCTCCTGTTTTATCTTGTACAAGTTTTAGCATTTTTCATTTTACAGCTAGGTCTGTGGTCCATTTTGAGTTAATTTTTTGTGAGGGGTGTAAGGTGTGGGTCTAGATTCTTTTTTTTTTTTTTTTTTTGCATGTGGATGTCTAGCACCATTCAGTGCCATTTTTTGAAAACTAGCTGTGCTCCCTTGTCTTTGCTTCTTTGTCAAGAACCAGTTAACTGTGTTTATGTTGGACTCTTTCTGGACTCTATTCTGTTCCGTTCATCTATTTGTCTGTTCTTTCACGAGTACTATACTGACTTGACTACCGTAGCTTTATACCAAGTTTTAAAGTCAGGTAGTGTCAACTCTCCAATATTGTCCTTCTCCTTCAGTGTTGTGTTAGCTATTCTGAATCTTTTCCTTCTCCATATGAAGTTATAATCAGTTTGTCCATATCCACAAAATAACCTTTTGGTATTTTAACTGGGGTTACATTAAATATATATATTAAGCCAGGATAAACTGATATCTTGACAATACTGAATCCTATTCATGAACATGAAATATCTCTCCATTTATTTAGTTATTTGATTTTGTTCATCAGAGTGTTATAATTTTTTTGTATATATCTTGGTACATATTTTGTTAGATTTGTAGCTAAGTATTTAATTTGGGGGAAGCCAAGGTAAATGGTATCATGTTTTTAACCTAAAATTCCACTTGTTCATTGCTGGTATATAGGAAAGCAATTGACTTTTCTATATTAACCTTGTGTCTTGCAACCTTGATATAGTTATTAATTCCAGAAGTTCTTTTATCAATTATTTTGGATTTCCTTCACAGAAGATCATCTTGTCATGAAAGACAGTTTTATTTCTTCCCTTCCTATCTAGGACTTCCAGAACAATGTTGAAAAGCAATGGTGAGAGAAGACATTCTCTGCTTTGTCCCTGATCTTACTGGGAAAGCTTTGAGTTTTCCACCATAAAGTATGACATTAGCTGTAAGTTTCTTGTAGGTATTCTTTAAATTGAGGAAGTTCCCCTTTATTATCAGATTACTGAGATTCTTATCATAAATCAGTGTTGCACTTTGTCATGATTTTTCTGCATCTACTGGTGTGATCATATTACTTCTTTTTCTTCTTCAGCATGTTATGTGATAGATTATGTTAACTGATTTTCAAATGTTTAACCAGCCTTGTATACCTGAGGGTAGACCTTGTTAAGAAGAGCAGAATGCTCTGGTATATTTTTAACTGGTTTCTTTTCTCTGCCAGAAGCACAGATGATTTTTCTCCAATATTAATTGTGAGAATCAGGTCAAACCCCTCGAAGTAAAACTCATAAAAGTGTAGAGTTCCTCTATGAGTGGATCCTCTGGCGTTTTTAACTCAAGAGTTTTCCACAGAGCCTCCAGCAATTCATAATTACATTCAGGTTTTCATACCACAGCAGTGGTTCCCTCAAAGTTTACTGCTATGGGTTTTTGCTCCAGTAAATTATGATTCTCTATATTCACCTGTCTTTCCAGTTTTGGAGGCAATGGATTGCCCTGTGACCTCACTTTTTCTTATGTATCTAAAAAGAATTGTTAATTTTTTTAGTTTGTTCAGCTTTTTACTTGTTTTTTGGGTGGAGTGTCAATTTCTAAGGTTATTATATGCTAAGTAACCAGAAGTCCTGAGCATTCATGTATTATGTTTTTATTCCCACAAGTAGGTTGAATCATAAGAAATATCCAGTATATAATGGTTTTAATAAAAAATGGCAATGTTGATGATTTAACCTCACTTATGTTATCATTATTATATAGATGCTAATTTTTAAAGGTTAACTACCTGCCCATGTTACACAGCAAATGGAAATCCAGGATGTGAACCCACATCAGTCTTACTCAAAAGTCCTGATCTTTATCAACACTATTTTATAAGTTTTTTAATTTGGCTTGTTATATTTATATTTTTAAACAAATCCTCCCCCTTCTGTTTCTATTAAAACTCTTCCTCCTAATTAAAATAATGTTGCTTCTACTTCTTTATATTATATAATTCCCTGATGATCAAAAAGACTCATATTTTTTCTATTTACTTGCTTAACCTTTTTCTTCTATTGGAAATCTACCCTAATTAATCAAATTAAACTACCCTAAAGACTAGCCATGGGAACATAACAGAGCCCTTCACTTTCCCTAGGTTCAAGATGTTCTCTCTTTATTCTTTTATTCTCTTACCTAACACTTTAGATTGCCTTAGTCTGGTCAGTCATTTTTACTATACTAATGGTAGGGGACTGAGCCTATTTTACACAGTCTTCCTATGTACAAAAAGACCAGAGGAAGGAAACTCACTCATTAAGCATGTACAATGTGCCACTCATAATAATAATAAATACCACACACATTATAATATTTCATTCTCACTATAATCCTGTGTCATAGAAATTATCATCCCCATTTTATTGATGCAAAAACAGGAAATTAGGAAATTAATTAACTTGTTAGTGAGCATAGAGAAAGGAACAGAACTAGGGTTTTAATCCAGATTGGAGGCCTGGAAGGATATTGATTTTATACAAGGTTCAACAGAAATCTCCATCTCTGTCTGTAAACAAAAATCAATCATTCTTTCTGGGTTTCGACCATCTTCTAAACATATATTAAAAGTCCTGAAATCTTGCTCAAATGGTTCTCTATTAGTACAATAAAAAGGTAGAATGTCTTACCTGATCTCTCCTCTTTTCTGACTGGGATTCCCCTTCTAGTGGTTCTTGTGTAACTTCAGGCATGCCACTTAATTCACTGACTCTTGAGTACATGAGTTACAAAATTAGGTCCAATTAAGTTATTTTAAAGTATATTTTATTGATTATGCTATTACAGTTGTCCCAATTTTCCCCACTATGCCCCCACTCTGCACAGTAACCCCCTTCCATCAGCAATTCCCCCGTTAGTTCATGTCCATAGGTCACACATGTAAATTCTTTGGCTTCTCCCTGTCCTATACTGTTCTTAACATCCTCCTGTCTATTTGGCGCCTACCAACTATGCTTCTTAATCCCTGTACCTTTTCCCCCATTCCCCCCTCACTGATAACCCTCCAAATGATCTCCATATCTATGATTCTGTCCCTGTCCCAGTTGTTTGCTTAGTTTGTTTTAGTTTTTGTATTTAGATTCAGTTGTTGATAACTGTGACTTTGTTGTCATTTTAATGTTCATAGTTTTGATTGTCTTCTTTTTCTAAGACAACTCCCTTTAACATTTAATGTAATAATGGCTTGGTCATGATGAACTCATTTAGCTTTACCTTGTCTGGGAAACAATTTATCTGCCCTTCCATTCTAAATGATAGCTTTGCTGGATAGAGTAATCTAGATTGTAGATCTTTGCTTTTCACGACTTTGAATACTTCTTCCCAGTCCCTTCTAGTCTGCAAAATTTCTTTTGAAAAAATCAGCTGATGGTCTTATGGGAACGCCTTTGTAGGTTCCCATACTAAGGGAACCTACAAAGTCTTAAAAGCAGTTTTTGTCTTGCTTCTTTTAAGACTTTCTCTTTATCTTTAACCTTTGACATTTTAATTATGATGTGTCTTGGTGTGCTTCTCTTCGCATTCATCTCGTTTGGGACTTTCTGTGCTTCCTGGACTTGTATGCCTACTTCTTTCACCAAATTAGGGAAGTTTTCTTTCATTATTTTTTCAAATAAGTTTTCAATTTCTTGCTCTTTCTCTTCTCCTCTGGCATTTCTATGGTTCAGATGTTGACACTTTTGGAGGTTCCTTAGTCTGTCCTCATATTTTTAATTTTTGTTTTCTTCTTGCTGCTCTGATTGCATACTTTTCTCCTCCTTATGTTCCAAATCATGGATTTGATTCTCAGTTTCATCTGCTCCATGGTTGCGTCCTTGTATATTTTTCTTTATTTCATTCAATGTAACCTTCATTTCTGCCTGGGTTTTTTTTTTTTATGCTGTTAAAGTACCCAAGGAGTTCCTTAAGTTTCCTGATAACCAGTGTTTTGAACTCTGCATCTGGTAAATTGCTTATCTCCATTTCATTTAGTTCTTTTTCTAGAGTTTTATTCTACATTTTATTTGGACTATATTTCTTCATCTCCTCATTTTGGCAGCCTCTCTTTGTTTATTTCTGGGTATTAGGTAGAGCTTCTTTGATTCCCTGTCTTAATGGCATGACCAATTATAGGAAAGCATGCATGTAAGCTATATGGGACAGAGCCATAGGTAATCGCTAGGTCAGGGCAACCTGTGTCACCACTCTATGCCCTTGTGTCGGGGAGGGCTCAGAAAGGGGACAATGCAACTGCCTGGCCTCTGGAGTTTTGCCTGGAAGGAAGCTGTCTCCCTGATGCCAGTAACTTCAATTTCTCTTCATATGCCACTGGTGCTCTTCCAGCTTTTTCACTGTTCTGGATCCCAGAGGGTATGAGCCTATGTAAGTCCTAAGTCGATGGCAGGACCTTTAAGAAGAGTCTCATGAGAATCCTGCATTTTTTTCCGCTGCCCAACCTCCATTGGTTTTTATGTCCAGAAGTTATGGTGACTTATTTTACTGGCACTGGAACCCTGGGCTTGGTGGTCTGGTGTGGGGCTGGGTTCCTTCACTCCCAAGGTATCTCTCCCATTTTTTATGCACCACACATGGAAGTGGGACCACCCATTCTGGGTCTCCACGCTTCTCCACTCCACTCTATGTCTCCAGGTGTCTCTGCATCTCCGCCCCTCCTACCATCTCTCTGGATGAATATAACTTCTTTAAATCCTTGGTTATCTGACTTCCATACAGCTCAATTTTATGATGATTCTGGGTGACACTTGTTCTGTAGTCTAGCTGTAATTTTTGCTATAGTTGTGCAAGGAGGTGAGGTATGTTTACCTATGCCTCCGTCTTAACTGGAAATAGAAAGTTTTGTTTTTGGTACTGTTTTTGTTTTGTTTGGGTGTTTTTTTGCATCAAGGAAAGAGCACTGACATTGGAGGTAGATAAATCTAAGCTCTGGAATAAAATTTGGCCTATTTCTTACTCTCATCTAAGCCATGAGAATCCATTTTATTCAATGTGTTTTAAAAACAACAAAAATAACCTATAAGACATAGATAAGTTCATAGATGCATACAAACAACCTACCAAGGCTGAATCATAAACATATAGAAATTCTGAACAGACCAGCTGCTACTAAGGGATGAATGGGTATTCAGAAACTTCCCAACAAAGAAAGCATTGGACCAGATTGCTTCACTGGTGAATTCTGTCAAACATTTAAAGAATTAACACCAAAATTTTTCAAATGTTTTGAAAACACTGAAGAGAAAGAGATGTCCCAAAGTAATTTTATGAGGCCAGCATTACTTCGATAGCAAAGCCAGACAAGAACGCTGAAAGAAAAATTACAGTCCAATATTCCTCATGAACTCAAATGCAAAAATCCTTAATAAAATATTAGCAAACCAAATTCAACAGTACATTAGAAGGATCACACACCAAAATCATGTAGGATTTATTCCTGGGATGCAATAATAGTTCAATATACACAAATCAATCAATGTGATATACCAGACTAACAAAATGAAAGATAAAAATTATATAATCTCAATAGATACAGAGATAGTATTTGACAAAATTCAACATCCTTTCATAATAAAAGCTCAAGAAATTACATATGGATGGAACCTACCTCAACATAATAAAGGTCCTATTTGGTAAACTCACAGCTATATTATATTCAATAGCAAAAAGCTGAAAGCTTCATTTAAGCTCAGGAACAAGACAAGGATGCCCATTCTTACCATTCTCATTGGACTGCTCTGAAAGTCCTAGCCAGAGAAATTAAACAAGAAAAAGAAATAAAAGACATCCTAGTCAGAAACTAAGAATAAAATTTTCTGTTTGCAAATATTCCACCAAAGCACTGTTAGAACTAATAAATGAATTTGGTAAAGTTGCAGTACACAAAATCAATATACAAAAAATCAGTTGTGCTTCTACATACTAACAATGAGCTACTAGAAAGAGAAATTAGAAATACAATTTAATTTAAAATTGCATCAAAAAGAATAAATTATGTAGAAAAACATTTAACCAAGGAGGTGAAAGATCTGTACACTAAAAACTATAAAACATTGGTGAAAGAAATTGAAGAAGACACAAATAAATAGAAAAATATCCCAAGTTAATCAGAAGCATTAGTAATGTTAAAATGTCCATACTACCCAGAGTAATAATAGATTCAATAAAATCCCTATCGAAATGCCAATTATATTTTCAAGGAAATAGAAACAACAATCTTAAAATTCATATAGAACTATAAACAATCCTGAATAACCAAAGCACTCTTCAGCAAGAAGAATAAAGCTGGAGACATCACACTTCCTGGTTCCAAGCTATCTTACAAACCTATAGTAATCACAACAGTATGATATTGGCATAAAAACAGGCACATGAATCAATGAAACAGAATAGAGAGCCCAGCAATAAATCCACACATATCGTCAATTAACTTATAACAAAGGAACAAAGACTATGCAATGGGAAATGACAGTGTCTTCAATAAATGGTGTAGGAAAACTAGATATCTACATTTAAAAAAAAAGAACTAGACATGTATCTAACATCACACACAAAAATCAATTCAAAATGCATTAAAAACTTGAACATAAGACCTAAAACTGTAAAACTCCTAGAAGAAAACATAAGGTGTAATCTCCTTGATATTGATCTTGGTGATGATTTTTTAGATTTGATATCAAAAACAAAGGCAACAAGACCAGAAACAAATGAGTGAGACCACTTCAAACTAAAAGGTTCCTACACAGCAAAAGAAACCATTAACAAATTGAAAGGACAACCTATGGAATATGAAAAAAATTTGCAAGTCACATATCCAATAGGGGTTGATATCCAAAATATATAAGAAACCTATACAACTCAATGGCAAAAAATAAGGTAAATATAATAACCTGATTAAAAATAAGCAAAGGGCCTGGTAATATACATTTTCCAAAGAAGGTAGGCAAAATGGCCAACAGACACATGAAAAGGTGCTCACTATCACTAAAAATTAGAGCAATGCACATCAGAACCACAACAAGCAATTATTAGACTGGATATTATCAAAAGGACAAGAGATAATGCTGGCCAGGATGTAGAAAAACAGAACCCTTGGGCACTGTTGTTGGGAATGTAAACTGGTATGCCACTATCGAGAACTATATGGAGGTTTCTCAGAAATTAAAAGTAGAATTGCCATATGATCCAGCAACCCCATTTCTGGATATATATTCAAAGAAAATAAAATCATTATTTTGAAGAGACATCCGCTCTCCCATTGTTCATCACATCATTATTCACAATAATCAAAGTATGGAAACAACCTAAGTATCCATCAATGGATGAGTGGATAAAGATGTGATTATATATATTTACATACATGCCATAAAAAGAAGGAAATCTTGCCATTCACAACATGGGTAAGCCTCCTGTGGGGCATTATGCTAAGTGAAATAAGCCAGAGGGAAAAAGAGAAATGCTGTGTGGTATCACTTATATGTGACTTTTTTCTTTAAGTTGACTTATAGAAACAGAGAATAGAAGAGACTGGGAGGAGGAGGGGAGGGAGATGTTACCCATAGAATACAAACGTTCAATTACAAAATGAGTAAGTTCTGAAAATCTAATGTATAATATGGCGACTATAGTTGAAAATACTATATTGTATAATTAAAATTTGCTCGAAGAGTATAGCTTGTGTTATCACCAAAAGAAAACAGAAAAGTAACTGATGAATATGCTAATTAACTTGATTGGGAGAATCCTTTCACAAGTATATGTATATCAAATCCTTGTGCTATATACTTTATTTTATTCGTCAATTATGCCTCAATGAAGCTAAATAATATACTTTAAAATATCTGAATGTGTCTTTTAATTTAACCACTTATTTCTTTGATAGCTGCAGAAAAGTAAAATTTAAGAGGCATAATTTTACGAAGTTCATAATTGGTTTATTTTATCATACTTTTTGGGGATCAAAGCATTGTGTTTGAGAGAGAATTCATTTATATATTTGCAAAATTTATTTTTCTTTTAAAATAACAAAATGCTGTGGATATCCAGGAAAACTATTTTACCATCTTTTAAAAAGTAGGGAGGGTCTCCCACTGTATATAAATCTTTTCTCAAAGAGCCTCTAGCTAACTCTATTCTCAGTTGCTACATAAAAATAAAAAACAAAAATAAATAAAAGAGGCCACCACAGCTGAAAAATAATGAAAAATATGGTTGAAGATGGAAAAAGCAGCCTGTTTTTTTCTTAGGATGACTAACATATTGCCTCTTAAATAAAAGAATATGTATTACAAAAAGGATGTAGCTATTGAGTACTTGATTTCTTAACCTTCTGACACTTCAATTAGAAAAATACAATTGATGCCTCTGGTGTGAGGCTCAGCTAACGCAGAGCAGCGATGATGTGGAGTGAAATGAACACTGGAATACTTAACTGGACGAGAAGTAACAATAAAAGAGAAGCTGGATGTGGCACTACTTTACAGGAACACATTGTACAAAGTCAGTGAATATGCTGTCTCTTACCAATCCTTTTGGTCATCATTTTGAAGGAATTCAAGTTTTGACAAATATAGGCAGGCTATAATTTCTGATTCTGACTCTTATCTTGTGCTATTCTCTGCACTGGGAACCCTAGAAAGGTGGAAATAAACAAGAAATTAAGAGAACCTTAATCTATACCCTCCACTTCAAATACAATCATTGGAGCTATTCTATAAAGGTGAATATATTTCCCTTAAAAAAAGCAGGTTCTCAGATGTAGTCATTCCTAGGTGGCTGAGTGTCTTGTAAAGAACTATTACTATTCTTCTAAGTCATTATTTCTCAACCCTTTTTTATTATGCTCCATCCAGCTTTCTTAGATTTTTTTTCTCTTAATTTTCACCTTCATGAAATTTTACTACCACAGATACACTGTATATTTGTGCCTCACACATAAACACAGTATGGTATTTTGGGGCCCCAAGTTTTATCAGCCAGCTGTGCCCCACTTGGGACAAGACTGCCCTCCTTAGGAATACATACTCCAAGTTTTCAGAAAAGTTTCTTTAGTTCTCAACCACCCCTGAGTCAAGGCAGGATTGGCCCATATTCAGCTTTAATCATAAGTCAGGAGATGCTGACAGCAGTGAATCTGTCTTCACATGACAAAAAATAAAAAGAGGAAGATAGAAGAAAAAGTCAAGTGGAATTTCATAAATAAGGTTTTAACTGACAGGCACAAGCCAAAGGGGAAAAAATCACCAGTTATGACTGCGGACGGAATCACCGTCCAAACTATCAAACCCCAAAACAAAATCCATGCCCACCTTTACAGAAACTCAAGGTAAGAATTGCAAAGGAGATAGATTCCAAACCAATACTATTCCACATTTTCCTGATTTTTTTTTCTTTTTAATGTATGTGTGCCAGTGTTGTGGGCATTTTGAAGCAATTAAGCATAATTTAGGTATTAGTTGGTATTTCCTCCTGATGAGTGTTTCAAATCCTTCTGGTATCTTTTACTTTATTAAACTCACCCAATAATAAGCTCCAATCAATCTAATTTCCAGAATAAATTTTTTTAATTTTCAAGCTTATTAATTTATTACCTTGCTAAATCTCTGAAACATTGAAGAAATGACATAATGAGTAAAACCTCCAAAGATATGCTAAATTTGCACTTACATAATCAAGAAAATTCAGTACATATATATATTTGAAAATATAATTATCTCATGATATAATAAAAGACCTAACCATAGGTAAGTAGTGTGCCTATACTCTAATTTTCTTGATAAAATGATTAAAGCACATTCTGAGATCACATTTCAAGAAAATTTGTTGTAGACTGGTTTTTTTGGTAGGCTGATCATCTGTTGAGTTAGACATGGTTTTCTCTTATCCTGGCATTTTAACTTGAATTAAATTAGGTTTTCCAACAACAGCAATTGCTAGGATTTAAATTTCAAGAACAATGACAAAGGTAGATTCAGTCAATGCCAGCTATACCCCTAGGCCAGAAATTACATGATTCTCTGTGCTTTCAAAGACCCAGAGAATCCTAAACCAGGAGTCTGGGGTTTTGAGGTTAAGCAGATTTAGGTAAACTGCCCTGAACTTCTTAAAGCATGAAGTTCTCAGTTTGATTCCCTCACTCTTTGGGCTACAGCAAGTGAGCTGTTTGGTATACTCATTGTGAAGTGAACTCCGCTGAGGGATCAAAAACTGGTTCCAATTTGAATTGAAAATGAAAAGCGAAAGGGAGAAGAAAACCAATGTTCACATGACAGAGAAAGGGCAGGTATATACCTTATGTACATACATAGCAAATTGACTTCTAGAAATTTATTCTAAAGAATTGACAATGAATGTGCCTAAAGATTTACTATAAGAATAATAATTGCAGTTAGTTTATTATAAACCCCTAACTATCTCACTGCATGGATATAGTTAAATAAACAACAATGGAGCCAAATATTTTTATATAAAAACAGGTAATAAAACTGTATTAAAATATAAATTGTAAGTAAAATAATCCAGAAACAAAAAGACAAATAGTAAATGATTCATTTATATGAGGTACCAAAGGTAGTAAAACCCATGGAGGAACAGTAGAATGGTGGTTGTGAGAGGCCAAGGGGAGGCAGGACGGGAGAGTTGATGTTTAATGGGCACAGGTTCCATTAGGAAAGATGAAAATGTCCTGGAGATGGGTTGCACAATAATGTGAATGTACGCACCACTACTGAACTGTACACTTAGAGACAGATGGTCAAGGTGGTAAATTTTTATATTATGTATATTTACCACAGTTAAAATTTTTATTAAGGTATTAGGAGTAGTTTCATTTTCTTTATTAAACTGTCTGCAATTTCTAAATATTTTCTATAAATGTATTTTGTTTATAATAAAGGGGGGGCCTAATTATATTAAGAAAGGAAAACTCATTCTATTTTAGTTAATATTGTTTTTAGTGGCTAACAATTTTGTGTGACAATAATTAGGGATTTTGGTCATTATTTCTGCTAAACATATTTTCTTTTCCCAGAATACTCTCCCTACCACACACTCCCACATTTGTCTACAGAAGATGCACACACTCTTTGAGACCAAATTTGAGCTCAACTTCCCTAGGAAATCTTCCTGTATAACCTCAGTGAGAATTATTCTCATTCTCATTCACAGCATCTGTAATAAGAATAATAACACTTACTGTTATTAGGTAATTCATATGTAGCTAGTACTAAAATTAACAAACTAATTTAAGTAGGTATTATCATCCCCAGTAGACAGATGAGAACAATAAGGAAGAAATACAAAATACCTTGAACTGCAAAAGAGATTACAATCAAGGTTTGTCTACTCCAGAACCCATATCCCTATATTACCTATGATATCCTGCAAGACTATAAAGAATGCTGTGCTGGCTTCACTTAGTTTCAGAAACAGAATATTAGGCAGGACAATATTTTTGAAAATATTTTTCTTCCTCCCAGTATTTCCCATCCCATTTGCAATATACTAAGTTCTGAGCCCCTTGACACTGGGTGGGATATGGTAGATGCAAGAGTAGAATAGAGCTAAAGAGGCTCTTCCTGACTGTGATTTCTGAGGGGTCCAGGATACACAAGACGTCTGCGAGAGGCTTTGTGAAAAAGAGCAGGTCTATCCTCCATCAGCAACCCTATGCACCCACTCTCCCATGTTTTAACAAAGGGAACCGAGGAAGGAGCCTCTGGACAGAAGCACGGAGAGCAGTGACCTCGGTGGGTATCTGGGACTGGCCCTACATTCCACTTCCCAGGTTGGAGGTGGGGCGAGTGAATTAGGTGCCTATATAAGTAACACATAGACCACAGAGAATTTTGGGAAAAAATACTGTGCCCCAGAGGATGATGAACACCTCAAAGTTCTAAAGGAAAGAGAGACTTTGGTCCTAAAGGGGACAGAGAAGGAGCTTCCTGGTGGAGACCAACATGCAACCAGGCCCATCTCTTGGGCAACTGCCTGGACCTTGCACTAGGAGGGAGTCATGGGACACTGCCTCTTACCCGTTTTCTGAACAGCATTAAAATGCAGTGTTATTGTCTATTGTCTGGGATTTGCTTCAAAATAATCTGGTGTAGTGGGAATATAGGTAAAATAAAAATGTATGATTATTGTACCTGGATAATGAATACTTGTGGGTTTACTGCTCTCTGTTTTTTGTAGGTGCTTAATAATATCCCCAAGACCCTAGAAGATGCCAGCAATGTAGTTTCACTTCAACTGCGATTATCTTGGGCCTGTCTGCCCAAGATAGACTGGTTGAGTTGTCCTAGGCCTTAGAGACTTCTAAGGAAGGCCCTGCCAGCACAGATCAATGCAAGAACTGAAGGGACAGTGGACACCTGCATGATATGGAGGATTCATTGTTCTCCTTTCTCTCTTTTCAGTGCCTTGAACCTCATTATATAAGCCCCCTGGTACTTACTAGGTATATTCTAGGAGGAAGGTAGGAACCACAGATTGACTAAGACTGTGTGTTTACATAACTGAAGCATAGCTGGAAAGAAATAGTTATAGTTCTAATACCTAAGCCTATTCTTTGAAATTTTTACTTGCTACAAATATTTCCAAAGTAGACACTATGCACTGCCACTGTATAGTAAGCTAGCCAATATCTGATTCCATTGGCTCCAATCAAATATATGTAGAAGTATACATGTGCATACTTTATATACAAGATAAGGTTATTGACATATCATCCAAAATGGTATCGTGTTAGGAGGCATTTCTGGTTTCTGGAAAAATTCTTATTAGCACTTAAGCTCCACCAAACAAAAACAACCTTGTAATGATGCTTGCCTTCACCTTTGTCATCTGGCTGTTCACCAAATTGGCTTAACTTTTAAGCCTTACTTGTAAAGCTGTTTGATGCAATCTGATAGTAACCCAACAATCTGATTTCAAGCACCAAGATTTTGAAACGAAAGAACAAGATTGGGTTTTTAGCTCTATAATTTAAAAGATGGATGGTTCATGTTTGCCTGGGCAGCCCAGATTCTAAATGCCAGACTGCTCTTGATATGTCAGGACTATGCGAGCTTACCCGAAATAGAAATCTTTCCAGAGCAGCCTGGGGCAACAGGGCACATACTCAGGGCTTGTGGCTGCTGTTGTACCTACTATAAGACCCAAGACCCACTGGAAGAAGAGCTGCTTTTCCTGACAAAATGAGGACTGACGGTCTTCCTTGGACCCCTACCAGGAACCTTTCCAACATCCCCTCTTCCACTGTGTGCAGGTGGTGGTATCTAAGGAGGAGGAACCACAGCCCTTTACTCCTATTGCTAAATCCTTGCTCTTTCCTCCCCACAAGCCTAGAGAGGATAAGAGGACAGCGCTACGGCTTGCTTTTGTTTCACCCGTAACTTGTAAATCCGTTTCCTCTAAGGCCCACTCTGGAATTCTAACCAAACACAGATAGATTTCAAATTGTGTCTCTGGTAGTGGTCATGAGCTACACCCATTCACAAGTATATTTATTTCTTTATTTTCCATGTGAGCAGTAGACTGTATTTACAGGGGTACCAGTGCAAGGTTGGGGCTTTCATCCTTCACAATGAACAAAAATAAAGCTGATTCATGATAGGGTTTTTTGACTAAGAGTATAGGATTTGTAGCCATACCAGCCTAAATTTGAACTCGCATGCTACCACTTTCTAGTCCTATGACCCCTGATAGGTTTTTAATCAGTTGAGGCCTTGGTGATGTAGATATAATACTACCCACATTACTATAAATGTATTTAGAGTACTTAACATACTGTCTAGTTTATAGTAAGTGCTTAATAAATGCTAGCCCTAATAAATAAATATGCCCAGAAAGCTAAAGGATCCAAACCAAAATAAAACCCCACATCTCAGAACATGGTCAAAAAATAATCTCAGGTGGAGAAATGCCATATTCTTTGTATTATTCCTGACTGACATGGTAGGAGGCAGCCTGGAGAGAGGGCAGAATAAGGAGCATCAGTTGGCTTGAGAGTTGAAGATAAACTTTTACACAGAATCTATCATGAAAGATGTACTCCTTTTATGAAAATCTAGGAGAACAGCAAAAACCCTGCATTGAATTGGGCTAGAGTGTGTGTATGAAGCTAAAATGAGTTTTGTATTAATTCTGATGCTTTATATATAACACATCCAACATATATTTTAAAACCCTTTCAACACCAACATCCTCAAAGAGGGAGAGCTGGGATACAAACCGTTGAAGTCGGGGACTTGAACTCACACTCTAAGGGAGCTTCCTGCCATAGTGTTTTGCCTTATCATTCTTAGTAACTTCTAACTCCCAAATCTTATGCGTCAACCTACATCCAGCTAACAATCTAAGAACTTGGCTTCTACCTCAGTATTGCAAATTTAGAAGACACCCACGCAACTCTAGGGTGCCCTTAGTTGTTTCACTCTGGAGGCCAATGACATCATCTTCTAGACATACAGAATGACATGGGAAAAACTTGAAGACAAAGCAACAGTCACAGAACCTATTTTCCACTTGGAAGAAACACAGGGGCCCCTCTTCTTTTTATCAGCTGGCAAAAGCTATATTCTTTTTATCCAAAGAAGAAAAATAGCTATTGAATTCCAACCCCTGTGTCTTTTATATGGAAATGATTGAGGTATTCTGCTCTCTTTGAAAGTTTCTGGTTGCAGTATCTGGAGACTCTTCTTTTTCAAGCACTGAATAGCATATGTCTGACCTATCTTTTTACTCAAAATCAAGTTCTGTTTGCCACTTTCCATTTATGCACAAAATGCACCAATCTTCCAATTTCAGTTGGAAAAAGGGGTGTATGGAAACAACTGTGTATTAAATAAAGACATTTTTATTTCAACTTAAGCATGTATCCTAGTGCTATAGTGTTGGTAACAACAAATTTTCACTGTAAAATATTATTGCACTTGAAAGATGAATAATATATTATCAGTTGACTTTGTTGCCAGTAAATTTTTGTAGTAAATTTTTTATTGAAAGAGCAGGTTCTGGTGTCAAATCCTGGACTCACTAGGGTGTGCATGACATTAGGTAAGATTCACTTTACCCATCTGTAAAATGGGATCTTGATGATGAAGAATATTTTTAATGCATTAAGTTCAAATGAGGATTAAACAAAATCCTCCATGTACATGGCCTAATATAATGTCTGCACTTAGTATATTAGCCATTATGATTAATCATTTGAGAAAAATTACCAAAAGATTCTGACTTTATTTCTCTTTCAGTTAAATCTATTGTAGGTTCTGTGAGATGCTCAGAGTACATATCCTTCATTCAGACTCTTCTTCAGTTAATGTGTTCTGACTCCAAAATCATAGCCTTATTCATTACTGAAGGTGTGCTTTGTCTGTGGGCTTTGAACAATAATTGGTAAAATAGGATCCTTAGTGACTGTAATATAGTGAATTAAATTTTCTCATCTGGAAAAATTATTTCCTTTTTAAATTAAATTTATTTGGGTGACATTGTTAATAAGCTTATATAAGTTTCAAGTACACAATTCTATACTACATCATCTATACGTTGCATTGTGTGCTCACCATTTAAAGTCTAGTCTCCTTTCATCATATGTTTGACCCCCTTTACCCTCTTCAACCTCCCCACACCCATTTCCCCTCTGGTAGACTCTGGTACTATTGCTGTGTCTATGATTTTCTTTGCTTTGGTTTTTAGTTTGTTGCTTTCTGTTTTATGTCCCATATATGAGTGAAATCATATGGTTCTTGTCCTTTTCCCTCTGACTTATTTCACTTAGCAAGATGTTGCAAATGGCAACATTTCATTATGACTTATGTGTGGGTAGTATTCCATTTTATATATGTACCACGCCTTCTTTATCCAATCATCCATCAAAGGACATTTAGGATGTCTTGGCTACTGTGAATAATGTTGCAATGAACATAAGGGTATATATATCTTTACAAATGAGTGTTTTCATATTTTTCAGGTAGATACCCAGAAGAAGGATTGCTGGGTCATATGGTAACTCTATTCTTAAGTTTTTGAGAAACCTCCATACTGGTTTTTATAGTGATTGTACCAATTTACATTCCCACCAGCAGTGTATGAGGGTTCCTTTTTGTCCACATCTTCTCCAACACTTATTTCTTGTCTTATTGATACTAGCCATTCTAACATGCGTGAGGTGGTAGGTACCTCATTGTGGTTTTGATTTTCATTTCCCTTATAGCTAGTGAAGTCAAACATTTTTTCATATATCTGTTGGCCATTTGTATGTCTTCTTGGAAAAAGTATCTGTTCAGGTCCTCTGCCCATTTTTAAATTGGATTATTTGGTGGTTGTTTTTGTTGTTTGTTTTTTTTCTTTGCTGTTGAGTTGTACTAGTTCTTTATATATTTTGGAATATTAGCCCCTTATTGAAGGTATTATTTGTACATATCTTCTCCCACTTGTTTAGTTGTTGGAAAATTATTTCTGTTTCTACCCATGTGGCTTAAAACTTTTCTGAGGTATATATGTTTTGGTTTTATTTTTAATACTTATGGTGTGCATAAGATAATTGGAAAGAGCAAATATTCGAGTGACACAGACCTGGATTTAAGTCCTGTGCCCATAATTTAACAGCTATATGACTTCAGATATGCTGCCTCTCTGATCTTTAGTCTCTTTACCTACAAACTACAGAATAAAAACAATTACCCATTTTTAAAAATGAATCTTTATGAGTTATTTAGTGTTTTAAATAGCACTCTCACTGTAAAATACAAAGAAATAAGTTTAGAAGGTATTGAAAATTATAGCCAGGCCTAAAATATTCATCTTTAAAGATGGTTGTCATCATCAAAGGTATTTTTCACAGAAATTCCGGGAAGATTTTTTATTATAAAATGAAAATGACAGGGAAAAGATATGTCACTTTTGATTCACAGTTAAGTCTTTCTAATAATGGAAAAAGTAATCAGTACCCAAGGCCACAGGCATCTCACTGATAAGCTCACAATGATCATTATTACTGGAAAGGCTCCCTTCTCTGGAGCCATGAAGGCTCTGAGAATTGGAGCCAGCCTTCATCCACTACTTAAAGTTTTAAGAAGCATCTCTTCTTTCTGCCTCTTCCCTGCTCTCTGTGGCCTGGATCATTCACAGACAAGCTTTCTACCATCTCTCTCCTTTCCAGGCAGCCTCCTGGCAGGTCACTGTCTTTAAATACATCCACCTTTCAACTTCAAAAAGCCAGCTTCTTTCCTTTGCTTTTTGTAATAAGGAGCTGTATTCACATTTGCTTACTTAACACAGAAAGGCTCGGTTATTATGGAACTTTATTAGCAACCACATTTCTGTCATTGAAAAAACTCCATTTTTCATCAAAGACCTCCAGTTTCAAGGGACACGTCTGAGTTCTAACTTCATTGGCAAGTGTTGAAGGAACAACATGTGAGCCTTTGGAGGTGGGAGAGCAGAATCTCGTTCCAAAGCTGAAGGGGATGAGCTCATCCCGGGGTAGTGAGAACCGGTGCTTCAGCTGCTCCTCCCTCCACCATCCTGGTCCCCAGAGTGAACTTTGGGAAACACTGTCGTAAGTGTCAGATCATTTTGGCTGGAGAACACCCCTGAATGAGCATTACACTGGAACAATCATCCTCGTTAGGCATATAAGCAATCTTTGGCACAGAATGATGTTCCAGGCATTTCTTCAGAATAGCTGGACCACCGTGGTCACCCTAGAGGTAACCCAGGCCTCTTCTCTCCCGAGCCCTGAGATGTGGCTGAAAACAATGGAAGCCAGGGCCCAGGCTCTTCCAGAGGCTACAGCTCAGGAAACTGACCTCCAGGGTGTTTCTAAATTCAACAGTTCAGACCAAGGAGCAAAGGCAAACAAATAGAAGACTGGTTCATGGCTCCTTAGGAATATTTGGAGAGGAAAACCCTGAGGAAATCCTCAAGTTCTTGCTAAGCCCAGCAGTTGGAAGTCTATAAATCATTGCCATTTGAATACTAATGATTTATAGACTTCCAACTGCTGGGCTTAGCAAGAACTTGAGGATTTATAAATCATTGCCATTTGAATACTAAAAGCCCTGGCTGGTTTGGCTCAGTGGATTGAGCGTCGGCCTGCGAGCTAAGTGTCGCTGGTTCGATCTTCCAGTCAGGGTACATCAGAGAAGGAAAACTCTGACTCCAAAAAACTTCCACTGCCTTGCGGCATACCTCTTCAGGGGAAAGGCTAAGGGAGTAAACCCCGACAGAAAATCCGGAGCCGGAGTCCCTAAGGCGGTTTGACGTTGTAGTCAACACCGGCAACTCCTGCGGCACACCTGAAGCCAAGCTGTATTGACTCCGTCTTTCCCTTGGACCCTTCAGCTGTGAAGAGAGGGGGGGTCTGCTGCATGGGCAACAGCAGACCCTCCATATCACCCTGCCCAGGCTCTGTAGCTTCAGCTTCACTGGAGAGGACACTCCAGCGTCATCGCAAGATGTCGATTCAACACGGGAGGAGACAGATACCGTGTCACTCCCGAGTCAGACTGCACAGCCATTCTCGGCGGTGCAGATAGACTCTTAAGAAGCTACACCATCGTCTCTCAAGACGGACGGCTGCCGACGATGATGAATACTAAAGACAAAGTAACATATTCCCTGCCCTCAAACTAGTAAAGGAAGACATCTCAATTATACTCTTAATGCCTAGATTTAGTTTCTGATAATAATACTTACTCTGTTTTTCTGTGTTTATGTATCAATTCAGAAACTGAATTACATAAACATTTTTGGAGCAACCACTAAATACATTTTGCTAGGTTTTCATCTGTCTGCTCATTCAGGCGCCAACAATTTGCCCATCATTACTCCAGGTGTTACAAATACAAATACTCAAAGAATGGGGAGACAAGTCAATATACACTTATAAGAGGTAATAAAAATTAATACTTAGAGCATTACATAGGATTTGGTGGGATTACAGAAGAGGAACTCATGAACCCTATGTGTGCAGGTAAGAAAAAACTTCTCAGAGCTGAGACTTGAAAAATGAATGAAATGTTGAAGTGAGGAAGCAAAAAGAAGGTGTAAAGAACACCACATGTGGAAACATAAAAGTGTTAGAGAAGAACTGTGAGAGGAAAAATAAGTCAATTCAATACATAGCAGAAACAGCAACAACGGTAGACGGGAAGACCACATTGCAAGGAATCACAAGGTCATGCTCCCTAACACCTTTCCCTCCCTACACTCCAGCTCCAGCCCTACCATCAGTACTAGAAGCTGCCCTGCTTTCTGGTACAGAGCTGTTGAGCATTCTCACTCATTGAGGACAGTGGTGTGGAGAACCACCGTGTTCACAGAATGGTCCAATTGATGCAGGTGTTGATCCAGGGCCCAGAGTGTCCATAATCCACTGTAACTTCCTGGCTTTGCACAAGGAAGAATTCAGACACACGTGAGCCAGCAGAGAGTTTAAGGTTCGAATTCATTGGTGAAGCAGTGAGGCCGGGTGTGCTACTCCACAGACAGAGCAGCCCCCCTTCAGGGAAATTTGCTTCCTTTATTGAAGTTCATTTAATTGAAGGGTAGGGTGTGCAATGAAGGGAAGGAATATTCAGGATCTTCCCAGGAAAAGGGTGGAGATTTCTCAGAGGCACTCCTGCAGCCATTCTGTGTGTACTTTCCATTTCCAGTCATAGTGGCACAGGTGTGTCATTTGGCATGCTTATGTTTACTGGTAGGTGAAATTAGTTGCCATGTTGGATGCAGCTGGTCTCTGCCAGTTCTAAAACATAAATCCGGCAGCAGGTGGTTTTCCTTCTTCTTGACAGTTTCTATAGCTTTTATCGATTACAGCTGTTCTGCTATATACACTATCTCACAGTGAGTTTCAGTTCATTAGAAGAAATTTCTGTTTGTTGCTCTGTCCTACAATCTGGGGCCAAAACAATACATACATATAAGAATAAGTGCATCTTTTCAAAACCAAGTAATCTATTCAATTTGAGGGAGTTGGAGAAAGCAGTGCCTTGCAAGATACAGTGGGAGACAAGGACAGACCCAGAACAGGGTGGATGGAGATCTAGCTGAGCCAACAGCAGGGGGTATTGAGCTAGTCTGTTTCCTTTTCTGAAGTTCTCTTCCCTCACCTATAAACAATCCAGAATTTGAGAGGCAGCTGCCAACTTTCTTCAAGGAAAGGTAATAAAGCCAAAAGAAATATCTCAATTTTAGAGGCTTATGTTTTATTTTAACTTCCAAAATGAAATACAGATCTATCTATAAGTATAAGTAAGGTAGAATATGATTCCAAAAACATCAAAAAAATAAAGGTAACATACTCAAAAGTGTTACAGAGAAACTATGTGGAATAGTCCAGATTTTAAGAACAAACATTCTGCATAAGAATGAATAATTTTGTGGCAAAAATATTTACAGCTTAACAAATAAGCTCTTCCTATTCCTTACATCATTAAAGGGACATTTTCCAACCTTTTTTCCATGCACTCTGAAAAATGTACCATATAAGATGCTAACCTGACTGCAAAATGTATTTCAATGATGGTGAAGGAGCCAAGAAAAATAATTAAACAAGCAAAGACACAAACAAATAAATAAAATTACTTCTTGAGTTCTGAGGCTCCACTCTCATGAATGGAATTGGTGCCCTTATAAAGGAGGCTCCAAGGATCTCGTTCATTCACTTCCTCCATGTGAGGATGCAGCAAGAAGTTAGCAATGCAGACAAGGGACTCTGCCAGCCCCTGGCCTTGCTGGCGCCACTGTGGACCTCCGAGCTTCCAGAACTGTGAG
The DNA here is from genome assembly GCF_987537825.1 of Furipterus horrens. Classification (NCBI taxonomy): domain Eukaryota; kingdom Metazoa; phylum Chordata; class Mammalia; order Chiroptera; family Furipteridae; genus Furipterus; species Furipterus horrens. Next base: position 575,489 of record NW_028327206.1, on the reverse strand, counting down.
AAATACCAGTCAGGTTTTTGCATATTGTAAGAGCCCAAATGGACTAAGAAATATTGTTAAGTACTCTTTTGTATCTGATGTCGTTCTTTTAGTGTGCTGTTTCTGAGATCATGCATGTTGTATGTATCAGTAGTTTACTTTTATTATTGAATAAGAATGCCTAGATTTTATTAGTCCATTTATCAGTTGATGGGCATTCAGTTGTTACTAATTCAAGGCTATTATTAAGGCAGGATAGTAAGAAGCTAGAAAAATTTCTTAACAAGTGGAATCGGGAAACTGAAACAGATCGCTACACAAACTGGCAGAGCAATTTACAGTCAGATACAAAAGGTCACCTCCCCAGAGAAAACATCTAGGCCTCAGTTGTATTTCAGCTCCAGGCCCAGAAAAACAGCAAAACCTGGACCAACTGCAGCAACTGATGATCCCCCCGCCCTGTCACTAACCCTGTGGAGACCACAACCTGAAAGGGCACTTCTGAAGAACTATTGAATATTCTACTGAAACCTTCCCCTAAGTCCTCCCCTGAAATTCCTGCGTATAGGAGAGAAATAAAAGCCTCAAACACCATATGCTCTCCCTCTGGGAGGAAACAACGTAATTTCTTTTCCTTTACCCTTTTCCTCCCTCACAGGCATGCATCACCTAAACTCTAAGGGTCCCTGCAGACTTGCAGTCAGGGGAGCAATGGGCAGTGGCAACTCATCTCAGGCTAACCCCTGACCTTGTCTCTGACTCCCCAGTGAGCTAAGGCAGCCCAGCCTAGGCTTTCCTGTTGCTTTAATAATGTACCTTCATAGTCACCTAGACTCATGTTGTAAAATCTTTCCTACATGAAGTCAAGAACCCAATACCACTAGCTGGCCCTAGGCAGACTCACTCAGGGCCAGGTCTCCTGTCTGATAACATTATGAATAATACCGCCATGAACATCCACAAATACCTACCAGTGTATATGTAGACATATGTTTTTATTTCTCTTAGGTAGACACTAAGTTAGGGAATGGCTGGATTATGGGAGCCTTATGTTTACCTTTTTAAGAAAACTGCTAAACTTTTCTAAGTGACTGTAGCATTTTGCATTACTAGACTAATTTTTAATTCAGCATATTTTAATTGTCTTTATTTATTGTTTGTTTATAAATGAAATTCTACATTTGGAGCTGTTCTGCATTCTGTAATTTTTCTGAGAGTCTGCTTCTCAGTCTTTCTCTCTCTCTCTCTCTCTCTCTCTCTCTCACATACACACGCACACATTCACACATATGCACACACAGCAGAGCCATGCAAAAATTCCTTACACACATCTGCTCTTGATTTGGAGTATTACAGCCAGTCTAAGCAGTGGAGAAATGAACAATATATTGGATTTAGCCAATGAGTATAATTGATTATTCTTACTTATGTGATTAGCTTCCTTTGCAGACTCAGCCCTAGGACAAAGAACAAAATCTCTTTCTGGACAAACAAATAAAATAGCCAACAAATCTATAAGAAAATGGAAAATGGCCTGAAGCAGCTTGGTCTTATGTGAACCACAATATGATACCAGAGAAGAAGCTCTTTTCAAGAAGAGAGAAAACAAAACAACAAAAGAATTCTTCCTCTGGAGAAAATATTCGCTAACTACACATTTCACCATTTTAGAAAATGCCTTCATAACTGATTGTCATTCTCCTGAAAAACTGTCTTGTAGACTCTTCAGACAGACATGAAAAAGAATATTGAACTGACAAACATTCACCCCAAAGCAAGAGAATGGATTCCTAATGTTTTAAGAAATGCTTGTTCCTTTATATAATAATAAATATAACAATTTCAACCATAGTCTCTTACAATAAAAAGGCTTTTCTCTGGAAGAAAGATTAAAATAGGAATATACAAGCCAACATTTGCAAATTTATGAGCTTCTCAAAGCTTTTTTTTCTCTTTTAGATCAATCTGCGAGTTTGATTTGCTACACTATTTTTAAAAACTAGATGGGAATCATAGGGGATAAAAAAGAATTCTAAGAAGAATTAGCAAAACTGGCACCCTGTCTCATTCTATTACTTTACCTTTAGCCTGATCTTTACTCCTAGTTCTGTCTTATGTTATTTAAGAAGCTACAATCTTCCTTAAGCCAATAGTAACATGTGCTAATAAAAATTTATTTTGTTAATAAGAGAATTTAGGATTACCCCAAATTTTCAATTCTTACCCAAGAATAAAAACATGCCTGTCTTTTCGTGTTTGATAGCTTTTAAAGAGATTTAGATTATTATAAAAGTAACATTAATGACATAATCATATTAGATTAATCCACAATAAGTAAACTACCTTGAAAAATGTCCTTAATAGGAGACTTCCAGCCAAGACGGAGGCATAGCCAGACAGGCTGCCTCTCCCTCCACAACGAAGAAGGAATACAACTACCTCAAAACTGGAAACAACCAGAAGTTCCAAAAAATCAAACTACATGGAAGTCCAGCAAACAAAGATATAAAGAAGAAATACTCATCCACACAGATAGGCGGGATGGAGCTGGGGTGGAGAGGACACGGTATGGTGGTGGCACCAGCAGTGGCAGCAGAAGGCTGGCAGAAAGCACAGTCACACATTTTTAAAAGTCAGGAGGGACACCTGGGGAGTGTTCCCAGCTCCTCACTGGACCTTGAAGCTCATGGTCCCAGCACCAGGGAAAATCAAGCCTCATTGCTTCTGACTGTGCAAACCAGTGGGGGGTTGGGGTAGAGGCAGAACCTGCCGGTCTCTCAGCAGAGTCTGCTTGTTTAAAGGGTACCCATGGTCCTGGAGTGTCCCCAGTCCCACCCACTCTGGGAACAACGGCCAGGGCAGCAGCTAGAGAGGCGCCAGTCCCATACAGAAGTGGAAGAGGTGCCTGAAAAAGGGGCAAGTGCTGGGCAGGCAGCGTTGTTACCACTTGGACCCCTCCCCCACACGGCGCCACAATGTGGTGAAACAAGTCGCCCTGTACTAACGATTCCCTAAGGCTTCGCCCCTTATCACGTAACAGGAGCGACAGTTCTACCTGGGACATGAAGGCAAACAAACACAGGAGCCTGTCAGAATGAGGAGACAGAGAAGTATGGCCCAAAAGGGGGAATGCATCAAGGTTCCAGGGGCAGAACTAAGCAACGAGGAAATAGCCAACCTCACAGATGAGACAGACAACCTAACAGATGCAGAATTCAAAACACTAGTGATGAAGATGCTCACAGGCTTGACAGATATGCTTGAGTATGGGAAAAACATAAGAGAAGTGAAGGCTATGCTAAGTGAAATGGAGGAAAATCTACACAAAACCAATGGTGAAGGGAAGGAAACTGGGGTTCAAATCAATAATTTGGAACATAAGGAAGAAAATAAAACAGTCAACCAGTGCAAAATGAGAAAGCAAGAACTGAAAAAAAGTGAGGAAAACTTCCCAAATTTTGGGAAGGAGATGGACATACAGGTCTATGAAGCACGGAAGGTCCCAGGCGAGCTGGACCCAGAGGGAACCACAATAGGAAGCATCATGATTGCAAGTCCAAAGGGGAAAGATAAGGAGAGAGTCCTAAGGGCAGCAAGAGAGAGGCAGAGAGTTGCCTACAGGGGGGTGCCTATAGGACTATCAGCTGATTTCTCAGAGGACACTTTGCAGGCAGGAAGGGACTGGCAAGAAGTATTCAATGTGATGAAAAGCAACCTACAACCAGGACTACTCTATCCAGCGAGGCTATCATTTGAAGTGGAAGGGCAGATGAAGCGCTTCCCAGACAAGGTAAAGCTAAAGGAGTTCATCGTCACCAAGCCATTATTATATGAAATGTCTGAGGGACTCACTTAACGAAATAGAAGATCAAAACTATGAACACTGAAGTGACAACACACTCACAACTATCAACAACTGAATCTAAAAAATAAAAACAAAACTCAACTAAGCAAACCAGAATAGGAACAGAATCATAGGTATGGGGATCATTTGGAGGGTTATCAGCTGGGAGGGGGAGTGGGAGAAATGACGATATTGTGCAGGAATTAAGAAGTACAATCGGTTGGTACAAAATAGACAGGGGGAAGTTAAGAATAATATAGGAAAGGTTGAAGCCAAAGAACTTATATGCACAACCCATGGACATGAACTAAGGGTGGTGGGACTGCTGGAGGGAAGGGGGGTACTGGGTAGAGGGGAGCAATTGGGAAAAAATGGAAATACTGTAACAACATAATCAATAAAATATACTTTTTTTAAAAGACAGTATAGGAAAGGAACTAGCCAAAAAACATATGTACAACCCATGGACGTGAACTAAGTGGGAATTCTGGAGGGAACTGAGAGTACCAGGTGGAGGGGAGCAAAATATTGGGACAACTGTAGTAGTGAAATAAATAAAATATATATATATTTTTTAAATGTCCTTGGTGTACATTTTAGGCATGGTGGCTAAATGTCCATCTCACTTGTTTTAGGCCATTTGCTCTTTGTTATGAGGGATAACATAACTCCCATCAATTGCACATGTGCTTTTCTGGGTTTTCTATGAGTTGGATGACTTTGACTTGACCCAGTTCTACTCACCAAGCTCTTATGACAAGTATCAGTCATTTATAGAATTCACTTACAATTCAATTACAAATTTTATAGGTATCATCAACAAAGAATTTAGACTTTCTATTTAAGATTATATTGTATATAATACACCTAGAAGTTCTTCTGAATCCATATCATATTCAAGGCAGAATTTAGAAATGTGTTTTGGGCCTCTTGCCCCTCCCTCAGCTATCTTTTCTCAGGACATACCCATGTTTGCAGCTGCTGTGGCCTTATTGTTGCCTCATGACCTCTCCAGAGCCCAGTTCCAGCCTCATCACCAAGTTATTGGATAAAATTAGACACTTGACTAGAGGAATTTAATCCATTGGCTGAACAATAACTATGATTCCCTCTCCAGAGAATTTGAATCAAGAAGCAAAATGCCTATTGGAAAATGGTACAGAGATCTAGCACTGAAAGCTCATGTAGAGGTAAAGCCAGATTTAGGGCAATGTCACACACTGACATTATGAAAGTTTGCAAAATATGAGTGAGCAGAGGAGGGTAACCTACCAAAAGTAAAACAAAACAGAGATAAGAGACCAAACAGAAGGAGAAAAAGAAATAAGAGAGAAGGTAGAATTGATCTAATCCTGACATTGCAATTCTTTTTAGTTTGCAAAATGTTTGGCTATATGTTATTTTCAGATTTCTAGATCACAGATGACTTTAGGATTATTTATCAAGGTCTTATATGCAATGCGTGTACTAATCAAACATAACTCTCAGGAATTAATTGTAACTTAATTTTTTTCTCCTGCTTCCCCCCTACATTTTATTTGGGGTGGGAGAGTTCCTTACTATCTCAGTTTGAAATATCTTTCCTGCTCCTTTTTATATAATATAACATCTTATAGTCAACTCAAATAGTAAACAAAAGTCTCAAATATTGCTATTTAGAAAGTCCTGTTCCAAGTGAGGGACAAAGCTTCCAACTCACTCAAAGTTTTATAGCTGCCTCCTGTGTGATGAGGAAATGGTTCTTCTCCGTGGGCCTCCCATGTTTCTGCATATCTTGCTAGAGGGGCACTGACTTTCCTTTGTTCTGTACTATCTTTTCAAGAATCTTTGTCTAGTGAACAGACTTCAAAGACTGAGATAGTGTCTCCCTGAAGAAGAGCAGACTGATGGCTATCCAGTATAATAAAGATAATGTCTACCTCTGGAGAAAAGGGCAGGCATGTTTGCTGCCTATGAGAAAATATTCAGGCTCCTTCAATTTAGAGTTTTTCTTCTATAATCTACTACATGTTCAGGTGAAATCGGCCCTCTTTGCATCACCCTGTGGAAACTAAGGCTCAGCGAACTATCATAAAAGTACCATTACTGTAAAGAGTAAGTTGTGTGTCACCTTTGGTGCTATGGATATTGTTTAGATTACCACGAGAAAAACAGAAAGAAGGAAAGTTGAGAGGCTCATGAACATTCAAAGAAGGCAAAAAAGATGATCGGTTTGAAGGCTAAGCTCTACCATAAACAACACCATGCTGAGAAAATGCAAATGAAAAAGACCAAGATGCATGAAAATCAAAAGAACAATGAAAAGACTCCACAGGGAGCAGTACCTGCATATCTATTGGACAGAGAGGGCCAGTCCTGAGCTGAAGTACTTTCCAATATGATTAAACACAAACAAAAAGAGAAAGCATGAAAATGGCAAGTCCCTCTGCCCAAAGTTCATGCCCAGGGAGAAATAGAGGTACTAAAAGTTATTCAAACAGGGAAGAGAAGGAAGAGAAGTATGGAAGAGATGGTTACTAAAGTCTGTTCTACTGGAAACCCACCTAAATAAGATTCATTAGAAGACTGGGCTTACATTTCAAGAAGGCCCATGTCACACATCCTGAACTAAAAGCCACCTTTTCCTGCCAAGACTTGGTGTAAAGGAGAGCCCCCAACCCCCACTTTATACAACTTCATGGGTTATTACCAAAGGTACTAACAAGTTGGGCCTTGTGACACAAGGAGGCAAGGTTATTTGGGGAAAATGTGCCCAGCTTACTAATTCTGAAAATGGTAGATGCATAAATGCAGTCTTACTGGTTAGACAGCAGTTTCATACAAGTAACTCCTTATAATTATTGAAGACTACACATCGATCAGGAAAACTCCTTTACTGTGATGTTTCTGAGTGCTATCAAGCAGCTTACGTATCTGCAGTTATCAAGAGAACTATTTATTGTATTGTAGAGAGCATTAAAATGGCCCGGTTTTACCAAAAAAAAAAAAAAAAAAGCTGGACAGTTAGACAGCTCTTCCTGCAGTTTCTCTGATTCAGATAAATGCATCTCTCAACAGGATTACACCACTACTTTTTTTTCTCAGCTCCAAAGTATCCTGTTGTCCACCTTTAGCCTCTACCCACTGCAATCCTATCTCCCATTGTGATGGTCCTGCTGAACAGAACCTAATCCAACATCACACTGCCTCTCGTCTGTGTAGGGTTCACCCTTGACCCTCAGAAGACATGTGTGCACCTTTGCCCTGGCAAATTTGTAGAGTGCAGACTAACACCAGAACAACTAACTGCCTCTCATTCTGCTCTGGCACTAGTCAGTCCAGACACCAATGGTCAGTGTCCTGCTCTATCAGTTAATCCTGTTGAAACTGCCTGTCCTAGGCTTGAAGGGAGAAGCAGAAACCACCTACTTCTATCCTTAGTGGGGCAAGAGGAACAAAGCACATAGCACAGCTCTAAGGAACACTTTTCACAAATTCTGGCTCCTGAATTTTCAGCACCTTAAACTTTATATCCTGTAGTGTTTGGAATTTTTATTTTAATTTACTGTTATATTTGCAATGTCTCATCTTTTCACTTGAGTCAGTTTTAGTGGGTTTCTGATAACCAAATGATCCTTAAAAAACAGATCAACTGTGATAATTTAATTTTTTTGTTTTTGTCCTCACAAACAGTAGGATTTATTTTGCGATGACAGCCCATGGACTTTCATGTGATTTTGATTCATTTTATAAAATGTGTGTTGATAAAAAGTTGTATCTAAATAATAAAATGTAAAAATTGTATGCCAAAATATTAGATACCTGGATGAAAGGAATACTGTAAATTCCTAGAAAGAAAAAAACTACTGAAATGGACTAAAGAAGTAAAAGAAAATTTGAATTGACCTTTAATAGGTAAAGAGATTAAATTAATAATCAAAAAATTCACCGGAAATAAAAGTCCAGGACCAGTTGGATTTACTAGTGAATTTTAACAAACTTTTAAAAAGTAAGTAACACCTTTTTTTTTTTTTACAAATTCTTCCCAAAAATAGAAGGGGGAACACAAGAAAAAAATATATAGTCCAATATCCCCTATGAATATAGACGCAAAAACCCATATCATATCACTAGCAAAATGAATCCAGCAACATATGAAAAGAATGATGCACCATAACTGTATGAAGTATGCCTTTTTATCCTGATTCTTTGACATCTGAGGATTTGCTGACTCTGGAAAGGCTGTCCTTCCCAGAGCTAGCCAAATCCTAGAGATAGTAAACAACACATCTGTTAGTGCTCCTTTGACATACAAACCAAGGAACCCAGGCTACATGTCTACCACCTCCTTTATCCAGCTCTCACAGGGCTCTGTACTCTGGGCCACTATTCACCTACCCCAAATACTCAGCCTGGTACTAACAATAGACTCTACACCCCAGGCCCACTAAATTATTCAAATTAGCCAGCCCTAAACCTGCTTGCCCTGCCTTTTCCATTCCTTCCCATGGAAACCTCAATATAGAGTCTTGCCCACATTTTCCCCTTTTTCTATCTCCTGACTCACCGTGGTGCTTCCCCCATGTGCCATCCCTCCCCCCATGGCATAGCACGCTGCTTCTAACTGGGAAAACTACCTTTTCAATGGCAATTGTCTCCTGGTCTATTGGTCTTATCACCCTGAATAATAAAACCTATGTTTTAAAACAGTGACAAGTATTGGTACTTACAAAATAGTCATGGGGTGATAAAGTACAGCATAAGGAATATACTCAATAATTTTGTAATAACTATGTATGGTGCCAGGTAGGTACTGAAAATATCAAGGGGAACACTTTGTAAAGTATATGATTATCTAACCACTATTTTATACACCTGAAACTAACATAAAATAATATTCAACATAAACTGTAATTTTAAAATAAAATTTAAAATATTTTAAATAATAATAAAAATAATGACAAGTAGAACTTACCCAGGAATGTAAGATTGGGACAACATTCAAAAACCAATCAATGTATAATAATATACAATGTTAGTAGAATAAAGAACAAAAATTACATTATTGTATCAATAGTCATAGAAAATGCACTTGATGAACTCCAACACTCTTTCATCATAAAAAACACTCAGCCAACTTGTAAGAGAAGAGAGTTTTCTCAACCTGATCAAAGGCATGTACAAAAATCCCACAGCTAACACTGTATTTAAGGGTGAAAGATTGAAAATTCTCTCCCTAAGATCAAAGACAAGAATGTTCCATCTTAACACTTCTATTTGCCATTACACCAGAGGTTCTAGACACAGCGATTAGGCAAGATTAAGAAATAAAAATCTAAGGCAGACTTAGAAGCCTAAGGTTAAAGATGGAGAGGCCACAAAATGGAAGGACTCTGGGTCCCTAAATCATTGCTTGAAAGAGGCAATCCATGAGAGCTTCCACCCAGAAACACCCCCGTTAGGGAGTTTAGCAAGGAGGAAATAATCTTTTATAATTTTAAGCCTTTGAAATTGGGGGATATGTATATTTTACAGCAGTTAGTGATAAAGATACAAATGCAATTGAGAATGAAGTATAGATTATACTCCACAACTAAGAAGGAATACAACTACCTCAAAACTAGAGACAATCAGAAGTTCCAGAAAATTGAGCTGTATGGAAGACCAACAAACAAAGATATAAAGAGAAATAGTCATCCAGGCAGGTAAGAGGGATCGAGCCAGGGCAGAGAGGATGCGGTGTGGTAGTGGCAGCAGCACAGCAGCGGCAGGCTAGTGGAAAGTGCAGTCACACATTTTAAAAAGTGGGAAGAGACACCTGGGGAGCACTCCCAGTGCCAGACCAGACCCCACAGCTCACAGTTCAGCTCTGGAGAAAAAAAAACCTCATTGCTTCTGACTGTGAAAACCAGTGGGGGTTGGAGTGGAGGAAGAAAATGCTGGTCTCTCAGCAGAGTCCACTTGTTTAAAGGGCCCCCATGTCCTAGAACATCTGCAGACCCACCCACCCTGGGAACAAAAGCCAGGGCAACAACTAGAGGGGCACCAGTCCCATACAAAAGTGGGAGAAGCTCCTGGAATAGGGGCAAGTGCTGAGCAAGTGGCATTGTTTCCTCAGACCACTCCCACACACAGTGCCACAACATGGTGAAATGGGTCACCCAGTACTGACGAATACCTAAGGCTCTTCCCCCCTTAACTGTATCAGGTGCACACAGCTCTATCTAAAACACAGAGGCAAACAAACACAGTAGCCTGTCAAGATGAGGAGACAGAGAAGTATGGCCCAAAAGGGGGAACAGATCAAGATTCCAGTGGGAGAACTAAGCAACAAGAAGATAGCCAACCTAACAGATGTAGAGTTCAAAACACTGCTGATAAAGATGCTCACAGGCTTGACAGATATGCTTAAGTATGGCAGATGCATAAAGGAAGAAGTGAAGGCTATGCTAAATGAAATGAAGGAAAATCCACACAAAACCAATGGTGAAGGGAAGAAAACCAAGGTTCAAATCAATGATTTGGAACATAAGGAAGAAAAAACGAGTCAAACAGTACAGAGTGAGGAAACAAAAATTGAAAAAAATGAGAGGCTTAGGAACCTCTGGGACAACTTTAAACATACCAATATCCGAATCATAGGGGTGCCAGAAGGAGAAGAGGAAGAGCAAGAAATTGAAAGCTTAAGTGAAAAAATAATGAAGGAAAGCTTCCTAAATTTGGTAAAGGAAATAGACATACAAGTCCCAGAAGCACAGAGTCCCAAACAAGCTAGACCCAAAGAGGACCACACCAAGACACATCATAATTAAAATGCCAAAGGTTAAGATAAAGAGAGAAACTTAAAAGCAGCAAGAAAAAAGCAGAGAGTTACCTACAAAGGGGTGCCTATAAGACTGTCAGCTAATTTCTCAAAAGAAACTTTGCAGGCAAGAAGGGACTGGCAAGAAGTATTCAAAGTGGTGAAAAGCAGGGGCCTACAACCAAGATTACCCTATCCATCAAAACTATCATTTAGAATGGAAGGGCAGGTGAAGTGCTTCCTAGGCAAGGTAAAGCTAAAGGAGTTCATCATCACCAAGTTATTATTATATGAAATGTCAAAGGAACTTACTTAAGAAAAAGAAGATCAAAATTATGAACATTAAAATGACAACATAGTCACAATTATCAATAACTGAATCTAAAAAATAAAAATGAAATCCAACTAAGCAAACCAGACTAGGAACAGATTCATAGGTATGGGGATCATTTAGAGGGTTATCAGCTGGGAGGGGGAAGAGGAAGAAATGGGGCAATGGTACAGGGATTAAGAAGCATAATTGGTTAATACAAAATAGACAGGAGGGAGTTAACCCTTTCAGTGCCAACATCGCTGTGAACAGTGCTAACAAATTTTCCCAAAAGTGCCAGCGTTGCTTCCAGCGACTCTTTTTTCAGTGCCTATAAATGTAAATAACAATGGAATAATTCATATTTTATGTTTTGTTCTCTTTTTTTTGTACCTCAGGTTATATATTGATATAACTTTTTCTCATGTTGATCCAAATTTCAAATTACACATGGCACTCAAAGTGGTAAGAATAATATAGGAAAGGGTGAAGCCAAAGAACTCATATGCACAACACATGGACATGAACTACGGGGGTGGGGTTGCTAGAGGGAAGAGGGGTACTGGGCAGAGGGGAGCAAAGGGAAAAAAATTGGGACTACTCTAACAATATAGTCAATAAAATATATTTAAAAAATAAAAAGAAATTAATGAGGCAATTAATATATGTAAAGTGATTAGCTTTACAGTGTCTAACAGGTACTGTGTTCAATAAATATGTTCAAATAATCTCTATGATTAATATAAATTAATGATGTGATTTTTTTTTTGCCAAAAAAGAAAAATGAATAGATTATAAAATTAATTTTGGCTATTTAACTGTCTAGCCATTAAGGAGAAATAAAATTAGACCCTTATGTCATACACAGTAGTGAATTGCAGGTGGATTAAAGAGTTGGTTTTAAAGCAACAAATCTTGTAAGAAGTGTTGGTGAGTATATACGCAAATTTACTTTTTAATCAAGACTTGAAACTCTGAAGATATTTTAAATGTAGCCAATTACAAGTAAATATGAGAAAATTTAAAACTTTAATGTTATAAAGATTAGAGACTGGGTCATTAAATATTCTGCAACTTCCTCCTCTCCATCTCTCAGGTCACTCACTCTGAGGGCCTTCGCTGCCACGCTGTGAGAGACCCACATGGAGAGGAACTGCAGACTTCCACCCAGCCAGTTCATACATATGTATGTGAGCAGGTGACAGACGCTCTTCTAAGAGCTTTACCTACTTCAGTTCATCTAATTCTCATACCTCTTTGAGATAAGTTTGATGATCTTCTTTTTATAGATAAAAAACTGAGTCACAGAAAGCTTATAAAACTCCCCCAACATCACACAGCTGATATTGCCTCTTATATTCATGCTCTAAATTATACACATGACTAGGTTATTAATATGATTTGGAGGTGAAAGCAGAGAGCTGGAGGGTGGAAGGAGGAAGAAGTTAAATGAATTTAGAAAAAAATGGCTGAATGAAGAAAATATTATAATATCATCAAATTTACACATTTGTAATATTAGTGTATGTATATAAAGCCATTTTTACTAGTAAAAATAAATAAATACTAAAGAATATACCAGAAAAATTTTAAACTGTTTAATCCCACACAAAGAGAAAATTGTCATAATTATAATGAATTCGCCACGGTTCCTATTTTTATTGACATTTCACTCATTTAACAAATATTTAAGGAGCACCTACTGTATGCCAGGCAGTATACTACATGCTGTGAATAAGATATGGCCTCTGTCTACCCAAGGCATTGACAGTAGTGGGAAATGGAGACTAGCAAATGTGCTATACAATGAAGTAATGTGACTCTCCACACATCTGTAATCCCAACAAGACAGACATAATTTGTTTTCAAGTAGCACTAAAAAAATTAATTAAGTGCACATTGATATCTGCAAATCCAGTGTGATAATCAATCAGCTATGCTAACCTTCCTCACCTCCTCCTAGCAAACCTTCCCATGCAGCTAGGCTAAAATAATATAGGTGCAGCTAGCATTACCCCCATGGGCTCAAGCGAACATAAAATCTAAACCAAAAAGGAATGGAACAAGAAGCAAATATTTGATTTGTCAGCTTTTTTGAGATTTCTGAATTTTAGTACATGACCAATGCTTTGACCATAGCAAAAATAAGACGTCATATGTATCCTTTGATCCAAGATTTAAGTTAAGTGGTTTGAATTTATACACAGAAACTAATTCCATAAATGCACAAGTATATGCTGATTCCATTTGGATGGACACTTTCTGCAGTATCATTTCTCAGGATTCACACAGAGAGTGGTTGGAGTCTTTTTCCAGAACCACTCTTCAAATTACTTTATACATCGAAGTCTATTATACTAATAAAGCATTTGCTGAATGAGTATTTTAGAACATCAAATCTGATTTGGCAAAAAAATCCTCCCAATTAAAATCCTCGTGTAGAAACCAAAATATCCCAAGTAAGGGAACATTTGATTATTAGAGACTCACTGGAACAAAGTGTGCTGGTATTTATTCCTATTTCATAAACTACCTTAAAAACAGACATGGAATATGTTTTTTCCTATGAAAGTACATTAAGGCAAAAGAAGGGCATTAAGCACCTCACTGCAAAACAGGCAGGCGAGAAACAAGAGACTAAGGCCCACTGGGCAGGGCATTGTCTCTCTTCAATTTTATAATTCTGGGAATCTTGCAAAAAGAGCCTACAAAAAGGTGTAGAACTTTCCTCTGAAGCACCACCTAGTGCACTGACATGTAGTATTCAACCTTTTTTGAATGAATGAATGAATGAATGAATGGTTCTCCAACTGATTTTTCTACAACTCACCCTTTCTCCTTACAATCCAGTCACACTGGTTTCTTTTGGCCTTTCATGTTCCTCCCTCAGGGCCTTTGCACTTCCAGACTCTGCACCAAAAATCTGTTCCCAATTTGCCCACAGGTCTCCACTCACTATTTCGCATTTTAAAATTTCCTTCCCTGGCTCCCTTATCCAAAGAAACCCCACCTTCCAGACTCACATTCTTTAGTTTTTTCTTGTTCCATTTCCTTTAGCATACATCACTCCCTGGTATTCTCTTTTTCATTTATTTTTTACTTGTATATTGACTGTCTCCTTCCCTGTAGATGGTGAGCTCCATGAGAACAGAACCTTGCCTTGTTCAGTCACTGCTATTAGTGCCTAGCACTTTGCCCGGCACACAACAGGCACTCAATCAATATTTGTTGAATGAATGAATGAATGAATGAATGAGAGAGAGAGAGAGAGAACACTAACATAGAAAGACTGAAAATGCCTGTTGAAGCTCAAGTTAGACACTTCCATGGAATTTTCTTTGAAAATTCACTGAAATACTGGAATAGACTCAGTATTCTATTCTTTTAAAGATTATTAAGTGACTAAATCATGCTGGATTTTTCTACTGGAATATCACAAGGCCAACAGCAGTTTTTGCCTCAGTGCATTCTCTTTTATTTCCTGCCCAATCTGGGTCAAGGTTGAAAAACCAGAAGAAAAGATGAGAGAGACCACTCATTAAATCAACAGTTCCAGTTTTATTTCCCTGTTGTCTAGTCCATTCATGCCGCAGACCAGCCTCTTAGACACCCCACTACTCCACTTTCTTCTTCTCAAGTTGTAGCATTGATACGGCTATTAAGAGTGTTAATGACATCATGTTTCTATAATGCTGACAGGTACCATATAATTTTTTAAAACATAATGAAAATATTGTTTTCTTTTCTTCTTGTTTGTTTTTTTTTTCTTCTTTGTTATTGTTTCTAATACAGGGTCCAGGGTTTCATCTCCTCCCTCCCACAAATGACAGAAAATCACCACCATTATATAATTGCAATGTCAATGGGTCTTGGAGGTAAGTGCCTGTTTTGTAAACCACAGCTCTCCCTGTCTCCTGACACTGAACTAAGGGATATGTTGGTAAGCACGATAATGATAATGGCTCCAAGAGCCTATTCTGTTAGGTGTCATTACTGCAGGAATCAGCAGGCACCCAGGCCACACCTTAGTCACAGAGGCTGATTGCATTCTAACCGTTAACACTGCAGTTATACAAACACTCCTGATGACTTGGTTATTCTCATTATTTTTATCATATGGGGACTCATTCAAGTGTTTTGTTAAAATATTGTAAGTATATCTGCTGATGCATACCTCCACAGATTTTACTCTGCTTTCTGTCGCCTCCACGTTGTTTGGCTTATTTACCAGAACAAGGAAGGGTATGTGCCAAAGGGTTTTCAGTTTGCTAAAAATTCTGATAACTTCTGTGCACTCCTCACAGTAGCTATTCAGACAAGGCATCCACTTCCCACAAGTGGGACGGTCAGTGAAAATGAAAACTTTGCTACCAGTCAGTTGTGGGAAAGCTAATACAGTGAGTGCCGGAGCCTGAGGTTTTTCAGACAGTTTATAGAGTAGCAGCAGCACACTGATCACCATCTGTCAGAAGTCAGGGGTGGAGTCATGTAACCACTGGAGTATCCTAGAAACTGATGTCCAGGATGCTGAACACCTACTCTGGGATCTTCACATCTCAAACATGCCAAGTACCTTCCTAATTCAGGTCCTTCCAAAATGCTTATTTTCTGTCTGCCTGGAACTTGATCTTCTCAAATCCATGAAAACTTAATTTCTGAGCATCTAGGAAGTCTTGGCTGCAGGCAACAGAATGCCCGAGTAAAAGTGTCCTTAACAATGAGAACTGACTTTCCTTACCTAACAATATTCCATAGGCATGTAGTTCTGGATGGACTCAGAGGTTCCAAGTTATGTTAGAGCCAGGGGTGAGCTTCTGCCATTTTCTTCACTTTTCCCTCGTTGTTACAGGTGGCTACCACAGCTCCAAGCATCATGTTCTCACACAACAATATCTAAAGTAGGAAAAAAGGGAAGGGTTTTCTCTCACGTGTTTCTCTCTTTATCAGGCAAGAAAATCTTTCCCCAAAGTGTCTCTGTCCCTGCAAACTTCCACTCAGACAGCATTGAACAGGATGTAATCATATGCCCACACCCTATATGCCAGGGAAGTGGGGGTCTGGCAGTTTTAGTCTCCAAAGTAGGCCAATGTTTTTAGCAAAGGAGAAGGGCTGTTGAGCAGGCAATCAACAATGCCCACCACAGCAGGTTCTTCCATTTATATGTCCTTATGATAATACCCTGTACCTCTCCTTCGTACTTCTTATAACAACTGCTATTATGTAATTAACCTCTTTGAAATGTAAACTTCATGAAGGCAAAGTCTATCTTACTTGTCCATCATTATACTTCTGCTTCTTAGCACAATGCCTGGCCCCAGGCCCAGCTACATAATTTGTAGGACCCATGCAAAATGGCAAGCAGGGCTCCTTGTTCAAAATGCAGGACAGAAGTACTATTAAAAGTATTAAATTATAAAGTGTTTTCTTTCCATGTTCTCCCTCTCTCAACTTGTCATGGTGTTTTTATTTGCTATTTATGATTGTTCAAAGAAAAATTCAAACTGGAATTTGTTAGGATAAATTTTTACCATTCATCTTTATATCATGCGTTGCCAGCTTTAAATGCAAATATAAATTCATCTGAGGCATATGTGGAATCATCAAAGCAACAATTGTATTTTGTAGCTCCCAAGTACAAATGTATATTCTTTCCAGAATAGTAGAAATGCTGCACACAACTAACTCAACTCTTAATTCACTCCTTTATATATGCCCATCCTACTAACACCATCTAACCTGAGTTTACTGAAGAGTAGGGAATGGCTGAAAGGAAAAAGGTCTATCTTTCTCTTTCTATATCATCATTTTCAGTGAAACAAAACTCATAAAGAATATGATAAGTTTCCTGGATCGTCTATGTGTCTTTGAAAGTTCTGGTTTGAATGTATGGCCTCTTGGAGCTGTGAGCACTGTGCATACTTTATCCTGGATGTAACATGCTTCCCTTGCACTTGCTTCAAGTCTCACTGAACTCCTATTCAATATGGGTCTCCTGGAATTCTGTACTCATGGGCATCATGTATGCTGTGTAGAAACAGGGAAGTAAGGAATGAGGGAGACACACATGTTGTGTGTGTATATTTTTTCTTCTCATGTGTGTGCTTTATTATCCCATCAGACTTCACTTACAAAACACATATTCAACCATAAAATTATTAAGAACTTCAGGATGACAATAGCGAAGCATTAAATTAAGTGCAAGTCCTCCTGAGCATGGGAGCCTCTATAACAAGACAGGTCACCTACCCATGATGCTGGGTCTGTCTAGCCCACCTAGGTGCTCAATAAATATTTAATGAATGAGTGAGTGACTGAGTGAGTGAATGCATCTCTTTGAATTGCTTTCTGATTACTTCCATATGAATGAGCTGCTCAGGTTCCTAAAGCATTTTCTTATTCATTAAATTACATTCAGGTGGGAGGCATACTAAGCTCTCAGTAGCTCAAGGACATAGAAATGACCTAAAAAGGGGGAAAAACTGGGCCATAGGGGCTCCAATATGAAGTCAACAGTACAAAGTAAGGGTCCCAAAAGATCACAGAAAACTTGGGTTGGGGCTTCTGGGCCTCAGTATCTGTGGGGGTCCAATCTCTGCACAAGATACCTGAAGTGGGGCCAACAAACTGAACAATTTGGTATCAACTGCATTGACCACCATGTGACTGATGCTCCCTGGATTTGTAAAGTAGTGGCCTGGCCTGAGCATTGTGGTTGCCTGTGATCAGACACACAGAGTTGATAAGGAACAAGAGGAATCTAATGAGCCTGGACAAGATATTAAGATCCTAGCAGAGTGTGCTAATTTTAAGGTGGTATCTCAGTCCATAAAGAAACAGTCTTAAACTAAAAATTAAGACCAAAATCAAGTAGAAAGGCCAACAGTAAATACACAGTTTGACTCAGTAGAGACACAGGTAGTGCCTGTTAAGTTACAAACAAATTAAAAAATAAACAAAAACAGTAAGTGTGGAAGTTATTACCATTTCATACAGGTATCTCTTACCTCCCCAACAAAAGTATAAACTTTTCAAGGACAGGGTCAGCTTTTTAGGCAGGGCCAGCTAAATTTTCATACTGGCTTCTCTATGTTTAATAGGCAAGCTACTATACATCACTGAGCCTTTCTCCTTATCTCTAAAATGAAAAAAGCAATGCTTATATCACAGGATTGATATGATGGCTACATGTAAACCACCAAGCACAGTACCTTCCATATAATAATTCTAAAAACAGATGGTGGCCAGTATTATTATTATTTTAGCTTTTATATTCTCCAAGACACTTGTGAGTTTGATCACTTTAAAGGCTTGTATTATGAAATGCTTAGAGAGAGTCTAAGCCAGAGTATGTATTTTAATATCAAAAAAGCTACTTCTCTGTTCAAAAACTTTCAGCTGTGCAAAATTCTTGCAAAATTAAATTCTTGCCTTGGCATTTAAACCAACTACACCACTGCCCAAACTTATTTTCCTATACATACTTCCTAACAGTCCCTATGCTGCAGTCAATCTTGACAACCCACCATTCTCCTAAATAATGCAATACTAATGGTTTTCTGGTTTTGGTCATGCCGCCTAGATATTTGACTTACCCTCATTCATCACTTTCCAAGGTCTATTGATTCTCTGCACCTGTCTGTAATATCTGCTTCTTCAGTGCCTCACTTTTGCCTTCCCTCATCTATCGAGAAGATTTAACATATATGTTCATTTTTTAAAAACAAATAAGTTAAGGAACATAAAATGGAGTGAAAAGAGCCTCTTCAACAAATGGTGTTGGGAGAACTGGACTGGGACACTCAAGATGAATCAAAGACTTAAATGTAAGCCGTGACACCATAAAAGTCCTAGAGGAAAACATAAGCAGGAAAATTTCAGATATCCCACATAACAATATCTTCATGGATACATCTCCTAAGGCAAGAGAAATAAAGGAAAGAACAAACAAATGGGACTACATCAAACTAAAGAGTTTCTGCTCAGCAAAAGAAAACATCAGCAAGATAAAAAGGGAACCAACCATATGGGAAAATATATTTGCCAATGATACCTCAGGCAAGGGATTGATCTCCAAAATATATAAAGAACTTATATAACTCAACATCAAGAAGACACACAACCCAACCAAAAAATGGGCAAAGGACCTGAACAAACACTTCTCCGAAGAGGACATACAGAGGATCCAAAGACATATGAAAGAATGCTCAACATCACTAGCCATCAGAGAGATGCAAATAAAAAACTACAATGAGATACCACCTCACACCAGTCAGAATGGCCATCATCAACAAATCAACAAAAAACAAGTGCAGGCGAGGATGTGGAGAAATGGGAACCCTACTGCACTGTTGGTGGGAATGCAGACTGGTGCAGCCACTATGGAGAACAGTATGGAATTTCCTCAAAAAACTAAAAATGGAGCTGCCTTTTGAACCAGCAATTCCATTGCTAGGATTATATCCAAAGAATTCTGAAACACCAATTCGAAAGAACCCATGCACCCCTATGTTCATAGCAGCACTATTTACAATAGCTAAGTGCTGGAAACAACCTAAGTGCCCATCTGTAGATGAGTGGATCAAAAAACTATGGTACATTTACACAATGGAGTACTATGTAGCAGAAAGAAAGAAGGAACTTCTACCATTTGCAGCAACATGGATGCAACTAGAGAGAATTATGCTTAGCGAAATAAACCAGAAAGGAAACTACCTTATGCTATCACCTATTACAGGAGACTAATGAACAACACAAACAAATGAGCAAAATTGAACCAGAGGCACATAAACAAGGAGTAGACTAACACTGACAAGGGGGGGGGGGGGGAGGGGAAGGAGGGGAAGGGTCTAGTCAAAGCACATATATAAATGACCCATGGACGTGAACAACAGGATGGGGACTGACTGTGGGAGAAGGGGTGGGCAGGGTGCAGGGAAGCAATGGGGGAAAAAGTGGGACAACTGTAATAGAAAAACAAAAATTTTTAGTGGGGAAAAAAAATGAAAGCAAAATAAATTAGTAAATGAGCCAGCAAATGCCCCCTCCCCACCAAAAAATAAAATAAATAAATAAATAAGTTAGATTTATTTGTACCTTTTCCCAGGTTTTGAATTGGAAACCTCTTTAGAGATTTGCTTGTGAAAATGTCATCTTTCTTTTTTCAGTGTCTACAGTTCTGCATAATCTTTAAAAAGTATTAGAGCCTTCCATTCTTTCTGTTATCTGTGTAAAAAACTACTTTCTACTGTGAACTTCCAAGCCTCATCCTTCAAATATACTCTCACAAGGTATTTTTTTGGCTTCAACCTTCTTGAGAACTAATAAACTCTTTACATCTGAAAAGAGACAAATTCCACCAAAAAATGTTAATTCACTGGAGATCAAGTGGAATTTTAAATGTCCAAGTATTTCTACAAAAGCTATGTTTCCAAATATTGTAAGTCCTCACTTAACGTCATCAATAGGTTCTTGAAAACTGCAACTTTAAGCAAAACAACATATAATGAACCAATTTTACCATAGGCTGATTGATATAAATAAGAGTTAAATTCCTAGGACATATTTCTGGGCACAAAAGTGCCACCAAATAAGACCCCAAACACTTGTAATGTTAAAGATTGAAGTAATGTGAGCTCCACAAGCATTTAAGAAAGATAACTAAAAATAAGTAAGATTATTATTTTCAACCCACTTGTCCCAGTTCAGGATCATGGCGGTAACCAGAGTCAATCCCGGCAGCTGGGGCACAAGGTGGAAACCAACCCTGGACAGAATGCCCTTCTACCACGGGGTGTATTCATACACACACACACACACACACACACACACACACGCACACGCAGACACGGAATATGTAGACACACCAGTTCACCTTGCGTGCATATCTTTGGGAAACACAAGGAAACCATGTACATGGAATAATCCCACACAAACACAGAGGGAATGTGCAAATTCCATACAGACGGTGGCCCCAGCTGGGAGTCATTTTTTTCTCTTATGAACATTACAAAGGAACAACTTTGAACAAAACGTTACTCGAGGGTCTGCTGTACTGAATTTTACTTTACACAGCCATTGGTTTACAAATGTACAAATAAACGTATCTGAAGGGGATATGTTCCCAAGAACCCCAGTGGATACCTGAAACCTCAGATAGTACCAAACTCCACATATAATGTTTTTTGCTATACTTACATACCTAGGATAACGTTTAATTTATAAATTAGGCACAGTAGAGATTAACAGCAATAACCAATAATAAAATAGAACATTTATAACACTATATTATAATAAAGGTTATATGAATGTGGTATCTCTCTCTCAAAACATCTTACTGTACTGTATTCCCCCTGCTTGTGATGCTATGAGATGATACAATGCCTACATGATGAGAAGACGTGAGGTAGGTGACACAGGCATTGTGACGTAGTGTTAGGTTAGATTACTATAAGGGTTACTTGAACACAAGCACTGCAATACAGCAACAATAAATCTGATAACCCAGACAGCTATTGAGTAACTAGGGGTAGGGGAGGAGCCTCTACAGCCTAGAGATGCTGACAAAGGGATAATTCATGCCCTGGTCCGGGAGGAGCAAAACAGTGTGATATTTTATCACACTACTCAGGAAAATGTGCAATTTAAAATTATAAATTATTTATTTCCAGAATTTTCCATTTAATAATTTTGGACCGTGAATGTCGGCAGGTAACTGAAATCAAGGTAAGCAAAACATTGGAAAATGGGGCACGACTGTACTGCTAATCTCCTAATTTAAACATGAACAACTCCCCCCGGCTGGTGTGGCTCAGCAGACTGAGTGCTGTGGCCTGTGAACCAAAGGGCCTCCGGTCTGGTTCCAAGTCAGGACACATGCCTGGGTTGCAGGCCAGGTCCCCAGCTGGGGTCGTGTGGGAGGCAACCGCACACTGGTGTTTCTTTCCCTCTCTTTCTCCCTCCCTTCCCCTCTCTCTAAAAGTAAATAGCAAAATAATCTTTTTGTAAAATGAACAACTCCTTTGAGTTTAAACCTCCTAGGAGAGTTGCCTCTAGTTAAGAACTCTACTTCCACATTCTTAACCTACTCTAGTAGGCCTAGCTTGCACCATATCACAAAGATGGTTCCACTGCGATCTATACTTTGCCAAAGCCGTAGGTCACGTCTCCTTCCTTTTCAGCAGCAGTCCACACAGTTGCCCACTCCATCCTTGAAATACCTCCTTTCTTGGCTTCCATGACATCACACCCTTCTGGTTCTCCTTTTATCTCACTTTGCCACTATATTTTAGACACCTTTGCTGACTATTCCTCTTCTCCCCAACATTAAATACTGGCATGCACTAGGGCTATATATCAAACCCCCTTAGATCTCATCCAATCCAACAGCTCAAATTACACCTGCAAGATAATGAAAACCAAAACAAATCTCTAGGTTTGTCTTAGTCATGAAATTCAAGTTCTTAGATTTACACATCCAATGGCCTGCTGGACATCTCCACTTAGCTGTCTCAGAAACAACATGATTAAAACAACCCTTGACTCCACAGCTCTTCCCCAAACCAATTTTCCTCCAGTTTTACCCATCCCAGCAAAAGGCACCATCATCCTTCTAGTTTCTCCAGCCAAAAATTACCCTCCGTGTCCACTATCTGCTGATCCTGTCTTCTCTATCAAATCATTTCCAGAGCATCCATTTTTCTGCTTTTCCTCTAACCAAAGCCCTGGGTAAGACAACATCACTTCTCACCTGGACTTGACTCTCCCATTCTAATAATTTGTTGCTCTCCTGAAAAATATTCTCCATGATATTTCTTTTTTAAATGTTTGATCATATAAAATGAACGTTACCAGATGCTCCAGTAAAAAGAAAAAGACCAGTTTTAAACAATATGAAATATTTAGAAACTAAACGAGGTTGTCAGTTTCTCAGTATTATTTTTAAGTTGATAAATAGTATTAAATTGTGTTATTTATTTATTTTTAGAGAGAGGGGAATGGAGTGAGAAAGAGAGAGAGGGAAACATACAAGAGATAATTGATCCATTGCCACTCACATGCCCCCAACTGGGGACCTGGCCTGCAATGCAGGCATGTGCCCTGACTGGGAACCAAATGAACGACCTTTGAATTTGCAGGCAGGCACTCAATCCACTGAGCCACACCAGCAAGAGCTAAGTTGATAAATAGTAAATAAGGACAAATATTGAATATGAAAAACATTATTTCCTAGTATTGTTTGTCTTTTACAAATGTAAATGCTCTAATTTTGCTTGTATTTTTCCCCATAAATTCCTTGACTTCAGATACGTTGCTAGAAAAAGGCAGCATTTAACAAAATGAGCCATAAAACATAATGTAGTATATTTATGAATATACTTGTAAATTTTCATCTTTTAAATTTTAACCATTAAAATAAACATCCTAAATGTAAGAAATGATGTTCAATTGTTTAATAAGGAATCTCAATAAATTATATAGAACATTTAGTTCGACAAAAACGATTTTTCATCATCTACCCACTGTTTTATTGTTTTTCTCTTCCACTATTTGTCTGTGTTTTCATCATCTCTAATTAGATAATTGTACTTATCCTGGAAATTAAGACCAGACATTTAGTTGGAAACATCAATATAAAGTATTATTTGCCAAGTGTCTTCAATATTTAAAATGCTAATTAGTATGTATATTTACAGTCACTAAAGGGAAGGAATAAATATTTGGCTTGCATAGTCTTTTATTTTTTATCATTTTTTCAGTTGCTTTTGCTCTTAAGACAGATGATTTTAACACAGATGGAATAAAAACAGGACTGTTGTTTGTTAAGTCATCATCTTTTCCTAGTGCTTACTCCTCACCTTTAAAGCATAATCTAATGGTGCAGTGTCACAGCCTGTCAATGTAAAAACAGGAGTTCTGATGTGGTCTCTCGATATGATATAAAGCAACACTTTGTGCTGCAATGGGTCATATTTTTTTAAAGATAGGAGGTACAGGTGTCATGTGTTTCAAAGGGGCATTGCAGACTGAGAAACATGGTACAAATATAAGACTCAGCTTGTGTGGGTCATTTGGAGAGAACAGCAAATTGTGCTAGATAGGAACTATGAGATAGCCATGTAAGAGCAGCACTAGGGGTTAACCTGTGGAGAATTCTTTTAATTGTAGAGGATTCCACACTCTAAAATTATTGCAGTTAAATGTTTTGAAAAAGCAAGGGTTAGGGAATCAAAAGATGAGAGTGCCTTCAGCTATGTAGCCATAGATTGAAGAGCTGGAAGAGGCCACAGACTGTCTTAAACAAAAAGCTGTAAGAGACAGTGGTTAAGGGTCCATGCTCTAGACTAGGGCCACAGAGCCTACACTTGAATTAAAATCCCACAATTTTAGTTCTGCAAATTTGTCCAAACTATTAGCTCTCCCAGTCTTTTATTCGTCTTCTGTATAAAAAGTTTAATTATATCTGTGACACATATTGAGTGTCAGGAGGGTTAATTAAGCTAATGTATGTAATGTGCTTAACAATACATGCTGTAGAGTAGTAAGTAGTCTATAGATGTTAACTATTGTGATCTGGCCATAAATGAAGCATATGAGACCCAGAGATGCCATGTGATTTACTCAAGCAGTTACTTAAAATTGCCTTTGAATCTGGGTTTCCACTTCTATACTGTGGGATATACATAGTCCCTGAACTTAAGTTGCTAGAGAATGAATATGGTGTACTAGAAAAAAAGTAAAGACTTTTATTGTAGAAACTAGGTTAAAATTCTAGAACTGCTCTTTAAAGCTACATGACCTGGGCCAGAGGTCTGGATGTTTCATAGTGTCAGATTCTTCATTTATAAATTCTGTTATAGGGTTACTGTATCTCTCATGTACTTACATTGCCAGGCACATGGGAGATTTTCAATAAAGGGTTTCTATGGTCTAGAAGGAAAAACAAAATTGAGTTCACATCATGACAGTCTTCTTTCATTCAGCCCCATTCCAAAAGAACCAGAGGGGTTGGGAAGGTACTATAAGATATAGGCCATGCCTTTTAGGTTGTACAGTAATTCAATAAGTTTAATTTAAATTTTGTTTTGAGACTATTTTGCAGGGTTGTGTGATCCTCTGAAGCAATAGTAAGTAGTATGATTGGGACACACCAATATCATATACTCAAATATTAAACCACAAACTACTACTTACAGTGATCCACTAGTTTATAATTGGAAAATATATTGGCAAATAATGTCAGATATAATTGAAAAACCTTATTTTAGTTAGTTTTTATCTCCTCCTCTGCAAATATTTACAAGCTTGCTAACAATGAAAAAAAAAATGTATTGATTTTGACCTTCATTTCCATTGTTACAGGCCAAAAATAAAAATAAAAATAAAAAAGTGAGAAGAAGAAAGCATGAATAACCAGACTAGATACCTTGAGCTGGAAAAATAGAACACTAGTAGTAATAGCAATGTGTCCTGATTCATCAGCTCACTAACCACACAAAGAGAAATCAACATTTAGAAGCTCATTTAGATGCTGTCATCTTAAGGAGCAACTGCTTTTACTCTATCCATTTTCAGCCATGGAGCACTCATTGATTCGTGCCCCTTCTCTCTCTCTCTCTCTCTCTCTCTCACTCTCTCTCTCTCCCCCCCCTGTCCCCCCCTCCCCCCTGCTTCTGAAGAGTTTCTTAGAAAGTACACTTCACATTAATGGTTCTTTTTATTCTTCATAATACTGACTCAGATGAGCTAAAAAATATCCAACCACAGCTGCTTGTCCAGCAACGCTAACAGACTCAGCCTTTAACCAGATATCTATAGCTCCCACCAAGTAGTAGAATTAAACCAATCCTTTTGAAACTTGACACATTTGCCAGTATCATTTGAGAGAATTTTTTAAACCATTCTTTTACTTCACTAACACAACTATTATCTCTTAGCTAGCTCTCCTGGTCAGGGAGTGTTTCTTTATCATCTTAGCCTGGATTTTGATCTAAACTATACTTATTTCCTCAAGGATTGTCAATTTACTAAGCAAAAAATTTCTGAATATCTACTAAAAAGAGGAAGACAATCTATTAACCGGAACTCACAAACCACGGGACAAGTCACAAGCAGTCTCTGGGTGTTCTTGGGCCCCAGGTCATTTCAGTCTCTAAGGCTGATTAAGGAGATGCAGAGAAACAATGTGTGTGGACTCCTGGTCACCTAAAAAAAGAAACGAAATAGCGAAACTAGTGAGCCACATAATGTGGTGCATACTTTACAAGAGAATGAACTATAAGACCCTTTAAGTTGGAAATGTGCAATGGGACATTACTTCTGGGTGTTCTGATGGGTTTTAGAATTCTGAAAATATGTGTGTATGTGTGTGTGTGTTAGAAAGCTTAAATATTATGTGTCTCGTTTGTGATGGACTATTTAAAAAATTCAGGGTCTTTATGTTTGAATGGTAAGTAAGTACGGCCAGAGGCTCAGAGAGCAAGGACCTTTAATTTATAAACGTTTTTTTAAGTAAAAGAAGTGCCTGTGAAGTAGGTTATTTTGGGAATACAGTCTAAGCAATCTTAATGACTAAGTTGTGACAATGAGAAAACTGTATATGAGGTTTTCAAAGTTAGTATTTTCTATTTTAAAACGTTCTTTTGCATTTTAACTTGGACTCATTTTACCTGTACTATGTACTGCATGCAAAGTAAACCACCAGTTCAAGGAGTTAAACAATATTTATAGAACTCAAAAGCATCGCCACATGTTCACATGGCTTTGTTTTCCAAAAACAATAATATGAGTGTGTGTGTCTGTGTGTACTGATATGCTAACAGCCCTTTCTACAGTGAACCCGAATTTGTGTCTCTAAATATTACACCTGAATATAGGATACTAAAAGGCACAAATGACTAAGTTTTCTCTATTTGATCCCCCTGCCTGGAACCATCATGACTGTTGGATAAATATTTCCTGAATAATAAAACTAATGTCAATATTGAAAAGCCCACAGATGTTCATAACTCTTAAAGATCCATGTTTGCATATTGCTTTCACTTAAAGAGAACACTGTTACATTTAGCTCATAAAGAAGTGATTGTTGCCATGATTGTTTTCCAGTTAACAAGATAGGTCATCTTGTCTAAAGGTGTGTTTCAATGAATTTTTAAACGGTTTCTTCTTCCCTGGCTTTTGACATCTTAAACTAGTGGTAGAACCAGTAAGAAAGAAAATTGGGACAAATTACATCAATACATGATTGTATGCCTTGGGCTGAAATAAATATACAACTTCAAAGAGGACAAGGACAAGTAGGGAAAGGTTAGGGGAGAAAAGGGAAAGGCGACATGTAGGTGACAGGACTAGAGAAAAACAGGGGGCACGTGGCTCCTAAGGTGGAATAGGCATACTGAATCTAAGAAATAAAAACTTCACAAAGCACTTTTACAGACATCGCTTCACAGCAGCTGAATGAAATAGAGAATATCTTGGTCTCAGAGATGAGAAAAGGGGCTCAGAGAGACTGAGTGATCTGCCCAAGGTCACACAGCTAGTACAGAAGTAGTAGAGGTGGCATCTAACCTCTCATGTCATCATTGCCATCATCATTGTGATCATCATCATGCCAGACCACTATTTTTTCTCTGAGTACATGATTAACCTCTATGCCATTCCTTTGATCAAATATTTGTAGACACCACAATTAAATATATATGTTGAAGTACTACTTAATAAAGGATGTCTATAATCATGGGACAAGGACAAACTTTATAGATATCAAGAAAGTTATCATTCCTTATTTTCAACTATAAAGTGTATATATAAGAAATAAGCTATGAGAGATAATTAACATTTTGAAATCTCTATGCATATATAGTTTGAAATATAAAATAACCAATAACAATAGTAACATAGTGACAGCTCAGTAACTTTAATTATCTGTATATATTTTATTATAAATTTATTCAACTTTATATTATGCCATTAAAGATGTTTTTAATTGATAAATTCTTTAAATGGCTTAAGGGCATCAAGTCCCTATAACATTTAAAAAATAGTTATATATCTTTTTAATTACTAAAGCGAACATAACCCTGGTGTAAAAAAATTAACATTAAATATACATGAGGCATATAAATATATAAAAAAGACAATTACTGTACAGTCCTGAGTAAATTCAGCCACTCTGCGCCATAATTACTATTAACACCATCAACTCATTTTAAACAATCTCAATTATAATGAACTCACTTAAATTTGAGTCCTAAACCTTCAGCAATGCACATTTACAATGTTTGGCTAATTGCACCCCCTTAAGGCTTTTCAGCAATGACAGCAGGTAGGCAGCACGCAGATGAATTCAGTCAGTGCAATGAGCATTTCACCGAGGGCTTTATGTGACCTGCATCCATCAGTCTGGCCCAGGGTCCCTCCCTCACTGGGGTCCCGGTCAGCATCAGCACAGCTGTGCCAGGTAAGCAGCAGTGGTTGATTCAACAACACTGCAAGGGGAGGGAAAGGAGGCCAATGGGAGGAGCCAAGTGGAGCAAAGGAAAAAGAGAGAGAAAACAGCAGGCAGACCAGGATGCTTTGATGTTCTTCAAAGAAAATCAAGAAAGCCGTTCTTTTGTTTCTGGGATACAGGCTCTGAAGAAAATTCCAGAGGAGAAACTTCCAAAATATTTGAGTAAAGCTAAATTCATTCAGCACATAATAATCATCACCTATTGTCCTATTCTATGCCAGCACTGTGCTCAGTGCTAGGAATGTAAAGATGAGCCATCTAGACGTGCTTCCCAACACATGATGCTTACAGACAGTTATTACTGAAATAATTGCACAAATATAATGTAAAATTAAAACCGTGATAATTGTTAAGGAAACTTATACAGTGATATTTTGAAAAGAATCTCATATATAAGACTAAGTTGCTGTGTGCTATGAGTAGGGGAAAGTTACGTATTATCTTAAAGGTAAAACTCACATTCAATCCTTTACCTGACTCAGTAAATAAAGAGGAAAGCTATGCTTTTGTGATGCATGAAGTGTAAGTACAGAAAACACACCAGACGCGTGACTGACTTGATTTTGTGCATCCAGGGCCCAAAGCAATCTTGGGCGCCTTTGAATTTGCCCACAAGTCAGCTCCAGCTTTTTGATACTGATAAATAGCAATGCAGAGGGGGATCAAAGAGTAGAAAATGAATATGGCAAGTGAGGTTTAGATCAAGCAAGTTAAAAGGCAGGTGTGTTTTGCATAACATCAGAGACCAGGACGAAGCTGCTAAAATGACAGTTCAAAAAAGCAGTTGCTGCTATCAAAAACAGAAGACAAACTACTTGATTTCCAGGGCTTAGATCTGATACAGGGAAATTTATGAGAAAGGGGTCTGTAAAATAGCAAGCAATAAATCAACTTCTCAAAATTCCATCAAGTGAAATTACCTCTCCCCTAAGGAGACAAATTTTTCCAACTATATGAGTCCACCTGATTTGCTACAGGAAAAAATAAGATTTACATGTACTGATCTACATAATATTAAATATACCTGTGAATGATCAATTTATTAGGCTATTTACATCCAGAACTTTAAAACTGTGCAGGGTTTAGGTGTTCCATCTGTATTTTAATAGGGATTTGAGAACATTTTATTTTTAAAAGCTGGCATCGAGCTGTTGTACAGGACAATACCTTTCAATTTCAAAATTTCTTCTAGGAAACTGCTCTTGCCTCTGTCTGAGGTCGCAAACCCAGAGTACAAAGGTAGACTTCAAGGTGTCCACAACCTTCTGAATTTTCCCATCATTAGGTACTTTCTTAGGAGAGGTTTCATAGCTGTCATCAAATTTGCAAAGAGGGCATAATTCAAAATACATAGAATCTTGAATAACACCATTTATAACTTTCAGAACTTTCCTCGCTGATATAATCTCTCTTAAGTATGAAAATTGTCTTTTTGTGTGGCATGTAGAATGGTGTTTATAAATATACACAAATAAATCTTTTTCTCCATGCTTATATGTGTGTATGCATATGTACACTAGAATGTTATGCATGTATGAGTATATGTCTATGTGAGTATGTGCATATATATACACATGAAACGTGAAGAAATTTAAAATAATTGTAAATATGCGTGACATATAAAATTATAACATTCTTGTTTTTATGACTAATAGGTCCTCCCAATGATTATAAACATCTTGAGAACAGAAAGTACATTTCATTTGCCAGTTATATAAACACCTTGCCTAGCAAATAGTGCTCAATAAAATAAACTTTAAAATAAAATGAATTACCCAGTAGATCCCGTCTAAAATAATACATCTAAGAAAAAATGGAATTTGTTCATGATCCTTTGATTTTATTTATTTTTCCTTTTTATAGAATTTTGGGGGTAACACTGGTTAACTAAATTATACAGGTTTCAGGTGCACCATCCCACAAGACATCATCTGTGCCCTGTATTGTGTGTTCACCACCCCAAGTCAGGGGTGGGGTTAGGGAGGCTGGGTGAGGAGATGAGAGGGAGGGTTTGAGCATAAAAGAAAAAAGAAAAAGAAAAAGAAAGGCACTCATGGACATGGACAACACTGTGGTGATTGCTGGGGAGGAGAGTGGAAAGCGGTGGAGGAGGATATAGCAGGGATAAATGGTGATGGAAGGCAACTTTTATTTTAATATCAGAAACATGTTAGAACACAAAACATTTTGTTTATTTGTTTTTAAGGGTTTTACAATGGAATCTTATTGAAATATATTTATAAAGCTATACTCTGGGTGTCTCTTAAAAGCCGCCTTTCACTTAGCCGCATGGGAAATGCGGGATGACTTAGGAGATCAGTCATACAATTACCACTCCACAATCCAGGCATCGCTTTTCAATATATTAACTCTGTACAAAGGGTTAACAACAAATACAGCTTCTTAAACATTTATTGTTTTTATTTTATTTTTTTTTCAGATTTAATGTGTTTTATTGATTAAAATATTACATTTGTGCCAATTTCACTTCCCTCTGCTCCCCTCCACCTGGTGGCCCCCCTCCCTCCCGTTGTCCCCCCCTTTTAGATTATGTCCATTAGTTGTGCATACAGTTCCTCCCAACCTCTCTCTGTCTATTCCATTCCCTCCTACCATGATCCCCAATTCCTATATCATCTCCCTCCCTCTCCCCACTCCCCCTCCCTGTTGACCTCCCCCCAATATGCTTCCCGTACCCACAGTTCCTTTTCCACTCTCGCTGCCTGTTTAGTTTGCCTTTGTTTCATCTCCCTAGCTTCTGTTTTTTAAACCAGTCCCTTTAACATCTCATATAACAGTGGTTTGGATCTAATGAACTCTTTCAGTTTTATTTTGTCCTGGAAACACTTTCTCTGTCCTTCTATTCTGAATGACAATTTCGCTGGATAGAGTATTCGTGGTTGTAGGTTTTGGATTTTCATTACTTTGAATATTTCTTGCCAGTCCCTTCTTGCCTGTAGGGTCTCCCTTGAGAAGTCAGCTGATAGTCTAATTGGGACCCCTTTGTACATAATTCTTTTCTTCTCTCTTGCTGCTTTTAAGATTCTCTCTTTATCTTTAATTTTTGACATTTTGATTATAATGTGTCTTGGAGTGGTTCTCCCTGGGTCCAGTCTCTTGGGAACTCTCCTTGCTTCCTGGACCTGCAAGTCTATTCCCTTCCCCAAGTCTGGGAAGTTCTCCTTTATTATATTTTCACTCAATTTTTCAAGTTCTAGTTCATCTTCCTCACTCTCTGGCAAACCAATGATTCTTATGTTGGGCCTTTTATAGCTGTCCCAGAGGTTTCTGATCCTCTCATTGTTGCTTCCCATTTCCTCTCTCTGCATTGGTTGACTGCTTGTTCCTTCTCCATATTCCAGTTTGTTGAAATGAACTCTGGATTTTTTTTCCTCACCATCTGTCTCGTATGTGGCTTTGTTCCTTTCGTTATGAAAGTTTTTCGCTTCTTTCTTATCTTTTTCCTGCTCTTTTGTGAATTCTGTAAGCCACCTGATAACAATGGCCCAGAACTGAGCCTCTGACAGGTTTCTTATCTGTTCATCTGTCAGGTTCTCTATCTGTTGCCTGGTGAGCTGTGCCACCGGGATTTCTATAGTTGTCTGCCTCATTTTGACAGATGCGTTTTGTTTTCTTGGGCCGGCTGTCCGGGGCAGTGCCTGTGTATGCGTCACAATTCAGCGACCGGCGCCTGTCCGCGACCTATTTCGCAGCCCTGTGGTGCTTTCTTTGGGGGCGGGGGTCCAAGATGGATTCACACAGTTATTCAGCTAGGAGACCGGGATCCGTCCTCCCGCCCCCCTGGGCCTCACTGTTCAAGGCGATGCAGTGGCTGCTTTCCCCAGCGCTGGGGTCGCGCACTGCCAGGGGCTTGACTGCAGCCGGGATTTTTCGCCGCCCCACCACTGTCCCAGGTGCGACCGCAAACAGCGCTGCCCTCTTTAACTCTTACCTGCCCAAATGGCACCGCTGGTTTATAACTTCATATGTTGGGCTTCCGTGTAGTTTTATTTTCTGGAATTTCTAGTTATCCTTTGTTTTGAAGTAGTTGTATTCCTCTCTAGTTGTAGAGGGAGACCTAGCGTGTCCGTCTAAGCCTCCATCTTGGCCGGAAGTCCATTGTTTTTATTTTTAATTTTAAATTACCATTGACATACAATATTATTTTACTTTTAGATGATTAAACATTTATATAACATATGAAGTGATCATCCCAATAAATCTAGTACCCATCTGACACCATATAGTCATTACAATATTAGTACCTGTATTCCCTATGACTATTCTTTAACTACCAATTTTATTTCTTAATCCTTCATCTTCTTCACCCATTCCCCAACCCCTCTCCCATCTGATAACCATAAAAATGTTCTCTGTATCTATGAATTTGTTTCTGTTCTGCTTGTTGGTTTATTTTGTTTTTTAGGTTCCACATATAAGTAAAATCATCTGGCATTTGTCTTTCTCTGTCTGACTTATTTCATTCAACACAATATCCTCTAGGTCCATCCATGTTGTTGCAGATGGCAAGGTTTCATTTTTTTTAAATGGCTGAGTCATATTCCACTGTATATATGCACCACTTCTTTATATAGTCATCTATTGATGGGCACTTAAGTTGCTTTCATATCCTGGCTTTTGTAAATAATGTTGCACTAAATATATGGATATATAAGTCTTTTAGATTTATTGTTTTGGGTTCCTTTGGATCAATACCCAGTAGAGTTTCTGGGTTCTTCTTTATCTCTTGTTACAGCCTTTGTTTTAAAGTCCATTTTGTATGGTATAAGTATTGGTAACCCAGCTATCTTAGTTCGATTTCCATTTTCATGAAATATCTTTTTCCATCCCTTTATTTTCAGTCTGTATGCCTTTCAATCTGAAGTGAGACTTGTAGACAGCTTATGTGTGTGTCTTGTTGTGTTATCCATGCATTCACCATATATCTTTCAATTAAAGGATTTAATTCATTTGCATTTAAAGTAATTGTTGAGGGGGTGGGTTGGGTGGGGGAGAGAAATTAGGGGAAAAAGGGGACAACTGTAATTGAAAAACCAAAA
The DNA here is from genome assembly GCF_987537825.1 of Furipterus horrens. NCBI lineage: Eukaryota > Metazoa > Chordata > Mammalia > Chiroptera > Furipteridae > Furipterus > Furipterus horrens. The sequence continues at coordinate 542,009 of NW_028327206.1, read as the reverse complement.
AAAAAAAAAAAGATTAAGGAAAAATGTTGAAATAGAAAAACAGAAAATACTAATATGTACCAACCAATCATAGAATAGCATTTTTGAATAGCTAATTAACGTATAAAAATCAATCTCACATGTATTATAAAATGCAAATAAAAAATGAACTATCAAAAAAAAATAAAGTAATTGTTGATAGATGTGTATTTATTGCCATTTTATTATTCATTTTTTTAAATCTTCTTTTTCTATTTATTCTTTAACATGACCCTTTAACATTTTTTGTAATACTGTGCTGGTTTGGTGGTGATTAACTCCTTTAGCTTTTCCTTGATTTGGGAAGCTCTTTATCTATCCTTCAATTCTAAATGATAGCTTTGCTGGGTACAGTAATCTTGGTTGTAGGCCCTTGTTTTCTCAATCACTTTGAATATTTCTTGCCACTTCCTTCTACCCTGCAAAGTTTCTGTTGAGAAATCAGCCAATGGCCTTATGGGAGCTCCCTTGTAGGTAAATAACTGCTTTTCTTTTGCTACTTTGAAAATACTCTCTTTGCCTTTTACCTTTTGCATTTTAATTATGATGTGTCTTGGTGTGGTCCTCTTCAGGTTCATGTTGTTTGGGACTCTCTGTGCTTCCTGAACTTGTGTATCTATTTCCTTCACCAGGTTGGGAAAGTTTTCTGTCATTATTTTTTTAAAATAGGTTTTCAATTTCTTCTCTATGTTTTCCTTCCAGCATTCCCATGATGTGAATGTTGGTATGCTTGAAATTGTTCTAGAGGGTCCTTAAACTATCTTCCTTTTTTCAGATTCTTTTTCTTCTTGCATTTCTGATTGGGTTTTTGCTGCTTCCTTATATTCCAAATAACTGATTTGATTCTCAGCTTTGTCTGCTCTATTGTTGAATCCCTGTAAATTATTCTTCATGCTAGTTAGTGTATCCTTAATTTCTGACTGGTCCCTTTGTATGGTTTTTATGTCCTTTTTTATGCTGAAGTTCTCACAAATTTCTTTGGGCATCCTTATAACCATTGTTTCTCATTCTGTACCTGGTTGTTTGCTTGCCTCCATTTCATTTCATTTTTTTTCTGGAGACTTCTCCTGTTCTTTTGTATGGGGCATGTTTCTTTGTCTTCTAATTTTGGCAGCCTCTCTGTGTTGGTTTCTATGTACTAGGTAGAGCTTCTACATCTCCTGGGCTTGGTATAGTGACCTTATATAGCAGGTGTTCTGTAGGGCCCAGTGTACAGCCTTCCCTGTCAACTGAACTAAGTGCTCCAAGATACATCCCTGTGTCAGCTATGTGCACTGTCCTGTTGCAGCTGAGCCTTGATTGCTGTTGGCATGTCACCCAAGACCAATTGATTTAGAGGACCAACTGTGACTACTGTGGAGGAACTGCTCTGCAGAGGCCAACCCTGTGGAGTAGGACTTGCTTCAGTGGGGTTTAAATGCCCACTGAGTTAACCCTTTGAGTGTGTTGCTCATGGAGGTGGTTGAATTGTGATCTGGCATGATCTGAAGCTGTCCACTGGGTACCCTGGCTCTGGGGCCTCCTGAGAGGTGCAAAGTCAGCCACTGTAGCATGAGCTACAGAGATCTGCAGATGGCTGATACTTGTGCTGGGTTTAGAGATGCCTAGGAGAGGCTAAGCTATAAACTGGGGCTGGCTGCCACTAGTGCCATGGCTGGGGCCACTTGGCAAGAGATATGGGGTATGCTGAGGCCAGATGCTGCTTGTCTGAGAGATTTTAGGGAAGTCCAAAGCATAATCCAAGAGAGGCCATTTGTATGAAAACCACTGGAAACAGTTCAGGTGGGCCGGCAAGTTGGAGAGGGGTGAGTCTCAGGGAATCACCAAGGCAGGGATAACAGTGATAGCCAGGTTAATGGAGACTCAGATATAGCACCCACCTGCTGGCTCTGTGGAAAGAGGGCTCAAAACGGAACAATGAATTCAGCCAGTACTTCAGTCTGGGAGAAAGCTGCCCCTCCAGCTCTTAACCTGAAGCCAGACAATTCAGTCCCTACCCCCACCCCCAGTGTCCCAGACACCTTTAGAGTTGCTGTCCAAGCATGGGAGCTCAGAGTGAGTGAGTCCTAGTATGTCCCTGCATGGACCATATAAGAGGAACGCCTTGGACTCCCACAGCCCTATGTTTTCACTTGCCACAATTCTGACTCATTTTCACAGCTAGAAGTTATGGGGACTTCTCTTCCCAGCACTGGAGCCTTGGGCTGGATGTTCTGGTGTTAGACTGGGACCCCTCCTTGCTCAAGGGGACCTCAGCAGCCATCATATTTCTCCCATTTTTATCTGCCACACATGGGCTTGGTACCAGCCCATCCCAAGTCTCTGCCCCTCTCACTAGTCTCCATGTGGCTTCTTCATTCTGTAATTCTGATATGGTTGTGGGAAGTTCTAAGTACTGCATTTACCAATGCTGCCATCTTGACTGGGAGCTTCTACAAATACAGCTGTTTATCAGGATATGACATGAGGAATACGAAAAAGAAAACCCTGAAAAGGAAATAGTCTCTTTTTTCAGTAAGTTCCCAACCCTCTTCCTGATGGAGCCCTTGCTGCTTCTCCTTTTTTTCATCTTCTTTCTCATCCACCTTGGCCTCCTTCCCCTTGCTCTTCCCCATGAGCGTTAAAAATAAAAAGGAAAGAAATTCAATCTAGTTTATTAACTCCATACAAAAATTGTAGATTAAAAAATATTTAATTGCATACTTGAAAGAGAACTTAAATTTCCAGTTCATTCCACTCATTAACAGATGAGAAGGCTGAGTCTCACAAGTATTGACAACCATCATTCAACTAAAGGAATAAAAACAGAGTTTTTAAGTAATCTAAAATTTTCATTACCCCCATGATACTTGCATCTTCTATTACTACGCACAATCAACTAGTAAATACTGATTGATCTGCCCATAACTATAAGATTTGATGTGTGACAGACAGTAAGTTTACTGGCGCTCAGGAAGAAAGAGTTCACATGGCTGAGTGAGTGGTCCGGGGAGGAGGGTGGAGAGGGGGAGGGAAAGGCTGGGAAAGGCAGCACTGCCAGCTGTGTAAGGGCAGGGCTGTGCTTCTCCCATTGGCAATACTGAGAGCAGAGCACATAGCACACAGGTTCTAGCATGCAAGGCACTTTCAGTCCATGTTGGTTGACTGAATAAACAGAAAATGGAGAGCTGGAGTGTGAAAAACACAGTATTATCAAAGTCAGAGAGGTGGGAGTGTGCATAGTGTTTAGGAGAACTGCAAATAGATTGATGTAGCACAGAGAGTTTGAATAAAGAAGTAATGGGAGTTAAGTTAGAAAAGCTGGTATCTTTCCTCTGAACTGCCACAGTATCCTCAGTTAACTTTTATTACATCCTTACCACATTGTATTGGGAACAATGTTTTGCTCATCTCTCTCCCTCTGTAAAAAGTGAACACTTTGCTTGGTGGGCAGGAACCATGAACTCTATGTATGCCTAAAGTTTAGCACAAGGAATGGGCCAGCAAGATGTCAATAAATCTATACAGAATGAGTGAATTAATGAATCAATTTATGTTATCTTATATAATGCTCACAATAATGGTATATACCCTGATGTCAGACCAAGTTTGGGTTTCATCTTGAGGGCAATGGGTAATCAATAAATATGTTTGTGTGGGAACATAATTTGATCTAAGTGATGAGGCTCAAGAGGATAACATCAGCCCTGGCCATGTTGCTCAGTGGGTTGGAGCGTTGTTCCATGTTACCAAACAGAAATTGGGGTCCCGTTGCCTGCCTCCACCCTCTAGGCAGAATTCCAGAGGCAAAGGTTTGGTGATAAAGGAAAGGAGTCCTTACAACACTGTGAAGTTTTGGAATAATAGCTTTCCACATGAATTAGTCACTTAGGCCTATAATTAAGGCAAAACTCTGTTTAGATACAACTTTAATTACTTAAGCCTATCAATTAAGGTGAAACTCTAACACCCGGGTTCTCCTAGCATTTCCCCCCTGTTAGTTTTAATTATCTTATTTCAATAGAGTTAGTTTATAAACTGAAACATCATAAGATACAAAAGCTACACAGTTTTGGAAGAATGGCAGGCTCCTGCCTCAGAGCCTGTTCCCTCTAGAATACCCAAAGAATAAATTTGCCACCCTCTGCCAGGCCAGCCCAATTCTAGGCTATGCCTGGAGTTCCTTCCCATCCGTTTCTAGCTACTACCTACATTATAAAAATATCCCTATCCATTTTGGGTTCAAAATATTTCTGGCTCTTACCTTTGATTGTCTAGACCTTTTATTTTCCACAGTACAATTATCTAGGGAACACTTATATCATGTTCCATCATATCTTTGAAGTCTGACAAGTACACTATAATTTTATTTAGAGAAAGAAAGGAAAGAGCCCTACTACTTAACCTGATAATTTCTATTGATTTTGTCAACAGAATCATCATCAGACAATGGGAAGACAGATTAAACCAGGTCAATAGACCTTGCTTTAGAATGAGAAAACAGAATGTTCCAGAACCTTAAATTTTTGTTATGGAAAATTTCTTACAAATTTCTTACCATTGAAAAGCCAGAAATGAATAGTTCACCTTGATCTAAAACTTATAGCTGATGTAGACCTAGTGGAATTTTCAAATGCTGGAAAATCCTATTTGCTAGGTCAAATTTCTTATGCAAAACTTACAATAGCAGATTATGCATTTATAACATTAAACCCTTAACTTGGAACAATTATGTATATTTGACAGATGCCCAAAATAAGTTTCATGTACTGATGAACCAACTCCAGAGTCCTAAATGTTCTCTGCATTTATTTGAAAAACAAACAACAACAAAAAAAAAACATGATTCCAGAGAAAACAATGTAGTTCCAACATTATCATCCCTATCACTGAAATTACTGGAGAAGAAATTGACAGGTGAAAGAACTGTATTAGGAAATCTCTGGATGAATATGCAAACTAGGAAAATCATGCATATCATAAGAAACAGTTGCTTCATTTACAAATTTCCAATACAGTATCTTATAGTGAGCCCCTATCAAGAATGCTGTTGTTAGTTCCAGAATGAATATAATTTAAATCTATTAAACATGATATTGAAACTGTGTTCATTTGAAAGATTTTCCACAGACATATATATTTTAGATATTAGTTATTACTAACCTTCTGACATATACACCATCACTTGAAGGTCATATATTTTTAAGTTGTTTTATAGTTAATTGTATCAACCATAAAAGAGTAACTGAAAGCTAAAAATGACAGTTTATAATTTTATGGCCAATCCACCTATAATAAAATCCTCTGATAGTCCTGCAGAAAAAGTTAGCATTAATTGAAAATTCAATGACAATGAGATCAAGCAGTAATACTAGGCATGAATAAATGCCATTCTGCTATCATCCCTTTAGAGAAATTGCCCAGTACTGCAGGTGTTAGATGATGCCCAAATTATCAAGCCAGAGTTTCTCCAGGCCAAGTTAAGAATTCCACTTTTATTTGGATTCTGAAGGCAGAGGACAGGTCACCCTGACACTGACTGAGGCTTTTTTTTTTTTTTTAAGGTTTTATTTATTTATTTTTAGAGAGAGGGGAAAGGAGGGAGAAAGAAAAAGAGAAACATTGATGCGTGAGATAAACATCAATTGGTTGCCTTTTGCATGTGCCCCAGCAGGGGACCAAACCCACAACCCAGGCACGTGCCCTGACCAGGAATTGAACCAGTGACCTTTCACTTTGCAGGATGACATCCAACCAAATGAGCCACACTGGTCAGGGCTGGGTGAGTTTGCACACGGTACACAGATGCTCAAAGTTCCACATAGGTATGGTAGACTATTTATTACAGAGCCTGGTTCTTTCTTAGCCTTTGGGATCCAGATGTTGTTCAGTTGCAATGATATTTCTTCCACATGGGAGAATTCAGCTCCAGAATGCTGCTATAAGAGAATTTATATAGGATCACAGCAGCATGCATCTTGTATGTGGGATTTGTGTGCAGCTGCTTGTAATAAAATTTGAGGAAACAGTGGCTTAAGCCAGTTCCTTGTAGGAAGTCCAGACGTAACCCTTTAGGGTTGGTACTGTAGTGTCATTAAGTCCTCTGGGACTCTTTTGCTCAATCCATGCTAAGTGTGGGGAGAAATACTCTGAGTATAGTTGAGTTTTTTACATGGGAAGTCCTGAGACCCCAGATCATGACATTTAATTCTTAGACTTTGGTTTACTAGCTCAAATGAAGTCTTGAGTATTCATGTCAAAATGGGGCTTTGAGTTCTGTTATTTGTTTCACTAGAGCAGTTTATTCTACTCCAGACTCTGAACATTCAACAAAAACAAGCCTACACAATCAAGAGACCTGCCAGAACTAACTTTTGTTGCTGTAGGTCTTAGAAGCTTCCTTAAATTGAGTGATGAAGTTTCAGTACTTGCCAAGCTAAGGATGTGGCCCTAGAATTTGACAGTGCAATAAGGACTTCAACTTAGCCACAAACTACTGGGAGCCTGGCACTGCAGATGCTTTGGTACTAATATCTAACATTTACAACAGTGCCAAAAGGTAAGAACTTTTTATTTTCTACAAAGAAACTAAGACTAGAGAGGTTAAGTGATGCATCCAAAATTGTGATACTAATAAAAGCTAGAATTGTGATTCAAATCTAGTCATTAGTCTAGTTTGAATAAAATGTGTGTGAGGAAGGTACAAATTACTTGGAAAGATAGCAAGATATTACTCCTTAACCTTCCTACTTCACCTTCTGCTATTAGAAGGCTAATCCCACCCCTGAATTCTCACTCATATCTTAATAATCTAAAGGGTGGGTCTAGAGCCAGGCTGAGTATTGTTCCTGCATTTTGTTTATTTTTTGTTTATTTGTTTCCCTAACTTCCATAATACATATGTGGAAGTTAGTCTGTTGGCACCAAATCCATACACTTTCCTCAGCTCCAAATGTTCCTCAAATCAATCCACTTAGTTCATACTCCTTTGTTCCTTAGTTCTAACTACAGGAAAAAATCACTAATAATACCAGGGTTTCAATGTCAAAGCTACTACACAAACCAAAGTTGGTACACTCATTGGGTAAGCTTAAAGAAAGACTGGCCTCCCCAGAAACTGAGGTGATAAAGCCCTATAGTCATAGCTGTGGAAGGGGTTGGGATTTAGCCACGAACCACTGTCAGGAGTCTTGGAAATCCCAAGCCTCTCTAGGTCCAGACTAAACAACTAGGACCAACAGGATTAGATTAGAGCTTGGGCAAGTTATCACTGCTGAACAATTTTTTGTTACAAAAAGGAGGCAACCAGATGTCAAGCTTTAACAATACAATGACAAAGAGAAAACAAGGTGACAGGTGGGATCAGAAACTCCTTTGTGGTGGTGACAATCTAAATGGAGGATCTACTTAAAGACCCCAAGAGTCAGAATACAGAATTGTGACATTTCTACATCGTACCTTGTTACTAGGTGCTGCCTTTAGTGGAAAGCTCATGGTTGGCCTGGGTATCACCACCCAGAGATGAACCTTGTGTTGGGTTGTTCTAAAGTCAACCTAGTGAAGCTAGAAACTACATTTTCCAGAATTTCTTGCCCTGTTTGGTTTCAAGTTAGCCTGAACTAAAAGAACTTGTGTTTTGGGAGACAGAAGTGAAATCATGGCTATTATTGTCCAAAGGCCTTTGCAGTCTGAATGACAGAACGATGCTTAACTTGAGGTCTTCTAAATTTGGGAAACATTGGGTTAAGCACCGTAAAGCAAGTGCCTTAGCTGTAGTAATTCTCAGAGTCTTTAATAGGCTAATCTTCAAGTTTAAGGTCCTTGGGGATGTCACAGGATTATTGCCTGAGAAACAAACTACAATGAAGTCTGCACCAGAGCAAGATATAGACTCACAGGGCAGAGCTGCAGAGCCTAGTGCAGGTGAGAAGACTACAGCAGGGTGACTGGGGCCAGTTGCAGTGGGAGGGTCAGACCAGATAACCACTGGTAAGAGAGAGACACAAGAGGCAAAGTCCTGAGTGGCATTTAAGCAATAACAGAGTGGGGCTATTCATAATCAAATTCCCTGTTAGGTTGAACTCCCTTGGCAGAAGATCGAACCCTGGTTTCAAGTCTCATGAATCTTACAGTCTAAAGCTGTCCTCTCTGATACAATGAGTACTAGCCACAGGTGGCTACCGAGCACTCACAATGGAGCTAGTGCAGACTGAGAAACTGAATTTTTATTTCACTTAATTTTAATTCACTTACATTTAAATTAAAAAACTGAAATAGTATAAAATGTTTCCATTAAATATAAATTTATCATTTAGGAAGAACTATATTTCTCTTTAATCACTGAAAAATTAACATCTGAATTGAATTTACGCTGTTAGTGTAAAACACTGGATTTCAAAGACAGTATTAAAAATTTTAAATATCTCATTAATCTTATGTTGATTGCATATAAAATATTTTGGATATATCAGCTTAAATACAATTATTAAAGTTAACCTAATTGATTTCTTTTTACTTTTCTTTTTGTTTAATAATTTTTTTTTTTTTTGGGTTTTTCAATTACACTTGTCCCATTTTTCCATTTCTCTCCCCCACCCAGCCCACCCCCTCTCCCGCAATCATATCCCTCCCCGTTGTCCGTATCCATGACTCATTTATACACGTTCTTTGACTAAACCCTTCCCTTACTTATCCCCCTTCTCTCCCTCCCCCTCCCCCCTATTGACTGCTATTCTGCTCTTTGTTCTATTTAGTTCTTTTGTTTGTGTTGTTGTTTAGTTTCCTGTATTAGGTGATATCATATGGTATTTTTCTTTCTTTGACTGGCTTATTTCACTAAGCATAATTCTCTCTAGTTCCATCCATGTTGTTGCAAATGGCAGGAGTTCCTTCTTTCTTTCTGCTACATAGTATTCCATTGTGTAAATGTACCACAGTTTTTTGATCCACTCATCTACAGACAGGCACTTAGGTTGTTTCCAGTACTTAGCTATTGTAAACAGTGCTGCAATGAACATAGGGATGCTTACGTTCTTTTGAATTGGTGTTTCAAGATTCTTCGGGTATAATCCTAGTCGTGGAATCGCTGGTTCAAAAGGCAGTTCCATTTTTAGTTTTTTGAGGAAATTCCATACTGTTTTCCATAGTGGCTGCACCAGTCTGCATTCCCACCAACAGTGCAGTAGGGTTCCTGTTTCTCCACATCCTCGCCAGCACTTGTTGTTTGTTGATTTGTTGATGATGGCCATTCTGACTGGTGTAAAATGATATCTCATTGTGGTTTTTTATTTGCATCTCCCTGATGGCTAATGTTGTTGAGCATTTTTTCATGTGTCTATGGACCTCCTGTATGTCCTCTTTGGAGAAGTGTTTGTTCAGGTCCTTTGCCCATTTTTTAATTGGGTTGTTTATTTTCTTGATGTTGAGTTGTATAAGCTCTTTATATATTTTGGAAATCAGTCCCCTGTCTGTGATGTCATTGGCAAATATGTTTTCCCATATGGTTGGTTTCCTTTTCATCTTGCTGATGTTTTCTTTTGCTGAGCAGAAACTCTTTAGTTTGATGTAATCCCATTTGTTTATTTTTTCCTTTATTTCTCTTGCTTTAGATGTATCCATGAAGAAATTGTTACATGAGATATCTGAAATTTTCTTGCCTATGTTTTCCTCTAGGACTTTTATGGTGTTATGGCTTACATTTAAGTCTTTGATCCATCTTGAGTTTATTCTCGTGTGTGGTGTAAGTTGGTGGTCTAGTTTCATTTTTTTGCAAGTCCCAATCCAGTTCTCCCAGCACCATTTGTTAAAGAGGCTCTGCTCACTCCATTTTATGTTCCTTCCTCCTTTATCAAATATTAGTTGACCATAGAGGCCTGGGTTTATTTCTGGACTCTCTATTCTGTTCCACTGATCTATATGTCTGTTCTTATGCCAGTACCAGACTGTTTTGATCACAGTGGCTTTGTAGTATTGTTTGACATCTGGTGTTGTGATTCCTCCTGCTGTGTTCTTCTGTCTCAAGATTGCTTTTGCTATTCAGGGTCTTTTTTGGTTCCATATGAATTTATGGAGTATTTGTTCTAGGTCTGTGAAATATGTCATTGGTATTTTAATAGGGATTGCATTGAATCTGTAAATTGCTTTGGGTAGTATGGCCATTTTGATGATGTTGATTCTTCCCATCCAAGAACATGGTATTTGCTTCCATTTATTTGTATCTTCCTTAATTTCTTTCTTCAATGTTATGTAATTTTCAGAGTACAGGTCTTTTATCTCTTTGGTTAAGTTTACTCCTAGGTACTTTATTTTTCTTGTTGCTATAGTAAATGGTATTTTCTTTTTTGTCTCTGTCTCTGATATTTTACTGTTGGTGTACAGAAATGCCTTAGATTTCTGTATATTTATTTTGTACCCTGCTATTTTGCCAAATTCACTTATTATATCGAGTAGTCTTTTAGTTGAGTTTATAGGATTTTCTTGGTATACTATCATGTCATCTGCATATAATGATAGTTTTACTTTTTCTTTCCCAATTTGGATGCCTTTTATTTCTTTTTCTTGTCTCATTGCTGTGTCTAGGACTTCCAACACTATGTTGAATAGGAGTGGAGAGAGTGGACAACCTTGTCTAGTTCCTGAATTCAGGGGGAATGCTTTTAGTCTTTGTCCATTGAGTATGATGTTGGCCTCAGGCTTCTCATATATAGCCTTGATTATGTTAAGGTATGCTCCCTCTATTCCCATTTTGCTGAGTGTTTTCATCATAAATGGGTGTTGTACTTTATCAAATGCTTTTTCTGCATCTATTGCTATGATCATGTGATTTCTAACGATTCCATTTGAAAGTCATTTCCAGAAGACATTTCTTTTGCCTTTTTTTTTTTTAAATGAGCATTTGCAAGACGTGTGGTTTCCTAACTCTACTTTATCATACGTTGGCAACCTTTTTACATCTAGAAGGCCTAGATGTAGCAAAGTTTTCTTCTCAAAGGTTAGGGGGAAAGTTGAGAGCAGCTTTTTCATATTATATACACAGGCCTTCTACAAATGGCCAGTAAATCTTCCCAAAGGGTGGTGGGCGCTTCCTATTCAGCCAAATGTGGTATGTTCTTCTGCCATTTCTCTCTTCCGAAATCAAGGTCTGTAGTAGAACGAAGACCAACCGCACGATGTCCGGCTAACATTCCACCAGTCGCTGACTGGGGCTCCGCTCACCTTCCGGGCCTGTTAAGGGCTTTGTCCATCGTTGTCAGGACCAGGTGGTCTCGTCCAACTGGGGCATAAGGGTCACCCCAGGTGCCGCATCCCCGCGGTTCCAAGGCCTAAGGGTGGGCAAGCTTTCGTCCAAGTAGACTCGCCTTCTCCGCCGCCCGGGAAGGCCCTAAGGGCCCTCCGCGGCATTCCAGGGGCTGCCATTCTTCCGGCTCCGCCACGCCCTGTGCTCAAAGGCAGTGCGGTCCAGCCCTCGGTGGCTGGCCAGGGAGGCCGCTTCCCTTAGGCCCTGCAGGGGTAGACCTGGACACCCAGTGGTCCGCACGGCAGGATGCGGGCTCGGAGGCCACCGTCATCAGGTCGTGGAGATGGAGGAGGGGGTTGGGGGGGAGATGTTCGCTGCTGCTGCTTCAAAGCCTGGGCCCAGCCAGTGGGCAACCGCAGGGAGGGCTCTGGGTCTTGGCAGCACAGAGTCTGCTGCCTGTCCCCGGGCCCCCCAGCTCACCCGCCGGCCAGAGGCCAGAGGGCCTGGAGGGCCCGGAGGAGCTCAGAGGAGAAGGCCGCACTCCGCTCCTCACTGTGATCTCTGCCGTAACTTCTTTTTACTTTTTTTCAGTGTGACTACTAGAAAATAAAGTTTCATGTGTGGCTCCCATTACATTTCTATTAGATGGTGCTGTTTTCACATCTTGTAAGACCAAACCCCAAAACCAAGTTCTCCTCCCCCAGGTCAATAATACGTCTTCAGATGCGCTTTAACAAAGCAATTGTAACTAATCAACAGACCTAGGGCAAAAGTGAAAGAAAAAAAGGAAAACCAATTAGAGATCTACTAATTAGAATGCTTCTGAACTTAAGTAACTTGAATCCATTTTTCCTTTGCCTTCCTCCTACAAAGTAGTACCTGCCAACAAAAGGTAATGTGTTTGAACTTTACAAGAATGCATAAAATTTGCATGCTATGACTTTTCTAAATGATATGACAGGATCAAACAAATTTTCACCCAAGGAAAGACAGCTAAATCAAATTATGCTGCATCCATAAAATGAAATACTTCTGCAGACATGAAAAAGATTGAAGTAAGTTTATAAGTACTAATTTTGAAGTCATTTCTCCAAGATATATTACATGTTCTACTGTTTCTTATCCACAATTCGAAAACCAAAACATTCCAGAAACTACTAAAAGCTTCTTTTGAGACATAATTGGTGGAAAAGCCTGACCAGTCCTAAACTCGTGTGACAGCAACTATCTACCTGTCCTGGCATGAAATATGTAGTCTTAATTGATCTCACTTGGTGTGAATAGAATATTCATTCCTTCCAGTGAAAAACAATTTAATGTGTTTAATTATGGAGAGCTGCCTCAGATTCCACCAGCTGTGTTATGTGATATTTGGTATGTGCACGGCATCACTACTCTAAAACCCAAAAGATTCTGAATTACTAAACTCAACTGACCCTCATCAAGGAATCATGGTCTACACTAAGTGAACATACAAGATGCAAAATAGGGTCTGTTAAGATGATCCAGTTTGCACAATTTAAGAAGACCCATGCTGGTTTATGACTGGAAATTCTGAAAGGAATATATGTGTTTTATAAAGAAAGAATTTACATTGATTATTTCTAAGGAGTAGAACAACTCTATTATCGATGGAACCAGCTCATCCTCTGGGGCCCGGGGAAGAGGAGAGAGCTCCTGAGCCTTTCTCTGCAGAGTTGCCATGAGATTTTTTTACTCCAAGCTCCTTGAAGCCTGTTGTGTCCTGGCTCAAGATTTCATGCTCTGGAGACAAAAAAATTGATTGACCCATCTTAAGCCACACACCCTGTGGGTGGTGGTGGAGCGGAGAGATGAGAGGAAGTCTCCTTTGACTGACAATGCAGATGGGACCTCCCCCAAAGAGGCAGGGCTGAGGCTCTTACAGAGGGATGAGAAAGACCTGCGAGGGCAGACAATTAAAGCAGATGTCAGCAGCACAGGGCACAGAACTTGATTGGACTATGTATCTGCCACTTATTACCTGCCTATAGTAACTGAGTAAACATCTTAAGCCTTCTGGGCCTCGTTTTCTACGCAGCGAGGGTGAGAGACCTCCATGCTCTTGCAGCTCTAACAGTTTGAGGTTTGACTGGACACACCATCTCTCAGACTTGAAAGTATATATGAATCATCTAGGGATCTTGTTAAAAATACAGATTCTGATTCAGCAGGTCTGGGGTGGCCTGCACAAGCTCCCAGATGGTGCTGAAGTTGCTGGTGAATCAGACCACACTTTCATAGCCAAGTCCCAGAACACTGCTGTGCTGTGGCTTTGCAGGTGATGGGACACAAAGCCAAAGTTAACACATTTGAACTTGGAATGTTTTGCTTTATAGTATTGATACACTGACCAAAACGTCCTTGGTGGCCCAGTTTATTGCATACATTGAAAGTATAGACATAGCACTAATGTGGTTGTCCTTTGGGAAGGCAAATGACTTTCATTTAATCATCAATCATTAATCAGTAAAGCAAGACTATCCGTATATTATTACTCTGAAGCATAACCTAAGAGCTTTACCATCAACCATAGTAGGTACTTAAAAACAAGTGATTCTAATTTTGGCTTAGAGCTAATACAAAAATTATAACTTTTCGAGGTTTTTGATTAATGTGAACTTCAGAGTTGGTTTTCTTTTCTTTCTTTCTTTCTTTTTTTTTTTTTTGAGCTGTAGACCAATCCATTGTCCAATAATACCAGGATATTAACCAACAGAACCTAGCTTGGGGGCCCATGAGGAAGGCCTAGGTTTTCATTTATGGCTGTTCAGAGTCAAGTACACAGATGGGTTTCAATAAATAATTTATTCTAATGGAATTTATCTAAAGTGAGTTGAGTACAGTACTAAAAGTGTCACAATGAGTTTGTTTATCTAAAGTTATTCCTACATTAGGAAGTCAAATCCCCCTATGATAGGTTTGATGGTGTTTAGCCTACACTAGGTATAATTTTAGACGTCAAGTACTCTCCGGCTTGACAATGGACCACCTAACAACATCTCGAAAAATGACCACCCGGCAGGCACCACTGTTGAGGCCCTGAGAGCCCCTGCTCTTCCTGTCATCTCGCAGCAGTGTGGGCAACCAGGACCTGTGCCTGGCCGGATCTGTACACCACTATTGAAGCCACCTGGGTCCCACTGTAAGTCAACTATCTCCAACTGTCACCTAGAATGTAGTACCCATATTAAGAGAACCCAGTCAGATGGTCTGCACTGTAAGGAGTCTGTGTCCAACGGTGAGGAATGGAGGGAGATTGGGATAAATTGTGGGAGTAGTTACAACCCGCCTACCTAGAGAGTTGCGTGCCAGGCAGACAGGGAGCACGAACTGTGGCTGGCCTGGGTGGAGGAATGCTCTCTGAACACACATGTGCTGGAATATCTGCTGGGAGGGTTCCAGGTAGGGTTGTTAGTTTGGCTTCACTGGCAGTGCTGGTGGTTTACTTTTGGTGGCGGGTCATTCGAGATGTCTGTGTGTGCACTTTGTCCTCTCACAGCGCCAGCTAGAGCCCAAAAGCTCCGTCGGGACGATGGACAACCTGGAGATGACCTAAACAATGATCTCCTGGTGGGTACCAGTTTTGAGGTCCTGATCGCCCCTGCAGTGCCTGTCACCCGCCATCCGTTTGGGCGACCAGGGTATGTGCCTGCCCAGAAGAGAACACCTATATTGAAGCCGGGGACGTTCCAGTACAAGTCCATGATCTCAGGTGGTCACCGGGAAAGTGGCCGCCACAGTAAGAGAACCCCATTAGATGACCTAACATCTATGGAGTCTGTGTCCAAGGCTGAGGAGTTGAGGGAGACTGGGACAAATTTGGGGAGTAGTTACAACCAGCTGACAGGGAGAGTTGCATGCCAGACATGCAGGGAGCACCAAGTGTGGCTGGCCTGGAGCGGGGAATGGCCTCTGATCAACTGTCTGCTGGCATGTCTGCAGGGATGGTTTCTGGGATTGGTTTTGAGTGTGGCTTCTCTGGCAGTGCTGGCTGTTTACTTGTGGTGGCGGGTCATTCCAAACGTCTGTGTCACTTTCTCCTCTCTCAGCTCCAGAGCAAACCCAAAATCGCCGGCTTGACAACGGACAACGTAGCAACATCTAGAACAATGACCACCTGGCTGGCACCACTGTTGAGGCCCTGAGAGCCCCTGCTCTTCCTGCCATCTCGCAGCAGTGTGGGCAACCAGGACCTGTGCCTGGCCGGATCTGTACACCACTATTGAAGCCACCTGGGTCCCACTGTAAGTCAACTATCTCCAACTGTCACCTAGAACGTAGTACACATATTAAGAGAACCCAGTCAGATGGTCTGCACTGTAAGGAGTCTGTGTCCAAGGGTGAGGAATGGAGGGAGATTGGGATAAATTGTGGGAGTAGTTACAACCAGCCTACCTAGAGAGTTGCGTGCCAGGCAGACAGGGAGCACGAAGTGTGGCTGGCCTGGGTGGAGGAATGCCCTCTGAACACACATGTGCTGGAATGTCTGCTGGGAGGGTTCCAGGTAGGGTTGTTAATTTGGGTTCACTGGCAGTGCTGGTGGTTTACTTTTGGTGGCGGGTCATTCGAGATGTCTGTGTGTGCACTTTGTCCTCTCACAGCGCCAGCTAGAGCCCAAAAGCTCCGTCGGGACGATGGACAACCTGGAGATGACCTAAACAATGATCTCCTGGTGGGTACCAGTTTTGAGGTCCTGATCGCCCCTGCGGTGCCTGCCACCCACCATCCGTTTGGGCGACCAGGCTGTGTGCCTGCCCAGAAGAGAACACCTATATTGAAGCCGGCGACGTTCCAATACAAGTCGATGAACTCAGGTGGTCACCGGGAAAGTGGCCGCCACAGTAAGAGAACCCCATTAGATGACCTAACATCTATGGAGTCTGTGTCCAAGGCTGAGGAGTTGAGGGAGACCAGGACAAATTTGGGGAGTAGTTACAACCAGCTGACATGGAGAGTTGCATGCCAGACATGCAGGGAGCACCAAGTGTGGCTGGCCTGGAGCGGGGAATGGCCTCTGATCAACTGTCTGCTGGCATGTCTGCAGGGATGGTTTCTGGGATTGGTTTTGAGTGTGGCTTCTCTGGCAGTGCTGGCTGTTTACTTGTGGTGGCGGGTCATTCCAAACGTCTGTGTCACTTTCTCCTCTCGCAGCTCCAGATAAAACCCAAAATCAACGGCTTGACAATGGACAACGTAACAACATCTAGAACAATGACCACCTGGCAGGCACCACTGTTGCGGCCCTGAGAGCCCCTGCTCTTCCTGCCATCTCGCAGCAGTGTGGGCAACCAGGACCTGTGCCTGGCCGGATCTGTACACCACTATTGAAGCCACCTGGGTCCCACAGTAAGTCAACTATCTCCAACTGTCACCTAGAACGTAGTACCCATATTAAGAGAACCCAGTCAGATGGTCTGCACTGTAAGGAGTCTGTGTCCAAGGGTGAGGAATGGAGGGAGATTGGGATAAATTGTGGGAGTAGTTGCAACCAGCCTACCTAGAGTGTTGCGTGCCCGGCAGACAGGGAGCACGAAGTGTGGCTGGCCTGGGTGGAGGAATGCCCTCTGAACACACATGTGCTGGAATGTCTGCTGGGAGGGTTCCACGTAGGGTTGTTAGTTTAGCTTCACTGGCAGTGCTGGTGGTTTACTTTTGGTGGCAGGTCATTGGAGATGTCTGTGTGTGCACTTTGTCCTATCACAGCGCCAGCTAGAGCCCAAAAGCTCCGTCGGGACGATGGACAACCTGGAGATGACCTAAACAATGATCTCCTGGTGGGTACCAGTTTTGAGGTCCTGATCGCCCCTGCGGTGCCTGCCACCCGCCATCCGTTTGGGCGACAAGGCTGTGTGCCTGCCCAGAAGAGAACACCTATATTGAAGCCGGCGACGTTCCAATACAAGTCGATGAACTCAGGTGGTCACCGGGAAAGTGGCCGCCACAGTAAGAGAACCCCATTAGATGACCTAACATCTATGGAGTCTGTGTCCAAGGGTGAGGAGTTGAGGGAGACTGGGAC
This sequence comes from Furipterus horrens, assembly GCF_987537825.1. Taxonomy (NCBI): domain Eukaryota; kingdom Metazoa; phylum Chordata; class Mammalia; order Chiroptera; family Furipteridae; genus Furipterus; species Furipterus horrens. The sequence continues at coordinate 524,736 of NW_028327206.1, read as the reverse complement.
AAATTTGGGGAGTAGTTACAACCAGCTGACATGGAGAGTTGCATGCCAGACATGCAGGGAGCACCAAGTGTGGCTGGGCTGGAGCGGGGAATGGCCTCTGATCAACTGTCTGCTGGCATGTCTGCAGGGATGGTTTCTGGGATTGGTTTTGAGTGTTGCTTCTCTGGCAGTGCTGGCTGTTTACTTGTGCTGGCGGGTCATTCCAAACGTCTGTGTCACTTTCTCCTCTCGCAGCTCCAGAGCAAACCCAAAATCACCGGCTTGACAACGGACCACCTAACAACATCTCGAAAAATGACCACCCGGCAGGCACGACTGTTGAGGCCCTGAGAGCCCCTGCTCTTCCTGCCATCTCGCAGCAGTGTGGGCAACCAGGACCTGTGCCTGGCCGGATCTGTACACCACTATTGAAGCCAACTGGGTCCCACAGTAAGTCAACTGTCTCCAACTGTCACCTAGAACATAGTACCCATATTTGAGAACCCAGTCAGATGGCCTGCACTGTAAGGAGTCTGTGTCCAACGGTGAGGAATGGAGGGAGATTGGGATAAATTGTGGGAGTAGTTACAACCAGCCTACCTAGAGAGTTGCGAGCCAGGCAGACAGGGAGCACGAAGTGTGGCTGGCCTGGGTGGAGGAATGCCCTCTGAACACACATGTGCTGGAATGTCTGCTGGGAGGGTTCCAGGTAGGGTTGTTAGTTTGGCTTCACTGGCAGTGCTGGTGGTTTACTTTTGGTGGCAGGTCATTCGAGATGTCTGTGTGTGCACTTTCTCCCATCACAGCGCCAGCTTCAGCCCAAAAGCTCCGTCGAGACGATGGACAAACTGGAGATGACCTAAACAATGATCTCCTGGTGTGTACCAGTTTTGAGGTCCTGATCACCCCTGCGGTGCCTGTCACCCGCCATCCGTTTGGGCGACCAGGGCGTGTGCCTGCCCAGAAGAGAACACCTATATTGAAGCCGGCGACGTTCCAGTACAAGTCCATGATCTCAGGTGGTCACCGGGAAAGTGGCCGCCACAGTAAGAGAACCCCATTAGATGACCTAACATCTATGGAGTCTGTGTCCAAGGGTGAGGAGTTGAGGGAGACTGGGACAAATTTGAGGAGTAGTTACAACCAGCTGACATGGAGAGTTGTATGCCAGACATGCAGGGAGCACCAAGTGTGGCTGGGCTGGAGCGGGGAATGGCCTCTGATCAACTGTCTGCTGGCATGTCTGCAGGGATGGTTTCTGGGATTGGTTTTGAGTGTGGCTTCTCTGGCAGTGCTGGCTGTTTACTTGTGGTGGTGGGTCATTCCAAACGTCTGTGTCACTTTCTCCTCTTGCAGCTCCAGAGCAAACCCAAAATCACCGGCTTGACAACGGACCACCTAACAACATCTCGAAAAATGACCACCCGGCAGGCACGACTATTGAGGCCCTGAGAGCCCTTGCTCTTCCTGCCATCTCGCAGCAGTGTGGGCAACCAGGACCTGTGCCTGGCCGGATCTGTACACCACTATTGAAGCCACCTGGGTCCCACAGTAAGTCAACTGTCTCCAACTGTCACCTAGAACGTAGTACCCATATTAAGAGAGCCCAGTCAGATGGCCTGCACTGTAAGGAGTCTGTGTCCAAGGGTGAGGAATGGAGGGAGATTGGGATAAATTGTGGGAGTAGTTACAACCAGCCTACCTAGTGTGTTGCGTGCCAGGCGGACAGGGAGCACGAACTGTGGCTGGCCTGGGTGGAGGAATGCCCTCTGAACACACATGTGCTGGAATGTCTGCTGGGAGGGTTCCAGGTAGGGTTGTTAGTTTGGCTTCACTGGCAGTGCTGGTGGTTTACTTTTGGTGGCGGGTCATTCGAGATGTCTGTGCGTGCACTTTGTCCTATCACAGCGCCAGCTAGAGCCCAAAAGCTCCGTCGGGACGATGGACAACCTGGAGATGACCTAAACAATGATCTCCTGGTGGGTACCAGTTTTGAGGTCCTGATCGCCCCTGCGGTGCCTGCCACCCGCCATCCGTTTGGGCGACCAGGCTGTGTACCTGCCCAGAAGAGAACACCTATATTGAAGCCGGGGACGTTCCAATACAAGTCGATGAACTCAGGTGGTCACCGGGAAAGTGGCCGCCACAGTAAGAGAACCCCATTAGATGACCTAACATCTATGGAGTCTGTGTCCAAGGCTGAGGAGTTGAGGGAGACTGGGACAAATTTGGGGAGTAGTTACAACCAGCTGACATGGAGAGTTGCATGCCAGACATGCAGGGAGCACCAAGTGTGGCTGGTCTGGAGCGGGGAATGGCCTCTGATCAACTGTCTGCTGGCATGTCTGCAGGGATGGTTTCTGGGATTGGTTTTGAGTGTGGCTTCTCTGGCAGTGCTGGCTGTTTACTTGTGGTGGCGGGTCATTCCAAACGTCTGTGTCACTTTCTCCTCTCTCAGCTCCAGAGCAAACCCAAAATCGCCGGCTTGACAACGGACAACGTAACAACATCTAGAACAATGACCACCTGGCAGGCACCACTGTTGAGGCCCTGAGAGCCCCTGCTCTTCCTGCCATCTCGCAGCAGTGTGGGCAACCAGGACCTGTGCCTGGCCGGATCTGTACACCACTATTGAAGCCACCTGGGTCCCACTGTAAGTCAACTATCTCCACCTGTCACCTAGAACGTACTACCCATATTAAGAGAACCCAGTCAGATGGCCTGCACTATAAGGAGTCTGTGTCCAACGGTGAGGAATGGAGGGAGATTGGGATAAATTGTGGGAGTAGTTACAACCAGCCTACCTAGAGAGTTGCGTGCCAGGCAGACAGGGAGCACGGAGTGTGGCTGGCCTGGGTGGAGGAATGCCCTCTGAACACACATGTGCTGGAATGTCTGCTGGGAGGGTTCCAGGTAGGGTTGTTAGTTTGGCTTCACTGGCAGTGCTGGTGGTTTACTTTTGGTGGCGGGTCATTCGAGATGTCTGTGCGTGCACTTTGTCCTATCACAGCGCCAGCTAGAGCCCAAAATCTCCGTCGGGACGATGGACAACCTGGAGATGACCTAAACAATGATCTCCTGGTGGGTACCAGTTTTGAGGTCCTGATCGCCCCTGCGGTGCCTGCCACCCGCCATCCGTTTGGGCGACCAGGCTGTGTGCCTGCCCAGGAGAGAACACCTATATTGAAGCCGGCGACGTTCCAATACAAGTCGATGAACTCAGGTGGTCACCGGGAAAGTGGCCGCCACAGTAAGAGAACCCCATTAGATGACCTAACATCTATGGAGTCTGTGTCCAAGGCTGAGGAGTTGAGGGAGACTGGGACAAATTTGGGGAGTGGTTACAACCAGCTGACATGGAGAGTTGCATGCCAGACATGCAGGGAGCACCAAGTGTGGCTGGCCTGGAGCGGGGAATGGCCTCTGATCAACTGTCTGCTGGCATGTCTGCAGAGATGGTTTCTGGGATTGGTTTTGAGTGTGGCTTCTCTGGCAGTGCTGGCTGTTTACTTGTGGTGGCGGGTCATTCCAAACGTCTGTGTCACTTTCTCCTCTCGCAGCTCCAGAGCAAACCCAAAATCACCGGCTTGACAACGGACCACCTAACAACATCTCGAAAAATGACCACCCGGCAGGCCCGACTGTTGAGGCCCTGAGAGCCCCTGCTCTTCCTGCCATCTCGCAGCAGTGTGGGCAACCAGGACCTGTGCCTGGCCGGATCTGAACACCACTATTGAAGCCACCTGGGTCCCACTGTAAGTCAACTAACTCCAACTGTCACCTAGAACGTAGTACCCATATTAAGAGAACCCAGTCAGATGGTCTGCACTGTAAGGAGTCTGTGTCCAAGGGTGAGGAATGGAGGGAGATTGGGATAAATTGTGGGAGTAGTTACAACCAGCCTACCTAGAGAGTTGCGTGCCAGGCAGACAGGGAGCACGAAGTGTGGCTGGCCTGGGTGGAGGAATGCCCTCTGAACACACATGTGCTGGAATGTCTGCTGGGAGGGTTCCAGGTAGGGTTGTTAGTTTGGCTTCACTGGCAGTGCTGGTGGTTTACTTTTGGTGGCGGGTCATTCGAGATGTCTGTGTGTGCACTTTGTCCTCTCACAGCGCCAGCTAGAGCCCAAAGCTCCGTCGGGACGATGGACAACCTGGAGATGACCTAAACAATGATCTCCTGGTGGGTACCAGTTTTGAGGTCCTGATCGCCCCTGCGGTGCCTGTCACCCGCCATCCATTTGGGCGACCAGGGTGTGTGCCTGCCCAGAAGAGAACACCTATATTGAAGCCGGGGACGTTCCAGTACAAGTCCATGATCTCAGGTGGTCACAGTGAAAGTGGCCGCCACAGTAAGAGAACCCCATTAGATGACCTAACATCTATGGAGTCTGTGTCCAAGGCTGAGGAGTTGAGGGAGACTGGGACAAATTTGGGGAGTAGTTACAACCAGCTGACATGGAGAGTTGCATGCCAGACATGCAGGGAGCACCAAGTGTGGCTGGCCTGGAGCGGGGAATGGCCTCTGATCAACTGTCTGCTGGCATGTCTGCAGGGATGGTTTCTGGGATTGGTTTTGAGTGTGGCTTCTCTGGCAGTGCTGGCTGTTTACTTGTGGTGGCGGGTCATTCCAAACGTCTGTGTCACTTTCTCCTCTCTCAGCTCCAGAGCAAACCCAAAATCGCCGGCTTGACAACGGACAACGTAACAACATCTAGAACAATGACCACCTGGCAGGCACCACTGTTGAGGCCCTGAGAACCCCTGCTCTTCCTGCCATCTCGTAGCACTGTGGACAACCAGGACCTGTGCCTGGCCGGATCTGTACACCACTATTGAAGCCACCTGGGTCCCACTGTAAGTCAACTATCTCCAACTGTCACCTAGAACGTAGTACCCATATTAAGAGAACCCAGTCAGATGGCCTGCACTATAAGCAGTCTGTGTCCAACGGTGAGGAATGGAGGGAGATTGGGATAAATTGTGGGAGTAGTTACAACCAGCCTACCTAGAGAGTTGCGTGCCAGGCAGACAGGGAGCACGAAGTGTGGCTGGCCTGGGTGGAGGAATGCCCTCTGAACACACATGTGCTGGAATGTCTGCTGGGAGGGTTCCAGGTAGGGTTGTTAGTTTGGCTTCACTGGCAGTGCTGGTGGTTTACTTTTGGTGGCGGGTCATTCGAGATGTCTGTGTGTGCACTTTGTCCTCTCACAGCGCCAGCTAGAGCCCAAAAGCTCCGTCGGGACGATGGACAACCTGGAGATGACCTAAACAATGATCTCCTGGTGGGTACCAGTTTTGAGGTCCTGATCGCCCCTGCGGTGCCTGCCACCCGCCATCCGTTTGGGCGACCAGGCTGTGTGCCTGCCCAGAAGAGAACACCTATATTGAAGCCGGCGACGTTCCAATACAAGTCGATGAACTCAGGTGGTCACCGGGAAAGTGGCCGCCACAGTAAGAGAACCCCATTAGATGACCTAACATCTATGGAGTCTGTGTCCAAGGGTGAGGAGTTGAGGGAGACTGGGACAAATTTGGGGAGTAGTTACAACCAGCTGACATGGAGAGTTGCATGCCAGACATGCAGGGAGCACCAAGTGTGGCTGGCCTGGAGCGGGGAATGGCCTCTGATCAACTGTCTGCTGGCATGTCTGCAGGGATGGTTTCTGGGATTGGTTTTGAGTGTGGCTTCTCTGGCAGTGCTGGCTGTTTACTTGTGGTGGCGGGTCATTCCAAACGTCTGTGTCACTTTCTCCTCTCTCAGCTCCAGAGCAAACCCAAAATCGCCGGCTTGACAACGGACAACGTAGCAACATCTAGAACAATGACCACCTGGCTGGCACCACTGTTGAGGCCCTGAGAGCCCCTGCTCTTCCTGCCATCTCGCAGCAGTGTGGGCAAGCAGGACCTGTGCCTGGCCGGATCTGTACACCACTATTGAAGCCACCTGGGTCCCACTGTAAGTCAACTATCTCCAACTGTCACCTAGAACCTACTACCCATATTAAGAGAACCCAGTCAGATGGCCTGCACTGTAAGGAGTCTGTGTCCAAGGGTGAGGAATGGAGGGAGATTGGGATAAATTGTGGGAGTAGTTACAACCAGCCTACCTAGAGAGTTGCGTGCCAGGCAGACAGGTAGCACGAAGTGTGGCTGGCCTGGGTGGAGGAATGCCCTCTGAACACACATGTGCTGGAATGTCTGCTGGGAGGGTTCCAGGTAGGGTTGTTAGTTTGGCTTCACTGGCAGTGCTGGTGGTTTACTTTTGGTGGCGGGTCATTCGAGATGTCTGTGTGTGCACTTTGTCCTATCACAGCGCCAGCTAGAGCCCAAAAGCTCCGTCGGGACGATGGACAACCTGGAGATGACCTAAACAATGATCTCCTGGTGGGTACCAGTTTTGAGGTCCTGATCGCCCCTGCGATGCCTGCCACCCACCATCCGTTTGGGCGACCAGGCTGTGTGCCTGCCCAGAAGAGAACACCTATATTGAAGCCGGCGACGTTCCAATACAAGTCGATGAACTCAGGTGGTCACCGGGAAAGTGGCCGCCACAGTAAGAGAACCCCATTAGATGACCTAACATCTATGGAGTCTGTGTCCAAGGCTGAGGAGTTGAGGGAGACTGGGACAAATTTGGGGAGTAGTTACAACCAGCTGACATGGAGAGTTGTATGCCAGACATGCAGGGAGCACCAAGTGTGGCTGGGCTGGAGCGGGGAATGGCCTCTGATCAACTGTCTGCTGGCATGTCTGCAGGGATGGTTTCTGGGATTGGTTTTGAGTGTGGCTTCTCTGGCAGTGCTGGCTGTTTACTTGTGGTGGCGGGTCATTCCAAACGTCTGTGTCACTTTCTCCTCTCGCAGCTCCAGAGCAAACCCAAAATCACCGGCTTGACAACGGACCACCTAACAACATCTCGAAAAATGACCACCCGGCAGGCACGACTGTTGAGGCCCTGAGAGCCCCTGCTCTTCCTGCCATCTCGCAGCAGTGTGGGCAAGCAGGACCTGTGCCTGGCCGGATCTGTACACCACTATTGAAGCCACCTGGGTCCCACTGTAAGTCAACTATCTCCAACTGTCACCTAGAACGTAGTACCCATATTAAGAGAACCCAGTCAGATGGCCTGCACTGTAAGGAGTCTGTGTCCAACGGTGAGGAATGGAGGGAGATTGGGATAAATTGTGGGAGTAGTTACAATCAGCCTACCTAGAGAGTTGCGTGCCAGGCAGACAGGGAGCACGAAGTGTGGCTGGCCTGGGTGGAGGAATGCCCTCTGAACACACATGTGCTGGAATGTCTGCTGGGAGGGTTCCAGGTAGGGTTGTTAGTTTGGCTTCACTGGCAGTGCTGGTGGTTTACTTTTGGTGGCGGGTCATTCGAGATGTCTGTGTGTGCACTTTGTCCTCTCACAGCGCCAGCTAGAGCCCAAAAGCTCCGTCGGGACGATGGACAACCTGGAGATGACCTAAACAATGATCTCCTGGTGGGTACCAGTTTTGAGGTCCTGATCGCCCCTGCGGTGCCTGCCACCCGCCATCCGTTTGGGCGACCAGGCTGTGTGCCTGCCCAGAAGAGAACACCTATATTGAAGCCGGCGACGTTCCAATACAAGTCGATGAACTCAGGTGGTCACCGGGAAAGTGGCCGCCACAGTAAGAGAACCCCATTAGATGACCTAACATCTATGGAATCTGTGTCCAAGGGTGAGGAGTTGAGGGAGACTGGGACAAATTTGGGGAGTAGTTACAACCAGCTGACATGGAGAGTTGCATGCCAGACATGCAGGGAGCACCAAGTGTGGCTGGCCTGGAGCGGGGAATGGCCTCTGATCAACTGTCTGCTGGCATGTCTGCAGGGATGGTTTCTGGGATTGGTTTTGAGTGTGGCTTCTCTGGCAGTGCTGGCTGTTTACTTGTGGTGGCGGGTCATTCCAAACGTCTGTGTCACTTTCTCCTCTCTCAGCTCCAGAGCAAACCCAAAATCGCCGGCTTGACAACGGACAACGTAGCAACATCTAGAAAAATGACCACCTGGCAGTCACCACTGTTGAGGCCCTGAGAGCCCCTGCTCTTCCTGCCATCTCGCAGCAGTGTGGGCAAGCAGGACCTGTGCCTGGCCGGATCTGTACACCACTATTGAAGCCACCTGTGTCCCACTGTAAGTCAACTGTCTCCAACTGTCACCTAGAACGTAGTACCCATATTAAGAGAACCCAGTCAGATGGTCTGCACTGTAAGGAGTCTGTGTCCAAGGGTGAGGAATGGAGGGAGATTGGGATAAATTGTGGGAGTAGTTACAACCAGCCTACCTAGTGAGTTGCGTGCCAGGCGGACAGGGAGCACGAACTGTGGCTGGCCTGGGTGGAGGAATGCCCTCTGAACACACATGTGCTGGAATGTCTGCTGGGAGGGTTCCAGGTAGGGTTGTTAGTTTGGCTTCACTGGCAGTGCTGGTGGTTTACTTTTGGTGGCGGGTCATTCGAGATGTCTGTGTGTGCACTTTGTCCTCTCACAGCGCCAGCTAGAGCCCAAAAGCTCCGTCGGGACGATGGACAACCTGGAGATGACCTAAACAATGATCTCCTGGTGGGTACCAGTTTTGAGGTCCTGATCGCCCCTGCGGTGCCTGCCACCCGCCATCCATTTGGGCGACCAGGCTGTGTGCCTGCCCAGGAGAGAACACCTATATTGAAGCCGGCGATGTTCCAATACAAGTCGATGAACTCAGGTGGTCACCGGGAAAGTGGCCGCCACAGTAAGAGAACCCCATTAGATGACCTAACATCTATGGAGTCTGTGTCCAAGGCTGAGGAGTTGAGGGAGACTGGGACAAATTTGGGGAGTAGTTACAACCAGCTGACATGGAGAGTTGCATGCCAGACATGCAGGGAGCACCAAGTGTGGCTGGCCTGGAGCGGGGAATGGCCTCTGATCAACTGTCTGCTGGCATGTCTGCAGAGATGGTTTCTGGGATTGGTTTTGAGTGTGGCTTCTCTGGCAGTGCTGGCTGTTTACTTGTGGTGGCGCGTCATTCCAAACATCTGTGTCACTTTCTCCTCTCTCAGCTCCAGAGCAAACCCAAAATCGCCGGCTTGACAACGGACAACGTAGCAACATCTAGAACAATGACCACCTGGCAGGCACCACTGTTGAGGCCCTGAGAGCCCCTGCTCTTCCTGCCATCTCGCAGCAGTGTGGGCAACCAGGACCTGTGCCTGGCCGGATCTGTACACCACTATTGAAGCCACCTGTGTCCCACTGTAAGTCAACTATCTCCAACTGTCACCTAGAACGTAGTACCCATATTAAGAGAACCCAGTCAGATGGTCTGCACTGTAAGGAGTCTGTGTCCAATGGTGAGGAATGGAGGGAGATTGGGATAAATTGTGGGAGTAGTTACAACCAGCCTACCTAGAGAGTTGCGTGCCAGGCAGACAGGGAGCACGAAGTGTGGCTGGCCTGGGTGGAGGAATGCCCTCTGAACACACATGTGCTGGAATGTCTGCTGGGAGGGTTCCAGGTAGGGTTGTTAGTTTGGCTTCACTGGCAGTGCTGGTGGTTTACTTTTGGTGGCGGGTCATTCGAGATGTCTGTGTGTGCACTTTGTCCTCTCACAGCGCCAGCTAGAGCCCAAAAGCTCCGTCGGAACGAAGGACAACCTGGAGATGACCTAAATAATGATCTCCTGGTGGGTACCAGTTTTGAGGTCCTGATCACCCCTGCGGTGCCTGTCACCCGCCATCCATTTGGGCGACCAGGGTGTGTGCCTGCCCAGAAGAGAACACCTATATTGAAGCCGGGGACGTTCAAGTACAAGTCCATGATCTCAGGTGGTCACAGGGAAAGTGGCCGCCACAGTAAGAGAACCCCATTAGATGACCTAACATCTATGGAGTCTGTGTCCAAGGCTGAGGAGTTGAGGGAGACTGGGACAAATTTGGGGAGTAGTTACAACCAGCTGACATGGAGAGTTGCATGCCAGACATGCAGGGAGCACCAAGTGTGGCTGGCCTGGAGCGGGGAATGGCCTCTGATCAACTGTCTGCTGGCATGTCTGCAGGGATGGTTTCTGGGATTGGTTTTGAGTGTGGCTTCTCTGGCAGTGCTGGCTGTTTACTTGTGGTGGCGGGTCATTCCAAACGTCTGTGTCACTTTCTCCTCTCTCAGCTCCAGAGCAAACCCAAAATCGCCGGCTTGACAACGGACAACGTAACAACATCTAGAACAATGACCACCTGGCAGGCACCACTGTTGAGGCCCTGAGAACCCCTGCTCTTCCTGCCATCTCGTAGCACTGTGGACAACCAGGACCTGTGCCTGGCCGGATCTGTACACCACTATTGAAGCCACCTGGGTCCCACTGTAAGTCAACTATCTCCAACTGTCACCTAGAACGTAGTACCCATATTAAGAGAACCCAGTCAGATGGCCTGCACTATAAGCAGTCTGTGTCCAACGGTGAGGAATGGAGGGAGATTGGGATAAATTGTGGGAGTAGTTACAACCAGCTTACCTAGAGAGTTGCGTGCCAGGCAGACAGGGAGCACGAAGTGTGGCTGGCCTGGGTGGAGGAATGCCCTCTTAACACACATGTGCTGGAATGTCTGCTGGGAGGGTTCCAGGTAGGGTTGTTAGTTTGGCTTCACTGGCAGTGCTGGTGGTTTACTTTTGGTGGCGGGTCATTCGAGATGTCTGTGTGTGCACTTTGTCCTCTCACAGCGCCAGCTAGAGCCCAAAAGCTCCGTCGGGACGATGGACAACCTGGAGATGACCTAAACAATGATCTCCTGGTGGGTACCAGTTTTGAGGTCCTGATCGCCCCTGCGGTGCCTGCCACCCGCCATCCGTTTGGGCGACCAGGCTGTGTGCCTGCCCAGAAGAGAACACCTATATTGAAGCCGGCGACGTTCCAATACAAGTCGATGAACTCAGGTGGTCACCGGGAAAGTGGCCGCCACAGTAAGAGAACCCCATTAGATGACCTAACATCTATGGAGTCTGTGTCCAAGGGTGAGGAGTTGAGGGAGACTGGGACAAATTTGGGGAGTAGTTACAACCAGCTGACATGGAGAGTTGCATGCCAGACATGCAGGGAGCACCAAGTGTGGCTGGCCTGGAGCGGGGAATGGCCTCTGATCAACTGTCTGCTGGCATGTCTGCAGGGATGGTTTCTGGGATTGGTTTTGAGTGTGGCTTCTCTGGCAGTGCTGGCTGTTTACTTGTGGTGGCGGGTCATTCCAAACGTCTGTGTCACTTTCTCCTCTCTCAGCTCCAGAGCAAACCCAAAATCGCCGGCTTGACAACGGACAACGTAGCAACATCTAGAACAATGACCACCTGGCTGGCACCACTGTTGAGGCCCTGAGAGCCCCTGCTCTTCCTGCCATCTCGCAGCAGTGTGGGCAAGCAGGACCTGTGCCTGGCCGGATCTGTACACCACTATTGAAGCCACCTGGGTCCCACTGTAAGTCAACTATCTCCAACTGTCACCTAGAACGTACTACCCATATTAAGAGAACCCAGTCAGATGGCCTGCACTGTAAGGAGTCTGTGTCCAAGGGTGAGGAATGGAGGGAGATTGGGATAAATTGTGGGAGTAGTTACAACCAGCCTACCTAGAGAGTTGCGTGCCAGGCAGACAGGTAGCACGAAGTGTGGCTGGCCTGGGTGGAGGAATGCCCTCTGAACACACATGTGCTGGAATGTCTGCTGGGAGGGTTCCAGGTAGGGTTGTTAGTTTGGCTTCACTGGCAGTGCTGGTGGTTTACTTTTGGTGGCGGGTCATTCGAGATGTCTGTGTGTGCACTTTGTCCTATCACAGCGCCAGCTAGAGCCCAAAAGCTCCGTCGGGACGATGGACAACCTGGAGATGACCTAAACAATGATCTCCTGGTGGGTACCAGTTTTGAGGTCCTGATCGCCCCTGCGATGCCTGCCACCCACCATCCGTTTGGGCGACCAGGCTGTGTGCCTGCCCAGAAGAGAACACCTATATTGAAGCCGGCGACGTTCCAATACAAGTCGATGAACTCAGGTGGTCACCGGGAAAGTGGCCGCCACAGTAAGAGAACCCCATTAGATGACCTAACATCTATGGAGTCTGTGTCCAAGGCTGAGGAGTTGAGGGAGACTGGGACAAATTTGGGGAGTAGTTACAACCAGCTGACATGGAGAGTTGTATGCCAGACATGCAGGGAGCACCAAGTGTTGCTGGGCTGGAGCGGGGAATGGCCTCTGATCAACTGTCTGCTGGCATGTCTGCAGGGATGGTTTCTGGGATTGGTTTTGAGTGTGGCTTCTCTGGCAGTGCTGGCTGTTTACTTGTGGTGGCGGGTCATTCCAAACGTCGGTGTCACTTTCTCCTCTCGCAGCTCCAGAGCAAACCCAAAATCACCGGCTTGACAACGGACCACCTAACAACATCTCGAAAAATGACCACCCGGCAGGCACGACTGTTGAGGCCCTGAGAGCCCCTGCTCTTCCTGCCATCTCGCAGCAGTGTGGGCAAGCAGGACCTGTGCCTGGCCGGATCTGTACACCACTATTGAAGCCACCTGGGTCCCACTGTAAGTCAACTATCTCCAACTGTCACCTAGAACGTAGTACCCATATTAAGAGAACCCAGTCAGATGGCCTGCACTGTAAGGAGTCTGTGTCCAACGGTGAGGAATGGAGGGAGATTGGGATAAATTGTGGGAGTAGTTACAACCAGCCTACCTAGAGAGTTGCGTGCCAGGCAGACAGGGAGCACGAAGTGTGGCTGGCCTGGGTGGAGGAATGCCCTCTGAACACACATGTGCTGGAATGTCTGCTGGGAGGGTTCCAGGTAGGGTTGTTAGTTTGGCTTCACTGGCAGTGCTGGTGGTTTACTTTTGGTGGCGGGTCATACGAGATGTCTGTGTGTGCACTTTGTCCTCTCACAGCGCCAGCTAGAGCCCAAAAGCTCCGTCGGGACGATGGACAACCTGGAGATGACCTAAACAATGATCTCCTGGTGGGTACCAGTTTTGAGGTCCTGATCGCCCCTGCGGTGCCTGCCACCCGCCATCCGTTTGGGCGACCAGGCTGTGTGCCTGCCCAGAAGAGAACACCTATATTGAAGCCGGCGACGTTCCAATACAAGTCGATGAACTCAGGTGGTCACCGGGAAAGTGGCCGCCACAGTAAGAGAACCCCATTAGATGACCTAACATCTATGGAATCTGTGTCCAAGGCTGAGGAGTTGAGGGAGACTGGGACAAATTTGGGGAGTAGTTACAACCAGCTGACATGGAGAGTTGCATGCCAGACATGCAGGGAGCACCAAGTGTGGCTGGCCTGGAGCGGGGAATGGCCTCTGATCAACAGTCTGCTGGCATGTCTGCAGGGATGGTTTCTGGGATTGGTTTTGAGTGTGGCTTCTCTGGCAGTGCTGGCTGTTTACTTGTGGTGGCGGGTCATTCCAAACGTCTGTGTCACTTTCTCCTCTCTCAGCTCCAGAGAAAACCCAAAATCACCGGCTTGACAATGGACAACGTAACAACATCTAGAACAATGACCACCTGGAAGGCACCACTGTTGCGGCCCTGAGAGCCCCTGCTCTTCCTGCCATCTCGCAGCAGTGTGGGCAACCAGGATCTGTGCCTGGCCGGATCTGTACACCACTATTGAAGCCAACTGGGTCCCACAGTAAGTCAACTATCTCCAACTGTCACCTAGAACGTAGTACCCATATTAAGAGAACCCAGTCAGATGGTCTGCACTGTAAGGAGTCTGTGTCCAAGGGTGAGGAATGGAGGGAGATTGGGATAAATTGTGGGAGTAGTTGCAACCAGCCTACCTAGAGAGTTGCGTGCCAGGCAGACAGGGAGCACGAAGTGTGGCTGGCCTGGGTGGAGGAATGCCCTCTGAACACACATGTGCTGGAATGTCTGCTGGGAGGGTTCCAGGTAGGGTTGTTAGTTTGGCTTCACTGGCAGTGCTGGTGGTTTACTTTTGGTGGCAGGTCATTCGAGATGTCTGTGTGTGCACTTTGTCCTATCACAGCGCCAGCTAGAGCCCAAAAGCTCCGTCGGGACGATGGACAACCTGGAGATGACCTAAACAATGATCTCCTGGTGGGTACCAGTTTTGAGGTCCTGATCGCCCCTGCGGTGCCTGCCACCCGCCATCCGTTTGGGCAACCAGGCTGTGTGCCTGCCCAGAAGAGAACACCTATATTGAAGCCGGCGACGTTCCAATACAAGTCGATGAACTCAGGTGGTCACCGGGAAAGTGGCCGCCACAGTAAGAGAACCCCATTAGATGACCTAACATCTATGGAGTCTGTGTCCAAGGGTGAGGAGTTGAGGGAGACTGGGACAAATTTGGGGAGTAGTTACAACCAGCTGACATGGAGAGTTGCATGCCAGACATGCAGGGAGCACCAAGTGTGGCTGGGCTGGAGCGGGGAATGGCCTCTGATCAACTGTCTGCTGGCATGTCTACAGGGATGGTTTCTGGGATTGGTTTTGAGTGTTGCTTCTCTGGCAGTGCTGGCTGTTTACTTGTGCTGGCGGGTCATTCCAAACGTCTGTGTCACTTTCTCCTCTCGCAGCTCCAGAGCAAACCCAAAATCACCGGCTTGACAACGGACCACCTAACAACATCTCGAAAAATGACCACCCGGCAGGTACGACTGTTGAGGCCCTGAGAGCCCCTGCTCTTCCTGCCATCTCACAGCAGTGTGGGCAACCAGGACCTGTGCCTGGCCGGATCTGTACACCACTATTGAAGCCACCTGGGTCCCACTGTAAGTCAACTATCTCCAACTGTCACCTAGAACGTAGTACCCATATTAAGAGAACCCAGTCAGATGGCCTGGCCTGCACTATAAGGAGTCTGTGTCCAACGGTGAGGAATGGAGGGAGATTGGGATAAATTGTGGGAGTAGTTGCAACCAGCCTACCTAGAGAGTTGCGTGCCAGGCAGACAGGGAGCACGAAGTGTGGCTGGCCTGGGTGGAGGAATGCCCTCTGAACACACATGTGCTGGAATGTCTGCTGGGAGGGTTCCACGTAGGGTTGTTAGTTTGGCTTCACTGGCAGTGCTGGTGGTTTACTTTTGGTGGCAGGTCATTCGAGATGTCTGTGTGTGCACTTTCTCCTATCACAGCACCAGCTTCAGCCCAAAAGCTCCGTCGAGACGATGGACAACCTGGAGATGACCTAAACAATGATCTCCTGGTGGGTACCAGTTTTGAGGTCCTGATCGCCCCTGCGGTGCCTGTCACCCGCCATCCGTTTGGGCGACCAGGGTGTGTGCCTGCCCAGAAGAGAACACCTATATTGAAGCCGGCGACGTTCCAGTACAAGTCCATGATCTCAGGTGGTCACCGGGAAAGTGGCCGCCACAGTAAGAGAACCCCATTAGATGACCTAACATCTATGGAGTCTGTGTCCAAGGCTGAGGAGTTGAGGGAGACTGGGACAAATTTGGGGAGTAGTTACAACCAGCTGACATGGAGAGTTGCATGCCAGACATGCAGGGAGCACCAAGTGTGGCTGGCCTGGAGCGGGGAATGGCCTCTGATCAACTGTCTGCTGGCATGTCTGCAGGGATGGTTTCTGGGATTGGTTTTGAGTGTGGCTTCTCTGGCAGTGCTGGCTGTTTACTTGTGGTGGCGGGTCATTCCAAACGTCTGTGTCACTTTCTCCTCTCTCAGCTCCAGAGCAAACCCAAAATCGCCGGCTTGACAACGGACAACGTAACAACATCTAGAACAATGACCACCCGGCAGGCACGACTGTTGAGGCCCTGAGAGCCCCTGCTCTTCCTGCCATCTCGCAGCAGTGTGGGCAACCAGGACCTGTGCCTGGCCGGATCTGTACACCACTATTGAAGCCACCTGGGTCCCACTGTAAGTCAACTATCTCCAACTGTCACCTAGAACGTAGTACCCATATTAAGAGAACCCAGTCAGATGGTCTGCACTGTAAGGAGTCTGTGTCCAAGGGTGAGGAATGGAGGGAGATTGGGATAAATTGTGGGAGTAGTTACAACCAGCCTACCTAGAGAGTTGCGTGCCAGGCAGACAGGGAGCACGAAGTGTGGCTGGCCTGGGTGGAGGAATGCCCTCTGAACACACATGTGCTGGAATGTCTGCTGGGAGGGTTCCAGGTAGGGTTGTTAGTTTGGCTTCACTGGCAGTGCTGGTGGTTTACTTTTGGTGGCGGGTCATTCGAGATGTCTGTGTGTGCACTTTGTCCTCTCACAGCGCCAGCTAGAGCCCAAAAGCTCCGTCGGGACGATGGACAACCTGGAGATGACCTAAACAATGATCTCCTGGTGGGTACCAGTTTTGAGGTCCTGATCGCCCCTGCGGTGCCTGCCACCCGCCATCCGTTTGGGCGACCAGGCTGTGTGTCTGCCCAGAAGAGAACACCTATATTGAAGCCGGCGACGTTCCAATACAAGTCGATGAACTCAGGTGGTCACCGGGAAAGTGGCCGCCACAGTAAGAGAACCCCATTAGATGACCTAACATCTATGGAGTCTGTGTCCAAGGCTGAGGAGTTGAGGGAGACTGGGACAAATTTGGGGAGTAGTTACAACCAGCTGACATGGAGAGTTGCATGCCAGACATGCAGTGAGCACCAAGTGTGGCTGGCCTGGAGTGGGGAATGGCCTCTGATCAACTGTCTGCTGGCATGTCTGCAGGGATGGTTTCTGGGATTGGATTTGAGTGTGGCTTCTCTGGCAGTGCTGGCTGTTTACTTGTGGTGGCGGGTCATTCCAAACGTCTGTGTCACTTTCTCCTCTCTCAGCTCCAGAGCAAACCCAAATCGCCGGCTTGACAACGGACAACGTAGCAACATCTAGAACAATGACCACCTGGCAGGCACCACTGTTGAGGCCCTAAGAGCCCCTGCTCTTCCTGCCATCTCGCAGCAGTGTGGGCAACCAGGACCTGTGCCTGGCCGGATCTGTACACCACTATTGAAGCCACCTGTGTCCCACTGTAAGTCAACTATCTCCACCTGTCACCTAGAACGTACTACCCATATTAAGAGAACCCAGTCAGATGGCCTGCACTATAAGGAGTCTGTGTCCAACGGTGAGGAATGGAGGGAGATTGGGATAAATTGTGGGAGTAGTTACAACCAGCCTACCTAGAGAGTTGCGTGCCAGGCAGACAGGGAGCACGAAGTGTGGCTGGCCTGGGTGGAGGAATGCCCTCTGAACACACATGTGCTGGAATGTCTGCTGGGAGGGTTCCAGGTAGCGTTGTTAGTTTGGCTTCACTGGCAGTGCTGGTGGTTTACTTTTGGTGGCGGGTCATTCGAGATGTCTGTGTGTCCACTTTGTCCTCTCACAGCGCCAGCTAGAGCCCAAAAGCTCCGTCGGGACGATGGACAACCTGGAGATGACCTAAACAATGATCTCCTGGTGGGTACCAGTTTTGAGGTCCTGATCGCCCCTGCGGTGCCTGCCACCCGCCATCCGTTTGGGCGACCAGGCTGTGTGCCTGCCCAGGAGAGAACACCTATATTGAAGCTGGGGACGTTCCAGTACAAGTCCATGATCTCAGGTGGTCACCGGGAAAGTGGCCGCCACAGTAAGAGAACCCCATTAGATGACCTAACATCTATGGAGTCTGTGTCCAAGGCTGAGGAGTTGAGGGAGACTGGGACAAATTTGGGGAGTAGTTACAACCAGCTGACATGGAGAGTTGCATGCCAGACATGCAGGGAGCACCAAGTGTGGCTGGCCTGGAGCGGGGAATGGCCTCTGATCAACTGTCTGCTGGCATGTCTGCAGGGATGGTTTCTGGGATTGGTTTTGAGTGTGGCTTCTCTGGCAGTGCTGGCTGTTTACTTGTGGTGGCGGGTCATTCCAAACGTCTGTGTCACTTTCTCCTCTCTCAGCTCCAGAGCAAACCCAAATCGCCGGCTTGACAACGGACAACGTAGCAACATCTAGAACAATGACCACCTGGCAGGCACCACTGTTGAGGCCCTGAGAGCCCCTGCTCTTCCTGCCATCTCGCAGCAGTGTGGGCAACCAGGACCTGTGCCTGGCCGGATCTGTACACCACTATTAAAGCCACCTGGGTCCCACAGTAAGTCAACTATCTCCAACTGTCACCTAGAACGTAGTACCCATATTAAGAGAACCCAGTCAGATGGTCTGCACTGTAAGGAGTCTGTGTCCAAGGGTGAGGAATGGAGGGAGATTGGGATAAATTGTGGGAGTAGTTACAACCAGCCTACCTAGAGAGTTGCATGCCAGGCAGACAGGGAGCACGAAGTGTGGCTGGCCTGGGTGGAGGAATGCCCTCTGAACACACATGTGCTGGAATGTCTGCTGGGAGGGTTCCAGGTAGGGTTGTTAGTTTGGCTTCACTGGCAGTGCTGGTGGTTTACTTTTGGTGGCGGGTCATTCGAGATGTCTGTGTGTGCACTTTGTCCTCTCACAGCGCCAGCTAGAGCCCAAAATCTCCGTCGGGGTGATGGACAACCTGGAGATGACCTAAACAATGATCTCCTGGTGGGTACCAGTTTTGAGGTCCTGATCGCCCCTGCGGTGCCTGTCACCCGCCATCCATTTGGGCGACCAGGGTGTGTGCCTGCCCAGAAGAGAACACCTATATTGAAGCCGGGGACGTTCCAGTACAAGTCCATGATCTCAGGTGGTCACCGGGAAAGTGGCCGCCACAGTAAGAGAACCCCATTAGATGACCTAACATCTATGGTGTCTGTGTCCAAAGGTGAGGAGTTGAGGGAGACTGGGACAAATTTGGGGAGTAGTTACAACCAGCTGATATGGAGAGTTGCATGCCAGACATGCAGGGAGCACCAAGTGTGGCTGGCCTGGAGCGGGGAATGGCCTCTGATCAACTGTCTGCTGGCATGTCTGCAGGGATGGTTTCTGGGATTGGTTTTGAGTGTGGCTTCTCTGGCAGTGCTGGCTGTTTACTTGTGGTGGCGGGTCATTCCAAACGTCTGTGTCACTTTCTCCTCTCGCAGCTCCAGAGCAAAACCAAAATCACCGGCTTGACAACGGACCACCTAACAACATCTCGAAAAATGACCACCCGGCAGGCACGACTGTTGAGGCCCTGAGAGCCCCTGCTCTTCCTGCCATCTCGCAGCAGTGTGGGCAACCAGGACCTGTGCCTGGCCGGATCTGTACACCACTATTGAAGCCACCTGGGTCCCACTGTAAGTCAACTATCTCCAACTGTCACCTAGAACGTAGTACCCATATTAAGAGAACCCAGTCAGATGGCCTGCACTATAAGGAGTCTGTGTCCAACGGTGAGGAATGGAGGGAGATTGGGATAAATTGTGGGAGTAGTTACAACCAGCCTACCTAGAGAGTTGCGTGCCAGGCAGACAGGGAGCACGAAGTGTGGCTGGCCTGGGTGGAGGAATGCCCTCTGAACACACATGTGCTGGAATGTCTGCTGGGAGGGTTCCAGGTAGGGTTGTTAGTTTGGCTTCACTGGCAGTGCTGGTGGTTTACTTTTGGTGGCGGGTCATTCGAGATGTCTGTGTGTGCACTTTGTCCTCTCACAGCGCCAGCTAGAGCCCAAAAGCTCCGTCGGGACGATGGACAACCTGGAGATGACCTAAACAATGATCTCCTGGTGGGTACCAGTTTTGAGGTCCTGATCGCCCCTGCGGTTCCTGCCACCCGCCATCCGTTTGGGCGACCAGGCTGTGTGCCTGCCCAGGAGAGAACACCTATATTGAAGCCGGCGACGTTCCAATACAAGTCGATGAACTCAGGTGGTCACCGGGAAAGTGGCCGCCACAGTAAGAGAACCCCATTAGATGACCTAACATCTATGGAGTCTGTGTCCAAGGCTGAGGAGTTGAGGGAGACTAGGACAAATTTGGGGAGTAGTTACAACCAGCTGACATGGAGAGTTGCATGCCAGACATGCAGGGAGCACCAAGTGTGGCTGGCCTGGAGCGGGGAATGTCCTCTGATCAACTGTCTGCTGGCATGTCTGCAGGGATGGTTTCTGGGATTGGTTTTGAGTGTGGCTTCTCTGGCAGTGCTGGCTGTTTACTTGTGGTGGCGGGTCATTCCAAACGTCTGTGTCACTTTCTCCTCTCTCAGCTCCAGAGCGAACCCAAAATCGCCGGCTTGACAATGGACCTCCTAACAACATCTCGAACAATGACCACCCGGCAGGCACCACTGTTGAGGCCCTGAGAGCCCCTGCTCTTCCTGTCATCTCGCAGCAGTGTGGGCAACCAGGACCTGTGCCTGGCCGGATCTGTACACCACTATTGAAGCCACCTGGGTCCCACTGTAAGTCAACTATCTCCAACTGTCACCTAGAACGTAGTACCCATATTAAGAGAACCCAGTCAGATGGCCTGCACTGTAAGGAGTCTGTGTCCAAGAGTGAGGAATGGAGGGAGATTGGGATAAATTGTGGGAGTAGTTACAACCAGCCTACCTAGAGAGTTGCGTGCCAGGCAGACAGGGAGCACGAAGTGTGGCTGGCCTGGGTGGAGGAATGCCCTCTGAACACACATGTGCTGGAATGTCTGCTGGGAGGGTTCCAGGTAGGGTTGTTAGTTTGGCTTCACTGGCAGTGCTGGTGGTTTACTTTTGGTGGCGGGTCATTCGAGATGTCTGTATGTGCACTTTGTCCTCTCACATCCCCAGATAGAGCCCAAAAGCTCCATCGGGACGATGGACAACCTGGAGATGACCTAAACAATGATCTCCTGGTGGGCACCAGTTTTGAGGCCCTGATCGCCCCTGCGGTGCCTGTCACCCGCCATCCGTTTGGGCGACCAGGGTGTATGCCTGCCCAGAAGAGAACACCTATATTGAAGCCGGGGACGTTCCAGTACAAGTTGATGATCTCAGATGGTCACTGGCAACGTGGGAACCACAGTAAGAGAACCCCATTAGATGACCTAACATCTATGGAGTCTGTGTCCAAGGCTGAGGAGTTGAGGAGACTGGAACAAATTTTGGGAGTAGTTACAACCAGCTGACATGGAGAGTTGCATGCCAGACATGCAGGGAGCACCAAGTGTTTGGCCTGGAGCGGGGAATGGCCTCTGATCCACTATCTGCTGGCATGTCTGCCGGGATGGTTTCTGGGATTGGTTTTGAGTGTGGCTTCTCTGGCAGTGCTGGCTGTTTACTTTTGGTGGCGGGTCATTCCAATCGTCTGTGTCACTTTCTCCTCTCGCAGCTCCAGAGCAAACCCAAAATCGCCGGCTTGACAACGGACCACCTAACAACATCTCTAACAATGACCACCCGGCAGGCACCACTTTTGAGGCCCTGAGAGCCCCTGCTCTTCCTGCCATCTCGCAGCAGTGTGGGCAACCAGGACCTGTGCCTGGCCGGATCTGTACACCACTATTGAAGCCACCTGGGTCCCACTGTAAGTCAACTGTCTCCAACTATCACCTAGAACGTAGTACCCATATTAAGAGAACCCAGTCAGATGGCCTGCACTGTCAGGAGTCTGTGTCCAAGGGTGAGGAATGGAGGGAGATTGGGATAAATTGTGGGAGTAGTTACAACCAGCCTACCTAGAGAGTTGCGTGCCAGGCAGACAGGGAGCACGAAGTGTGGCTGGCCTGGGTGGAGGAATGCCCTCTGAACACACATGTGCTGGAATGTCTGCTGGGAGGGTTCCAGGTAGGGTTGTTAGTTTGGCTTCACTGGCAGTGCTGGTGGTTTACTTTTGGTGGCGGGTCATTCGAGATGTCTGTGTGTGCACTTTGTCCTCTCACAGCGCCAGCTAGAGCCCAAAAGCTCCGTCGGGACGATGGACAACCTGGAGATGACCTAAACAATGATCTCCTGGTGGGTACCAGTTTTGAGGTCCTGATCGCCCCTGCGGTGCCTGCCACCCGCCATCCATTTGGGCGACCAGGCTGTGTGCCTGCCCAGGAGAGAACACCTATATTGAAGCCGGGGACGTTCCAGTACAAGTCCATGATCTCAGGTGGTCACCGGGAAAGTGGCCGCCACAGTAAGAGAACCCCATTAGATGACCTAACATCTATGGAGTCTGTGTCCAAGGCTGAGGAGTTGAGGGAGACTGGGACAAATTTGGGGAGTAGTTACAACCAGCTGACATGGAGAGTTGCATGCCAGACATGCAGGGAGCACCAAGTGTGGCTGGCCTGGAGCGGGGAATGTCCTCTGATCAACTCTCTGCTGGCATGTCTGCAGGGATGGTTTCTGGGATTGGTTTTGAGTGTGGCTTCTCTGGCAGTGCTGGCTGTTTACTTGTGGTGGCGGGTCATTCCAAACGTCTGTGTCACTTTCTCCTCTCTCAGCTCCAGAGCGAACCCAAAATCGCCGGCTTGACAATGGACCTCCTAACAACATCTCGAACAATGACCACCCGGCAGGCACCACTGTTGAGGCCCTGAGAGCCCCTGCTCTTCCTGTCATCTCGCAGCAGTGTGGGCAACCAGGACCTGTGCCTGGCCGGATCTGTACACCACTATTGAAGCCACCTGGGTCCCACAGTAAGTCAACTATCTCCAACTGTCACCTAGAACGTAGTACCCATATTAAGAGAACCCAGTCAGATGGCCTGCACTGTAAGGAGTCTGTGTCCAAGAGTGAGGAATGGAGGGAGATTGGGATAAATTGTGGGAGTAGTTACAACCAGTCTACCTAGAGAGTTGCGTGCCAGGCAGACAGGGAGCACGAAGTGTGGCTGGCCTGGGTGGAGGAATGCCCTCTGAACACACATGTGCTGGAATGTCTGCTGGGAGGGTTCCAGGTAGGGTTGTTAGTTTGGCTTCACTGGCAGTGCTGGTGGTTTACTTTTGGTGGCGGGTCATTCGAGATGTCTGTATGTGCACTTTGTCCTCTCACATCCCCAGATAGAGCCCAAAAGCTCCATCGGGACGATGGACAACCTGGAGATGACCTAAACAATGATCTCCTGGTGGGCACCAGTTTTGAGGCCCTGATCGCCCCTGCGGTGCCTGTCACCCGCCATCCGTTTGGGCGACCAGGGTGTATGCCTGCCCAGAAGAGAACACCTATATTGAAGCCGGGGACGTTCCAGTACAAGTTGATGATCTCAGATGGTCACTGGCAACGTGGGAACCACAGTAAGAGAACCCCATTAGATGACCTAACATCTATGGAGTCTGTGTCCAAGGCTGAGGAGTTGAGGAGACTGGAACAAATTTTGGGAGTAGTTACAACCAGCTGACATGGAGAGATGCATGCCAGACATGCAGGGAGCACCAAGTGTTTGGCCTGGAGCGGGGAATGGCCTCTGATCCACTATCTGCTGGCATGTCTGCCGGGATGGTTTCTGGGATTGGTTTTGAGTGTGGCTTCTCTGGCAGTGCTGGCTGTTTACTTTTGGTGGCGGGTCATTCCAAACGTCTGTGTCACTTTCTCCTCTCGCAGCTCCAGAGCAAACCCAAAATCGCCGGCTTGACAACGGACCACCTAACAACATCTCTAACAATGACCACCCGGCAGGCACCACTTTTGAGGCCCTGAGAGCCCCTGCTCTTCCTGCCATCTCGCAGCAGTGTGGGCAACCAGGACCTGTGCCTGGCCGGATCTGTACACCACTATTGAAGCCACCTGGGTCCCACTGTAAGTCAACTGTCTCCAACTATCACCTAGAACGTAGTACCCATATTAAGAGAACCCAGTCAGATGGCCTGCACTGTCAGGAGTCTGTGTCCAAGGGTGAGGAATGGAGGGAGATTGGGATAAATTGTGGGAGTAGTTACAACCAGCCTACCTAGAGAGTTGCGTGCCAGGCAGACAGGGACCTCAACAGCATACAACTGATCCAGTCAGAAATGAAGGATACACTAATTGAAATAACACACAATTTACAGGGAAACCACAGTAGAGTGATGTAGTCTAAAATTAAATCAATGATATGGAATACAAGGAAGCAAAAAACAACCAATCAGAACAAGATGAAAAAGAAACCAAAAAAGTGAGGATAGCTTCTGGAACAACTTTAAGAGATCTAATATTCACATCATAGTGGTTTCAGAAGAAGTGAATGAGCAAGAAATTGGAAACTATTTGAAAAAATAATAAGTGGGAAGTTCCCTGATTTGGTGAAGGAAATAGACACGCAAGTCCCAGAAGCACAGAGAGTTGTATGCAAAATGCCCACTCTAAGACACGTCATAATTAAAATACCAAAGGTTAAAGATAAAGCAAGACTCTTAAAAGTAAAAAGAGAAAGGGAGAAAGGAGTTTAGTTACCCACAGGGGAATTCCCACTAGACTGTCAGCTAATTTCTCTAAAGAAACTTTGCAGACGAGAAGGTATTGGTAAGAAATATCCGAAGTCATGAAAAGGAGGAATCTACAGCCAAAACTGCTCTACCCAGCAAAGCTATCATTTTGAATTGAAGGGCAGATAAAGAGCCTCGCAGAAAATTAAAAAAAACGAGGGGTTCATAATCACCAAACAATTATTAGAAGAAATGTTAAAGAAACTTCTTTAAGAAAAAGAAGATCAAAACTATGAGCAATAGAAAGGCAAAAAATACAAATTTGTTAACAATTGAATCTAAAAAACAAACGTAGCAAACAAGGAGAGCAGAGATTGAATTAAGGATCCAGATAACGTTCTGGTGGTTGCCAGATGTGAGGGGGGTTTGAGGGAATGCGTGAAGAGGTAGGGGATTAAGAAATACAAATAAGTAGTGACAGAGTAACCATGGGGCTGTAAATGACCGTGTAGAACATGGAGTAGACAAAGAACTTGTGCATGACCCATGGACATGAACAGTGGTTAGGGACTGCCTGAGGAAGTGTGGAGTGTTGGATAGAGAGGATGTAAAGTGGGAAAAACCAGAACGACTGTAATAGCCTAATTAATAAAATACAATTTAAAAAATATCAAAAATAAAACTTATTTATAATTTATAATAAATTGTAATAATAAATCACACCAAAAGAAAATAAAGAAAAATCAAAGTAAGAAAAAGTTATAGGGGTGGAAGAAAACAAATTCTGGTAGGAGAGGCTGTACAGGTTTAACAAGTGGCTCTAGATGTGGCCCTGAGACATTTCTAAGACACAGCTCTGCTGCTGCTGTTGCTAAAACCAGAGCAGGTACAAGAGAGGGATATTCAGGCAGGGCCCCTGGACTTATCAGGAAGTAAAGTCACGTCTCTTGTCTGAGTAGTCCCTCAGGGTAGGGGACCCAGGCAGTGACCTCACTTCTTGAAGTCATAGACCAAAAGAACTTGTAACCCCGGTAGCGAGACAGCAAAATTCTAAAGCTGCCCCTAGCTGACTCACTTTGGCTACAGAGTTGGGACAGACAACATGTCCCTTTGTTGTCTCCCAAGTCCTTGACGCCAAAACCCCAAAAAGGCAGGAATATGAGTTTGGACCGCCGCTGCCACCGCAGGATCGAAACTCAGCATAGAAGGCTTTGGCCTGTTTCAAAGAAGAACTCACAGGTAACACAGAAACGCTCAGGGTGGTTTTCTTTGGGCCAGGCCACCACTCAGATCCCACCTGGGCTGATCTATGTCAACCTCGTGTGTGTGTAAGTGTGTGTGTGTGTGTGTGTGTGTGTGTGTGTGTGTGTGTGTGTGTTGTTGTGGAGCAAGTGCAAGAACCAAATGGTTGGAGACAATCAAATTAGAATTTAAAGAGCCTTTATTAGCTGGCTAGCGACTGCCCACCCGTCCACAACCCGGACTTAGGTGGACAGCCCCGACGTTAGGGATTGGGGGATTTATAAAGCATTTCGGGTGCATGAACTTGGACAGAGATACAGCTTGTACAGACAAAAATTTTCCACTATTTTCCAGGTCATTGCTCAAAGGAATAGGTCACTGCTCAAAGGAATAACAGTTAGGTTAAGTTCCTTGTTCTGCTTGGTCGGAACATGCAACTGAGGGGGTCTGGTTCCCGAGACCCAGGTTCAACTGATTACCCTACTGGCTGGACATCTAAGAAATACCCTTTAACATTCCCCACTGGTTTTATTTGGGGGTTCAAATCCTTGAGTCCTAGGTGTTTAAAGGATGATATTGTGACCTTAGGACCAAAACTCTTCTAGGCCCTTATGGAATGAAGCCCCTGTATAATTCCCCTTCTTAGACTTAAGACCCTTTATTTTAAAGAGGACAATGGGCCAAGGTCTCGTGCTTTTCTAGCTGCTTCAAGCTGAACATGGTCGTCGTCCTACCTACCCTTGGGTCTAGGGCTTTCTAATAAGAGTGGGGGTGGAGGGGAGGGTGGCCTTCCCACATGGCCAGCTGCTCTTATCTCATTTTAAAAATGCAGCACATAAATTTCAATTCTTTATAAAATAAAGGATATATAATATAAATAAAAAACTAATATTTGAAGACTACTAATAATTAGGTTTCCCTTATATTAGTTGTTTTTCAAAATAATAATTTCTGTATATATCCTATGAAATAAAAATTCAGTGTATGCTTAACTTCATAAATTTTTATTTTTGGAATTAAAATTCTAATAATTATATTATTTTCATCTTAGAATGTTTGATAGAAAACTCTCATATAACACCTGTTTAATATTTTGCTACTAATTACTCTCTGGGAAACTCTTTTCCTAGTGCCTTCTTATACCTTGAAATATCTAAAACACCTTGTTAGTGTTGGTAGATTTAGAAAACAATGATACAGGACACCCAGTTTTATTTGAACTTCACATAAACCACAAATCAAATTTTTAATACAAATATAGCATAGTAGTTCAATACTTGGGACATAGTTATGCCTAAAATTATAACTTATTTGAAATTCAGAACAATTAGGTGGCCTCCATTTTATCTGATAACCATACATCTGGTATTCTTTCTAAAAAGGAACCTTCATTTTAGCTAGAGTGTCCTTGAAAATTATAACCTAACAAGTCATGGCTAGAAAAGCAGTACCCATTTCATTGTACAGCTACATCAGGGTTTCATAATCATATTACAATAGTTAAAAAGTTAGTATTTTCCACTGTCTAATTTCTGTAATCTTCTTAGTTTAAAGCACATAAACAACTAATGAGAAATTTTGTTTTTCTATTGGAATTGTCTTTTAAAAAACAACAAAAAGTTTGATTCATCAATTTACAGAAATTTCTTTGTGTTAAAATTCTATATTCTCCTAAGTCATTTTCTCAAAAATAAAACTCTGTTATACTTTACACTTGTTATAACTTAATAGGAAGATAGGATATAAAAACTTGAAAGTAAGTGTTTGTTTATTTTTAGAAATTATGTTTTTTTCTTTACTATTTTATCTTCAGTACCTGCTTGCCTACTCAGAGTTCTTAGTCTGTTAATAATGTGGGAATTTTTGTCTGCTTAGGTGGTATGTGCATTAAGGTTGAAACAAAAAATGAAGACTTTGCTATTTTTCTTTGTTTTTTTTTTTTCTTGTCTTTTCTCTGACTACCCACCATCATGAAATGAAGGTTTTAAAAGTTTTAAGTTATGTGCTTGAAATTATGTATAAATTCAAAGAAAGGCATGCCACCAGTTGGTTTGTCTGGTAGAGGACTATTAAGATTGGGCCGTCATCCTTGCTTTAATATGATAGACCTAACATTTTGTCTTTCTCTTAACAATATAGAAGCAAGGGACTCTCAACAAAGAGAGCATACATGACATCTACACAGATGAAAAAAGTGATACACCTGAGTGTTTTGAAATGCTGTTTTGTAACATATCAGAGACCCTGTGTATATGCATATATGGAATATAATATGCCTGGTGCTTAACTATATGGCCAACATGCTACCATAGGGAATGTCTATTTCAGGTGAATCCCTTCTTTCAAGCATCCTAGAGCATACAACTCCTCTTAACTGCTGAGCACTTAGGTGCCAAGACTAGATTGTTTTACTTATGCTACTGCAATATCTTTTAACTCTAAAATATATTGAGAAATAAAAAGGAAAAAATATCTCTCAATTTATCAGGTCGCTTTACTAATTTCTCTTCTAATTGGTATAAAATGATGTAGTTACAGAGAGATTAAAAATCCTGAAGACATCATTTCTTAATCTGATTTGACTTTAATAAGTCCACTTACACTCCTTGTAAGGAAGTATTTAATACTTATATACATATTTATACACACACATAACTATAAGTATGCATATTTACGTACTTATTCAAGAATTCCATTTAATTATTGCTCTACTTTAAAAAAAAGTCATGATTTTTTGGTTCCATTCATTCATTTAGCAATTTTTGTTTTATGCAACCATTCCACTGGATTCCTATTCATCAATTTTATCTCAAGATACTGAAAAAAAATGTTCATGTATCAAAAGTAGTGTAGGGGCTGTATTGGAGTCTTGTAGATATTGTAATAAATTACAACAAACACAATGGCATGAAACAACAGAAATATATTCTCACACATTCCTGGAGGCCAGAGTCCTAATCAAGGTATCACCAGGACAACACTTCTTCTAAAGCTCTACAAGAGAATCCTTTTTCTTGTTTCTTTCCATATTGTGGGACAGCATTTCTGGGCTTGTGGCCAGATCACTCATTTCTACCTCTACCTTCACTTTGCCATCTCCTTTGGGTGGCTGTCTAATCTCCCTCTGCTTTCCCTTATAAATATACTTGTAAGTATACTTGTAAGCATTGAGGGCACACAGGATCATCCAGAGTCATCTAAAGATCTCTACCAGAGTCAAATTGCCAAACACTAGTTTCCTAAATAAGGTAACACAAAATCAAGGGATTATTATGTGAACATATTTATGAGAACATTGGTCATCCTACTACAGGGACCTGGTTAAATCTAAGACTATAAGCAAGCATCATTCAACTAAGCAATAAATAACATGTGACTTTTGGCTTTTATCCAAGGGAGTTCTCATGACAGAACACTAATGGTTCTTTGACATGTACTTTATATGGCCCACTCAAGTGAGGATTGAATGGTTTGTAAATACTAACTGGGGTCTTTTGCAGGACGTGGGTACTGGTGATTGATAAAACTGTCAAGAAGTTGAGAATCTGTGAAAACTAACTAGGTCTACTTAGAAAACTAATGTGTTGCACATCAACTCCTTTCTCACCTTTTCTTCACTTCTACTTTCTGACTCATTGAAAATCTGTAACTCTTCTTGAAAATTAGAGTTTTGGAAAAATTGGCTCCTACTGCATCTGACTCCTGTGAGTAAGAAACAAATCCTGAACTCTGATTAAGGTTTAATATTTGATGGAAATAATAAAATGCTTTTATCCTACTATATGAATAAGACCTTACAAAATTTCTATCAGATTGAATGAAGGTTGCTAATAACATATTTCATTAAAAAAAACAAATACAAATATTTTGCGTGGTAATGAACATACATGACTGCTTTATAGTAATAACCCTTCAAAGGAAGACTATATTATTTCTTACATTACATTTAACAAATAGTTTTGGAAAATATGTCCTAATGAACATATTTGAACTTATCTATGAACAATGATAATTTTTGAATATTCCAGACTTAGTGTTTAGGATCCAAAACATTAACAGAGATTGAAAATTTATAAGGATATGGCATACATGCTCACTCACAGAAACAGTGGAATTATTTTCATGACTAATACTTTTGGATCAATTCAGTTCAATTTCTCTTTTAATGACTTTATTGATAGCTCTAGTTGACTTGGTTACGCATGATTATAAAACAGAAAAAAAATGGGCAAGTTATTTCACATTTTGCAACAATTTTCTAGGTTCATCATGGGCTAATTTTCCTACAATCTTCAGTTTATATTGAACATAGGTTTTATTGAAAATTTTTGAATGTGGCATTTTTGTTTTTATTTTATACATTATCCATATACACATTATTCATTTAAAATAAATTTATTTAACAGAACTACCTCTTCGATGTAGTCAGGCATGTTCAATATGGACTATGTCCATTCAAAATAATTTTACAGACCATGTGAGTAAGGCCATAATTAAGACACAAATTAACATAAGGGACCACAACCATCTCTTTATTAAGAGAGAGATTGAAAGTACCCATAGGATACATTATTTGGTCTGAGAAGTTTTATATTCTGGTTTTCTTTTTCATTGTGGAAATTCTACTCTCATTGTTGGTAACTAAGATAAACTCAACAATATTTTGCTTCATAAAGTGAGAGAAATTCATTATAAATGTACAGATGTATCTTGAAGAACCTGTAAGATAACCTGCTTACAGATGGATTCCCCTGGTGTCTCCTCTGCTGGGCTATCCATGCCACCCAGATCACATCTGCTGCCTTTGCCTCCTCAGCCTTCCCTCTCTTGCCAGAGCCTGTTTGGAATGACATGTATTCTTATCAGTCATATTCTCTCTACATTTCTTGCGAATCCACTTTCTTCATTTCAAATAGACATATAAGCAAAAACAGGTTTCATCTTGTAGTACAGACACCCAAAGGGGAAAAGTAGCTATACCCAGATAATGATTACCAGGGATTTTGTGGTGACACTTGACTGAGCTTCCTATCCTTGCACATTTTCAATATGGTCATATGGACAGGGTCTCATGACTTCGAGATGGTATCTCCATAATGATCACGTGGGTCAAGTGAAAGAGGGGTTGTTCTGGAAGGAACGTTGCTAGGCAGACATCCTCATATGTGCCCACCATTCTACTGATCAACACCACTGCTGTTAGTTTCTAAGATCTTGGCTCATAAACAGCCAAACTATGTCACACCTACTCTTATTGTTCCTTGGGATTTATTCTCAGATGCAAGTTTGATACAGTATCTACACATCAATAAATGTGATACACCGCATCAGCAAAATGAAGCATGAAAGTCAAATGATCATTTCAATAATAACGCAAAAAAGCATTTGTAAAATCAAGCACCAATTTAAGTTAAAAATTCTCAGAAAAGTAAGAATAGAGTGGACATACTTCAACATAATAAAGGCCATATATGACAAACCCACAGCTAACATCATACTCAATAGGCAAAATCTAAAAGTGCTTCCCTTAAGATCAGGAACAAGATAGGGATATCCATTTTCATCACTCTTATTCAGCATAGAAGTCATAGCCATAGGAATTAGAAAGGGAGAAATAACAGGCATCCAAATGGAATAGAAGAGGTAAACCTCATTATTTGCCCATTATATAATACTTTGTTTAGAGAAGCCTAAAAATTACACCTAGTAACTACTAGAACTGATAAATGGATTCAGTAAAGTACCAGGATAAAAAAATTAAATCTATTGCAATTTTATATTCCAATAATGAACTCTCAGAAAGGGAAACTAAGAACGCAATCCCATTTACAATTGTATCCACAACGATAAAATATTAGGAATAACTTTAACCAAGTATGTAAAAACCTCTACTCAGAAATTTATAAGACACCAAAGAAAGAAATTGAAGAAGATACAAATAAGTGGAAGTCTTTCATGTGTTGATAGATAGGAAAAATTAACATCAAAAAAAGGTCTGATTTCAAACTTTCCTTTTTGTTAAGTATATTTTATTATGTTGTTACAGTAGTTCCAATTTTTCCCCTTCTCTCTCCTCCACCCAGTACCCTCTTTTCATCCAGCAAACCCACCCCACCAGGTTCATGTCCATGGGTTGTGCATATAAGTTCTTTGGCTTCACCCTTTCCTATGTTATTCTTAATTTCCCCTGTTTATTTTGTACCAACCAATTATGCTTCTTAATCCCTGTACTATGTCCCCATTTCTCTCCCTCCCCACTCCCAGCTGATAACCCTCCAAATGATCCCCATACCTTTGATTCTGTTCCTATTCTGGTTTGCTTAGTTGGATTCTGTTTTTATTTTTTAGATTCAGTTGTTAATAGTTTTGAGTTTGTTGTCATTTTACTGTTCATAGTTTTGATCTTCTTTTTCCTTAGTAAGTCTCTTTGACATTTCATATAATAGTGGCTTGGTGACGATGAAGTCCTTTAGCTTTACCTTGTCTGGGAAGCACTTCATCTAAATGATAGTTTTGCTGGATAGAGTAATTCTGGTTGCAGGTTGCCTTTCATCACATTGAATACTGCTTTCCAGTCCCTTCCTGCCTGCAAAGTGTCCTCTGATAAATCGGCTGATAGTCCTATAGGCATTCTCCTGTAGGCAACTCTCCACCTCCCTCTTGCTGCCCCCAGGACTCTGTCTTTATCTTTCACCTTTGGCATCTCAGTCATGATGCATCCTGGTGTGGTCCCCTCTGAGTCCACCTCACCCGGGACCCTGTGTGCTCCCCAAACCTGTATGTCCATGTCCTTCACAAAATTTGGGAAGTTTTCCTCATTATTTTCAATTCTTGCTTCCTCATTCTGCACTGTTTTTTTTTTTGTTTGTTTTTTTTTCCCCTTATATTCCAAATCATTGATTTGAATCCCAGTTTTCTGGCCTTCACCACTGGTTTTGTGTGCATTTTCCTTCATTTCACTTAGAATAGCCTTCACTTCTTCTCTTATGTGCTTTCCATGCATACTCAAGCATGTCTGTCAAGCCTGTGAGCATCTTTATCAATAGTGTTTGAATTCTGTGTCTCTTAGGTTGTCTATCTCCTCATCTGTTGGGTTGTCTATCTCCTCCTCTCTTAGTTCTTCCACTGGAACCTTGATCTCTTCCCCCCTTTGAGCCTTACTTCTCTGTCTCCTCATTCTGACAGGCTCCTGTGTTTGTTTGCCTCCATGTTGCAGGTAGAGCTGTCGCTCCTGTTGTGTTGTAAGGGGTGGAGCCTTAGGGATTCATCAGTACAGGGCGACCTGTTTCACCACGTTGTGGTGCTGTATGTGGGGGAGGTGTCTGAGAGGGAACAATGCTGCCTGCCTAGCACTCACCCCTTATCCAGGCACCTCTCCCACTTCTGCACTGCACTGGCACTCTTCTAGCTGCTGCCCTGGCCATCGTTCCCAGAGTGAGTGGGTCTGCGGACATTCTAGGATTGTGAGGGCCCTTTAAACAAGAAGACTCTGCTGCGAGACTGGCAGTTTCTGCCTCCACCCCAACCCCCACTCATCTGCACAGTCAAAAGCAATGAAGCTTGATTTTCCCCTGTGCTGGAACCATGAGCTGCGAGGTCCAGTGAGGAGCTGGGAACACTCCCCAGATGTCCCTCCTACCTTTAAAATGTGTGACTGCACTTTCTGATGGCCTGTCACTGCCCCCATTGTTGCTGCCACCACACTGCGTTCTCTCCACCCCGGCTCCACCCCTCCTACCTGTCTGGATGAGTATTTCTTCTTTATATCTTTGTTTGCTGGACTTCCATGCAGTTTGATTTTCTGGAACTTCTGGTTATTTCTAGTTTTGAGGTAGTTGTATTTCTTCTTAGTTGTGGAGGGAGTTGCAGCATGTCTGTCTACACCTCCATCTTGGCTGGAAGTCTCTCAATCTTTCTAAGAACCCATTTCATTATTCTTTAAGATTATTTTTATTATGAGTTCATCTGTAACTCGCCATGATTTATTTTATTTCTTTCTCTTTATGTAGCTATAGATATGTATAATTATTCGTTTATATTTTTAATTAGTATTATAAATGTGTGTTTTGTAAGCTAATACATATTAAAGACATGGCCTATCACTGTGTATTACATAGGTATTTTATTCGCTTCTCTACTTGATTCACATGTGTTCTCTGAGTCTGTTCCTTCAGCATCTCTTGAGGATATGTGTGATCTTAAAACCCTGGTAAGTATTGATTTGACCAGAGCTAGATCATCACTATAGCAGGGCCAACCTGATTCTTTATTGAGTACAGGGAAAAAAGGCAGATGAAATGACTATGTATTGAGAGAAAATAGGAAAGAAGTAGGAATTCATTCAGTCCTGGAGAAAAGAGAAAGAAGACAGAGTGAAATGGAGAGAGAGAGTCATTGAAAGAGAGAGTGAGAACCGTCACTGCTTCTTGTAGAATTTCTCAATCCTTTTCCTAGTCCCTCCTGTACCATGAAATATCTGAAGCACCTTGTTATGTGGTATGTCATCTGTTATTGATTTGTGGATTCATACAACCATGCACCCCCGGAATATATCCCTCTTAGGGTGTATAATTTTTAAATGTGTTTCTGTAACACAATACTAATATTTTGTTGAGGATTTGAACATCTACTAGGGGGACACCAACAGATGTAATTATCTTTTGGCAGGAAGACCCCTTATGTTACAGGTTTCTTTCACTACGGGAGTGTTCTAGGAACCCATCTATATCCGTGTACCAGCTGGCATTGTTGTTAGAGGCTGAATTCGGTTTCAGGAAAAAAACAATTTTGAAGGCCTTTCGATTTTTTTCTCCCATCTCATGATATGTGGTTTACGTGCACACCAGCCCACACTGTGCTGAGTGGTCAGCAGTTTTTGACCAAAACAGCATGACCCCTGTTCCACCTTTCATATTCACTTGATTTCAACCTGAGAGACTTTTCTTTGTTTCCCTGGATGAGCAAAAATCCTCAAATGGAAATATGTTACCAGTGTGGAAGACATGAGACAAAAAATGACAGAAGCATTAAAGACATCAAAATGGATGAGTTCAAAAACTTTGTTGAGCAGCAGATAATACATCTTGATACGTGTATTACATCAAATAGAATGTACTTTGAAGGTGACTGAAGGTGAAATGTGTAAGAATAAATACACAACTTTTAGAAATAAATTCTTGTATTTTGGGGTCCCCCCTCGTTGGTTCATTAGAAATATTTCCCTGTAATATTTTTATTTCTAGTGACTTCATATTATTTTAGAATTAGGATAATGCTGGCCTTGTAACATGAGCTTGGGGTCATCTGTCTTTGTAAATATTTTGGAATAGTCTTGACTGGGTCAAGTCCTGGATCACACTTAGCAAACTAGTTTCAGCTACAAGATTACGCACACATGTACTTAAAGGACTTCTTTTGTATTATATCTGTTCTGTAATATAATGGCAATTCCTTTAAGAATGACAAAAATGCTTTGTTAGATTAAAAAAATATGTGTGAGCAGACAAAAAACTCACCTATTATAAGAGTCCATTCATAGAAAATATCCAGAATAGGTAAAGGGTAAGAGACAGATAGTTATGGTTGGAAAGAATGAGGAGTTAGTATTTTGGGGGCAGAGTTTTCTTTTGGGGTGATGTACACCTGCAACTAGATAGTGGTGATGATGCTTGCACCACATGAGTAATGTACGTCATGCTCAGGAATGGCACAATTTAAAATATGACTTTCAATCAAGATGACAGCACAGGCAGACATGACTTGCCTCTTCACACAAGCACAACAAAATTACAACTAAAATATAGAACAACCATCACTCGGAGCCATCAGAAATCAAGTTGAAAGGAAGTCTGACAGCTACACAGTTAAAGAAACCGCAGCCATCCAGACTGGTAGGAGGGGCACAGAGACCCCTCAATGACGGGTGGTGGATAAAAACCAGGGAGGGATATCTCAGGAGTGAGGAGTCCCAGCTCTACACCAGGACCCCCAGCCCAGTGTGCCAGGGCCAGGGAACTAAGACCCCATAAGTTCTGGCTGTAGAAACCAATAAGAATTGAGTTGGTGGAAGAAACTTCAAGCATTTCCTCTTAAAGAATGCACACATAGACTAACTTACTGGGACTCGCTTCCTCTGGGCTCCAGCACCGCAGTCGCGGCTTGAAAGGCACCATTGATATACAGGGAGAAACTGAGTTGTCTAGCATCAGGGTGAGCAGAGGTCATGATCCATTTTCTGGGCCCTCCACGCACAGGGCCAGTGGGCTGGTGCCGTATCAGAGATTCCAACCTGGCTAACATTGTTAGATCTGCTTTCAAGATCCCCAGAGACTCTGCCCAGCATAAATTATGGGCCCACCCAAGCTGATTTTTGATATGAATGGTTGGTCTTGGCATATGCTTGACAATTTCCTAAATCATCTCAAACAAGCAAGAGCTGGCCTCAGTGAGCCCCAGGCCTCCCACTAGCAGCAGCCAGCCTAGATTCACAGTTTGGTTTGCCTGGGAATTTCCAAGCCCAGGACAAGTATCAACCATCTCATATTGTTTTATAGCTCAGGGAGGGCCTGGGAAAAACACAGGTGAGGACTTAACTTGGCCTGCACCCCCCAGGAAGTCCCAGGGCCAGTGTACCCAGTGGAGAGCTACAGACCATGTTGGAGCACCACCACCCTGCCCTTGCACACCTGATCCCCCATAGAGGGCAGATGTTGGTGTTAAGTTGTCACAGTCGATCCTTGCAGTGGACTGGCCTTCATAAATCTCTCCCATTGATCCATCAACAGCAAACAAGTTTCAACTACAAGAGGAGGTTGTACTCGGTGCACACAAAGGGCATACCTTGAGGACCAAGCTTGGGGATAGGGGAGGCTGTGCCACTGGACCCAACAGGACACCTACACATTTGGCCACACTACCCAAACAGGGAATCATAGTAGCTACCTAATCCATGGAAACAAATGCAGGGAGGCTGTGAAAATGAGGAGACAAAAACAAAAAACAAAAAACATTGTCCCAAAAAGAACAGAGCAAAACTCCAGAAAAAAGAGCTAAATTAAATGGAAATAAACAATCTATAGATGCAGAGTTCAAAACACTTGTTATAATGATGCTCAAGGAACATAGTGAGGACCTCAACAGCACACAAATGATCCAGTCAGAAATGAAGGATACACTAATTGAAATAACACACAATTTACAGGGAAACCACAGTAGAGTGATGTAGCCTAAAATTAAATCAATGATATGGAATACAAGGAAGCAAAAAACAACCAATCAGAACAAGATGAAAAAGAAACCAAAAAAGTGAGGATAGCTTCTGGAACAACTTTAAGAGATCTAATATTCACATCATAGTGGTTTCAGAAGAAGAGAATGAGCAAGAAATTGGAAACTATTTGAAAAAAAATAATAAGTGGGAAGTTCCCTGATTTGGTGAAGGAAATAGACACGCAAGTCCCAGAAGCACAGAGAGTTGTATGCAAAGTGCCCACTCTAAGACACGTCATAATTAAAATACCAAAGGTTAAAGATAAAGCAAGACTCTTAAAAGTAAAAAGAGAGAGGGAGAAAGGAGTTTAGTTACCCACAGGGGAATTCCCACTAGACTGTCAGCTAATTTCTCTAAAGAAACTTTGCAGACGAGAAGGTATTGGTAAGAAATATCCGAAGTCATGAAAAGGAGGAATCTACAGCCAAAACTGCTCTACCCAGCAAAGCTATCATTTTGAATTGAAGGGCAGATAAAGAGCCTTGCAGAAAATTAAAAAAAACGAGGGGTTCATAATCACCAAACAATTATTAGAAGAACTGTTAAAGAAACTTCTTTAAGAAAAAGAAGATCAAAACTATGAGCAATAGAAAGGCAAAAAATACAAATTTGTTAACAATTGAATCTAAAAAACAAACGTAGCAAACAAGGAGAGCAGAGATTGAATTAAGGATCCAGATAACGTTCTGGTGGTTGCCAGATGTGAGGGGGGTTTGAGGGAATGCGTGAAGAGGTAGGGGATTAAGAAATACAAATAAGTAGTGACAGAGTAACCATGGGGCTGTAAATGACCGTGTAGAACATGGAGTAGACAAAGAACTTGTGCATGACCCATGGACATGAACAATGGTTAGGGACTGCCTGAGGAAGTGTGGAGTGTTGGATAGAGAGGATGTAAAGTGGGAAAAACCAGAACGACTGTAATAGCCTAATTAATAAAATACAATTTAAAAAATATCAAAAATAAAACTTATTTATAATTTATAATAAATTGTAATAATAAATCACACCAAAAGAAAATAAAGAAAAATCAAAGTAAGAAAAAGTTATAGGGGTGGAAGAAAACAAATTCTGGTAGGAGAGGCTGTACAGGTTTAACAAGTGGCTCTAGATGTGGCCCTGAGACATTTCTAAGACACAGCTCTGCTGCTGCTGTTGCTAAAACCAGAGCAGGTACAAGAGAGGGATATTCAGGCAGGGTCCCTGGACTTATCAGGAAGTAAAGTCACGTCTCTTGTCTGAGTAGTCCCTCAGGGTAGGGGACCCAGGCAGTGACCTCACTTCTTGAAGTCATAGACCAAAAACTTGTAACCCCGGTAGCGAGACAGCAAAATTCTAAAGCTGCCCCTAGCTGACTCACTTTGGCTACAGAGTTGGGACAGACAACATGTCCCTTTGTTGTCTCCCAATTCGCCAAAAGCTCAAAAAGGCAGGAATATGAGTTTGGACCGCCGCTGCCACCGCAGGATCGAAACTCAGCATAGAAGGCTTTGGCCTGTTTCAAAGAAGAACTCACAGGTAACACAGAAACGCTCAGGGTGGTTTTCTTTGGGCCAGGCCACCACTCAGATCCCACCTGGGCTGATCTATGTCAACCTCGTGTGTGTGTAAGTGTGTGTGTGTGTGTGTGTGTGTGTGTGTGTGTGTGTGTGTGTTGTTGTGGAGCAAGTGCGAGAACCAAATGGTTGGAGACAATCAAATTAGAATTTAAAGAGCCTTTATTAGCTGGCTAGCGACTGCCCACCCGTCCACAACCCGGACTTAGGTGGACAGCCCCGACGTTAGAGATTGGGGGATTTATAAAGCATTTCGGGTGCATGAACTTGGACAGAGATACAGCTTTTACAGACAAAAATTTTCCACTATTTTCCAGGACCTTCCCGCCGCCGGCCCCGCCGCGCAGGAGCCGAGGAAACGGCGCCGTCCGCCGGACCTTCCCGCCGCCGGCCACGCCGCGCAGGAGCCGAAGAGACCGCGCCGTTCGCCGGACCTTCCCACCGCCGGCTCCGCGACTTCAGACGAGTCCCCGCAGCCTGTCACCGTGGTAGGTCCGCTAGACCTTCCCACCGCCGGCTCCGCGACTTCGGACACGTCCCCGCAGCCTGTCACCGTAGTGGGTCCGCCGGACCTTCCCACCACCGGCCCCGCCGCGCAGGTGCCGAGGAGACCGTGCCGTCCGCTGTGCCGTCCGCCGGGCCCTCCCACCGCCGGCTCCGTGACTTCGGACGCGTCCCCGCAGCCTGTCACCGTGGTGGGTCCACCGGACCTTCCCGCCACCGGTCCGGCCGCGCAGGAGGCGATCAGACGGCGCTATCTGATACGCCATCTGCGGCCCTGTCGGCCGCGCCGTCGGCCAAGCCTTCCCACCGCCGGCTCCGCGACTTCAGACGCGTCCCCGCAGCCTGTCACCGTGGTGGGTCCACCGGACCTTCCCGCCACCGGTCCGGCCGCGCAGGAGCCGAGGAGACCGCGCCGTCCGCCGGACCTTCCCGCCACTGGCCCCACCACGCAGGAGGCGATCAGACGGCGCTATCTGATACGCCATCTGCGGCCCTGTCGGCCGCGCCGTCGGCCAAGCCTTCCCACCGCCGGCTCCGCGACTTCAGACGCGTCCCCGCAGCCTGTCACCGTGGTGGGTCCACCGGACCTTCCCGCCACCGGCCCCGCCGCGCAGGAGCCGAGGAGACCGCGCCGTCCGCCGGACCTTCCCGCCACTGGCCCCACCACGCAGGAGGCGATCAGACGGCGCTATCTGATACGCCATCTGCGGCCCTGTCGGCCGCGCCGTCGGCCAAGCCTTCCCACCGCCGGCTCCGCGACTTCAGACGCGTCCCCGCAGCCTGTCACCGTGGTGGGTCCACCGGACCTTCCCGCCACCGGTCCGGCCGCGCAGGAGCCGAGGAGACCGCGCCGTCCGCCGGACCTTCCCGCCGCCAGCTCCGCGACTTCAGACGAGTCCCCGCAGCCTGTCACCGTGGTGGGTCCGCCGGACCTTCCCGCCACTGGCCCCGCCACGCAGGAGCCGAGCAGACTGCGCCATCTGATACGCCATCCGCGGCCCTGTCGGCCGCGCCGTCTGCCGGGCCTTCCCACCGCCGGCTCCGCGACTTCGGACACGTCCCCGCAGCCCGTCACCGTAGTGGGTCCGCCGGACCTTCCCACCACCGGCCCCGCCGCGCAGGAGCCAAGGAGACGGCTCAGTCCGCTGGACCTTCCCGCCGCCGGCCCCGCCGCGCAGGAGCCGAGGAGACCGCGCCATCTGCTGTGCCGTCCTCCGGGCCCTCCCACCGCCGGCTCCGCGGCTTCAGACGCGTCCCCGCAGCCTGTCACTGTGGTGGGTCCGCTGGAGCTTGCCGCCACCGGCCCCGCCGCGCAGGAGCCGAGGAGACCGTGCCGTCCACCGGACCTTCCCGCCGCTGGCCCCGCTGCCCAGGAGCCGAGGAGACCGTGCCGTCCGCTGTGCCGTCCTCCGGGCCCTCCCACCGCCGGCTCCGCGACTTCGGACGCGTCCCCGCAGCCTGTCACCGTGGTGGGTCCGCCGGACCTTCCTGCCACTGGCCCCACCACGCAGGAGCCGAGCAGACTGCGCCATCTGATACGCCATCCGCGGCCCTGTCGGCCGCGCCGTCTGCCGGGCCTTCCCACCGCCGGCTCCGCGACTTCGGACACGTCCCCGCAGCCTGTCACCGTAGTGGGTCCGCCGGACCTTCCCACCACCGGCCCCGCCGCGCAGGAGCCGAGGAGACCGCGCCATCTGCTGTGCCGTCCTCCGGGCCCTCCCACCGCCGGCTCCGCGGCTTCGGACGTGTCCCCGCAGCCTGTCACCGTGGTGGGTCCGCTGGAGCTTGCCGCCACCGGCCCCACCGCACAGGAGCCGAGGAGACCGTGCCGTCCACCGGACCTTCCCGCCGCTGGCCCCGCCGCCCAGGAGCCGAGGAGACCGTGCCGTCCGCTGTGCCGTCCTCCGGGCACTCCCACCGCCGGCTCCGCAACTTCGGACGCATCCCCGCAGCCTGTCACCGTGGTGCGTCTGCCGGACCTTCCCGCTACCGGTCCCGCCGCGCAGGAGCCGAGGAGACGGCGCCGTCCGCCGGACCTTCCCGCCGCCAGCTCCGCGACTTCAGACGAGTCCCCGCAGCCTGTCACCGTGGTGGGTCCGCCGGACCTTCCTACCACCGGCCCCACCGCGCAGGAGCCGAGGAGACCGCGCCGTCGGCCGGACCTTCCCTCCGCCGGCTCCGCGACTTCAGACGAGTCCCCGCAGCCTG
Source organism: Furipterus horrens (assembly GCF_987537825.1). Taxonomy (NCBI): domain Eukaryota; kingdom Metazoa; phylum Chordata; class Mammalia; order Chiroptera; family Furipteridae; genus Furipterus; species Furipterus horrens. The sequence continues at coordinate 483,786 of NW_028327206.1, read as the reverse complement.
TCACCGTGGTGCGTCCGCCGGACATTCCCGCCACTGGCCCCGCCACGCAGGAGCCGAGCAGACTGCGCCATCTGATACGCCATCCGCGGCCCTGTCGGCCGCGCCGTCTGCCGGGCCTTCCCACCGCCGGCTCCGCGACTTCGGACACGTCCCCGCAGCCTGTCACCGTAGTGGGTCCGCCGGACCTTCCCACCACCGGCCCCGCCGCGCAGGAGCCGAGGAGACTGCGCCGTCCGCCGGACCTTCCCGCCGCCAGCTCCGCAACTTCAGATGAGTCCCCGCAGCCTGTCACCGTGGTGGGTCCGCCGGACCTTCCTACCACCGGCCCCGCCGCGCAGGAGCCGAGGAGACCGCGCCGTCGGCCGGACCTTCCCGCCACTGGCCCCACCACGCAGGAGGCGATCAGACGGCGCTATCTGATACGCCATCTGCGGCCCTGTCGGCCGCGCCGTCGGCCAAGCCTTCCCACCGCCGGCTCCGCGACTTCAGACGCGTCCCCGCAGCCTGTCACCGTGGTGGGTTACTATGAAATGCTAGGTGTGCAGAGACTTGCCTCCACTGAGGACATTAAGAAGGCGTACCGGAAACTGGCCCTGAAGTGGCACCCGGATAAGAACCCCGACAACAAAGAGGAGGCGGAGAGGAAGTTCAAGCAGGTGGCCGAGGCCTACCAGGTGCTGTCAGATGCTAAAAAGCGGGTCATCTATGACAAATACGGAAAAAAGAGGGATTGAATGGAGGTGGAGGTGGCACTCACTTCGAAGACTCGTTCAGCGAGTTTGCCTTCATGTTCTGGGTATTCTTTGGTGGACGGGATCCATTTCTGTTCGACTTCTTTGAAGGCCCCTTCGACGAGTTCTTTGGGCCTGGAAGAATCCTTTTTCAAACTTTCCCTGGTTCCTGGGTAATGGTCCAGGGCCATTTCATTTAACTGGCTCTTCTACTCCCATTATTAAATTTAAATACTTCCTAAAAGGTATTGTTTATAATGTAAATTGTATCACCCCTGTGCAGACATCACCACTGCGTAGCTGCAGGATGTTCCGTCTCCCTGAAAGGAAACCCCGCACCAGAAGTTCTTACTCACCCCTCCTGCCCCTGGCAACCCCTGATGTGCTCAGTGTCTCTGATCCATTATCAGAGATGTTACATGGGTTGCCTTTTTTTTTTTCCTTTTGCTTACACATTTTTGTTTTTTGAAAGGAAAATCCCAGGTGGATTAGAGATCAGATGTAAAAAAGAAGCCCTTTGGTACAATCTCAGGGTATAGACCACTGTCCAAAGTGTGACTGCAGGGTCAGAAGCCAGTCAGGCAGTGGCTGTCTCCTCCTGCGCACAAAACAGTAATGAGGAAGATGCAGACATTGGGGAAGACAAACCACAAGCTGGGAAGCATCCCTCAAAGCCTAGGCAGATAATGTTTAGCCTTTCTGCGGTGCAGCAAACTCTTGGAAGTCTGTGTTATCTAAAGGAACCTATAGCAAACAGACACTTCCATTGGCAGGTGGTGCCCACGTCTCTGCATATCAGAGATGCCCGACCTCCCCAGTGGGGGAACACACACTGCAAACACTGAGGACAGAGCACTGTCATCATCAGACAGGCAGTCTAGTCCTGGGGACAAAGTGAGGAATTAGAGGCCCAGCAGATCCCCTGGAGTGAAGGGGGAAAGGCCCTTCCTCTGGGACGACAATGTGCCAGTCCCGTCTAAGGCCTGCAGCTGCTCACCTTTTCCTGGCAGTGGTCACCCTAGTTTACCTCACAGAAATTCTTGCACAATTGTCCAAAGATGTGTTTTCAAAATTAACCATCGGAGCACTGATGTAATTGCTGGGAATTGGGGAAAACACTAGTGTCCATGGAGAAGGAATGGGATCCCCTAATCCTGGTCCACATGGAGGAAGGACGCTGGACAGCTGCTAAAGTGGGCGCAGGAGTCTCTACGTACTGATACATGGAGACCGCAGGTGTCCTCTGTGTAATATGTGTGGAACAACTGTGTGCATCCCGGGTCCCACCTGTTAGACCACATACATGTAATTTCCACAGGCAGACATACATATGTGAAAATTATTCTTCTTGTGACAGAGACCAACAAACAGAATAAAAGAGGCAGAATCTGAAAGACACCCACTAAACCACACATGATGGTCACTTCGGGGTGGGACTAGCAAATCTCTTATCTTTTTTGGGAGATGAGGTCTAAATTTTTGACATCCTCTTCCTCCTCGGTATTTTCTGTCCCCCCCCCAATAAAAATTCCCAAAGCCCCTACTGGGGAACATGAGCCATTTCCAAGTTTTCACTCCCATCATCATGCAGAGGGAAACATGTGTGTTCATATATCTTTATTTAGGAAACGTCCCTAGAAGTGGAGATTCTTGGTCTAATATAAACACAATTTTATGTTTTGGGGCACAGTTTTCTACATCTCAGGTCACCTTGGGCACTTGAGCCTTGTTAGGGAAAGCAGGGTTGTCAAGACCTGGGGCCAATACCTCAGGGAGAGAGGAGGAGGAGGGGCTGGGAGTGAAAGAGATGAAAGTATCTGGGAGTGACACACCCAGCAGGAAGGTCCCATCCATCCTGCCCATGCCCTGCTTCATGTAACACCTCCTACCCTTGTACCCCTAGCCCACATTAGCCCACCCTACTCCATAACTCAGTTGAGCCCAGCAGCCTGGCCCAGCCATCCAGGACACAAGAGAGTTCCATCCTGCACATTCGGGCCTGCTCCCTCTCCCTCCAAGCACAGACCCCCTTCCTCTCTGTCAGGAAAGCAGATGTAGGGAGGCTCTGCCTTTCATAAGGACCATTGTGAATGTGCTCTATCCATGTGAAGATCCCAGTTACCACAGCAGGACCCATTACCCTGTGTGAGAAGGAACCTTTCAAGGGGCCTCACAGAAGGCGACAGAACGTCAGAGCATCAGGCTCCAGGCTTTGGCAGGCCGCAGAACTTGAAGCACGGAGGTTCTCCAGCAGGGACCTCTGCCCCAGCCCCGTGTCAGTCCTCAGCCCTCATATCCAGCACATCCAGATCTGGTGGGTGGGGCTCTGCTCAGCGTGGGAAAGGGAGGGAGTCCTCATGTCCTTCAGTATCAGGTCAGGTGAGTCCACTTGGTCAGAGTCTATCAGGTGAGTTACAGTCAGTGAAATAGCAATTGCCTGCTCAGAAACAGGACCCCTTACCCAGAGCAGAGAATATAGGTCATTTAGGTGGGAACGCGTCAGGGCCCCCCTAGTGGAAGAGAAAGAAACCCCTGATGGTAGGGGGAGCAGGAAAGAGGGGAGGGGAGGACATATTTGTGGATGTCAGTATTCAGACTGATTTTAACATAAGACACAGACTCAGATAAAGTGTTTTCAAGACACAGATCTGATAAGGAACTGGTATCCAAATATGGAAAAGGAAACTTTTAATCTTCAACAGTAGGAAAGCAAACAACCCCATTAAAAAATGGGCATAAGATCTGGACAGACAGCTCACCACAGAAGACACACAGATCCTGGGGGATGCAAGATGGCAGCGGCATTGGTGGAAGGAACATTCACCTCCTCCCAGGACTAAATGTGAATACAATGACATTATGGAACAAACAATCTGAATAACCAAATGAAGACTAGCAGTACAGAAGTCTTATAACCAAGGATTACAGAAGAAGCCACATCCAGAGTGGTAGGAAGGACAGAGGCACAAAATGTGTTGGCCTTGCAGCCACATGAGGTAGTACAGAATTTCAGAGTTATCTCAGCTGTAAAGTTGGCTAAGGATTGAGGGGCTTCAACCTCACTCTGGGCTCCCCAGCCTGGCTCACCAGAGCCCAGAATAAATCCCACTTGGTCACGGTGTATAATCTCTCTAATGTATTGCTGGATTCGGTTTGCTAATATTTTGTTGAAGATTTTAACCTCTATGTTCATCAGGGATATTAACTTATAATTCTCTTTCTTTGTAGTGTCCCTATCTGATTTTATAATTAGCACAATGATGGCCTCATAAAATGAGCTTGAGAATTGTCTCTCCTCCTGGATTGTTTTTTGGTTTTTTTTTTTTTTTGAATAACTTGAGAAGGATAACTATTAGTTCTTTGAATGCTTGGTTGGTGAAATTCACCTTTGAAGACTTTTGGTAAGGAAAACTTTTTGTTTGGAGTTTTTTATTACTACTTCAATTTCATTAGTTGTATTTGATCTAGTCAGATTTTCTCATTCTTGTCGATGAAGTTTTGGAAGATTGTATGTTTCTTGGAATTTCTCTATTTCATCCAGATTGTCAAATTTGTTAGCCTATATTTTCTCACAATCATTTTTAGTTCTGTGGTGTGAGTTGTTACTTCTCTTTCACTTCTGATTGTATTTATTTGGATCCTGTCTATTTTTCTTTAAGTATACTTTATTGATTATGTTGTTACAGTAGTCCCAGTTTTTTTCCCCCTTTGCTCCCCTCTGCCCAGTAACCCTCTTCCCTCCAGCAATCCCACCCCCCTTAGTTCATGTCCATGGGTCATGCATATAAGTTCTTTGGCTTCACCCTTTCCTGTATTATTCTTAACTCCCCCCTGTATATTTTGTACCAACCGATTAAGCTTCTTAGTTCCTGCACCATTTCCCCATTTCTCCCCCTCCTCCCTCCTAGCTGATAACCCTCCAATTGATCCCCATACCTATGATTCTGTTTCTATTCTGGTTTGCTTAGTTGGATTCTGTTTTTATTCTTTAGGTTCAATTGTTGACACTTGTGAGTTTGTTGTCATTTTGGTGTTCATAGTTTTGATCTTCTTTTTCTTAAGTAAGTCGCTTTGACATTTCATATAATAGTGGCTTGGTGATAATGAACTTCTTTAGCTTCATCTTGTCTGAGAAGCACTTCATCTGCCCCTTCATACCAAATGATAGCTTTGCTGGATAGAGTAATCTTGGTTGTAGGTTGCTTTTCATCACATTGAATACTGCTTGCCAGTCCCTTCCTGCCTGCAAACTGTTCTCTGAGAAATCAGCTGATAGTCCTATAGGCACTCCCCGGCAGGAAACTCTCTGCCTCTCTCTTCCTGCCCGCAGAACTCTGTCTTTATCTTTCACCTTTGGCATCTCAATCATGATGCATCCTTGTATGGTCCCCTCTGGGTCCAGCTCACCCGGGACGTTCCATGCTTCCTAGACCTGTATATTCATCTCCTTTGCAAAATTTGGGGAGTTTTCCTCATTTTTTCTCAATTCTCGCTTCCCCCTTCTGTACTGATTGATGGTTTTTTTCTTCCTTATGTTCCAAATCATTGATTTGAACCCTGGTTTCTTTCCCTTCACCATTGGTTTTGTGTGGATTTTCCTTTGTTTCACTTAGCATAGCCTTCACTTCTTCTCTTACGCGTTTGCCATACTCAAGCATATATGTCAAGCCTGTGAGCATCTTTATCAATAGTGTTTGAATTCTGTGTCTCTTAGGTTGGCTATCTCCTCATCGCTTAGTTTTCCCACTGGAACCTTGATCCATTCCCCCTTTTGGGCCATACTTCTCTGTCTTCTTATTCTGACAGGCTTCTGTGTTTGTTTGCCTATGCATCCCAGGTAGAGCTGTCGCTCTTGTTACGTTGTAAGGGCGGAGCCTTAGGGATTCGTCTGTACAGGGTGACCTGTTTAACCATGTTGTGGCGTTGTATGTGGGGGAAGGTCCGAGAGGGAACAATGCCACCAGTCCAGCACTTGCTCCTTTTCCAATCACCTCTCCCTCTTCCGCACTGGACTGGCGCCCCTCTAGCTGCTGTCCTGGCCATCATTTCCAGAGCAGGTGGGTCTGCGGACATTCTAGGACTGTGGGGGCCCTTTAAACAAGTGGACTCTGCTAGACCTGAAGTTTCCGCCTCCACCCCAATCCCCACTGGTCTGCACAGTCAGAAGCAATGAGGCTTGATTTTCCCAGGTGCTGGGACTTTGAGTTGTGAGGTCTGTTGAGGAGCTGGGATCGCTCTCCAGGTGTCCCTCCTTTTTAAAGCATGTGACTGTGCTTTCTGCTGGCCTGCCGCTGTTGCTGCCACAGCTGCCACCGCCACACCACGTCTTCTCCACCCTGGCTCTGCCCCTCCTACCTGTCTGGATGAGTATTTCTTCTTTATATCTTTGTTCGCTAGACTTCCGTGTATTTTGATTTTCTGGAACTTCTGGTTATTTCTAGTTTTGAGGTAGTTTTATTCCTTCTTAGTTGTGGAGGAAGATGCATCATGTCTGTTTACGCCTCCATCTTGGCCGGAAGTCCTATTTTTTGTTTTTTCTTAATGAGTCTGGTTAAACGTTTGTCAATCTTTTTTATCTTTCCAGTGAACTATCTCTTAAATTTATTGATCTTTTGTATTGTTTTATTTTTTAGACTCTACTTTGTTTATTTCTGCTCTGACTTTTATTATTTTTTTCTAATGCTAACTCTGGGTTTTGTTTGTTGTTCTCTTTCTAGTTCCTTTACATGTCAATTTAGGTTATTTATTTAGGTTTTTCTTGTTTCTTGAAGTAGGCTTGTACTGCTATAAAATTCCCTCTTAAAAATCCTTATTATTATTTTTTTGTTTGTTTCATGGATATTGGGTTGCATTTTCATTTCTTTCAAAACATGTTTTGATTTCTTCCTTGATCTCATTGTTAAACTCTTCAGTGTTTAGTATCATGCTATTTAGCCTTCATATCTTTGTTTGTTTTTCAGGTTGTGTGTGTGTGTGTGATTGATATATTGTTTCATATCATTATGGTCAGAGAAGATGTTTGATATGATTTCAGTCTTCTTAAGTTTATTGAGGCTTATCCTAACATGTGGTCTATCCTAAAAAAATAATTCATATACACTTGAAATGAATGTATATTCTTCTGCTTTGAATGAAATATTCTGAAGAAATCAATTAAATCCCTCTGATCTAGCATGTCATTTAAGGTTGCAATTTCTTTGTGGATTTTCTGCCTAAAAATATATATATATATATTCATTGGTGTCAATGGGGTGTTAAATCTCCTACTATGACTATATTACTCTCAATCTCTCCCCTTACATTCATCAAGATTTGCTTTATTTATTTAGGTGTTCCTATATTGGGTACATACATGACTAAAAGGGTTATGTCCACTTGTTGGATTGCTCCCTTTATCATTATGTAGTGTCCTTCTTCATCTTACATCAGAGCCTTTGTTTGAAAATCTATTCTGTCTGATATAGGTATTGCTACCTCAGTTGTTTTTTTCATTTCTAGTTTCATTAAATATCTTTTTCCAATTTTTTAACTTTTAGTCTGTGTGTGTCTTTCATTCTGAGGTGGATCTCTTGTACATTACATATAGATGGGTGTTATTTTCTTCTCTTGAGCTACTCCATGTGCTTTGATTGGAGTATTGAAGCTATTTATCTTTAAGGTGATTTTTGATAGGTGTATATTTATTGCCATTTTATTCTTTAAAATTGTATTCCTCTTTTTTTTTCTTACTTTTTCTAAAAAAGCCCTTGTAACATTCCTTGTAATATAGGTTTTGTCATAATTAACATCTTTAGATTTTTCTTGTTGAAGAGCTTTTTATCTCCCCTTCAATTTTAAGTGATAATCTTGCTGGATAGAGTAGCCTTGGTTGTATGTCCATGCTATTCATCACTTTGAATGTTTCAAGCCAATTTTTTCTGGCCTAAAATGTTTCTTTTGAGAAATCAGATGAAAAGTCTTATGCAAGCAACCTTCTAGGTAACTGTCTTTCTCTTGCTACTTTAACCTTTGCCATTTTAATTATGATGTGTCTGGGTGTGGGCCCCTGTAGGTTCATCGAATTTGGGTCTCTATGCACTCCCTGGACTGGTATGTCATTTCCCTTCACTAGGTTAGGGACATTTTCAGTCATTTTTTATTTAAATAGTTTTCTGATTTCTTATTCTCTTCTCTTTCTGGAACCCTTTTGATGCAGATATTTTTATACTTCTTGTTGTTCCAAAGGTCCCTTAAGTATCCACACTATTTTTTTAAATGTGTTTTATTGATTATACTGTTACAGTTGTCCCAATTTCTTTTCCCTCTGCTCGCCTCCACCCAGTGACATCCCTCTCTCCAGTTGTCCTCCCCTTTTAGTCCATGTCCATTGGTTGTGTATATAGTTATTCTCAACCTCTTCCTTTGCACTCCATTCCCTCCTACTATGCTTCCTAATTCCTGTACCATCTCCCTCCCTTTCACCCTTCCCCCTCCCTGCTGACCTTCCCCCAATATCTTCCCCATACCTATAATTCTTTTTCCCACTCTTGTTACCTACTTAGTTTGCCTTTGTTTTGATCCCCTATCGTCTGTTGTTGGTTGTTGCGATCCTGTTTTCATTTTAATGTTCATAATTTTGATCCCCCTTCTTCTAAACCAGTCCCTTTAACATATCATATAATAGTGGTTTGAATCTAATGAACTTCTTCAGTTTTACTTTGTCCTGGAAGCACTTTCTCTGCCCTTCTATTCTGAATGACAGCTTCACTGGATAGAGTATTCATGGGTGTAGGTTTTTGATTTTCATTCCTTTGAATATTTCTTGCCAGTCCCTTCTTGCCTGCAGGGTCTCCTTTGAGAAATCAGCTGACAGTCTAATTGGGACCCCTTTGTACATAATTCTTTACTTCTCTCTTGCTGCTTTTAAGATTCTCTCTTTATCTTTAATTTTTGACAATTTGATTATAATGTGTCTTGGAGTGTTTCTCCCTGGGTCCAGTTTTTCTGGAACTCTCTGTGCTTCCTGGACCTGTAAGTCTATTTCCTTCCCCAAGTTCAGGAAGTTCTGCTTCATTATTTTTCCACATAATTTTTCAATTTCTAGTTCTTCTTCTTCGTCCTCTGGTAATCCTCTAATTCGAATGTTCATTTGCTTATAGCTGCGCCAGAGGTTTCTGAGACTCTCCTCGTATTTCTCACTTTTCATTTCCTCTTTCTGCACTGGTTGACTGTTTGTTCCTTCCCTATGTTCTGATTTGTTGATTTGATCTCTGGTTTTCATTTCCTCACCACTTGTCTCATATATTTTTCGTTCATTTCAGTATGACTAGCTTTCTTTCCTTCTCCATCTTGTTCCAAATCTTTTGTTAATTCTGTAAGCTGCCTTATGACTATAGCTCTGAAATGAGCCTCAGAAAGTTTTCCTATTTGCTCATCAGCTAGGTCCCTCATCTGCTGCCTGGTGAGCTGCATCACTGGTCTGCTTCATCCTGACATTTTTCTGTTTACCTTTGCTTTCTGGGAGGGCTGTAGTGAGCAGAGCCACATGCAATCGTCACTACCCGATGACCGGCAACCAGCGACCTATTTCACTGGTCTGTGGCGCTTTGTGTGGGGGCAGGGGTCCAAGATGGATTCCTGCTGTTACTCTCTGCTACCAGGAGTCTCTTCCTCCATCTCTACACCCTCTGGGCCTCTCCGTCCGAGGCAATAGAGGTTTGCTTCTTCCGCATTGGAATCGCGAGCTGACGGGTCTCGACTGCAGCCAGGATTGCTCCCGTGGTGTTCCTCACAGACCCACAGCTATCCCTTCTGCTAGCACAGACAGCACCGCCCAACTCTTTTGCTCCAGTCACCCCTCCTACCCGTCCAGACGAGCACTGCTGGTTTATAACTTCATACATTGGGCTTCCATGTAGTTTTATTTTCTGGAATTTCTAGTTATGTTTGGTTTTGAGGTAGTTGTATTCTTTCTTAGTTGTTGAGGGAGACAGAGTGTGTCAGTCTAAGCCTCCATCTTGGCCGGAAGTCTATCCTCACTTTTTTAAAGTTTTTTTTTTTTCTTTCTGCTGCTCTGATTGGGTGTTCTCTGCTACCTTGTCTTCCAAATATTTGGCTCGGTCCTCTGCTTCATCTAACTTAGTCTTTATTCCTTCTAGTATATTCTTCACTTCAGATATTGTATTGTTCATTTCTGATTGATTATTTTATGGTTTCCATGTCCTTTTTCATGCTTACTATCTCTTTGTTTAAGTTCTCACTGATTTTATCTATTCTTCCCTTAAGTTCCTTGGGCATTATTATAATCACTGTTTTGAACTCTATAGATTGTTTGTCTCCATTTTACTTAAGTCTTTTTTCCTAAAGATTTACCTAGAGTACTTTAATTTAGGGCATCTTTCTTTTACTCCCATTTGGGCTACCTCTCTGTGTTTGTTTCTGCTACATCTTTCTAGCTTCGTAGGGTGACCTTATGTAGTAGGTGTCCTGTGTGGCTCAATGGTACAGTCTGCCTGATCACTTGAGCTAGGTGCTGCAGGAATGTTCTTTGTGTGGGTTATGTGAGTCCCTTTGTTGTGGTTTTATCCTTCAAAAAAGTGGCAGCTACTTTCTCTCTGTTTCCCTCTCCTCCCCCCACTTTTCCTCTCTCTCAAGAATTTTTTGAATGAAACACAGAAAAGAGGTTGGGTGAAAAAGGGGGAGGGCTTAAGAAGTGTAAATTGAGAGTTCCAAAATAACCACAGGAATGTAAAGTACAGCAATGGAATGTAGTCAATAATATTATAATATCTATGTATGGTGCTAGGTGGATACTTGAATTATCAGGAAGATTACTTTGTAAATTATATAGTTGTCTAATCACTGTCATGTGCACCTGAGACTAATATAAAATAATATTATATGTCAACTGAAATTAAAAAATAACAATTTAAAATACAATATACAGATGATGTATCATCGAATGTACACTTGAAGCGTACCTATATTTTTATTTGCTAATATTGCCCCAGAAAATTTAACTAAAAATAAATGAATAAAAATAAAATTAAAAAATATGCTGACTTCTGGGACTACGATAATCTAAAAATGTATTATCCTTCTGCTTACTCCAATATTCTCTTTATAAGTATAAACACATTTTTTACTTTGCGATGTTTATTTCTTCCATGTCAAATGATAAAATTTAATGATAAATCAATGGGGAAAAAGTCATGGATGATTCCAAATCTTCAGTTGAAGAATTACAATAACATAAAATGCTGACTTGAGAGAAAATGAAATGGCTATGGAATAAAAGAGTTAAAAATATCAACTACAACTTCATAGCCATTTATAGAAAAAGGATTGTAGCAGCTATCCATATCATCTTCTTTACTTGTTACACATTTATATTTGTGTCCATTAACTAATTTCCTTTTTACTTTATTTTATTTTTATTTTTTGGTGTGGTTTAAATATTTTATTATTTATGCTATTACAGTTGTTCCAATTTTCGCCTTTGTGCCCACCTACCCAGCCCACCTCCCACTTCCATAGCCAATCCTCATGCTGTTGTTCGTGTCCAGAGGTCCTTCATGTATGTTCTTTGACTAACACCTTTACCTTCTTTCAGTTAGCCACTGCCTTCCCCTCCCTTCTTACAGCTGTCAGTCTGTTTTATGTTTCAATGCCTCTGTTTTTATTTTGTTCATTAGATTCCTCTTACAAGTGAGATCATATGGTATTTGTCTTTCACTAACTGGCTTATTTCACTTAGTAAATATTATCCAGTTCCACCCATGCTGCCACAAACAGTAGGAGTTCCTTCTTTCTTCTGCTGTGCCATATTCAATTGTGTAAATGTACCACACCTTCTATACCCACTCATGTGCTGATGGACATTTAGGCTGTTTCCAGCACTTGGCTATTGTAAATACTGCTGCTATGAACATAGGGGTGCATAAATTCTTTTGGATTGGGATTTTCGGATTCTTAGGGTACATTCCCAGCAGGGAATCCCTGGGTCACTGGATCAAAAGGCAGTTCCACTTTTTTCTTTTTTAAAGAGATCCTTATTGTTTTATAAGTGGCTGCACCAGTCTAAATTCCCACCAACAGTGCATTTGGGTTCCCTTTCCTTCATATGCTCACTAGCACTTGTTGTTTGCTGATTTATTGATAATATTATTTTTTGGGGTGTGAGGTGACATCTCTTTGTGGTTTTCATCTGCATCTCTTTAATGGTTAGTGAAGTTGAGATTTTTTTTTTTCATTTTTAACTTGAATTAAAAAATATAGCGTTAGAATCTGGAAAATGGTAATATATATAGCCAATATGTTCCCTAAACTGAAATGTGAGGGAATTATACCTGGAAAAGTAGGTAAAAGGGGAATGTTATTCACCTGTGTCAGAAGAAGAATAGACTTTGGACCCTAGGGAAACAGAAGTTTATCAATTTCTACATTCATCATGAGAATCAAAACTTCAATTATTTCCAGCTTGGATTTCATCACGTTAGGGCAGAACAGTGCTACTCTGTGACTCCTAATCAGAGCCTAGTAAAGATTTGGATACTGTCTCACATAAATCCTGGGTAAACTAATTGAGGAAAAAATCTCTTGGTAAAAAGCTAAAGATGCCTCCATGACTGTTTCAAACTTTGATTTGATTTTTGTTTTCATACTTCACCTATTACTTGATATGTGACATAAAAAAATTACAAAAGAAATCCAAATTATTTTCTTTTAACACTGTTTTAGTTTTATAGATTCAGGGAGGAATTTTATAATATCTGAAAGCAGCTACTTTAATTTTCTGTTTTGGAACCGGTCTCTCTGTAGGGATAATTTACAGAGAATATTATACTATACAAAAAGTATTCCATAAAATATTTTTTAAAATGCCCTGAATAGCATGGCTTAGTTTGTTGAGTTGGTTGGGTGTTGCACTGCAAAGTGAACAGTGTCCAGTTTGATTCCTAGTCAGGGCGTATGCCTGGGTTGCAGGCTTGCTTCATAGTTGGGGGCATGGGAGACGCAACCCATTGATGTTTCTGTCTCACGTGGATGTTTCTTTCCATCACTTCTCTCACCCTTCTCTTCCCTCTATATAAATAAACAGGATCTTTTTAAAAAGATATTGCATTTCAAAGGTAAAATGTAAAGCAGGGGTTGGCATATTGTTTCTGTAAATATTTTACTTTGTTGGTCAGAGGTTTCTGTTGTAATTACTCAACTCTGCCTTTGTGACATACAGAATACTATAAACAATATGTAAATAAATGGGTACAGCTGTTTTCCAATAAAACTTTATTTATAAAAATGGGACATAGACAAAATGGTAGATTATAATGAAATGAAAACATAAATGGCAAATCTAAAATTACAATGCAGTTGGTGAACACATTTTTGTATATTCCAGAAAATTAAATACATATAATTTTTAATAGATAAAACAATAACACAAAATGATGGTAAAAATCAGGAAAAATCACATTACACTTACTTTTTTGAAGGGAACATAAAATGCATCATTACTGTGGAAATGTCTTCATAAGTCATAGTACTATCATACAACCTAGCAATAGGAGTCCTGAGCATTTATCCCAAAGAATGCTGAAATTTTCATGACAAAAAATGCTTACAGCAGCATTATTCATTGTACAAAAATAAATAAATAAATAAAATAAAATCTGGAAACAATTTAGCTGTCTTCCGACTTTAAATAGTTAAACAAACTGTAGCATGTCTATACTATGAATTACTATTTAGAGTTGATACAGACAACAGCCTGGAGTAAATTCCAGAATATTTTGGTGTAGAAAAAAGGCCACCTTAAAGAAGTTTTCAAAAGATTAAATATTGAGTAATTCCACGTAAGCTTGAAATTACAAGCTTATAAAACGGTTAGTGTTTGTAAGATTTTAATGAGGAGGCGAGGAAAAATTATGGTGTAAAAATTTATCTGTGTCTTGACTATATCAATATCAGCATCTAATTTTGATATTGTACTATAGTTTTGTAAGATGCAGTCATTGGGAAAAACTTGGTAAAGGGAACACAAAAACTTCCTGTATAATTTCTTACAACTACATATAAATTTTCACTCAAAATAAAAATGAAGGAAAGTACCAACATTACTGGATTTTGAGAATAAGAGATTGTTTCTAGCAGAATTGCTTTACAAAATATATTAAAGAAACTTCTTTAGGCCAAAATCTAGTGATAACAGAAAGTAATTTAAACCCACATGAAAATGAAAAGCACTTGTAAAAGTAATGAGAAGGTGATTTAAAAAGACAGTATAATTGCATGTTTCTTCTTTTTTTTTCTCAATTAATTTAAAAACAATTGTATAAAATAGTGTGTATATAAATATATAAAAGCACAAAGGAGGTAGGTGGGAACAAAGCTATATTAGAGTAAGGAAGTGACACCAGATAATTAGCTTGAATTCACAGAAACATTGTTAAAGAACTAGAAATGTTAAATAAGAAATTAGTATTATCAAATCTGCAAATATTTATTTTCTAACTTTTTCCTCTGAGCTTCTTCAAAAGATGTAACATTACACAAGGTAATAATTATGGCAGAGTTTTGGGGGTTTGTAATATATATAGATGTAAATGTATAACAAAATTAGCACAAAAAGGAGAAAAGGGAATAAATCTGTAAATGAATAAAATTTATATAGCCTGCTGGAATTAACTTATTATAATTTGATAAGTTAAGGTAAATATTGTGTGCTCTAGAGCAGCGGTTCCCAACCTTTTAGGCACCAGGGACTGAATTTCAGTTGGAAGAGGAAGGCGGGGTGCGGGAGGGAGACAGGAGGCAGAGGTCTTGCTTAGGGTCTGGTACTTAACAGGCCGCAGACCAGTACAGGTCCTCAACCCCAGAAGTTTGTGGACCTCTGCTCTAGAGCAATCACTAAAAAATTAATACAAACAATATTGGGAGAAATCATGAAATGAACTAAAATGCTACACTAAGAAGTATTGTTTCAATGAAATAAAAAACAATAAAAAAAGAAGTGAGGAAGATAAAAGATGAGAAATAAAAAAATGTCAAATAGAAGATATAAATCTGATTGTATCAATAATAGCAAGAAATGTGAGTGAATTAAACAATGTAATCAAAGGTGGAGACTGACAGACTGGATGGAAAAGCAAGGTCCAATTATATTTTGTCTGCTAGGGACATATTTTAGATTTAAAGACACAAGGAAGTTGAAAGAAAAGAAATGGGGAAAATGTTCATGCAAACAATGACCATATCAAAGTTGGAGCAGCTATACTAATATCACTCTAAATAGATATCAAATAAAAAATGTATTTCTAGAAATTAAGAAGGACATTTTATGATAGTATACATGTCAATTCATGAGATATGTACAATAATAAGAAACATACATAAACTAAAAAAATAGCTCCCCCCACATATACATGAAGCAAAACTGAGAAAATGAAAGCAGAAATATCCAGATAAACAACAGAAATCTTTACTAACCCACTTTCAATAGCACATATAACAGAGAAGATGAGTAAGTTATAGAAAAATTGGCAATACTAAAGAAACAAACATAAAACACTTCACCCCAAAGCAAGACAAAACACTCTTCTCAAGAGTACGAACATTTGGAACATTTTCCATTAGATACCATATTTTAAGTAATAGATAAGCCTTAATACATTTAAAATAAAAAAAAATTAGAGAAGTATGTACTTCAAACAAATAAAATTAATTAGAAACAAAGAACAGAAGAAACATTGGAACATTCACAGAAGAGTTAAAATTCAACAACCAAAAGATCAAAAAATAATAGAATTTAAAAAATACTCTCAGGTGATTGAAAACAAACATATGACAAACCAAACCTCTGAGATACAGAAGTGTTGAGAGAGAAATTCATATTATTAAACATCTACATTTGAAAAAAATCATTTCAAGTCTATAAACTTTTATCTTTTATCTTAAGAAACTAAATTCAAAACAAAGAGAAAGAAGAAAATATTTTTAAAAGTAAGACATAAATAAATATGAGAGATATTAGAAGAGCAATTAAACAAATTTAAAAAAAAACCCATAAAAATTTAGAAGGAGTAAAATCTTTTTGTATATGACATGATCTTGAACATAGAAAATCCTTGCAAATCCAATAACTATTAGAACTAATAAGTTCAGAAAGCTGTCGGTATATGAGTATGCAAAAACCAATCATATTTCTATACACTATCAATAAATAATCTAAAAATAAAATTAAGAAATCAATCCCTTTTACAATAGCATAAACATAAAATGTTTACAAATAAATTAAGCAAAAAAGAAAAAAATTTTCACACTGGAAACAGTGAAATATTACTGAAGATATTAAATACTACTTAAATATAATAAAAGATATTAAATGTTCATTATTCAGAAGATAATATTCTTAAGATGGCAATAGTCCTGAAATTCAACTATAGATTTGAGACAATGCCTATCAAATTTTATATGATTTATTTTTTTAGAATTGACAATATGATTCTGAATTTTATGTCAAAATCCAAAGGACAAAGAATAGTGGAACATTCCTGAGAACAGAGAACAATTTTGGGGGACTCACATCTACCGATTTTAAAATTTACTCTAAAAATACAGTACTATAAAGAACAAGTGACAATAAAGAAGATAACTTTTACTTCACCATAATGAAAAACATTTTGCTTTAAATTAGAAAATAAAGAAAATGAAACACAGCCTAGTTAATGGTAGAAAACATTTGCAAATAATATATATGACAAAGAACTTGTAGCCAAAATAAATAAATTTTACAACTCAGCCATAACAATACAAATAACCCAAAAAAAGTGGGCAAACATATAGACATTTTTCCAAAGAAGATAAAAGAATGGCAAGTAAGTACATACAAATATAATTAAACATCATTAGCGAATAGAGTAATGTAAACCGTCACCACAATGAGATATTGCTTCACACCCAAATAGGAAGTCTGTCATAAAAAACACACATAGTGATAAGTATTGAAAATCATATGGAGAATTTAGAACTTCATTCATTGTTGATGGGAATGGGAAATGGTGCAGTCACTTATATGTACAAGATTAATGAAAACATGCATCCATGAAAAAACGTATTCACAAATATTCATAGCAGCATTATTTATAATAGTCTAAAATTTGAAACAACCCAAAGTTTATCACTGGTAAATGGATAAATAAGGTGTATCCACACAATGGAATGTTACTCAGCAGTAAACATAAATAAAATAGTGACCTATGCTACAGCATGGATAAAAATTGAAAATATTATTCTAAGTGAAAGAAACAAGTCACAAAAAGCCATATATTGCATAATTCCATTTATACAAAACATCCAGAATCAACAAATCTATAGAGACAGTTATTGTCTGTGGTTAGGTGGTAGAGAGGGGAGGATTGGGGACACATTGGGAATGACTGCTAATAGGTACAGAGTTTCTTTTTTGGAGTAACACAAATGTTCTAAATTGAATGTAATGATGCTTGTACATCTTTGTGAATGTACAAAAAATGAAACTGTACATTTAAAATGAGTGAGTTTTATGTTATGCAAATTATATTTCATTAAAACTATTTAAAAACTGATATACCACTTCACTCTAATTAATATTATTAACATGATAAATGTCTGACAAGATCAAGTGTTAGGATATGAAGCAATTGGAGCTCTGATATATTTTGTTGGAATCCTAAAATTCTACAGAAACTTTTGCACACTGTTTAGTATTTTCACATGAGTTAAACACTCAACTACCATAGAAAATGGGTGATTACAGTTTCTATAAATTCAACCAAGAGAAACAAAAATATATATTCATACAAGAGTGGTAAGCTAATGTTTATAGCAACTTTATTTATTACCTGTAGATTTAGAATAAACACAAATGTCTATCAAAAAGTCAATATATAAGCTAATGTATTATGCAAAAATTACTGTGACAAATTATTGTGCTATAACAAAATGTCACAAAGTTAGGGTGCTTTGGTAAGTGGCGTTGTCGGGGTCACATGTTTGCACTAACCAAAGCCTGGCACCATTGACATCACAAAGTGAACACAACACAGCAGCAATACACCACCTGCTCTGCTCTGGCTACCTCAACCTCCTTACCAGTGCTGGTCAAGTCTGAAAGTCATGCTATTGAGGAAATTCCTGATCTTCCTTTGCTGGTTGAAGATGAAATGGAAGGTTACAAGAAGACCAAGTAGGCTGTGTTACTTCTTCAAGAATTTAAGGCCTGGAATGATAGGGAAAAGGTCTATGCCTCTTAGCAAAAGAGAGCTGGTGATGGCAAAATAAAAAACCATCTTTGAATACAATGCAGGGGGCATTGTGTCACCTATTATGAGGACAACAGTATTAGCAAAGACTTCAGAAATACCCCTCGGATTACTCTGCTTAGTATAAGCAGACTAAACATTTCGAAACGCTCCTGGTGGATAGATGGGCTATTTCTGCACTTGACTTGAAAGTGCTTTTCACAAGTTAGGTAATCTATTGGTATGGCACTTGCTGGAAAGCTGCCTCCCTCAAGAGTAACTACAACCTTCTCAAGCATGAGATGCTCAGTATAGACCTTAGCAAAATCTTGAAAACCTCAGAGATCCAAAGAGCCCGTTCTCGGCTTTGAAAGCCAGCACTGTTTCAGTGCTGCATCTCTCTGACTTTTCTTTCATAGTCACATACTTCTGTACATTTTTGGAGTTTTACAATAAGTATTTCAAGTTTAATAAATAAGTAAAATAGATTTTTTAATCCAAAATATCCATTTCAAAGAAAATATTTTCTTATGATTAGAATCTGAGATGCATGCATTTATATATGTATTCATTTTATAATGTTGCATAGAGAAATTAGAAACAGCCAACTATCCAAACACAGGAGTAGAATTAGATTGTTTGGATATAACCATGCATTGCTATCAGTTATTGAAATGTTTTTATGCTAATAGCAGTTCATAACACAGGAAAATGTAATATAAATTAAAATAGCAGCATATTTATTGATATAATTTTTAAACACATATATTTCTAAACCAGAAAAAGATACAAAATTGACAGCCATATTTCTTCAACTATTAATGACATTTATTGTTTATGTCTTTCTATATTTTATAAATCAAATAAAAATGTGTTTTGCCTTTATGCAAAAAAACAAAAAGTATATGCTTGGTACACAACAGATATTAAATAAATCATGATTAAATGAAAATAAAATTAAGCAAAATGTTTAAAGTAGTGTATAATAATATGACCGGCTCTGTTTAGGCTTGCAATAATGAATAGAGTTAAGTTGCTTCATATCTGTGCATTAAATTACACTATGTAAAACTGTCAGTTTTATAGGTACAAAATAGTCAAGTATTAGACATTTCCTATTTCTGCCTAATACATTGAAAATAATATTTTAATAGATAAGTTATGGAGATAAATATGCATATGGAACACTTAACACAAGAAAGTATCCATTTGTCTCAAAGCAGTCATAGTTAAATTTTCATGTAAGAAGAATTAAAATGACTTTACTAGAGATATTTCCCTTGTTGATCAATTTTTTTCAATTTTTAGCGTAGACTCAGATTTCATTTTTCTATAGCAACAATATAGGAGGTGATAATATCTGCAGTGCAGCTCACAAAAGCCTATTTAACCACAATGTAACTGAAATATAGTAGTAATTTTTCCACATAAAATCGTGTTCATAATAATGTTGCTATGGAGAGTTGAATGTAGTTTATTTCTAATGGAAACATTAGGAAACATGGCTCCCATGGGACTAGAGCCCATCTTCTCTTTGTTCATTTCAGAATAGATAAAACTGCTTTAAACGGTGTGTGGCCCCACAAGACCATCTTTTGCTTTAAGTATTCATGTCATGGGTGTGGCAGTGCATATCATTACAGCTTTCAGCCTGTGGCCTGAGGAGATGAGAAGTAGGCCAGGCATCTGACATCCTGGGCTGTGTCCTGTTTCAGCCCCAAATTTGCTTAGTGCCTTTAGTCAGACCACTAAGGTGTTGTGTGATCAAATGTCCATGTCTGAGAAAAATATATTGCCTAACAATGTATTCATTGTGGTTGTTAGTAAATATGATACAGTTAATTAAATATTATTTACATTATGTAAGTTTTTCTGTGGTTTTATAATAAAGACTCAGATTAGGCAACTGATTTAACTATGTGACTCTAAAGTGCAATTGCATACTATAAGTAAAAGGAACAAAAAAATGCTCCCTACATATGATTTTTTGTTGTTGGGTTCTGTGTGTGCTTGCTTATTTTGTGTGATTATTTAGAAGAGGGTATTGAGGACAAAGAAGGGCAGAATAACCGTGGGGAAGTACATGGAAACATAAATACACCCTACAGTGAAGGAGAATATACCATCTTATAAATAAGGAATAGATAGTTCTCTAGTGGCATATCAGAATACTGATTGTGATTGTCAGTAACTATGCAATGTAGTAGATAATTAAATTAACACTGGACATGAACTTTTTAAACCAGAAATTATATTTATTATATATATGTTATACATACATGGTATGTAATATATATTTACTGATTTAGTGTATCTATTTGCTTTATTTTTATAGTAAAGCAAAATAAAATAAAGAAAGTTTAACTGTAGTGACAGAACATGCTCAGTAGTATAAAAACTATACAAATTATTTAGCCATAAATTAGTCATACATTCATTAATGTAGCACTTGTACCACTGGCAAAAAAAATTCTAGTATTTAATTTTTAAGTTTTCTTTTCTCTTTATAGTGTAGTCATGAGCCAAATATGACAAAGAGAAGGAAAACTCTGACTCCAAAAAACCTCCGCTGCCTTGCGGCATACCTCTTCAGGGGAAAGGCTAAGGGAGTAAACCCCGACAGAAAATCCGGAGCCGGAGTCCCTAAGGCGGTTTGACGCTGTAGTCAACACCGGCAACTCCTGCGGCGCACCTGAAGCCAAGCTGTATCGACTCCGTCTTTCCCTTGGACCCTTCAGCTGCGAAGAGAGGGGGGGGTCCGCTGCATGGGCAACAGCAGACCCTCCATATCACCCTGCCCAGGCTCTGTAGTTTCAGCTTCACTGGAGAGGACACTCCAGTGTCATCGCAAGATGTCGATTTAACACGGGAGGAGACAGATACCGTGTCACTCCCGAGTCGGACTGCACAGCCATTCTCGGCGGTGCAGATAGACTCTTAAGAAGCTACACCATCGTCTCTCGAGGCTCTGTAGCTTCAGCTTCACTGGAGAGGACACTCCAGCGTCATCGCAAGATGTCGATTCAACACGGGAGGAGACAGATACTACCATGTCACTCCCGAGTCGGACTGCACAGCCATTCTCGGCGGTGCAGATAGACTCTCAAGAAGCTACGCCATCGTCTCTCGAGACGGACGGCTGCCGCCGCCGCCGACAACTCTCATGTCAGACATTTTCCAAATTACACCCTTAGATAAGAAACCACCTCAGAAACCTGAGGTGATTGGAACATTAATTACCCCAACCAAACATTCCCTCCCCTGACAGTGTTCCTCCATTCTGGTCTTCTCCCTGGATTACAGTGGCATGCCTTGGGAACACAGGAGGCTGAGAGAGAGAGCCAAATAAGATAATTACCCGCAAATTATCAAGTAAGATGGTGTTCTGGATATTTTAAGTTCTAATTCATGTGAAAGACATAAAGCAGCTGAAAACAGATTTTTAAGTCTTCAAAAGGCAGCATTTTGTTCCAGGTTGACAGCTTGAAACCTCAGGTGCTATGGGACACTAGACAATGAGCTAAAAAAAAAGAACTATAAGGAAAGGGCTTCTAAGTAATAAGAGACAAAGTCAAATAAATGAATAAATATTTAATATGACAAGTGGTAACAGGAATGTCTGGAAGCACTCAGCCCAGAAGACAAGTTTTTCCCTCTTAAAGCTAAAGAGCTGGCAAACCCTCTGTCACTGGTTACAGCAGGGAAATTGCATAGAAGAGTACAAGTGTAGTTACACCTATATAATTAATAAATTTTTAAGTTAAAAGATCTGAAACAAATATGTCAGAACATTGACATTTCAGTGCTAGGGCTGCTAGGTTCCCACCTCAGTTTTGTCTTTTCTTTCAGTCTTTAAGACCTGCCGTAGTAATAAGGGAAACTAGGGAAACTTACTATGAGCTCTGGGCAGCTATTTGTACTGTGGTGCCTTAAGTAAGGGGGGATTTTTTATTTGTTTGTTTTTCCTGTGGTTATAAAAACTGTAAGTCACGATGGTGCACATTTTTTTTCATTAAGTCGACAAATATTTATTGCAAGTCTTTTTGCGTGCCAGCCATTGTGTTAGGAGCTAGGTACACATTGTCTGATTGGAAGTATATTAGCCTCGGGGCAGCAGTTTTCTCTCCCTGACACTGCCCAGCACATTAGTTAAATGCAGACAGTCTCCTAACCTCCACTTGCATCTAGACTTTTCTTCTTTCTCTTTTTTTATTTTTTAAGTGAAATTTATTGGGGTACGCGTTTCAAGTGTACAACTCAATAAAGCATCATCTGCACACAGTGGGGAACATTTAAAGTGAAGAGAAAAAGTGGGCAGGAATCAAGGAATGCAAATATCTGAAAGCTCTGCATAAGAGGAACTTTTCATATAATTAGGCCAGATACCACAAATTTGGCTCTAGAGAAATTTCCAGGTCACATTGAGAATGTCCAAACCTACTGGAGCCTTAGATAAGAACCAGGAAAAGCTTCAGCAATATAATATACTTAGTAACCTGGGCATAAAATATATATTAAATGGAAATGAGGGAATTAAAATGCTTTGAAAGAGAAAGTGTAATTTAAATGCTAAAGGGTTGTAATTGTAGCCTCAAGGATGGGGGGGGCGGGATTATAGCTTTATTATTATGAAGAAACAGACAACTGCTTTAATCTTTGTTCCATGCCCCTTCAAAAACGTGAAGAATTTACATTTTGGTTTGATGATAATTAGCAGTATTAAGTACATGGCATTTCTGCAAGGACAATCCTAGATATTGGAGGCTATAAAAATAGAAAATCTGTGCTTGAATTTGAAGTCAAGTTTGTACTTAAATCTTGCTTCCACTGCTTACTGGTTGTATGGCCTTGGTTGAGTCATTAATTTCTCTTGAGTCATAGTTTCTCATGTATTTAAGAGAAATGCTTAATTAGCTAATTATTTTCTACATTGTTGTTATAGGATTAAACAAGGTTATTCTATAAAGTATCTGGTACATGAGGTACTGTTTGTTCTTAATAAATGGTAAATACTTTTATTATCATCAACAAGAAATGGGAAGATTCTTCCTGAATATCACATAATGTTACAATTACTGGGAAAACAAAGGTCAGTCAAATGTTTAACCTGTGTGATGCAAAATTAGTATGACTGTATGGTTTTTTTTTCTGAATTGCTCATTTTTATAGAATTTACTGAATTTTATTTTGCTGTTAAATAGAAAGAACCTATGTTCTTTGCTCTGTTAAAATCAGCCTGACTATAAACTCATCCAAATCACACCTCATATTTTGTTGATTCAATACAAGAAGCTTAGTAACTGTTACTCTTGAGACTTCCAGTCAAAATGGAAGCATAGGTACACATGGCTCATCTTCTCGCACAACCATATCCAAATTACAGCTAAATTGTAGAACAACCAGCAGAAATTGAGTTGATTAAAAGTCTGACAACTATGGAATTAAAGAAACCATATCCATCCAGTCCAGTAAGAGGAGCAGAGACATGGAGTAGAGCAGTCCCACGTACATGAGTGGTGGATAAAAATCCAGGAGGGATATCTCAGCAGTGAGGAATCCCAACCCCACACCAGGCCCCCCAGTCCAGGGTTATAGTGCCAGGAAGATAAGTCTCCATAACTTCTAGCTGCAAAAACCAGCAGGGAATGAATTGGTGGAGTAAACTTCTGGAGTTGCAAGCAGTTTCTCTTAAAGAACCTGCACACAAACTTACTCATACTCACTCACTCTGAGCTCCAGAACCAGCAGAGCAGCTTGAACAGCGCCAGTGGAATACAGGGAGGAACTGAAGCGGTTGGCATCAAGCCAAGAGCTGGGAGATAGCTTTCTCGAGACAGAAAGGTGGGCAGAGCTTCAGAGCTAGCAAAGTGTCATATCTGAGACTCCATCAACCTGGCCAACACTGTTTGCCTGGCCCTGGAGATCCCCTGAAGTTCTGTCCCACCCAACTTACAGCTATTAACAGTAGATTTTCCATGTGAATGGCTGGTCTTGGCTTATGCTTCATAACTTCCTAAATCCTTTCAAACAAGCAACAACTGACCTCGTTGAGTGCCCAGCCCCCTAACCTCTTGCTAAGTGGCTCCAAACAGGGCACTAGCAGCAACCAGACTAGATTCACAGCTTGGCTTTACCTGGGAATCTCCAAGCCCAGCACAAGTAGCAGCCACCTCAGGTTGCTTTATAGCTCAGGAAGGGTGGCCTCAAGCAAAACACAGGTGGGGCTGACTTTGGCCTGCACCACCCAGCAAACCAAAGAGCCTGCATACCCAGTAGACAGCTACAGACCACATCGGAGCACCACCACCATGCTCTGCCCTGCACAGCTGATCCTCCACGGAGGGTGGAGGTTGGTGGTCAGTGGTCACAGCCAGTCCTTGCAGCTGACTGGTCTGGGTAACTTCCTCCTATTGACCTGCCTTGCAACCAAGGCTCAACTGCAAGAGGAGGGTGTACTCAGTCCACACAAAGGGCACACCTCAAGTACCCAGCTTGGGTGACAGGGGAGGCTGTACCACTGGACCCTACAGGACACCTACTACATTAAGCCACACTACCAAGACACAGAGACAAAGTAGCTCTACCTAATACATAGAAACAAACACAAGGAGGCTGCCAAAATGAGGAGACAAAGAAACATGGCCCAAATGAAAGAACATATCAAAACTCCAGAGAAATAACTAAACAATGGACATAAGCTATCTAGCGGATGCAGAGCTCAAAACACTGGTTATAAAGATGCTCAAGGAACTTAGTGAGGACCTCAACAGAATAAAAAGATCCAGTCAGAAATGAAGGATACTCTAATTGAAATAAAGAACAATTTACAGGGAAACAACAGGAGAGTAAATAAAGTTAAGAATCAGATCAAGGAGTTGGAATATAAAGAAGTAAAAGACAACCAACCAGAACAACAGGAAGAAGAAAGAATCCAAAGAAAATGAGAATAGTGTAAGCAGCCTCTCGTATTTATTGGGGTGACATTGGTTCATAGGATCATATAGGTTTCAAGTGATACTTCTAGATCAATATATTAAAAAGGTAACACATCATGATCAAGTGGGGTTCTTTCCAGGAGCGCAAGGATGGTTCAACATATACAAATCAATCAACATAATATACCACATTAACAAAACAAAGGGGAAAAATTATATAATCTTATCAGTAGATGCAGAAAAAGCATTTGATAAGATGCAACATCCATTTATGATTGAAGTATTCAATAAAATAGGTATAGGAGGAAAGTACCTCAACATAAAGGCCACAACTCTCTTCTTGATATCCACAGCAACCCTCGTTGACACCAAGCTTTGTGGGAATGAACAATTTTGTGAGGGATTATACATTGTGGTGGCGAAGTGTGCCCTGAATAGCCTTTCTCCAATTCGATGGCTTTATCTTCCTCTCCTCTGTTCATCTCTGTTCATCTCTGCTTCTTCCCTTTGCATCCTCTGTCATCACATCAGGAGCTTCACTTTCTTCCCACTGTGCTTGGCAGCTTCACCCTCACCTGAGACCTGGATGCCAGTCGACATCCCAGCCATTGGAGGACTCCTCTTCTGCCATATAAGCACATATCGAAACAGTTCCTCCTTTACTGACAGTTTCCTCTGTAGAAGGAATTTCAGTGCTGATTGTTAAGAGAATACTATTGGCTCATTTTAAGTTTGCTTGAAGCTGCAAAGGGAGATAAAAGAAGACACTAAGTTGCTCAGGCTGAAGAAAGTAAACCTTGGGGAAGATTTCCTTCAGGGCAGGTGTAACTATCCCAAGGGTCAAAATTTGTTCTGCCTGGAGGCCTCCAAGATAATTGCTATTGCCATACCTTCCTCTCCTACCATGACTGGGGAAAATAGAGAGAACTCAAGGTTACTGTCAACACTGCTCTCCCTGTTACATGCTCCCCTCATCCTTATGGAAAATTATATGGTTTTAACTTTTTTAAGAAGTCAGGAGTCAATTAATCTAAAGTGGGTTTAAGAGGACAAATATTAGAAAATAGTTCTGGAATGTGAAGCTGTGCCAATGAAGAAAGAAAAGTTTTTGGCAGAAGTCCAAACTGAGTCCAAGGTCTGGAGGAAAATCAAACCAATTATGGATGCTTTGGTGGTCAGGGAGATTAAGAAAGTTGGGCAGCAGGCTTCAGAAGTGGGAGGCTCTGAGACAAGATGTAGGGGGCCAGGAATATAGTCACTAATTAATTAGGTTTTAAGGCACGGATACATGTTAATGGAGACATATTAATGGAAACCGATTTTCACAGTAGGTGTTGAGTAACCAGAAAACACACTTGGAATCAGTTTCTTGAAGATCTAAGAGCAGAGGTCACAGTAATAGCTCAATGCTTCCAGATGCAGTGCAATATTACAGTTAAGAAGCCCAGCCTTTGGACTAAGACAACCCTGGGTTCACAACCCAGCTCTGCTACTTACTAGCTAAACAACCGAAAGTTAATAACCTCTCTCCCTAAGCTTCCATGTCCTTGTCTGGAAATATTAGAGATAATAATATAATCTAAAGATTATAAAGATTCATTGAAGTTAATAAGTCCTAGAGTCATCCTTGACTTCCCTCTTTCCTTTCTCACAAACACTTCCAGCTAACCCTGTTGCTCTGTGTTCAGAATAGATATCCAGTATCTGGTCATTTCTCACCAATTCCATTGTTATTATTTGCTCTGAGCCTTGATGTTTGCTCACCTGCATTATTTTATAACAGGGATCACCTTCTAACTCATTACCCTGCTTCCACTCTCATCATCCTAGCTAGAGTGATCCTTCTGAAACATAAGTCAGACATGCTCAAAATCCCCCACTGGCCCCCTTTTTCATTCCAAGTGAACGCTAAACTCCTTATCATGGTCAAAAGGCCCTACAGAATCAGCACCCCCAAACCCCAGTACCCAGCCACACTGACCTTTTTACTGTTTCTTGAACTCAATAATCACATTCTTGACTTAGAGCCTTTAAGTTGATGGTTTCTTCTGGCCAATATTTTCTTCCTCAAAATATCCACATCATTAACTTGTTCATGGGCTTCAGATTGTGCTCAAATATCAGCTGCTCAGTGAGGTCCATCCTGACCAACCTATTTAAGGTTACAGTTCACACCACTCCCTTATACCCACACTCTCTTTCCAGTTTCTCTGCTCTATATTTTTCGTAACATTTATCACCTGTCTACATACTATATAGTTTACTTATTGTTTATGTTTAATGTCTGTCCCTGCTCACTAGTGTGTTAGTTCCACAAGGCAAGATTTTTTTGGTCTGTATTGTTTGCTGATACACTCCCAACACCAAGGGTGGGCCTGCCTGGCACACAGGAGGCACTTGAAATGTATTTACTGAAAGAATGAATAATGATGCATGAAATGCACTTGGAACATTGCCTGATACACAGTAAGCATTTATTTAATGTAAGTCTTTCTAAAAGAGTGAGTATAGCTTTGATATTGTTACAGAGGCAGGGAAGGACTGCTGGCATACATTCTGGAATCAGAGATAACAGGGGACCCGAGGGAAGCATTAGGCAGCACCAGCTCTGGTCTTATAGGCGTACGGTGGCGAAAAACTAGGCAGCCTATACACAGCCCTACTGCACGTGGCATGCTGAATCTTCTTTCGTTTGGCATGCCCTACCCTCACATTTGTGTTTTCTTTAAAGAAAATTCCTTCAACTCATTAAACTTTCTTCAAAGACAGTGCTTCCAATCATTACTATTAGTATGTGAGCCCTATGAAGTTATTTCTCCCTGTCCCTATAAAGAAATGTGAAGCTCATAGCTATATATTAGAGACAGACAAATAAAATAATCCCCACTCAGTCAAGCTATGTTTAATAAAAGCCTTTGATTGTCACATGCTAAGGAATTAGAGCACAAGGTTGCTTCCTCTGTGTAGATGACAAGACTGCCTTAGGATACTCTCATCCTGGATTCCATCTTTTAGAATTCACAGTCCCTTTGGCTGGAGAAGGATCAAGAACTGAGCATGCATCCTGGAATTTATAGTTGTAACAACATTGTATGACAGATGCTGCTTCCAGATTCCCCCCAAATGGCTTTCCTAAGAGTAACTGCTCCACAGTAATTTCACAGAATATTAACAGATTGTTTTGCAGCAAATAAAGGGGGAGAAGTGGCTCTTGAGTCAATATAATTTAAGAAATTATATAATCAATTTTAAGCAGATTTCTTTACTGCAAGGTTCTTGGAAGTTTTATTTGCTGATGTACAACTGTGGATATTTGAGAGGATGGCATCATATGCAACATTTTCTAAACTCACTAGGTTGGGTAGTTCTTTTTGAAACAGTCCCCTCAAGGACCTATTTCACTAGTCTCTCTCCTGTTGCTTCTTCTATCCTAATCCCTTCCGTGTTTTACTGTCCCTAGCTTAAATTAATGTACTCTCAAAAAAAATCTATTCCATTCAGTCAACAAGTATTTGTTTAACACTTACTATGTGCACACATTGCAAGCACCCAGGATTCAGTGTTGTGTAGGACACATGCAGTCCTTGTCCTCATGGGATTTATGGTCTAGTAGAGAAGACACACAAAAATCATACTTGAAAGTTGATGAATGCGATGAAAGGTAAAATGCAGGCTGTCATAAGAACATCTAAGAGAGAATGATGTTTATACAATGCACTATGAGGAAGCCTGACTTAATTGTTCTCATGAATCAATTTTATCTTTAGGTGATTAATCACAAATTGTTTATCATTTACTGTGTGCATTACACTGTACTAAGTAATATTGGGAAATACAGAGGCATAGATATAAACTTTGCTTTAAAAAAAAACTTCTCTAGCCCTGCCTGGTGTGGCTCAGTGTTCTGAGTGCCGGCCTGCAACCCAAAGGATTGTCAGTTCGATCCCCAGTCGGGACACATGCCTGGGTTGCTGGCCAGTTTCATGGTTAGGGACATGCAAGGGGCACCCACCCATTGATGTTTCTCTCCCTCTCTTTCAACCTTCCTTCCCCTCTGTCTCTCTTCCTCCCTTCCCCTGTCTCTAAAAATAAATAAAACCTTTAAAAAAACCTTCTCTAATTGAAACAAAAACCAATAAAAATAAAATGAAGTAAAAAATGCAAGTCAGAATAAAATCACATGTAAATTTGAGTGGTTCAGATGTCCATTAAAATGCTACCTGTCTTTCAAAGAGTAGAGCATCATAGTTTCTGGGAAGGCCTTTCCCTCTGAAACTGGCTGCACCGTAGGTTGACTTATCAGCACTTTTCACACACGCTGCCTTTTAGGACAGTGATTGGTGTGCATCTCTGATCTACCAGACTAAACAGTCAACTTTGTGGTACACACACTCGGTCTTTAACATCTTTGCATTCCTCACAGTGCACTGTCATTTGTGAGAACCAGCAAGGTATAATGGTTAAGATCAAAAGCTTTGGAATCATACCAACTGGTTGAATCCTGGTGTTGGTTTGAAACCTCAGGAGTTCCCTGGGTGGAATCTAAATATTCCCCTGACACACACACACACACACGGGACAAGGAGAGACCAAAGAACAAGGCAGATCATGCAGATGAGGCTTGTCTTGGGAGGTCACAAGAGAAATAGATCCCTGCACCCACCTGCCAGAAGCTTTAACGTTTATATTAGAGGCTTTAACTGGGTCCAGATGGTTTCAACAACACACAACACATTTCTCTTTCAAGGTTTGTCCTTGAGGCCGCTTCTAGTGTGGGGAAGGCAAGCAAAACCTACAGTCCAAGGACAAAAGTAGGGGTGAGGAGCCTGCAATTGCCCAGGTTCATCAGGCAGGTCAACTGGCAGTCACGTCCTCTCAATGACCAACTGCAACACCTGGCTCTAAATTTTGCTGGCTGTATAACTTTGTGCAAATTTATTAATTACTTGAGCCTTGGTTTTCTTGTTTATAAAAGGAAATAATACTACCCATATCTACCTAATGGCATTGTTTTAGCAGAGATGACATGTATGAAATAATTCAGTGTCTGACATGGTAGTAGTCAGCAATGGAAAATATTCTTGTTGTGTCTGTTGTTATCACATGATGCCCTGCAATATGTGCCTGGGCGACACAGGTGTTTGAAGGCAAGGGAGAATGAGGTCTGGCACTGGAGGACGTGGCCCATCATCTCAGCTGTCTCTCACAAAGTGCCAGTACAAATAAAGATGGAAAACATTTGAAAAGATCCCCTGGGTCAGACTAGCTACTATAGATTGAGACCAAAGGGCTATATAATGGGATAAATTATGTTGGACAGACATGGAGAAGCCTGATGATGGGGTTGGAGAGGACTTGAAATATGGGCTGAAATGTTCAAAGGCCAAAGAGGTACAAAGATTAGTGCAAGGTCACTTAGCTAGTTAGTAGGCAAGCTAGGACTTAAAACAGTTACCAAATTTTATAAACTCTGTTTTCAACTGAGAAAATGCCATTCATTTATTCATATTAATTTATTCATTCTTCATTCACATTGTGAAGAACCATTTGCTGTATTGCCACCAATGTGTAGAATCTTCTGCTACCCGATGAATTTAAAAAATACAAACTGTCTTTTGATCTTAACTAACTAAAATCTAATTGAGCATTAAGACAGAGCATTAGAAAATTAAATTGCTGCACAAGAGTTACCTAAACATAAAAGTTATGTCATCATACATGATTACATGTGAATTGAGTTATTCAGATAATGTGTTCAGAGATTGAGGAGATCATGGTGAATTTGAGATGTCAGAAAATCCTCCATAAAAGATAGAATTTATATCCACCCACCCATCTGTCCATGAAATAGACACTATTGAGTAGCCATTATTTCCCAATACCAAACCAAACCCTGGGAATACAATAATGAAAGATATCAATATTGATCTCCAAGATTCACAGTACAATAAGGAAAACAAAGAGAAGAGGGCAAGAAACAAGGAGTAGAGAAGCACGTGGTATATTTGTAAGTATATGTACTTATATTTTCTATTTTATTATTATTATTTTTATCCTCATTTGAGGACATGCTCATTGATCCCAGAGAGAAGGGAGAGGAGGGAGGGAGAGAGGGAGAGAAACATAGATGCAAGAGAGAAACACCAACTGGTTACCTTTCATAAGCTCCCCAACCTGGAATTGAACCTGCCATCTAGGGATGTGCCCTGGTTTGGAATCAAACTCGTGACCTTTCAGTTTATGAGACAATGCTCCAACCAACTGAGCCATACCAGCCAGGTCTCTATGTTAAATATAAGCAGAGGCAGAATTAGGGTTAGGTAGACAAACAAGACAATTAGGGCACAAAATTTAAGGAAGCAGTCTCAACGTCCTGCAAGTACAGAGCAAATACTTGTCCAGACCCGAGAAGGAGTGCCTCTTTAAATTTTGCACCCTTAACACCTTACTGACCTCACCCTAGTCCTGGCCCACTAACTCTGTTTAGCCATCATACAAAGTGACAGAAGGATATAAATAACAGCAACAACAATAAAACCAGCAAACCTTGAATAGGATCTGAATAAATGTCCTTGAGCCTCAATTTCCTCTTCTGCATAATGAATAGATTGACCTAGATTAGTACTTTTTGGACCATGACCTGTACAGCATGTGGAATCTTCAGAAATAACTCAGAAAAGGAGGGCCTGAATGGTTAGAGCATTAGATCCACCACTCTTGCTTTAACCAGACAATCTTTTATTGGTTTTAAGATTATTCTCTAACATTTATTTTATTTAAGATTTTAATTATTTTTTAAAATCAGTTAGCATATCAAATATCATATTGACCCTGGATGATCTCTATTAGTTTCAACAGTTGTCCATTTGTCTTTTTATGAGGAATCTCGTTTCTGCCAAAGGCCAGTGAACAGCTGTGACTCTAGTTTCAATGAATGGTGGTATTAAATAAATAATATTCAAAGGCATTGATATCTTGTGAGTCCTGTGGTGAGTGCATGAGTCTTATTGTTCCCCACATAAAGTGCTGAATGAGACTTGGTAAATTGGCAGAGAATGAGAAATGAGGGATGGGCTTAAAAACTAGATCAATTTGATGTTAATCTAGGGGTACAGTGGGAGATAACAACCTGTGAGCTTGATTATGCTTTAGACTTGAAACCAGGAAATATTGATGCAATCAAGTCACATGTTCTTGTGACAGTGCCTCATGACTGTCACAGTGCTTTCTGCTTCCCCTTCAGAAATACCACGCAGTCAATAACTGGCCACAAATGATCACACATGAGGTGTTGTTGGACAAATCCTGGATTAACTTTGTGATTAGTGGATAAATATATCATTTGCTCCATTCTAAGAAGCAAATTAATGATCTCTAAAGACATGTGAGTCTTCACAAGCATCCTAAAGAAATAATCAAGAGGAAGGGTATAAGTGAAAGATTAGATAAGAAACAGCAGAGTAGTCAATCAGGTTCATGTCAGTGAAGTGGCACGGTTATATAAGCAGCTGCTTATATATGGGTAAAAGTACAGCCATGATTCTGTTGTGTAAAACAAGAGTGGGTAACTGCATGCTCCAAATGGGAAACACAAAGAATGACTTTTAGTTTCAAGAACATAGCAGACAAAACTGCTTTGGTAATAAACCTCAGTCCTGTATCCAAATGGGGAGATGTGCTTCAAAAACAGAGTGAAGGGAAAGGAAGCTCCTCGGAGCATTTTGAAGACACCATCTCAATTAATAGAAAGACTGAAGCTGGACAGTATTAGTCCTATAGGTGGGTAAAGAAACCAATTTCCAGAGAGATAGTAAATTACCTAAGTCATACAGCTAATACTAAATAACAGTTAGTCTTCCAATCCAGGACTAATTATAAAGTGAGTGCTTTTCTACTACAATCCCAAGGATTTGAAGGAAAGAGTATAAAAATATAATCATTTTCAGCACTAGCCTAGTGTGTGAGAGTCATAATTTCCAAAAAAACACAATACGAGGAGAAGCAAAGGCATGTTGGGGGAAAAGTTAGAAGCTCATGCTTCTGTATAGCTGAAGAAATCATCAGTGAGACAAATGGGGAACCCACTGTATGGGAGAACATTTCCACCAATGATATGTCCAACAAGGGTTTAATCTCTAAAATATGCAAAGAACTAACACAACTAAATACCAGGAAAACAAACAACCCAATTAAGAAATGGACAAAAGACTTGAATAGACACTTCTCCAAAGAGGACATTTAGAGCACCTATAGACATATGAAAAAAAATGCTCAATATCACTAATCATCAGAGAAATGCAAATTAAAACCACAAAGAGATATCACCTCATACCTGTCAGTATGGCTACCATCAATCAATCAATAAACAAGTGCTGGTGAGGTTGTGGAGAAAAAGAAACCCTAGTGCACTGTTGATGGGAATGCAGATTGGTGCAGCCACTGTGGAAAACCATATAGAGTATATTTTAAAAATTAAAAATGGATCTGCCTTTGGACCCAGCTATTCTACTTCTGGGAATATATCTCAAGGATCCTGAAACACCAATACAAAAAAAAAAATGCACCCCTATGTTTATAGCAGCACTATTTACAATAGCCAAAATTTGGAAATAGCCTAAGTGACCAACAGTAGATGAGTGGATAAAAAAGCTGTGGTACATACACAATGGAATACTATACAGCCATAAAAAATAAGAAACTCTTACTTTTTGCAACAGCATGGATGGACCTGGAAAAAATTATGCTAAGTGAATTAAACCAGTCAGTGAGAGAAAAATACCACATGATCTCACTTATATGTGGAATCTAATGAACATAATAAACCAACAAACTAAATAGTAACAGAAACTTAGATGCATAAAACAGACTGAGAGCTGCCAGAAAGGAAGGGGGAGAAAGAATGAAAGACCATGAAGGGATTAACCAAAGAACATCTATGCACAACCCATGGACACAGACAACAATAGGGGACTGACTTGGGATGAGGAGCAGGTAGGGCTGGGTGGAGGTGGGGAAAGGGAGAAAAGTCAGGAACAACTGTAACAGCATAAACAATAAAAATTAAATTAAAAATTAAATTAAAAAATAAAGTTAAAAATAAAGTCAGAAGCTTGTGAAAACCCATTCAATTACTTAAGAGTTCTCCAAGTGACAGGTGAGTTAGGAGAAGGAGAGGGAGATGAGAATGTAATAAAACATGACACACGCTCAGCTTCCTAAAACTTCTGGAAAGTTAGGGGGCCCAATCATTCAGTTCACCACTGTATACCTCAGCGCCTAGCTCAATGCCTAGCTTGTTGAATCAGTACATCAATATCAAATGGAAGTTGAGAAGATGGAGGTAGAGTTGGATGTACCATCTCAAGCCTATGACAAATATGGGCTTTCAATGTGCACATATATCTACCATATGTGTATGGAGGAGAAAGGTATGCTTTTTGCTGAATAATGGCCATATTCATAAAGCTTCTGCCCTTCTATTTCAAAGCCAGCTTGACTCCTGGACTGAGTAGGTAATTGCTGGCTGGGTGTGTTTCATCCCAGCACCTCTTCTGATATGGTTGATACTCTCTTCCTATATTTACTTATTTCCAGTAAACTTAAATGTCAGTGTAACAGGAGATTAGGATGAGATTCTTTCTAACTCAGTCTGAGTGAAGCAATAATCACAGTATCAAAGTTAGAGTGAGACAACCCCCCAACACCACCACCACCATATGCAGATTTACAAACAAAATGGACCTGAGCAATCAGTCCACAGCCCTTGATCCCCTTAGTCAGTTGAAAACCATATAAAGAGTATAGAGAGTGGCCAGAAGTTGGACTGGTGAAGGGATTACTTGGGAGAGGCTACAGGCCCTCACTCACATTTCCACCTTGAATGGGGAGGTGTGAACTTCTAACCACAAACTTAAAGACTACATTCAGAAAACTGTGCTTAAATTCAGAGACAGAGTACCAGTGCCTGACTCACACATGAGAAAGTTTAAAGTGGACCTGGACAGGGGCCTGATTCCCACCTAGGAAATCTAGATAGTGAAAGAGCTAACCACTTACTGAGGGAGTCAGGAGAAGGCAGCTCTTGTAGGATCATCCCACATTCTCAGAGTCTTATGGGTCAAAGGATGTGTATTCTCAAGGACCAATGGCTTGGGTAATATTGGGTCTTGCCCATTAGAGTCATCTGAAGTAGACTGAGATCTTCTGTGGAAAGAAACTGAGGTGGACCCCTGACTGCCCAGGTGCTGATGAAGGAATCCAACAAACGTTCATCTGCCCAGGTCAAGGGACCTGCACAAGAGAAGGGCCTAGCAGAGGTATTGCCAGTATGAACTGTTGGCCTCAGGTATAGAGTATGAAGCCACTGAGCCAAGCAAGCCTGGCTGATTGCCTTACCTCTCTCCATTCACTTCACTCACTTTGATCCTTGCGGAATCCAAGACTGCAAGTCACCTGGTAAATATAAAAACAATAGAGCAGGAAAATCATGCTCCCCTCCCTGCTGCAGGCTTCAGTCCTGAGGCT
The DNA here is from genome assembly GCF_987537825.1 of Furipterus horrens. Lineage (NCBI taxonomy): Eukaryota > Metazoa > Chordata > Mammalia > Chiroptera > Furipteridae > Furipterus > Furipterus horrens. The sequence continues at coordinate 448,338 of NW_028327206.1, read as the reverse complement.
GGCCTGGGCTGGAGAAGAGGAGTTCAGAGTTTTGACAGTTAAACAAGATTGGACATTCTACTTCCTGAATTGAAGCTGTTTTTTACCAAAAGTGACTGCAGGACTTTTATTTTCTGAGAGTTCCCAGAAAAGATATGCCTTCCTAAGTCTTTATTTAGGGTGGCAAAGTATAATTTTCAAAAGATAAATACATGACCCTTCTAGAAGCTAGAATAACCATGTCAAGATTTATTTAAGTCATTGGTGAGAGACCAAGAAGGATGTTAATGCTGGTTCAATGAGCATTTGAGAAACTGAATATTTGTGGGAACTGAATGAGGACAGAAAAATGGAAGACTGAGACATTAGAAACTAAAATGGCTAACCTCCTAACAGGGTAATAAAACCAAAATGTTTGGGTAATTTTTTTTCCAATCAGACAGAAATAATTTGCATCTCCACTGGACAAAAATCTAAAAGTTAACCTACAATACCACGAAGTGTGGGCCCAAATCAAGAGTAAGAAATGGCATATTCCTCCTGAACACTAAGTAATCATTGGGTAGGCCAGTGAGGCAATATTGCCACAGGACACAGAAAGGACGTGTAGCCATCCTGTTGACTTAGTTCCAAGTTTTTAAGAGTTTCTCTTAATAAAGATCAGGGTTAATTAGCTCTTTTCTACTCCTGGTCAATTTTAGAGGCTTGTGGGAGACAAAAATAAGGTTACATTTTGATCATAATCTTTGAGATGTGGTTGTTCAACATACTAGGTAAATATTTTCAGGCCTGAGAAAGTGGCTCATGACTATCTCTGTTAACCAGAATACAAGAGATTTGGTATCCAACTCATCATTAGAGCACAAGGCAGAGTTGGCTGGATGTGAGGACACAGGAAGGAAAAATGAAGACAAAGGTCTGAATGATCAGGGGACCATGAGGGGCATGGAGCCTGGGAAAGGCTAATCTTCACAGTGATTAGGACGCTCTCTGGGGATGGAAGTACATACAGTAACGGAGAAGGCAGAGAGGGCAAACTGAGCTCCTTGCACTGTTGTTGCTGGCAGTCCACAAAGCAAGGATAGGGTTTGTTTGTTTTCAATTGCAACCCACAATAAGGTTCTATTTTTCCCTAGTAACCTAAACTTTTTTTCTTAAAAAGAAAAACAGGCACAATTGCCTACTTGACCAACACATTAATGCATATTTAAATAGTTTAACCTAGTTACTGACAGGAAACTTGAATAAAACAAGCCAGTGTGCAGTCGGTGTTCTTGTAATTTAAGAGTCAAATGTTCTACAACAATTCAACATTATGTTCTGTTCCTTGTTACCAATAGATGACACAGGCCAGTGACTCTCCTACAGAGTGTTCCGACATTATGCAAATGTTTGTGATACCCAATTCAAAGGAACCCAGTGGCTGTTTAAGAGGGTGGTATTACCTCACTTCCAGAAAGCAAAGTGGCATACCAGAGACTGAAGTGCCTTTGTTTTGTTTTGGTAGAAAATCTGCCTCACCAGGCAGAGTTTTTGCCATGCTGCTGCGATTCATGGTCTGCCCTTGAACAAGGCCATGAAGAGGGAACTGCCACCTTTCTTGATCTGCTGTCTTCCCATAATCTAACCCTGGAATGGGCAGCTGACTAAGCAGTGGGTTCTTTCTTATGGATCCCCAAGATAAAACAAACAAAGAAGCAGGTTTGTGTTTCCCAAAGAAAAATGCTTCTACTGAAACCAACGGTCCTTATAACTGTGATTAAATTTAGTTTTAAATCCTAGCTCTAGAAATTTTCTCTTCCCCTCCTCTCCCCTCCCCTCCCCTCTCTCCTCTTTTATCTCTCTTCTCTCAGAGACCAACCGTTTCCCCAGGATTATCAACAGTCCCCAAGGCAACAGAAGACATAGCTGGACCTGACTTGTGGTCTTATGGTCTGGACCACTGGCAAGCTAAAAATAACATCTTGACCCAAGTTATGTTTCAGTTCCTGAACCCCAAGGTGGACCGACCCCCTGACTACTTTCCCATGACACTGGATAGAGGGACACCCAAAAGATGTCAGAGCTGTTCTCAATACCTGAAGAAATGATTCATCACCCTTACCTCACCTCAACCAGTCAGCTCCCAGAGTGACCCCGAACCCCTAAACCACAGAGTCTTTTGATTTTGCCTTATATAATCTGTAACCTATACACCATCAGGGAGTTCAGGCTTTTCAGCACTAGCTTCACATTCTGGATGGCACCATTCATAATAAAATAGCCATTTTTCTCCACTGAGATTCCTGATATCTAGTGCTTGGCTCTGCTAGCACCGGATGGGCAAATTCTTTGTGTTCTGTAACTCTACTAAGTGGTAGGACAATAATTGGAATAATAGAAAACTAAAAATGAAGGAAAAATCCAACACCATCTCACATGACAAAAAAGAAAGAACAAAATAGCTTCAGAAAGGAGTGGGGTGGAAAATAAGCTTAGATTGGTGATCTTTTCTAACATGAGAATGATCATAAAAAAATTTATTATATTTTATTGATTATGCTATCACAGTTGTCGCAAATTTTCCCCCTTTGCTTCCCTCCAACCAACAACCCACATTCCTTCCAGTAATACCCCCACATTATTCCTATCCATGGGTCATGCGTTCTTTGGCTACTCCATGTATTTTACATCCCCATGACTATTCCATAACTACCTATTTGTACTTCTTAATCACCTCATCTCTTCACCCATTCCCCCACATCCCACTCCCATCTGGCAACCATCAAAATGCTCTCCCTATCCATGATTCTGTCTCTGTTCTTGTTTGCTTAATTTGTTTTTTAGATCCAAGTTTTTGCCATTTCATGTTCATAGTTTTGATATTCTTTTTCTTAAACAAGTCCTTTTACCATTTCATATAATAATGGCTTGGTGATGATGAACTCCTTCAGCTTTACCTTGTCCAGGAAGCACTTCCTCTGCCCTTCAATTCTAAATGATAGCTTTGCTGGGTAGAGCAATCTTGGCTGTAGGTTTTTGCTTTACATTACTGTGAATATTTCTTGCCAGTTCCTTCTAGCCTGCAAAGTTTCTTTTGAGAAATCAGCTGACAGTCTATGGGAACTCCCTGGTAGGTAACTCTCTGCTTTTCTCTTGCTGCTTTTAAGATTCTCTCTTGATCTTTAACCTTTGGCATTTTAATTATGATGTGCCTTGGAGTGGGTCTCTTTGCATCCATCTTGTTTGGGACTCTCTGTGCTTCCTGGACTTGCATGTCTGTTTCCTTCAACAAATTAGGGAAGTTTTCTTTCATTATTCTTTCAAATAGACTTCCAATTTCTTGCTCTTTCTCTTCTCCTTCTGGCACCCCTATGATGTGAATGTTGAAATGCTTGAAGTTGTCTCAGAGGCTGCTTATGCTATCCTCATTTTTTTTGGATTCTTTTATCTTCTTGTTGTTCTGATTGGTTGTTTTTTGCTTCCTTATGTTCCAAATCATTTATTTGATTCTCAGCTTCATCCACTCTACTGCTGTTTCCCTGTAAATTGTTTTTTATTTCAAAATTAGTGTATCCTCATTTCCTACTGGATTCCTTTTTAGCTGCTGAGGTCCTCACTAAGTTTCTTGAGCATGCTTATAACCAGTGTCTTGAACTCTTCATCTGATAGGTTGCTTATCTCCATTTCATTTAGCTCTTTTTCTGGAGTTTTGATCTATTCTTTCATTTGGGCCATGTTTCTTTGTCTCCTCATTTTTGGCAGCCTCTCTGAGTTTGTTTCTGTGTATTAAGTAGAGCTGCTATGACTCCCAGGCTTGGAAGAGTGGCCTAATGCAGTACGTGTCCTGTAGAGTCAAGTGGCACAGCTTCCACTATCACCCAAGCTGGGTACTCAAGGTGCACCCTTTGTGTGGGCTGAATATACCCTCTTCTTGTAGTTGAGACTTGGTTGCCCTTGGCAGATCAATGGGAGGGATTTACCCAGGTCAATAAGCTGCAAAGATTGTGACCATTGACCACCAATCTCCATCTTCTATGGAGGATCATCTGTACAGGGGCAGGGTGGTGGTGCTCCAATGTGGTCTGTAGCTATCCACTGGGTGCACTGGTCCTGGGGTTTCCTGGGTGGTACAGGCCAAAGTGAGCCCCCACCTATGTTTTGCCTGGGGTCACTCTGCCTAAGCTATAAAGCAATCTGACCAGCCAAGATGGAGGCGGAGACAGACACACTTCATCTCCCTCCACAACTAAGAATACAACTACCTCAAAACTAGAAACAACCAGAAGTTCCAGAAAAATCAAACTGCATGGAAGTCCAGCAAACAAAGATATAAAGAAGAAATACTCATCAAGACAGGTAGGAGGGGCCGAGTCAGGCTGGAGAGGACACGGTGTGGTGGCAGTAGTGGTGGCAGCAGTGGTAGGCTGGTGGAAAGTGCAGTCACACGTTTTAAAAAGTCAGGAGGGACACCTGGGGAGCATTCCCAGCTCCTCACCAGACCTCATATCTCATGGTCCCAGCACCAGGGAAAATCAAGCCTCATTTGTTCTGACTGTGCAGACCAGTGGGTGTTAGCGTGGAGGCAGAAACTGCTATTCTCAGCAGAGTCTGCTTGTATAAAGGGTCCCCACAGTCCTAGAATGGCCACAGACCCACCCACTCTGGGAACGACAGCCAGGGCAGCAGCTAGAGGGGTGCCAGTCTGGTGCAGAAGTGGAAGAGGTGCCAGGAAAAGGGGCGAGTGCTAGGCAGGCGTCATTGTTTATTCTCAGACCCCTCCCCCACATACGGAGGCACAACGTGGTGAAACAGGTCACCCTGTACTGATGAATCCCTAAGGCTCCGCCCCTTACACCATAACAGGTGTGACAGCTCTACCTGTCAGAATGAGGAGGCAGAGAAGTATGACACCAAAGGGGGAACAGATCAAGGTTCCAGTGGGAGAACTAAGCGACGAGGAGATAGACAACCTAACAGATGCAGAATTCAAAACACTGGTGATAAAGATGCTCATAGGCTTGACAGATATGCTTGAGTATGGGAAACACATAAGAGAAGAAGTGAAGGCTACACTAAGTGAAATGAAGGAAAATCCACACAAAACCAATGGTGAAGGGAAGGAAACCAAGGTTCAAATCAATGATTTGGAACATAAGAAAGAAAAATACAGTCAACCAGTGCAGAATGAGGAAGCAAGAATTTAAAAAAATGAGGAAAACTTCCAAAATTTTACAAAGGAGCTGGACATACAGGTCCAGGAAGCACAGAGCGTCCTGGGAAAGCTGGACCCAGAGGGGACCACACCAGGACACTTCATGACTGAGATGCCAAAGGTGAAAGATAAAGATAGAGTCCTGGGGGCAGCAAGAGGGGGGCAGAGAGTTGTCTACAGTGGGGTGCCTATAGGACTATCAGCTGATTTCTCAGAGGACACTTTGCAGGCAGGAAGGGACTGGCAAGCAGTATTCAATGTGATGAAAGTCAACCTGCAACCAAGATTACTCTATCCAGCAAAGCTATCATTTGGAATGGAAGGGCAGATGAAGTGCTTCCCAGACAAGGTGAAGCTAAAGGAGTTCATCATCACCAAGCCATTATTATATGAAATGTCAATGGGACTTACTTAAGAAAAAGAAGATCAAAACTATGAACACTAAAATGACAACAAACTCACAATAATCAACAACTGAATCTAAAACAAAAACAAAATCCAACAAAGCAAACCAGAATAGGAACGGAATTTTAGGAACAGAATCATTTGGAGGGTTATCACCTGGGAGGGGGGAGGGAGAGAAATGGGAAAATGGTTCAGGGACTAAGAAGCATAATCGGTTGGTATGAAATAGACAGGAGGATGTTAATAATAAGCCAAATAACTTATATGCACCAAAGAAATTTGGTGAAGCCAAAGAACTTGTATGCACGACCGATGGACATGAACTAAGGGGGGTGGGATTGTTGGAGGGAAGGGGGTTGGTTACTGGGCAGAGGGGAGCAAAGGGGGGAAAATTGGGACTACCGTAACAACATAATCAATAAAATATACTTAAAAAAAAAAAAAAAAGCAATCCGAGATGGCTGCTACTTGTGATGGGCTTGGAGATTCCCAGGTGAAGCCAAGCTATGAATATAAGTGGCTGCTGCTAGTGCCAGGCCTGGGGGGGTTCAGTGAGGCAGCTGTTGCTTGTTAGAGGATTGAGGAAGTTATGCAGCATGAGCCAAGACCAGCCATTCATATGGGAATACAGTTGACCTGGCCAGTAAAATAGATGGGGCTGAATCTCTGGGGATCTCCAAGGCAGTTCAAACAATGTTAGCCATGTTGATGGAGCCTCAGATATAGCACCAGCTTGCCAACTCTGTGGCTGTCTTGGGGGAGGGTTTAGAAAAGGGACAATGGCCTTTGCTCACCTTGATGCCAGACCCTTCACTTTTTCCCAGCATGCCACTGATATCTTTCAAGCTGCTACCCCAGTGCTGGAGCTCAGAGGAAGTGAGTCTGAGAAGGTGACTGACTCCATGTGTGGTCCTTTAAGAGGAACTTCTTGGGGCTCGAGCAGTTTCTTCTCCAACTCAATCCCTGCTGGTTTTTGCAGCCAGAAGTTTTGTGGATTTATCTTCCTCACACTGGAACCCTGAGCCGGGGGCCATGGTGTGAGGCTGGGACTCCTCCCTCCCAAGACATCCCTCCCGAATTTTTATCCACCACACGTGAGTGTGGAACCAGCACATTCCTACCGGCCCCATCTATCAGTCTGGATGGATGAAGTTTCTTTAATTCTGTAGTTGTTAGTCTTCCATTCCTCTCAGTTTCTGATGGTTCTGAGTGATGGTTGTTCTAAATTTTAGTTGTAAGTTTGATGTGGTTGTGCAAAGAGGTGAACCATGTCTGCCTGTGCTGCCATCTGGACTGGAGATCCCAGAAGATAATTTTTGAAGAATAAAAAGCTCATCCTTTTTTCCTGTAAAATCGTGGAAAAGTAATCAGTCTTGCTTCATCACTGAAAAAAACAATTTAATTTGTTTAAGCAGCCCTGGCCAGGTAGCTAAGTTGGTTGGAGCATTCTACCAATATGCCAAGGTTGTGGATTCAAACCCCTCCCCTCCAAAATCAGGCCACATACAAAAGCAACCAATAAATGCATCAAAAGGAGGGAATTATAACCTTTCAAGTAAATAAACAGAACAGCACTGAAGCTTGAGGAGGGAATCATGCCCCTCCCCCTTCTCCCATTGCTTCACAGACTAACTCAGACTAGCAAGCCTGCCTCCTTTCTCCAAATTCCTTTTTCTAGAAAACACCTTTTGTGAAGTGAGATGAAGAAGAAAGATAAAGGGAATGAATTGATTTGTTTAAAAGGCTTTTCTGGGTAGTTGAAATAGGGGTAAAATAAAAGGTAATGCAAGTGGCTGATTTGAAATGTGGGTCTGAGACACAGTAAATGAACTCCTTGACTTTCAAATCCTGAATGTCAAGCTCCTGCTGTATGCAGAACGTATTTTAAAAAGAAGAGAAAAGAAAGGCAGTGAGAACTCCAGCAGAGGATTGTCTGTGATTTCCCTCTGTAGGAAAAATATGAGTGATATTTTTGTATTCCTGTGGCTGAAAGAATGAGAAATAAGCATGAGTATGCATAACTGAGGTTTAAGAACTAGCCATCTTTGGGGTGGGGGTAAGTTTTTGGTATATTTGGGGGCTAGGAACAGGCTCCAAGTTGTCTTTTACACAAGGAGCTTTCAGTGAAAATGACAGATGCCATTTATTAAATGCCTACTATGTGCCAGGCACACTGTGGGTACTTTCAACATGTTATTTTTATACTATCTCAATGATAAAAAAAAAAATGCGAATTAAAAAAATTCTGAGTTATTCTACAAAGTTCCATACCTAACATTACCCAGCCTCATTGTTGGGGGAAAAAACAATATTATGTGTGTTCTGATATAAATAAGTACTAATTGCTGGTAAGCTTCTTCAGACTTCTCGCCTTACTATATTTTAGAAAAACCCAAGTTAGTTCTTTTTAAAACTAAGTTTATTTTTATTTTTATTTATTTTTATATTTTAAAATATGCTTTGTTGATTATGCTATTACAGTTGTCCCAATTTATTTTCCCTTTGTTCCCCTTCGCCCAGTGACCCCCCTCCCTCCAGTTGTCCCCTCACCTTAGTCCATGCCCATTGGTTGTGCTTATAGTTCTTCTCAACATCTTCCTATCTACTCCACTCCCTCCTACTATGCTTCTTAATTCCTGTACCATCTCCCTCCCTTTCCCCCTTCCTCCTCCCTGCTGACCTCCCCCCATAATGTCCCCCATACCTATAATTCATTTCCCACTCTCATTGCTGACTTAATTTGCCTTTGTTTCGATTCCCTAGCTTCTGTTGTTGGTTCTTGTGATGCAGTTTTCATTTTAATGTTCATAGTTTTGATCCTCCTTCTCCTAAACAAGTCCCTTTAACATTTCATATAACAGTTTTACTTTGTCCTGGAAGCACTTTCTCTGCCCTCCTATTCTGAATGACAGCTTCACTGGATAGAGTAATCGTGGTTGTAGGTTTTTGCTTTTCATTACTTTGAATATTTCTTGCAAGTCCCTTCTTGCCTGCAGAGTTTCTTTTGAGCAATCAGCTGAGAGTCTTATTGGGACCCCTTTGTACATAGTTCTTTTCTTCTCTCTTGCTGCTTTTAAGATTCTCTCTTTATCCTTAATTTTTGACATTTTGATTATAATGTGTCTTGGTGTGGTTCTCCCTGGGTCCAGTTTTTTTGGAACTCTCTGTGCTTCCTGGACCTGTAAGTCTATTTCTTTCCCCAAGTTAGGGAAGTTCTGATTCATTATTTTTTCACATACTTTTTCAATTTCTAGTTCTTCACCTTCTGGCAACCCTATGATTTGGATATTGGCCTGCTTATAGCTGTCCCATAGGTTTGTGACCCTCTCCTCATTTTCCTCACTTTTCATTTCCTCTTTCTGCACTGGTTGACTGCTTGTTCCTTCCCCATGTTCCAATTTGCTGATTTGATTCCTGGTTTTCCTTTTCTCATCACTTGTTTCATATGTGTTTTTGTTCATTTCAGCAGGACTCGCCTTCATTCCTTCCCTGTCTTGTTTAAGAGCCACTATTAGGTCTGTAAGCTTTCTTATAACCAGAGCTCTGAACTGAGCCTCAGAAAGATTATCTATCTGCTGGTCCAATAGATGATATATTTGCTGTCTTGTCAGCTGCGTGATTGGGATCTCTATCATGATCCCTGCCATCCTGGAAGTTTTGTGTTTACCTTTGCTTCCTGAGTGAGGTTGTCACACCTCCTACACTATAGCGGGTGGAGCCCCGTGCATTTGTCATTTACCAGGCGACCCTTCTCACCACGCTGTGGCGTTTTGTGTTGGGCCGGGGGTCTAAGATGGATTCCTGACATTCTTTCTCTGCTGAGAGACCGGGAGCTTCCTCCTCCATCCCCACACCCTTCAGCCCTCACAGTCTGAGGAAATGGGGGTCTGCCTTCCCCAGTGTTGGAATCGCAAGCTGATGGGTCTGGTCTGCAGCCAGAGTTGATTCCCGGGCGCTTCTCATCTCCCCTTAAATACGGGTGTCTGTGCTTACCGCTGTCCCGCCACCATCTCCGCAGCTGCTGCTGCCAGCACAACTTGACCTCTCTGCCCCAGCTTCGCCCCTCCTACCCGTCCAAATGAGCACCACTTGTTTATAACTTCATACATTGGACTTCCATGTAGCTTTATTTTCTGGAACTTCTGGTAACTGTGTTTCTAGTTTTGCATTTGATGTATTCCTTCTTAGTTGTGGAAGGAGATGGAGGTTGTCAGTCGAGGCCTCCATCTTGGCTGGAAGTCTCCTGAATTGATTTTTAATTGTCATGCTTTGTAATCTTTGGTAATTTCTGAAAATATTTTTCTGTTGTTTTCATGAAGAATCTCAAAACAATGAAAAACAAACATTTACTGGGAAAGAAAAAATGGTGGATAACATCATTATTTTCAGATAGAAACCATTCATTTATGGGTGGTATTCATAGAAAATCATTATATTTGTGGAAATTGATTTTGAATTTCAAATTGAATATTTGGTAACAGACATCTCCCACATATTTATTTGTGCTTTAATTGAAATATGAAACATATTAACATAGGGGCATTCAAAATAATTTTTAAAAAATATTTTTTAGTGTATTTATTTTTAGAGCGGGGAAGGGAAGGAGAAAGAGGAGAGAAAAATCGATGTGAGAGAGAAACAGTGATCAGTTGCCCATCATCTGCACCACAACTGGGACCAAACCCACAATCCAGCTATGTGCCCTGACCAGGAATTGAACTGGTGACCTTCTGCTTTGTGGAACAATGTCCAACCAACTGAGCCACACAGGTAGGGCCAAAATACTCTTATATTAAAATTTAGGACACCGTTTTGCTTTTCAGATGTATCAAATAAAATACTTATCAACATATGAGAGCATTTATATTAAATCTGGTAACTTCTGGACATCAAAATTTGGATGTTATGGATACTCATCAAGGTTTATGAACCTTTTAACTTTCTATCTTCTTTTATTCTTGAAAGTGCTACTAAAATTCCCTCTAATTTGGCCTTTAAACGAGACACTTGTTGGCATCCCCTCTTTGCTATAGTCATTCATTTACTCATTTATTTATTCAACCTTTATTTAATAACACATGTAATGTATGGCAAATATTGTAGATTCAAAGAGAATAAAAGAAATAGCCCCTTCTTTAATTATCTTACATTGCAGGAACCAGATAATTTTAACACAGTGTGATGTGCTATAATTATGGGTAGAGTTATATAAAGGTGCTTTGGGAATATAGAAAAGGAAGCTTTTAACTGCCAAAAGGATGTGGGGGATATGAAAAAAAATAGGAGTTAGCCACTGGGTGAGGGGCAGGGGAAGGAGGCAGGGACTGCTGCATTTCAAGCAAAAGAAAACAGCGTGGTAAGGCAAGAGGGTGGGGACAAAAACACAGATTCTAGAAACAGGTCATGAGTATGCCTAAAGCACAGAGTTGTTGAGATGGAAGAAAGGTTAACCTGTGACTAAAAAGGACACAGATCAGGAACAGATTGTGATGGCAAAGGGTAAGAATTTTAACCAAAGGGCTAATTGGAAAATTTAAACTGGGAAGGAAATAACATCATCAGGTGAAAGCAACTTATAGCACTTGTGTGAAAGATAGCTCTACCTGAACACCAACAAGGATCTGCTGTGGAAGTCTGAGTATAAAATAATGAAGGTCTAAGCAAAATTAGTGGACTTGGGAGGTTTGGGAAGGCAGAATTGACAAAAGTGGTTGATAGATTGATATGGGAAGAAAAGAAAGGGGAAGGAGTAGAAGTCCCCAACATTTTTGACATCAGGGACCTGTTCGCTTGCTAGCCTGCCCGCCTGTCTGTCATCTCCTGCTGTGTGGACCGGTTCCTAACAGGGCACGATACTGGTCAGGTCAATGGCCTGGGGTTTGGGGACCTCTGGAATAGAGGGTACCTCTCAGATTTCTAGGTTGAGTGAATGGATACTGATGTCATTAGCTGAGACTAAAGTGTCAGGAGGAGGAAAAGCAGAGTGATAGGATGATAATGAATTCTATTTGTGACATGTTAAATCTAAGGTGTCTGGGAGGTATACAAAAATTCTGAGCCAGATTAAAATCCTCAGGCATTGGAAGATTATATTTGGTGAACTAGTCCCAGCAATTCAACTAAAAAAAAAAAAAAAAAATACAAAACCATGAAGCAAATATAAGGAAAGCTAAATTTTTTTTTTTCTAGTGACCACTTTGGTACTTTTAAAAACATTACCAAGAATGCAGATTTATATTTTCTATATAAATATTTATAAACTGTACTTATATATTACTTTGTTTTTCTTGCCACTGCTTGGCACATGACAGAAATATGTGCATAGAGAGACTGCCTATCGGTTGTCCAGCCTAGGCGATGATCAGCAGGCAGCGGCCAATACTGCTTCCTTCTCTACAGCCTCCCTCATGCTGAAGAATTCACACTTCTGCCCACAGCAAATGTATTGAGGGTTTTACACTAACATAAGGCCATGGAAATCAAGCAGAAAGGGACAGTTCATATGTATCTAAATAGACCCAGTTCATGAGTCTCATTCATGGCTGTTCATATTTTATATCCATTTAGATTCAAAGCACTTCGATCACTGGTTACTTTCTCATTTGATATATTCTCTACATTTCTATATCTGCCTGTCCATTAAGGAAATAGCACATGTTTTCCATATGCCAGTGTTTTTCAAGGTTTCTATCAAGCTCTTTTAGAGGGCTTATTAAGCTAGATTTTTAGGCCCTACCCTCAGTGGTTCTAATACAATAGATCTGACATGGGGCCAGAAAATGTACTTTTCCGACAAGTTTACAGGTGATCCTGCTGTTGCTGGTCCAGGAATTGCAAAACTAACATGTCAATTTTCCTCAGCCAACGCAATGAGAAGAAAATTGAAACAATTTTCTAAATTTGCTAATGCAGACATAGGGAAAACATGATAAAAATAGGATTTGTTCATTACAAAAAGATAACTACAGCCCTGGCTGGTGTGGCTCAGTGGAGTGAGCACCAGCCTGTGAACTAAAGGGTTGCTGGTTGAATCCCAGTCAGGGCACATGCCTGGGTCTTGGGCCAGGTTCTCAGTGGGAGGTGTGCTAGAGACAACCACACATTGATGTTTCTCTCCCTCTCTTTCTTCCTCCCTTCCCCTCTCTCTAAAAATAAATAAATAAAATCTTAAAAACAACAGCAACAAAAACAAAGATAAGTAGGGTAATTGTAGTGGGCAGTCATGCTTTTGAATAAAATATGAAATTATTTGCTATGACATTCTATTTTGTTTTGTTTTTAAAAGCTGGCCCTAAAAATATTTACAGGGAAGCATAAAGTCTCTTTTCTTCTATTCAAAATGCAGTTGATGACAAAAAGGACAAAGGAACTAATTCTACATTGCAAGACATTCTAGATAGCTGTCACACATACTGGCAGAGAGCAAGACTGATCCTTAGAGAGTAAAAAGTGATTTGAGTCTATAGTTCTTAGTTATGAAGCTGTCTCTAACTGCTTGATTTCTGAATTTTTGCAGACCATGTGTCCTTCTCTGAGCAAACACTGACTGTATCATTCAGTCAGTGATCCTTATTGACTACTTCACTCAGGCCACTGTTACCTTGGAAAAATAATCCTGACAGCACGAATTTCAAAATGGCAGGAGAGTGGGAAGATAAATCATATTTAAAAAGAGAGGTTAACATGGCAAGGCTTGGAAACAGACTGGTGATATTATAATATTTTTTGAAGAAATCTCAATTAAATAGCATTTAGAATTTTCATACAACTTTAGTATGACCTAGGCAGCTCCCAACTTAGAAACAAGTTCTATCTAAAAACATAACTGGAAAGTAATTTGTTTGGCATTTGGAACAAGTTCCAAGTGACATTATTTTACGTATAACATTCCATCTAAGGTTGCTAAGAGATTTTTTAAATTCCCAAATCCATAGAAAATTTTCAAAATCTTTAAGATAACTGAAATAGCAGTTCTTTACTTGGAAAAGGTAGGAAAAAATCTTTTGTAATGTAAATTCTATGTTTGATGGAATATTTTAACAAGGACCATAGAACAGGGTACTGCCTCATTACTAGCTGTGTGGTTTGAGCAAATTATTTACCTTCATTCAACATGTGCCCTCAGTAGTAAACAGGTAGTGTTGATTAAGAGCATTAGAAAACAATGTTTAACTTATAATGGTGGTTAAGAGCTTTGGAACAATGTATTTAAACTCCCCCTTCCTCAGAGTGCAGGGTGCTGTAGGTATCATAATGCTTATTATGCACTTATTAACCACACATTCTGTGCCAGAAAGAATACTAAGAATATTCATGTTATTTTGTTTAATTATAAAACAATCCTATGAGGTAGGTGTTGCTATTTTCATTGTTGTAAGTGAAGAACAGGAAAAGAAAATGGTTTAAAATATTAATATTAAAAATTAGTTCTGAAGGAAAAAATAGATTTAACTAGAGAAGGGTGATAACCCTGGGTTATCATTCTTACAACTATTATCTCACTGATCCTTGCAACTACCCTATGATATTGGAATTATTATTTTTTCCATTCTTAAATATCAGTATTCTGCTACTCAGAGCTTAGTCTAAAGTAGATAATAGGACCAGGAATTATGTAGAAGAGATTCAGGATTATACAATTTCCATATCAGTTACAAAGCAGTAGTTTCAGTCTAGGTCAATGTGGGGAGAGGATAGAATAGTCTACAGGTGGCCAATGTGAAAGTAATAGGAAAAGTAAGGTGTAGTTTACTGGTTGACTGTGCCAGCCATTTCAAAATCAGGTGCTTGTTATCTAGGGAATGTTGCCATTTGATGGACAGAAATTTTTCTAATACTCTGTAACTCCATACTTATAAATCTCTTGGTTCATAAGGAAATTGTTTATAAGCAGTTTTGTTTATTATGGAGAAAAAAATAAATCCTTTCCAAAGAGTCAGTAATTTTCAGCCAGTACATTAGTACATATGAAACCAGAATCTAAACTATTTCTGAAGGAAAAAAACAAGTTAATGTTAGCTATTGTAAGGTCCCATCCCAGTTAGTACATCAGGTTACCAGTATAATGTGAAGCAGACAGCCATATGACTTGATAACCATATTATTACCAATCTCAGTATTGACTAAAGTTAGCTAAGCCTTATTAGTTATCACAAATTAAAGAAGTTCTGCTTATAGATAACACAGATCTTAAGGAATAATGTGAGAAAGATCTTTAAGAACACAAAGGGTATACATATAACAGATTTGATTATTCAAAGAAGTTATATTCTTTCATCTCTGAATAAAAAGTTTAAGATATAATTTACACACCCAGCTCTATTACTTGCTAGGCATTAGGCTAAGGGCTGAAAATACACAGATGATAAGAATGTTCTTGCCCTACAGGATTTCCCTGTCTAATAGGAGGATAAGGGGTAAGTGCCAGTTATTATACCAGGAGATTGGCAGCATAACAAAGGCATCCGTCCACAGAGTGAGAGGTTAGATCCCAGAGAGGCATCCTTCACCTTTCTCCTGGCCTGACTTCCAAATGAGCACTTGCTTTCTACTTGAACCAAACATACCCTTGACTCTTTTAAAAGGTTTTGTTTCTGCATACCCTTCACCCATCTACCCCTCATGTTGACATCAAAACAAAGAAATTAACATTGGTACAGCATTTTACTAGGTGCGTCTTCTTTGTCCCCAATCTGTGACAGTACTTCACATTTTTCTTGTCTTTTGAAGACATCTGGTCAGGTTATTTTGTAGAATATACTCAGTTTGGGTATGATTCATGTTTCTTATGATTATACCAAGCTTAAAATTTTTGGGACAAAAAACACAGAAAGGATGTGCCCTTTTCAGTGCATGATGTCAGGGGCACAGGATGTTACTGTCTCATTACTGACAATGTTAATCTTGATCACTTGTGTTAGGTGATGTCTGTCAGATTTTTTTCCACTGTAATTATTCCTTTTCTGTTATTAACTATTTGAAAGAATCCTTGATGTTTTGACTGAAGAAATTATCCAGACATTTTATTATTTTATTTTTAATATATTTTATTGATTATGCTATTATCATTATCCCAATTTTCTCCCTTTGCGCCCCTCCACCCAGTACCCCCATACCCTCCAGCAATCACCCCTTTAATTCACGTCCATGGGTTGTGCATATAACTTCTTTCACTACTCCACTTCCTATACTGTTCTTAACATCCCTATCTATTTTGTACCTACCAATTAAGCTTCTTAATCCCTGTATCTTTTCCTCCATTCTCCCCCTTCTGCTCTGATAACCCTCCAGATGATTTCCATATCGATGACTCTGTTTCTGTTCTGCTTGTTTGTTTTGGGTTTTTTTTAGAATCAATTGTTGATAGTTGTGAATTTACAGCCATTTTAATGTTCATAGTTTTGATCTTCTTTTTCTTATATAATCCCCTTTACTGTTTCATATAATAATGGGTTGGTGATGGTGAACTCCTTTAGTTTTATCCTGCTGTAAAGCACTTAATCTGCCCTTCAATTCTAAATGATAGCTTTGCTGGATAGAGTAATCTTGGTTGTGGGTCCTTGCTTTTCATCACATTGAATACTTCTTGCCAGTCCCTTCTCGCCTGCAAAGTTTCTTTTGAGAAATCAACTGATAGTCTTATGGGAATGCCTGTGCAGGTAACTCTCTGCTTTTCTGTTGCTGCTTTTAAGATTCTCTCTTTATCTTTAGCCTTTGGCATTTTAATTATGATGTGTCTTGGTGTGGTCCTCTTTGGATCTAACTTGTTTGGGCCTCTCTGTGCTTCCTGAACTGGCATGTCTATTTCCTTCACCAAATTAGGAAACCTGTCTTCATTATTTTTTCAATTTCTTGCTCTTCCCTTCTCCTGCTGGCACCCATATGATTTGAATGTTGGTACATCTGAATATGTCCCAAAGGCTCCTTAGCCTATCCTTGTTTTTTTAATTTTTTTTTCTTCTTGTTGTTCTGATTGAATGTTTTTTTCTTCTCTATGTTCCAAATCATTGATTTGATTCTCAGCTTTATCCCCTCCACTGTTGGCTCCCTGTAGATTTTTCTTCATTTTACTTAATGTAAACTTCATTTCTGCCTGGGTCTTTTTTATGTTGTTGAAGTACCCAATGAGTTCCTTGAGTATCCTGGTAACCAGTGTTTTGAACTCTGTATCTGGTAGGTTGCTTATCTTCATTTTATTTAGTTCTTTTTTTTTGGAATTTTGTTCTGTTCTTTCATTTGGGCAATATTTCTTTGTCTCCTCAATTTGGCAGCCTCCCTGTGTTTGTTTCTGTGTATTAAGTAGAGCTTCTTTGATTCCCTTAGTAGCATGGCCTATTGTAGAAAAGAGCTCTGGTAAGTTGGATGGGGTGGAGCCTTAGGTAATTGCCAGGGCAAGGCAACTTGTGTCACCACTCTGTGGCTCTGTGTGGGGGTGGATTAGGAGAGGGGACAATGCTTCCACCTGGCCTCTGGAGTTTTTCCTGGGAGGAAGCTGTCTCTGGCACTTGCCCTGATGTCAGTCACTTCAATTTCTCCCAATATGCCACTGGTGCCCTTCCAGCTGTTGCCCTAGTGCTGAATCCTGAGGGAGTGAGTCTGCGTAAGACCTAAATCCATTGCAGGCCCTTTAAGAGGAGTGTCTTGACAATCCCACAGTTTCTTCCACCACCCCAAACCCCACTGGTTTTTACAGCCAGAAGTTATGGGGAATTGTCTTCATGGCACTAAAACCACGGGCTGGGTGGTCTGGTCTGGGGCTGAAATCCCTTGCTCTCGAGGTATCCCTAATGATTTTTATCTACTACATGGAAATGTGGGACCACCTGTTCTGCATCTCCATGTTTCTCTGTCTGTCCATCTCGGCATCTCTGCCTCTTCTACCTATTTTGGTAAATGTGGCTTCTTTAAATCCTTGGTTGTCAGACTTCCATACAGCTTGATTTTCTGATGATTCTGGGTGATATTTTTTTGGTAGTCTAGTTGTAATTTTTGCTGTAGTTGTGTGAGGAGGTGAGGCATGTTTATCTATGCCTCCATCTTGACCAGAAGTGTCTCCTTCTCTTTCCAGGTGATCCTTTCCTGTGGTTACTTATTTATCCAGAGCTTTTTTTCCTTTAAAAAAAAAAGCCTTATTGATGGCGCAGAGTCATGGAATAGTCAAAAACAGCATTCTAGGCCCAGAAATGAGATTAGCTTATATAAAAACATCCATCTATAAGGTCTATTTATCTAACTTGTAAATAAATATTCTTTTAAAATCTTCAATCCACATTTTCCAGGGAGAAGGAGAACACAAAGACACAGAAATAAACTGGGTCATAAACACATGGAGGGTCTCTCTGTTTCTGATCACTGTACCATTTGAATTTCAGGAATCACTAACCCTAAATCTGGGAGCATAGATACTCCCAAATTTGCATCTGCAATAGGTGTGAAAGGCACTTTTTCCAGAAGCTCCCTAAAAGCAATTACCACCTCATTTTAATCAGGATTTACCCCTCTCATCCCTGCTGAAACACTGATCTTCATGAATGACATAAGTGATGAATAAATTTCATGGAAAATATTTCACTGGAAAATCCTGGGAGGGGACACTGAACTTAGAGGTGGGTATAAAAATAAGGCAGATTTATTAGCTAGAGGTGAACACTCATACTATAGAAATATTTGAAGAACAGGTGTGGAATCCCTATTTGCCTGCTGTTGATATAATAAAGTCTGCTTTGCAAAGCTAAAGACATAGCAACTTTCCCATAATAAATAACCGAGTTACAAAGAAATAGTAGAATAGCTTCTTACAAAACCATTGGTTCACAAATCTGGCTAATATTACCAAATTTAATTATGCTTAGTATCCTATTAGAGAAAAAAATGTGGAAGCCTACAGAAAATATTAACAGTTATTTCCTCTGGGGAAATGTTTTGGAGTTTTTTACTTTCTCATATATAGTTCCATACTATTGGATTTTATTTATTGACTATGATCAGGTACTACTTTTAAACTGAAAATAAATCAGACTTTTTAAAAATCCTATTTCTAGTAAATACTAAAGCCTTGCCATAAAGAGAAATAAAAGGAAGAACATATTAAACTCCTTAGAAGTTAATTACTGAGGTATTGAAAGGACATGGTTAAAAGGTAATTGCCCTGGCTGGTGTGGCTCAATGGATTGAGTGCTGGCCTGCCAACCAAAGGGTCACCAGTTTGATTCCCAGTCGGGGCACATGCCTGGGTTGTGGGCCAGGTCCCTGGTTGGGGGCGTGTGAGAAGCAATCACACATTGATGTTTCTCTCCCTCTCTTTCTCCCTCTCTTCCCCTCTCTCTAAAAGAAAATAAATAAAACCTTGAAAAAAACAAAATTAAAAAAAAAAAAAAGAAAAGGTAATCGTTCTGCAACAAAAGCTTGAGAAAGGGGTCGTAAGTTTATCTGTGCCTGTGGTTGGTTGAATGGTTAGCCACTACATAGAGCGTTCCCATCGGAAGCAAAGTTTAACAAAGCAAAGGTTGAGAGGATTGTTTTTGCTCATTTAGATTTTGTATCATTTAGAATCTTGCCCCAAAATTTAAAATTAGAGAAAGAGGCCAAATAAAATTATTTTGCTATTTTGTGAAAAGTATTCTGTGACAAGAATGTTATTTTACTAAAGGTTGAATGTTTGTTTGCTTTTTACATATTTATTTGGTATATAGTAAACTGGAGTATCAATTCATGAAAAAAAACCAAAGGGTGATTCCACTTCTGGGTATGTATCCAAAGAAACCCAAAACACTAATTCAAAAAAATACATGCACCTCTATGTTCATTGCAGTATTATTTACAATAGCCAACATATGGCAGCAACATGAGTGCCCATCAATAGATGCGTGGATAAAAAAGCAGCGGTGTGTGTGTGTGTGTGTGTGTGTGTGTGTGTGTGTGTGTGTCTGTCTGGAAGGAGTCCAGCCATTGTTAATAGAATGAGAATGGTTTGCGTGACATCGAAGTAACCTGGCAGCCAAGGATAGTAGACTGGAATGTGCATGTATGAACAATGACTACTTCACTATACTAGTCAATGGGGGCAAATACTAGTCAGTGGGGGTGGTAGACACTGTTGAGTGAGCATGTGTACCATGTGGCCGGCACATTCAAAATGACTGAGTGAGTAGAGCAACAAATCTGCATTGCGTTTTGCATTAAGCTTGAACATTCTTGCATGGAAACTATTCGGATGATTCGAAAGGCCGCAGCTATGGATAACTGGTGACTGGCAGCTTCATCACAACAACGTGCCCACTCATGCATCACGTCTCATGCATAGCATTTTGGTGAAACATCAAATAGCCCAGGTGACTCAGCCCTGCTACAGCCCAGATTTGGTGCCCTGTGACTTCTGGCTTTTCCCAAAACTAAAATCACCTTCGAAAGGGAAGAAATTTCAGACCATCAATGAGATTCAGGAAAATACAACAGGGCAGCTGATGGCGACTGGGAGAACTGTGAGAGGTCCCAAGGGACCTGCTTTGAAGGGGACTGAGGCATCATTGTCCTATGTACAATGTTTCTTGTATCTTGTATCTTCTTTAATAAATATAACTATCCATGACTGGATAGTTTCTGGACAGGCCATTTACATATATAATGGAATATTACTTGCCATAAAAACATGAAATCTTACCATTTCTAACAGCATGGAGGGACCTAGAGGGTATTAATTCGAAGTGAAATAAGTCAGATACAAATACCATATGACTTCACTTACTTGTGGAATTTGAAGAGCAAAATAAATGAACAAACAAAATAGAAATGGACTCATGGATACAGAGAACAGACTGATGATTGCCAGAGGGGATGGGTAAAAAAGGTGAAGGGATTAATAAGTACAAATTGATAGTTACAAAATAGTCAAGGGGATATAAAGTACATTATAGTAAATATAGTCAGTAATATTGTAACAGATAGGTATGGTGCCAGGAGGGTACTGGAATTGTCCAGCAGGGGTGGGCACTTTGTAAAATATATGATTGCCTGACCACTATGCTGTACACCTAAAACGAATACAAAGTTGAAAAAAAAAAGAAGCCTAAGGGGTAATGCCTTTAAAAGATAGCTAGTCAGTGGGGGGAGGATAGGGGGTGGAGGGATTGAGCAAAAAGGAAAAAGGGCTCATGGACATGGACACCAGTGTGGTGATTGCTGTGGGAATGGGGCAATAAGGGGACTAAAAGGTAATGTAAAAAAAAAAAAAAATACAATAAAGATTTAATAAAGTACAAAAAGATATTATAAAAAGAATCAATGAAGTTTCTCTAGGTTTTGCCTAACAGCAAGGATTCCAATTCCTCTTCAGAAAATTAGCTTCTGCTCCAGCACCTAGGCTGCTCTTCCTCCCCCCACGCCCTTAGAAGAATGAGAACCTGTATTTCCTCCTGAACTTCAGGAGAGCCATCAGTGCATAGCTCTACAAGTAACACAGAATCCTGGCAAATTAAATGGTAGTTAAACATAGGAACAGGATACAGAATAAGTAAACACGAACAGGATACAGCTCTCTTGCAAAAAAAAAAAAAAAAAATTAAAGCCAATATTTAACAAATGTTATACCTAATGAAGCACATGCATGTGTTTTTCACATTTTTGTTTTGTTTTAATACACAAGACCACCAAAATTTTTTATCGTTGCAAACATTCTCATTTTTCCTTTAGCATTTTGTTGAGTTGTTATATTCTATTTTATTTTCTTTAGTTTTAAAAGACCCTTAATTTTGTAACGACGTTTCAAAGTTGGAAAACATAAATAGCTGCATTAAGTTTCTCAACAGTAAACAGGGTCAGCTTTGAAAAGATACTTTTGTTGCTATGTTGGAAGCAAGTACTCAAACATTTAAGTACTCGGGCTTGCTTCTGATTTGTTAGAGCTCTTTTGTTTTTTCTTTGCCATTCAGCTTATTCTGGGTTTGAAACAGGGTTTGCTTGGCAGAAAATGATGCGTGTGGTGATAGTGAACAAGTGAAGTAATTCTAGAAATGCCTACAGAAAAAAACTTCATGATTCTTGCGCAACTATTGTAGGTGGTTGTTCTTTAAAGCTCTGAAAAGTGTGTTACGCCAGGTGTTCCTCACTTGCACTGCAGGACTTGGAGCTTCCCACAGAATCCCACCTGCCTCCCCTTTCCCCTTGAACTACCGTTTCCTTTCCCAACGGTGTGGGCAGCATTCCTCAGAGAGCGGGTTCCTCCTCTGGCTTTTCCAGGCTGCCTGGCCCCACGTGACGTCCCCTAACACCTGTACGGGCTCCAGCTCACAGGGCCCCCATCCCCTCCGCCAGGTACAGACCCTGCCCGGATCCCCTCCCCCAGGAGGTCAAGATCTTAGGGCGAGCCTCGCTCAGGCCGGCAGGGGAGGGGCTGAGCTCGGGCCGGAGCGGCAGCTAGATCCTGTGCAGCCTGATTATCACATGACTCGACGGCGGCGGTAGCGGTGGCAGCACGCGCGCCGGCTCCGCGGGCTGTCTTGGTGGGCTCCGTGCCGCTCACTCACGAGCCGAACGCGGCGGGCGGGGACAGGACTTACTGCAGCCGCGGCCCCAACCGCTCCCGGAGCGCGCGGCGTCTCCCCGGCCGGGTCCGCCCGCTCCATGCCTCTCCGTTGCGGAAGTGTAGCGGGGGGAGGCGGCGGCGGCAGGGAGCGCCGGAGGCCGGGGCTCGGCCCCCTGCAGCGCTAGGCTCGGGGAGCCCCGCGGCGCGTCCCGGCGGCCAGGCTGCCAGTGCGCCCGGCGCCCGCCGCAGCCTGCATGCTCGGCGCTGCGCCTCGCCGGGCCCCAGCCGCCGCCTGCTGCTCGCCCCGCTCTTGCGGGGAGCCGGAGTAATATGCTCACTCGAGTAAAATCTGCCGTGGCCAATTTCATGGGCGGCATCATGGCTGGCAGCTCAGGCTCCGAGCACGGCGGCGGCGGCTGCGGAGGCTCGGACCTGCCGCTGCGCTTTCCCTACGGGCGGCCGGAGTTCCTGGGTCTGTCTCAGGACGAGGTGGAGTGCAGCGCCGACCACATCGCCCGCCCCATCCTCATCCTCAAGGAGAACCGGCGGCTGCCCTGGGCTACTGGCTACGCAGAGTGAGTGCAGCGACACCCGCGGCTCCCCCGCTCTCCTCGCGGCCCTTGCCCGCACGCTTCCAGCCCTCCTCTGTTCTTGTCCTCGGCCCCAGCGTTCTCTGGATGCCGGCGTCCCGGCCTCCGCGGGGACCTCTTAATTTCCACTGGCCATTCGTGTCTTCTCCACACCCCCTTCCCCCATCCCCAAGGACGCGCCGTCTCCAGCCCGGGGATGGAGGTTGATGGGTGGGTGAAGCGCTGGACCGTGGGAAAGCTAAGGTTGGACGGATCTGTGATTCTGGGGGCCGCGACACTTGAAAGTGGGTTAGAACAGTTCTGCCGAACTTTGGAACCCAGCAGGGAAATTGGTCTCTGCGCCCTCCCGCCCCTCGCCCCAGTCTTTGTGTCTCCGCGCAAAGTTTTTGGGGTAGAGAGCCCGGAGGAGCGCCCCCCGCCCCCCCCAGCGACGTCCGAGACCTGGAGGCAGGCGCGTTCTCTTGTATGGTAGCGCATTTCAGAAGGTCTTACTTAGTTTCTCCGATTGCAGCCTACAGCTCATTTCTCTGCTTCTTTAGCAGGTAGTAGCCCTGCGCGTTCATTAAATGTCAGTACAATTTTCCCCAGTCCTTCGGGAGGGGCAAACTTATTCCAGGTGTTTAATGACAGCATTTTGGTAATCAGCTTTAGCGATTAAGCGAGAGTTTGAGTGATTTACTATTTCAAGAACCGATTGAGTTTTGGTGACTACCTGGAGTAGAACTGGGAACGGAGAGAGGATTTTTAAAGCCTCTGCCCCCCCCCTCTACGGCTTCTCCTCCATTGATTATTAACGGCCATCCTATGAATGGTAGGATAAGTACTGTTTCTCCTCCTACTTAGCGTTATGAAACTGGGAAACTCTGAAGGTGGAGCTTAGCAGACTGGAGTACCGGGGTTAATAGTGACCTGGTGGGTGCAAAACTGCACGTGAAACTCTGGTGCCTGGGCACACCTGCCCCTTTAGCTTTAACGAAATCCGCTCTGTAATCTGCGCCCTCCCCCGTCGGTGCACAGCCTCGCCCGCTGATTGGCTCATACGGAACCAATCAGCTCTCCTGACGCCTGGGTGCTTGGATGCTGACCCTGTTCTGGTGGACCGGATACCCCGGGGCAGGCTTGGTTCTCGACATTCTGGGTTCCGGTGCGGGGGATGGCCTCGAAGATGCCCTGCTTAGAATCTGGAATTCTCTTTCCCTTCCCCTTTCAGCCTACAGCCGTTTCTCCTTGGGCTGAAATAGAAAGTGTGTATAAATAGGGACGGATGGCTGGAGTGTGAGAAAGAGTGGGAAAGCAGAAGTGAAACCAGTGGGTGGTAAAACAATAAAAATTAACATAATAAAGGATAAGCATAATAGAGAACATTGAGGCTGGGGAGGTACAAAAGAGTTTTGTAACTTGCAGGAGAAAGCCAAAGTCAAAGTAAACACCTGTGTAAGGTGTCTACCCAAACATACCAAGCACTGTTTCTTGACTAAAATAAGAATACATTGTTTTAAAAGCACATTTGGACCCTTTGCAAAACAAAAAGCAACTTGGAGGCATACTCCATCCTGCAATTGTGTAGATGGGGCCCATGTGCCTGCCAAAAACCTGGAGGGCTGAGTTGCTACTCCAGTGGGTTTTTCAGGGCAAGAGCACCTGTTTGAGGGGCAGAAAGACAGGCAGGCAAATGGTGAGAAAAATCATAAAAGAGGTAGAAAGGAAGCTGTTAAAACACGAAATGTGGAAGCCATTTGGACACAATCAAAGGAGTACCTCAGATTAGCAGGACAGAAAGGAAAGGGGAAAAGCCACCAGTTTAAGAAGGTCTGGATCCCATGTCAGGTACATGATTTGCCAAGGGCTGTAAAGATTATAAGGGAACCTGAAATGAGACGTGTAGGAGAGATTGTACTTAGAGGGCCCTACCTCTTCCTAGCTGGGCCTCAGTTTCCTTACTTCTGAGAAGCTTATCTTTTCCTAGACCAGGATATGAGAGATGTCAACATTAATTATAAAAATAGTTCATGTTAATTCAAGCAAAGACCAGTGTACAAATGTAAGCCCTCCCCCACCCCCCCAAGGGTAATGACAATTCAATGTTTGGGGGGGTGTGCCTTTCTAGGATTCTTTGGATGCACCTATAAATGTGTAGCATGCATTTCTTCTGTCTTCCCAGACTCATACTAAGCATATTATTCAGTAGCATTTTCATAAATTTTCATAAAGATTAAATGGCATGTTTATTTTATTTTTTAAATTTTTTATTGTTATTCTATTACAGTGTCCCAATTTTTCCCCCTTTGCCCTTGGTCCATCCAGCCCACCCCCACTTATGCAGTCAATCCCTACGCCATTGTCCATGTCCATGGGTCATTCATACATGTTCCTTGACTAGTTTCTTCCCCTTCTCTCTACCATTATCTCCCTCTCACCTCCCCACTGGCAGCTGTCAGTCTGTTCCATGTTTCCATGTCTCTGGTTCTATTTTGCCTGTTAATTTTGTTCATTGGATTCCTCTTATAAGTGACATCATATGGTATTTTTCTTTCACTGACTAGTTTATTCCACTTAGCATAATGTTCTCCAGTTCCATCCATGCTGTTGCAAAAGGTAGGAGTTCTTTCTTTCTGCAGCGTAGTACTCCATTGTGTAAATGTGCCACAGTTTTTTGACCCACTCATCTACAGATGGGCACTTAGGCTGTTTCCAGCACTTGGCTATTGTAAATAGTGTTGCGGTGAACATAGGGGTGCATAAGTTCTTTTGAATTGGTGTTTTGGGATTCTCAGGGTATATTTCGAGAAGTGGAATCACTGGGTCAAAAGGCAGTTCCATGTTTAGTTTTTTGAGGAAATTCCATACTGTTTTCCGCAGTGGCTGCACCAGTCTGCATTCCCACCAACAGTGCACTAGGGCTCCCTTTTCTCTACATCCTCGCCAGCACTTGTTGGTTTATTGATGATGGCCATTTTGACAGGTGTGAGGCGATAGCTCATTGTGGTTTTAATTTGCACCTCTGTGATGGCTAGTGATGTTGAGCATCTTTTCATTTATCTATGGGCCATCTGTATGTCCTCCTTGGAGAACTGTCTGTTCAGGTCCTTTGCCCATTTTTAAATTGGGTGGTTTGTCTTCCTGGTGTTGAGTCATACAGTAGCATTTTCATAAAACACTGTGTCAGGACTTTTTCCAAGTCAGTACATGTAGAATTTCCTCACTCTTTTAAAATGTGTACATAGTGCTAACAGCAGCTAACATAGTTAGTGCCTGCTGTTCAGTTCTTGTACTCTTTCCAAGTTTATATATCATTTGATTCTCACAACAACCCTCTAATGCGATGATTTTCAGCATTTTTCATCTCATGGCACACATAAATTTATTACTAAAATTCTGTGGCACACCCCCAAAAATATATATATATTGCCAGTCAGCTTAAAAATTGGTATGATTTTTATTTTTTCACACTGGACAGCTATTGTGTTGATTGTTGTCTTTTTTTTTTTTTAATTTGTTAATCCAAGGGAAAAGAGGTCAGTGCCCCTGACTAAAAAGTCAGGTATTACATGTTTTAAAACTTCTAGCTCAGAGTCATACTACCGTAGCAGAACCTGTATTTGAACCCAAGCAATCTGACTGTGGGGCCCATGACAAACTACCTCCTTCTAATGTATGAAATTACGATACACCCATCTGTACCTGTGATTAACCACCAATGTCATTTTGCCACCTTCCTCTGTTAAATGCTGTACTGTACCACTTCCTCAAACCTTGAACTGTAGTTTATCTTCCTGTGAAAATATATCTTGGATGACCAAAAATGGCTGAAATAGGGAAGGGGAGAGAACGACAAGTAGGAACTGGGGCTATGATTAAATTCTGTTACCAGTAATACTGCCCCTTACTACTGGGGGGAGGAATTATCTTCAGTTTGTTCTAGAAGGTATTCAATACTTGCGAAGGAGTAGCATTGGTAGGAAGATTGCTCAGAGAGAGGGGATGAGAAAGATGCCAGTGAGTCAAGGCCTGAGTCAGAAGTGGTTTGCTTATCTTTCTAGAAAGTGAGCTACTTTCTAAGTTTTTCTAGCAAGGAAGAATTGGCATCACTTGAGTGAGTGAGTGAAGAGTTACAGGAGAGTTTGAGCTCTAGTGTTGATGACCTTTTTGATGGCAGAAAAAATGAGAAATGGTTTATTTGTTGCCCCTTACTATTAATCCATTTCAAGAAAAGATACTCTATAGATTATAGAGCTAGAGAATTAGTTTAAGCAATCCCTGTGAGATTTGGGGATCCAGAAACTGAAGACCCTCATTTATTAATTCAATATTTATTGACATTAGGGAGAGTGGAACTTCCTGGTTCCTCTGAAAGTGTCCTGTTGTGGCTGAAAAATTTAGCTGCTTGATTAAGGGCTATATGTTCGGTTGACAAGCACTGTAGTTACAGATAACATTCATAGAGCTAAAATCTTTCCAAAAAGAGATTTGGCTTTGAAATCACTGACTTAGCCTGTTGGATCTGCTCAGAGCGAGCCCATCGGAAGCAACAGTCTGACCCAGAGACCCTACCCAGCAGCTACTTCCTTTCTTTTTCCACAAGTTTAAATACCACTCAGGTGATCCCTGTGCGCCCTGGACAGTTCAAATTTTAATAGGTTAAGAGTCCAGTTTGACTGTTTTTTTCTTCATGACTTGTTTACCCGCTTTTCTCCTATTGATGGTCACTTGAACTCAGAGATACAAGTGGATATGGAGTTTGTGTTTGAAACCATGACAGTAGAGAATGCCAGAGAATGTGCAGGACTCTGTGTGTGAAAGTATCATGTTCAAGTCTCTGTTAGTGGTAAATTCCTTTGCTTGTATAGAAAGAATAATAATTATAGTATAATTTTACTTAGGCAATAGCTGTAACTATGCAATTCTTTTATTTTTACTTTTAGTACCTTTCTTATAAAAGTGCCTGCACATGGGTACAAAAAAAAAAAAGGGAAAGAAAGGGTACCTTGAGAGTTCCTATTAAATGTACATTTCATACGCTCTGTGTCTTGCAAAGCTCAAAATTATGAAATTTTGGATGGAATAGCCTTATTTAAATCCTGCAAACAGCCCATAAGTATTTAGATTTATTTTGGAATCTATAAGCTGTTCGTCTTCTGTCAATGGCACTAATTAGCAATTACTCATAAATTGCATTGCTTTCCTGTGCTGTAATGGTGACAGAGAAACCACTATTTCTCTCTTGCTGCAGAGCTCAGAAATCCCCTGGCTTTTGTTTTTCCCTTTTAACCTCTTCTATCTAGCACACCCAGCCAGCCCTCTGACACCCCTTAGCAGAGCTCCTGCCTGAGAACTTCCTGTTTGATTTTTGCAACTGAAGAACTTCCAGGTTCTCCACTTATTGTTGTGCAAAAATGAAAAGGAAATGGGGTGGGGGTATTGTCTCATTTAACAGAGCCGTCGGTAGCACTGAAGTCCAAAGTCGCCTAGCCTAAGTCTCTAACCTTTCTGGTAACCTGCAGGCATTACTAATTTTTTTTACCATAAAGTAAGTGACTAAATTCTCCGTTTTTCAAATTTAACAGTATAATGAAGTCATCCCCTCTAGGATGAATTTCTTGGGCTGTCCTTTTTCATGGGAAAATGCATCAGCTTCCCACAAAGACTAGCGGTGCTTCAGGCAGAGGATTTAGCTAATCTGAGGGGTTGTTTTTATTCTGTTTTTTCCCCAGTTAGGTAGACAGTTACCTCTGATACTGCCCTACCACAAAGTGCTTCCTCATTATTGTCACAACAATACCAATTAATAATTTAAAACTGACTGATACCAGAATATTTTCTAAAAAATATAGTATTGAAGATAATTTTTCATTGAGATATAATTGACATATAACAATAGTTTCAGGTGTACAACGTAATGATTTGACATTTGTATATATTGTGAAATAATCACCACAGTAAATCTAGTTAACACCCAACACCCATAACATACATAGTTACAAAATGTTTTTTCTTGTGATGAGAACTTTTAAGATTTCCTCTTTCCAACTTTCAAATATGCAATACAGGATTATTAACTATAGTCACCAGACTTAGTGACTTTATAACTGGAAATGTACACTTTCGACCATCTTCGCCCATTTTTCCCCCTACCTCCAACCCCTCCCTTTCCTTACAACCACTAATCTGTTCTTTGTATGACTTCAGGTTTTGTTTGTTTTTCTTTTCTTTTTAGGTTCCATATATAAGTGACATATGGTATTTGTCTTTCCCAGCCTGACATATTTCACTTATATAATGCCTTCAAGGCCCATCCATATTGTTGCAAGTGGCAGGATTTCCTTATTTTTTATGGTTGAAAAATACTCCATTTAATATAGATTCATGTATATATATGTATGAATATATGTGTGTATGCATGTGTATATAGGTCTTTATCCATTCATCCACTGATGGGTTTGGGCTGTTTCCATGACTTGGCTATTGTAAATAATGCTGCAGTGACCATGGGGGTGTAGATATCTTTCTGAGTCATTGTTTTAATTTCCTTTGGCTAAATACCTGGAAGTGGAATTGCTGGATCATACAGTTCTAGCTTTATTTTTTGAGGAACCTCCATACTGGACTTTCCACATCCTCATCCACAATTGTTATCTCTTGTCTTTTAGATAATAGTTATTCGAACAGGTGTGAGGTCATATTTCATTGTGGTTTTGATTTGCATTTTCCTTTTTATTAGTGATGTCGAGCACCTTTCCAAGTACCTTGGCCTTCAATATATCTTCTTTGGAAAAATGTCTATTTAAATCCTCTGCTCATTTAAAAAATGAGATTGTCATTTTACTGTTGAATTATATAAGTTCTTTTATATTTTGGATGTTAACCCCTTATCAGATATATGGTTTGCAAATATTTTCTTCTATTTGGTAGGTTGCATTTTCATTATTTGGTGGTTTCTTTTGTTGTGCAGAAGTTTTTTTAGTTTGATGTAGTCCCATTTTGCTTATATTTACTTGTGTTGCCTTTCCTTTGGTGTCAAAGCCAAAAAAATCATTTCCAAGACTGCTGTCAAGGAGCCTATGTTTTCTCTAGGAGTTGTATGGGTTTTGAGTTTTATGGTAAAGTCTTGATCTATTTTGAGTTAATTTTGTAAAATGATTTTATCTGTTTATTTTTAGAGGGAAGGGAGGGAAGGGGGAAAGAGAGGGAGAGAAACATCGATGTGCTAGAGATAAATCCATCAATTGCTTCTCACACATTCCCAACTGAGGACCTGACCCTCAACCCAGGCATGTGCCCTGACCGGGCATTGAAATGGCAACCTTTTGGTTTGCAGGCCAGCACTCAATCCACTGAGCTGCACCAGCCAGGGCTTGTGTGTTCAATTTTGTCAAGTGCTTTTTCTGCATCAAGATGGTTATATGCTTTTTATCTTCATTAATGCAGCATGTCACATTGATTGGTGTGTGTCAAACCATCCTTGCATCCTTGGAATAAATCCCACTTAATGATGTATAATTCTTTTAATTTTGCATTTATATTAATCAAAGATGTTGGCCTGTCTTGAGCTGTCCTTGTGTGGTTTTGGTATCAGGGTAATCTGGCTTCCTAAAACGAGTTTGAAAGTATTCCCTCCTCTTTTTTGGAAGACTTTGAGAAGATAGGACAAATTATTTTTAAAGGAAAATATCTTTAATTCTTGATGTTTGGTAAAAATTAAAAACCAAGTGCCTTTATAGTTTTATTTGTCTAGCTTGAACAGAGGATTGATATATTTCCCCATTGAATTTATGCTGTTTTCTTTCAGGTAATAAACATGCATCTGCTTTTGTTAGTTCTCTCATTCAACCAGTGAAGCCATTGTGTTCCTACTCTAATGTGTCAGGCATTGGTCCCATGCTGGGTCCATAATATGGCATAGTCATCATCCTCAAGAAAATTGTGTACAATAGTTTTTCTCACTTTAGTATATATATATATTTTTTTAAGAGAGAGGGGAAAGGAGGGAGAAAGAGAGGGAAACATCCATGTGAGAGAGAAGCATCAATGAGTTGCCTCTGATACACTCCCCAAAAGGGGACTGAACCTGAAACCTAAGCAGTGTCCTGACTGGGAATTGAACTGGTGACCTTTCATTTTGCGAGACAATGCCCAACCAACTGAGCCACGCCATTCAGGGCTTTCGTGCCATTTTTGAAATTAAATTGAAATGAAATCATGAACTATTGAGGTTAAAAGAGACCAGCACTGGGTGGTGGTGGGAGGGTGGTTTTTGTCTCCATTGTCTTTAATGCTTCTGAGCAATTACAAAAATCAGTATTTGGAGCCTTTTTAATTGACAGTAAGGAAGCAAGCAGTTCTCACCAGCAAAGACTGTGACTAGCTGCCAAGTTCTCTGTACCTGTATAAGGGTATGAGTAAAGAAAAAATTACTCTGACACTTGTTAAAATAGTAAAAAAGACTTTATTGAAGACTGTTTGCAATAGGGACATTGTAAGAGGGGAGAGAGTTTAGACTCAACTCCAAATTCAGCAAAGACAGATGGGAATTTATTGTCAATGAGTAGAGTAAGGAGGTCAATGGACAGAAAATTACTGAGAGGAGACTTCACAGGTAGGGGAATTCTTACTGAGGCAGGTTAACGACTTAGACATCAAAGGTAGAAGGTGAGGCAATTGATTACATATCTAAGATGATTAGATTTGACTTCTTAAGTTCTGACAAAAAAGCAAATCTATTATTTACCACCCACCAACATTAAAACCAGTGTAGATGCAAAAAGAAGTTTTCAGTTTTTAAAAAATGCTGTAATATCTACAGCTCCGGAGTCCCATCCGGTTCCGAACCTAGTTATGCGTTCTCCCGCTCCTTCTTTCCTTCAACATGACAGATGCTGCTGTGTCCTTTGCCAAGGACTTCCTGGCAGGTGGAGTGGCGGCGGCCATCTCCGAGACAGCGGTAGCGCCCATCAGGCGGGTCAAGCTGCTGCTGCAGGTGCAGCATGCCAGCAAGCAAATCACCGCAGATAAGCAATACAAGGGCATTATAGACTGCGTGGTTCGTATCCCCAAGGAGCAGGGAGTCCTGTCCTTCTGGCGTGGTAACCTGGCCAATGTCATCAGATACTTCCCCACCCAGGCTCTCAACTTTGCCTTCAAAGATAAATACAAGCAGATCTTCTGGGTGATGTGGACAAGAGAACCCAGTTTGGGCGGTACTTTGCAGGAAATCTGGCATCGGGTGGTGCCGCTAGGGCCACCTCTTTGTGTTTTGCATATCCTCTTGATTTTGCCCGTACCCGTCTAGCAGCTGATGTGGGCAAAGCTGGAGCTGAAAGCGAATTCAAAGGCCTCGGTGACTGCCTGATTAAGATCTACAAATCTAATGGGATTAAGGGCCTGTACCAAGGCTTTAATGTGTCTGTGCAGGGTATTATCATCTATCGAGCTGCCTACTTTGGTATCTATGACACTGCAAAGGGAATGCTTCCAGATCCCAAGAATACTCACATCTTCGTCAGCTGGATGATCGCACAGTCCGTCACAGCGGTGGCTGGGTTGACTTCCTATCCATTTGACACTGTTCGTCGCTGCATGATGATGCAGCCAGGGCGCAAAGGAACTGATATCATGTACACTGGCACACTCGACTGCTGGAGGAAAACTGCTCGTGATGAAGGAGGCAAAGCCTTTTTCAAGGGTGCATGGTCCAATGTTCTCAGAGGCGTGGGTGGTGCTTTTGTGCTTGTCTTGTATGATGAAATCAAGAAGTTCACATAAGTTATTTTGTAGTCTTTCCCCCTCCCCCTTGAACAGGCATGTTGTATTATGTAACATATCTTGAGCATTCTCGACAGACTGTTGGCTGTCTGTTTATCAATGGCAACTTTTTACTGGTTGAAAATGGGGAGCAGTAATATTCATCTGACTAGTTTTCTCTTGAAGCCATTTCCATGGTGATGGTGGGACTCAAATTACATTTTTTATTTCAGTCACTCCTGATAAATGACAAATTTGAAGAAATAAAAAATACCTGAAATATTTTTAAAAATTGCTGTAATACTGCTCCTGTTTTTCTAATTTTTCAGAAAGCCATAAAATCATGTATTTATCTGCCCTAGTGGATTCCCAAGGCACTTTTCAGTTTAAAATTCTGGGAGTTCCTGGAGTTAAGCTAAGAACTAGTTTTCTTTCAGGCCAAGATATTTTTTTCCCCAGGAGTTCCTGCAATCTCTTTTATTGTGATTACAATTTTGAATTATTTTCCCCCAGTGCTTTACTATGAAAATTTTCAAACATGCAGAAAAGTTGAAATCATTGTATACTGAGCATGTGTATGTCCACCATTTAGATTGTGTGATGCACATTTTGCTGTATTTGCTTAATCATTTGCCTATCAATACAGTCTTGTTAATATTTTTTTTCTTTCTTTTTGATGAGACAGAAGAGAGACAGACAGACAGACAGAGACAGACATCAATTTTCCATTCCACCCATTTATATGCATTCACTGGTTGCTTTTTGTATGTGTCCTGACTGGGGATGGACCCCACAACCTTGGTGTATTGGAATGACGCTCCAACCAAATGAGCTACTCAACCAGGGAGATAGTCTTGTTATTTTTAAGTATATGTTTATTTTAGTCCAATGGCTTTGATTTATTCTATTAAGTTATTTTTCCATAGTAAATTAAAAATTAGTTTGAGTAGCTTTGACTTTCAGTTGAAAAAACCACCAAACAATTGAGTTCCCACCCAAGATTTAACTTTTACAGCATTGACGCCCTGCAAATGCTCACTCAGTCCCTACACTTTTCATAACCTAGCATTCACATAACTGAGAGCTTTACATGGGGTCAAATATAAAAGTGGAAGTTTTCTGTGCTCCTGTTTAATTACATCAGTAAGAAATTTGTGTAAAACTTGAGTCACTCTGTAACAGAACCCTTGGGCTGCTTCGATTGAAACAGAACCCACGGGCTGTTTAGTTAGGGGCCCGATCGCCCGCCGCCAGAATTATAACTCTGAATACCAGAGTTTGGTGAAAAGAAAAAGAATTGTTTATTTATACATAGTCCTGCCTCCCCCTCCCAGACCTGGCCAGTCTTAGGAAGGTCAGAAACACTGTTTCCCTACTTCCTAGGCACAGTTCAGCTTTACCAGCAGCTGCCAATCACTCAGTTCTGATTGGGGAGGTCCTTTCTGTGCTGTGGTGCCCTCCAGCTCTCAATGCAGGACCTCCTGGATTCTCAGCCTCCTTGTAAACTGCCTTCTTCCTGCAAACCGCATGGATCTCCTCTCCTTCTCCAAGCAGCCTGGCAAGAGCCTCTTCTTAAAGCAGCCTGGAGATTCCTTCTCCAAGCCAGATGGAGGGAGCCCACAAGAGCCAGAGAGTGAGGGCATGAGGGCCAGAGAGAGCCTGAGAGAGAGAGCCTCCTAGAGCCAGAGCCAGCCCAAAATCTGTCTGCAGCTGCTTCTCTCTTCCTCCCTGCCTCCTCTCTTTCCCTGCGTCCTCACACGCAGTGGGTGTTGCAAACCGTCCTGACCATTCACAGAACCCTACGTAGGGTCTGTCTGCTTCTTCCGTACCAGCCCACAGTTCAAGATCCCTCCCATCTTCCTGAGTCTTGGAAGTAAAGCGGATCTTTGCAACAATGTATCCAGCCACTAGCTCCAGGCATGCAAGGGCATCCTGAAAGCTGCTTCCTGCTGCCTATCTCCCAGCCGCAAACTCTGGGGTTTGTTTTTGGACTCTCCTGTTTCTGTAACAACTCCTCCTTTTCTGCTGGTAGCCATTCAGTTCAGTACCGTCTGAGGAGTACTTAGTTTACTCAAGACATCAAAATGTGTTGTCTGGAAAGTTTTTGACAAATGAAGAGAAGACACCATTGTTTTGTATTTTCCTTATTTCCAAGCAGGTATTGTCTACTAGGAGCCTCAGGGAAATCACAATACCTTCTTAATTGCTCTTTTTCTGGTGTGGTCAGATTAGTTGGGTCTTCTGGAATGTGAATCCTTAATGTTTTCTTTGCTATATTCTTTCTGACTTAGTTTTTTCTAAATGGTTGTAAAATTTAAATACTTAACCTGTATTTTCTCTCCAAGTGGACTTTATGCTCCCTAATGTAGAGCATAAAGATACTACCCATTTACATCTGTAGAGCTCTGAATGATTATTAAGGCCCTACCATGTACACTTAAATATAAGGATCTTTTATCCATGTTTAATTAAAGAAAAACTAAGGCCCAGTGAGAACCTCAGTTACTTGAGAATCGCATATCCTGGTGATCATCTTGGAGTAGTCATTGAACCTGACCATTGTGTCAGTTTATTCATTAATGAAAACACATTGTATCCCTATAAACAAAAGGTCACAGAAGAGAGTGTAATGTATTTTGTTACTTAAAGGAAACTAATAAGGCTTAATCTCCAGGTGGCTTTAAATTGGACAAGGGCATATTAGCACATCAGGTTTTTATAAAAGGATTCTTTTCAAAGCTCTTAAAATACGGTTAACCCTTGAAAAACTAAAGTTTGAACGGCGCAGGTCCACTTTGTGCAGACATATATTTTTTCAGTAAATGCCTATATCGTTTTGACCTGTGATTGGGAGTCTACAAATGCAGGGGGCTGACTGCATTCGTTGATCTGTATCTTTTTATATAAGGGACTTGAGCATTCATGGATTTTAGTATCTGTAGGGGAGGGTGGGATTCTGGAACCACTCCCCCATGGATGCTAAGGGACAACTGGAGTTGAGTTTCGGGGAGAATCAAATATTATATATGGATTTTCAACTGTACTCGGGTTGGTGGTCCTAACCCCCACAACGTTCAAGAGTCAATTGTAGTTCTGTTGAGTATAATAGACTTTGTTAATTATACTTAATTTTCTTAGTATATGTGCACTTCCTAAATAGTCCAGATCTTTTCAAAATTACCATTTTTTTCTTATCTTCAAAGTGCTTTTAAAAATATTTTAATGTTTTTGGAACCCTGTAAGTCTTAACACCAATCTACATTTTTTTGTAGTGGTGTTTTCTTTTTTTAATTTTTATTTATTTATTTTATTTAGTTAGTTTTAGAGAAAGGAGAAAGGAGGAAGAGAGGGAGAGAAACATTGGTTGTCTGGCTGCCTCTCACATGCACCCAACTGGGGACCCGGCCTACAACGCAGGCATGTGCCCTGATCAGAAATCAAACCTGCAACCTTTCATTTGCAGTTGGTGCTCAATCCACTGAGCCACACCAGCCACGGCTGTAGTGTTGTTTTTCTAAAGTTAATAAATAGATCATGTGTTTTACTATAAGTACTTAGAAGTGAGGAAATATACTTAGGAATTCCAAATGATGGGGCTCAAATTATGAATCAGGTTTTTTTGGGAGAGCCCCTTTTGAAATTTACGTTGGGAGTTCTGTTACCTAAGTTTTTACTTGACTTAAGCAGAATGAAGTTTTTTAAGTTTCAAGGGAATTTTTCAATTGAGTGAACTGCGGAGGCCAACAAGGAAGGCTAGCAATACCAGTATAGCATTTGTTTGCTGGTCCTCAGGCTCTTAGTGACTGTCTTGTGTCATCAGCGACTTGCTGGCCTAGTGGATGCTTGCTGGATGGGCATTGTGATTAATCAGCACAGGGCTATGAGCGTAGAGAGTCAATTTGCCAACCTGAGAGGACCAAAGTGGTTTGTGTACTCATTGTCTTTTCAGGGAGTTGACAAGTAGACATTTACGCTATTAAAAAAATGGCACCTCTTTGCCATATCACCTTTTTCATGTAATTACAGGGAGAAAAAAAAAATCTAATGTTAATTTGTTTCATTTAATAAAAATGCTGTGGATTACTGAGTTACTATATTTAGGTAGTTGGCTGTGGTATACTAATAGTTATTCTGTGCCTTTTTGAGGTGAGCATTGACAGATTATATTTAGAACACACACAGCCGGCAAAAATAAAAGACAAAATAAATGTTTAGTAGGAAGCAAATTTAAGGTACAGTGACTATAAAATAGCCCATTAGAGGATGTGAGGGGAGGGAGGGAACCAAGTTGGTATTACTATTGAAAGAACTATTTAGAGGGTTTTTGTTTTATTTTTTCCTTAAGATACAAGGAAATAGCTACAATATTTTGTTGCAAATAAATAGCCTATGGAATTGAACGCTAAAGTATATGTTTGGGGGGAAAATAGCAATTGTTTCGGCCTTTTAGGACCACGGTCACCCTGGGAAGTGGGTTTAGAGAGCCAGATCCGACGGCCTCTTGGCAACCTTCCCTGTGCTTTTTCCTGATGGGGGCGTGCTGCCCTGTTGTCAAGGGCCAGGTGTCCAAGCTGGGCTGGTGATTCAGGGCAGCAGCAAATGGGAAGAGAAGAATTGGCAACTTGGACTATAGCAGCTGGTGTTTATTTTTTAAAATATCTAGGTGCTCAGATGGGAATTGCATGGGCCCATAGTTGAAGCCTTGCCTCTCCTCTCCCGGTGCCCCCAGGTCATCAGGTCAGCGCTGACAGAGGCCATCTGGCCACACTGGGCCTTTCCCACCTCGAACACCACCTGAAGCCCTGCCTGCTGCCTGGCCAGCCTCACAGGCATCACCTGGTGGCAGGTCTCTGTGCAGCTGGGAGCAGCCCTCACTCCCAACCTTCTCACTGACATGGACCCTTTTATTTTTAAATTTATTTTTCTTAAATGGGTCCCAGGTGAAAGATTTTGTCTAGCAAACTATAGAATAAGTATTAAGTTGCCTCCTTAAATATATTTTTTGAACCAGACACATAGTATCTTCTAGTCAGCAGGAAGGGTGGGTATGGTGATTGAACTAACATTTCAGCCAGTATAGCAGGATTAACCTTTGTTTCCATAAAGGTGTGAATCCTGATTGCCCACAATCTATTTTTCATTAGCCCTTTTTTCCCTTCAGTATTTAAAATAGCTCGGGTCTCCTGTTGCTTCCCAGAGTCTGGACCACAAGTTGAAACACTGCCAGTACTCTTGGCTTTAGCATCATCTCTGAGTTTCCAACCAGGTGTGCTCAGATTCCTGTCAAAATCATTCTGTTAGGGATTCAAATGTGTAACACCTTCCTTGAGCACATTACTTCAAAGTCCCCAACGTCCTTTTCCTATTGAAAAACTTATTTTCTTGGCTCACACAGTGCTGCTAGTTGCCTGAGAGATCTCTTGCTTGTCAGCTGCAAATTTAATTAAACTTGTGCTGAGAATATTCTTTTTCTAGCAGATTTTTGACTCTTGGGCAAAAGTTTATCGTGTAAAAATTTATATCAATCATTGACTGTGAGAAGAACTTTAAGACATTTTTAAGTGTCTACAGATTTATCAAGGTGAAGGCAGGCATTGATTAGTCAGGAACATAGAATTAATTTTTAAAATGATATATATATTTTCTCATTGCAGAATTGATGGGTTCATTATAGGCCCTTTCAAATTCTCATAAGTACTATGAAGAACATACACATTATCCATAAATTCTTTCACTCATAATTAGCTTCAACTGGTAATTTGCATGTAGCTCTAAGTACATTTGTATTTATTTACAAAATGGAATAATTCTGCATACTGATTAGTAGTTTTTTCACTTTAAATGGTGTGACTATCTTTCTATGTAAATAAATATTGTACTTTGTCATTTTCAATAACAGTGCTGTATTTCATTTATGGTTTTAACATACTTTTTTTTTTTTTCCATTGGTGGCAACCAATTATTTTACTATTAAGAACAGTCCTGGGATGAGTATCCTTGTGGATAAATCTTCATTAAGACTTAATTTGAAAAGTGACATTTTTCTAGGGGAAAAATGTTCAAATTGTACTTTTCTAGTATTTCTAGTAACATTATTTAATGATTTGGAAAGATCAGTGTTAAAATTGAAAATAGTTTTGAGATTATGTACTTTATTTTAAAGTAATTCACCTAAGTAGTGTTTTGGTGAGCCAGGATTACTGATTTAAGAAATATTATTGTTTCTTTTTTGTATTTGGGATTACATAATGAGTTGTAGAAAAATGACCCTTAAGAACTAATTTAAGACCCTACTCTGAAGAACTGCCCAATGATTCTGTCTTTCTCCAGAGCTAATGGCACTCATTGGCTGTCGTGCATTTGATAGATAATCATTGATATCTAATTTTTATTTAATTGTTTTAACTTTTAATCAATAGTCTTGAGAGTGTGAACATTATTATACACACTTGAATTCCTCCAATACTTAATATAAATCCATATACATTGATACTCAAATATATAAGCCTGATATAATGGGGACATAATATACTATAGTTCTCTTAATTTCAAATGAAGGAAAGATTACCCTTATTTTATAGGCTGATATCAAATTATGTGCTCAACTCCTGGGAATACAACAGTTATCACAGTACTTATACATTTCAGACATCTGTCTGCTCAATAAGTGTTTGTTGGAGGCATTGCCTGGTATTCTTTGTATGTGGACTTGCCCCGTGGTGAACAGGGAAAAAAATACATCTAGGTTTCTGTCTCTTAGTTGGAGGTCAACAGTAGGAACAGATTCTACTGGAAAAAGTAGATTTCTTGGTATATCTGAATGAGTGGCTAGCAATGGGAAGTCTTGTGGATACTGAGTTCAGAAACCTATTGAAGTTTCAGAACATTAACAGTTTTCTCGGCCCGCTCACCTGTTCAGCTTTTTTTTTCTCTTCCTCACTTTCTTTCCTTTGTAGTTTTTTCTGGTTTTAGTATATTCATAAGGCACATGCTCATTAGTCATTTCTCTGTGCACAAGCTAAAGCATTGTTAAATTAGACACACTTTATGGTGGCTGGATTATTTATACTGAGGCTTGCAGTTTGCTTTTGATACAAAAATTCAAAGTCACCCACAGTAACTGGACTGTTTGTCCAACCCCAAGCCAACATCTTCTTGTTTAAAATCATGTATGTGTAGATATGAACCAGTTAGAATAAAGAAAATCTGCATTAAAATTTAATTATAAAAAAGGATAAAATTTTTTTAGTTTCTGTTCTTATACTAGTATTAGTTCTCAAGCTGATCTGAAGAGCTTTTGTGTTAGTCAGCTATATATAAATCATGTTTGCTATATTAGAAATTAAAACTGAACAATTTAAAAACTTTATAAATATATTTACAAATAAATATGTAAACATTTTTAATGAAAACCAACCATGTTTTCCAAAACAAAAACAATTTAGTAGAAGAGTTACATCATTGTACATTTGTAAATCTCGTTAGTGTCTGGCTTAATAGACAGCTGGATTCTTACCTCTTCTGTATTTAATCTGCGTATTATCACACTAATGTCTAGATTCCACTCATACTCCTGAGAGCCTGACTGGCTGTGACCACCAACCACCATAGAGTATCACCCCACAAAGCAGGACTTACTTCAGTGGGATTCTGGTGCCTGCTGAGTCAGGCCTTTGTGTGTGTTGCTCTGGAGGTTGTTGGGTGGTGCTTTGATGTGGCCTGAAACTGTCCACTAGGTGTGCTGGCTCTGGGGCCTCCTGAGAGTTTCAGGCCAAGGTCAGCCACCACCTGTGTTCTACTTGGGGCCACCTAGTATGAGCTACTAAGCACTCTGCAGATGGCTTCTACTTGTGCTGGGCTTGATGGTGTCCAGGAGAGGCCAAGCTGCAAACCAAGGCCAGCTGTTGCTAGTGCTGGTCCTGGGACCACTTAGCAAGGGGTACAGGGCATACTGAGGCCAGATGCTGGTTGTTTGAGAGATTTTAGAAAAGTCTGAAGCATGAGCCAAGACAGGTAATTTATATGGGACAGCCACTGGAAACAGTTTGAATGGGCCTGCAAACTGGGTGGGGTGGAGTCTCAAAGAATCAGCAGGGTGAGATGAATAGTCTGAGCCAGGTTGATGTAGTCTCAGATATAGAACCCACCTGCTGATTTGGAGTAGGAGGGCTCAGAAAAGGAATAATGGCCTCTGCCAGCACTTCTGTCTGGGATAAAGCTGTCCCCCAGCTCTCACTTTGATGCCAGGTAATTCAGTTCCTTCCATAAGTTCCTTGTGCCTTTCAAGATGCTACCCCAGTGCTGGAGCTCAGAGCAAGTGAGTCCAGGTAAGTCTGGGCATAGGCCATTTAAGAGTATCACCTGGGACTTCAGAAGCCCTCCTCCATCTTATTCAGCCATACTCACTACTAGTTTTCACAGCAGAAGTGATGGGGACTTCTCTTCCTGGCATCAGAACTCTGAGCTAGGGGCCTGGCGTGGGGCTGGGTGGAACCCCTCACTCCTCAGGGGGTTCTCCACAGCCAAGATATCCCTCCCAGTTTTTATCCACCACACGTAGGTGTGGGACCAGCCCATTCTGCATCTCTGAGCCTCTTCCCAGTCTCAATGTGGCTTCTTATTTAAAACCTTAGTTGTAGAACTTCCATTCAGCTAGATTTCAGACAGTTCTAAAAGAGGTTGTTTTATAGTTTAGTTGTAATTTTAATGTAGTTGTGGGCAGATGCAGTTCTGCATTTACCCACACTTCCATCTTGAGCAGAAGTTCTGGATATTTCTAAAGTAGATCTTTGGGATATTTGACAAACATTGTGGTTAGATTATTAATATGGGATAAAGATGTTATTTAACAGTAATCTCCAGAAGTTAATGCTTCTTTAGTGTCCTCATTTCATGGTTTCCTTCTGAAATCTTTAAAGAAGCATGTAATTTAAGAAAATGGAATGAACATTCCTTGGAGGTCTAGGAACACCTATTCTTCCATTTCCACTTTGCTGCAAACCAGCCTAGAGCATTCTGATATTCTGTTATCAGCTTGAGCAGTTCCACACAAGTCACCAGGCCCCCCTTCAGCTACCTCTTCCCTCCCAGCTTCTTGTCTGGCACAGCACGTCCTGAGCTCATCCAAGCTGTGTTCTTTTTGCTTCCATCACACCTTACTGAATATTTTAAAATTATATTTGTAAAACTACTATATGAAGAATATTTCAGTAATATATTTTGGGTTATAAAGTTTTTTCACACGCATACCCAGAAAAAATCTTCTCCTTGCGACATATTTCTTAATCCAGTGAGTAATATTTAGGTAGCTTTTATTTTTAGGCTTTTTAAAAATTTTTATTTAATTCATTGGGATGACATTGGTTAATAAAATTACATAGGTTTCAAGTGTACAGTTCTATAGTGTATCATTTGTATATTGTATTGTTAGGTGGCTTTAATGCTAATAATGTTCAAGGAAGAATATATGAAAGAATACTCTATCAATTAGCATTTCTAGATATACAAATACCTGATGGAAATTAATAAGCAAACTTAAATAGTAGCCAACAGAGCACTTAGAAAAAGTTCAACAAAATAATGGAAAAAGCAAAATGTGAA
Organism: Furipterus horrens; assembly: GCF_987537825.1. Classification (NCBI taxonomy): domain Eukaryota; kingdom Metazoa; phylum Chordata; class Mammalia; order Chiroptera; family Furipteridae; genus Furipterus; species Furipterus horrens. The sequence goes on along the minus strand of NW_028327206.1, from coordinate 406,313 downwards.
ATGTCTAAAAAAATAAAATAAAACCAAATTTGACTCTGTTTATTTCTTTCTGAAAGTAGCATTGGCCATTTAATCTCAACATTCTCAATTTATTCCTACTGAGATCAGAAATTTTGAGAGTAGGGACTTTACCTAATTTATCATTTTACTTAAAACCTAGAATATCTGCTATAAGCAAAGCCCTTGATAAATATCCTTTTAATGTATGTAGCATGTATGGATAGACCAGTTGGGTTTTTTTTACCTTATATTTTAACATTTTTCCATTCAACCCCCATTCATTAAAGACTACATTTTTTTAAAAAATTAAGTACTCTATGTCTACTCCAGTTACCATTAGCAACCTCTCAAACCATACATCTAATGTTTGTTCAACATCATCATTTGAATAACTTTATTGCAAACACTTCAGGTTGAACTTGTGGTCTTTCCTTGCTCCCTCGTCTCTCCCTCCCCTTCCTCAACACCCCTACCACCATTGTGCCCCATCTCAGTAAATGTCAGCTGTCTCCAGCAATCTTCCTGTATATCTCCCATTTCCTTACTCCCTAAATATAGTCACTACCAAGTCTCATAAATTTTATTTGCAAAATCCTTCTGCAATCATCCACCTGTCTCTATTTTCATAGTCACTAATCCAAGGCAGTCCATCTCTATCTAGACCTGGCAATAGGCTTTCAACTCATCTCCCTCCGTGCACACTTGCCCTCTAACTCATTCTTTGTAACTCATCCAGAGAGATCTCTTTAAAACTCACACTAGATCAAGTCTGTCTCTTGTTTAAAACCTTTCAGTGAGGATGTGGAGAAAAGGGAACCCTTGTGAACTGTTAGGAGGAATGCAAATTAGTGCAGCCAGTATGAAAATAGTATGGAGTTTCCTCAAACAATTAAAAATAGAACTACCGCATGATCCAACAATTCCACTTCTAGGTATATATTCAAAGGAAAGAAAAAAAGGTTACTGAATAGAGATCTGTACTCCTATGTTCATTACAGCATTAGTTATAATAGCTAAGATATGGAAACAAGCCACATGCCCATCAATGGATGAACAGATAAAAAAGATTATGAAAATTATTTAGATATAAGGAAGAAGGAAATCCTGCCATGTGCAACAACCTGGATGGACCTTGAGGGCATTATGCTAAGTGAAATAAGCCAGACACAAAGACAAATACTGTATAAAATCTCGTATATGTGGAACTTTTTATTTTTAAAGTCAAATTCTTAGAAGCAGAGTAGAACAGCAGTGACAGAGGCTGGCGAGTAAGGGAACTGGGGAGAGGTTGTTAAAAGGGTACAAACTTACAGCTATAAGATGAGTAAGGTCTGAGGATCTAATGTGAAACATGCTGGCTTTAGTTGATAGCACTGTATTATATAAATGACATTTACTAAGAAAGTAGATCTTCGCTTTCCTCTCACACACAAAAAAGTTAAATATGTGAGGTGATAGATGTGTTAGTTGACTTAACTGTGGGAATCCTTTCACAATGTATACATATATCCAATCGCCACAACGTACACATTAAATATCTTATAATTTTATGTTAATTATATATCAGTAAAACTGAAAAATAAAATATAGATTTTCTTGTGATAATAGAACACTTTTCAAAGGTTCATTTCTCTGTCTACCTCTTTAGCTTATCTTCATTTTGTGCTGTGTCCCCTCCTTCAGGGCCACTCTGTTCTCAGACACAGACAGAGATCCAGGATTCAACCAGGGGGCATTTAGACAGCCTCAAGGCCCATGGCCTGGCCAGACAGGAAGAGCTGAGAGAAGCAGGCAATAAACAAACTAGTTTAATTCAATCAAATGGTAAAGTAACCTGCGTTGGGATTTTTGGACTCAAATCAGACAGAAGAATTAGATAATGTTCATTGTAAATTCAGGGCATGTGAATTATGAGAACATGCTATCTGGAGAGCATGGAATTGAAAAGAAAAGAAAATCTCATATTGTTAGTGGCAAGGAGAAAAATCAAACATAAAAGTGAGTCAAACTCTCCCAATCAGCAGCCTCAGTGTGCTGGGATTTTTTTTTTTTTTTTTTTTTTACGTTAATTTGCTTAAGAGATAACCTCCACATTCTGGGAATAGTAAAAATATATTTTGATGGGCACAGGTCCACCACATGCAATTGTGCTGGATGTGCACCCCCAACTCTAGGGTCTTCCTCTTACGCAGTAGTTGATATGAATGCTGCCCCAGAGTTGTGCAGGGACCATGTATGTAGCCACAGGTAGCAGTCTCCATAGCTAAGTATGTTTTACTTCCAGGGGAGAATATTAATACTTTCATGTTAAATTCATGAATAAAAATTTGTAATTGATGCTCAGTCTTGGTATAGTTATTATTTAAAATATTTGTTATATAAAAGAAAATTTGGTATATTACAATATCTAAAAGATTAAATTTGTAAATCAATAGAAAACAGCTACGAGACTCAAACTGGGATATCTGAGTCAAGTTTTAATAAAGATACTATTAAAAAGGGATAAGCAGTACTCCGAAGTTAGTAGCAGTGGCAGTCACCTCGCTAGGCCTAAAGAGTGTGAACAGGGGTCATTACCAGAACTCAGAGGCAGAGAGAAGGCTGTATGTTACTGTGAACTTGAACTCAGTCATTCAACTGGTGCCTCCTGACTTCCATGCCATCGACCCTTTCTAAAAATTTTTTAAGTATCTTATTTCCTATATTATATCTTTTTTTGCTTATACTACGTAGATTGGTTACTGTTTCCTATGCTGAACCAGGATACCCAAAGCAGTTGCAGTGAATAGACCCTCACGGACAGAAATTTGTCCTTGATGATCTGATCTGGTTGGACTGAAGACAGATTATCTTAGGAGTATGAAACCTGAGACATTTATTCATGCATTAGCTATATTATTTCTTAAATTGTCACCTGTGGTTTCTCAGAATGATGTTCCTATTGTAGGCCTGGCTTCACCAGACTGCCAGGCAGTTAAAGTGGGAGTGGGTAACACGACCGTCCTAAAGAACTTAGAGATTTTTAATTTTTAGTTAAAACATGGTCAGACCTGGCTACTGTGGCTCAGTGGATTGAGCATCAGCCTGCGAGCCAAGTGTCGCTGGTTCGATTCCCAGTCAGGGCACATTACTAGGTTGCACGTCAGGTCCCCAGTTGGGGGCGCAAGTGAGAGGCAACTACACAGTGATGTTTCTCTCCCTCTCTTTCTCCTTTCCCCTCTCTCTAAAAATAAAATAAAATAAAAAATAAATTATTAAAAAAAAAAAAAACATTGTCAGAAAACCAGGAATCTCCTTTGACTGTTCTAAACAAATCTCATCCTTAAACCACAGGGCTCATGTGCCTGAAAATCAATCAGAATATGATTCTGAAGATACAGAATTACAACTTAATTTCCATTCAGCGGCTCATCAGGCTGTTTATGTGAAAAATTGGATATTGATTGCAAAGACTGAGGGTTAAGAACTGGAATAGGATCACTGCATGAATTTAGGTGACTCTGAATTCCCCAAGCATTAGTTATCAGTTGCCATATAAAAAATTACCCCAAAACTCAGTGGTGGAAAATAACACTCATTATCTCATGGCTGCTGGAGGTCAACATAGCTGGGTGCTTCTGACCCCACGGTCTCTCTCAGGCTCCAATCAACCTGAAGCTGGGGCTGCAGCCATCTCAGATTTCGACTGGTGAAAGATTCCCAAGCTCACTTACATGGACTCACATGGCATTGGAAAGCTTCAGGTTCTCACTGGCTGTTGGCTGGAGATAATGACTTCTTGCCTCATAGGTCTTTCTAAAAGGCGGTTCACACAGTGGCGGCTGGCTGCCCTCAGAGCAGGTGAACAGGAGTGAGAAAAGATGTCCAAATCAGAAACCAGGATCTCTTTGTACCCTAACCAGAAGTGAAATTCCATTACTTTTCCCATATTTTATTGTGAGTCACTATACCCATCCCCCTCACAATGAAAAGGGATTGAACAGGGTGTGAATACCAAGAGATGGGAAACATTGAGGTCCATTTCAAGGCTGCCTACCATAGCAACAGAGGTCTCTCTTCTCCTGGCTGCAGTTACTTCTGCATTGCTTAAAGACTCTGCAAGGACCTCGTGTCATATAGTAGCAAGTTAATTTTCCAGAGGGTGACTTCTCCTCTTGTCCCTCTCCTTTTGCCCTCTCATTTTCCCAGACAACGGTGTGCTAGAGCCAGCTCATAATAGCTCCTGAGAGCTGCTTGTGCACATCTCTTCCCAATTCCAAGCACAGACACTTCAGTTTGGTTGTTTGAAAACAGTCATGGTATTTACGCTATGGAACTGGCAAATGCTACAAATTAGGCTTTCAGAGAGCTGATTTACTAGCACACTACTGCCCCCAGACATATAACTAAACTCAGATTTCACTGTGCCTTAAAAGCAGTGCAGATTCTGATGCCAGAAGATAAGGCCAAACTAATTGCGATATCAGGCAGAAACCATGATGTCAAAATCATGTGTAGAAATGAATTCTAAGGCTGCTAGAAGGCCTTTAGATCAGACCAAATGTTCTTGTGTGGTTGCACTGACAGGGATTTCACACTGCATGTACCCAGTTAAAGGTTCGGAGTGGTTAGAAGAGACTGTGTAGTTGGTTGATTGAAAACTGCATTCAGTGGAGCCCTAAGTCAATGTGGAAACTATGGGTAAAATAGCCCAAGTTCTTCAAAGAATTTAGTTATAAGAAAAACAATGGAATAGAAGGTAAATATGTACTAGAAGAAAATTAAAAGACAATCAAACCCCAAACATGGGCAAGTCTAAACTAAAATATCTAGGGATGCAAATGTGGGTGCTAAAACTCTAACGAAACATAAGGAAGTACTACTATAAAAGTCAGAGCAGTGGTTGCTTTCATGGGGAGGCAGAGGACTTGACTGTAATAAGGCCATGGAAGAGCTGAATGGTGGCTAGAATTACAAAGCTATACAGATTCTGTGTAATTCATGGCATTTGTGTTTTATTTTGTAATTTTTAAAACTTAACAGTAATGTAGATAGCTGATTATTGACATGGGAAAAGTCATTTATTCATTCAATAACTAGTCATTGATCACTCTCTCTGAGTTAGACACGACAGCAGAGCAAAAATCCTCTGCCTTCATAGTGTTTACTTTCTAGTGAGAGAGACTACAAACAGAAGGATATATAATTGAAGGGTAAGTGTCGTGAAGGGAATGAAGCAAATAAGGAGGCTGGAGAGTGATGGAGGCTAATACTCTAGCTAAGGTTGTGAGGGCAGACCTATCTGAATGACATCTGAGCAGAGATCTGAATGAAGAAAAGGAGGGGCTGTCAAAGAGGTGGGAGATTATCCCAGGCGATGGCGACAGCAAGGCCCTGAGTGAGGTGTTATGAGAGAGCTCAGGAAGCAGCAGGGAGACCAGAGAGTCAGAGAAAGTAAATGAGAGGAAAGAGCAGGAGGCAAGGTCCAGAGATTCCCTGAGGCCAGACCTCATATGGCCTTCAGGCCAACTTAGGAGTTCCGGATGCAGGTTTCAAAGCTGTACACATCCATTTCTTTGGTGATATGGTATAAATTCATTTTAAAGTATAACATTCATTTAAAACAATAACATCATCTCAACTTCATTATCACCTATTTCCCTTCCTCTAGGGCAGAGGTTCTCAACCTTCCTAATGCCGTGACTCTTTAATACAGTTCCTCATGTTGTGGTGACCCCCCCAACTATAACTAAAGCATAGTGATTAATCACAAAAACAATATGTAATTATATATGTATTTTCCGATGGTCTTAGGCAACCCCTATGAAAAGGTCATTCGACCCCCAAAAGGGTCATGACCCACAGGTTGAGAACCGCTGCTCTAGAGAATTGGCAGAACAGTGGTACTAACACAGCACAAGCTTCCTGTGCACAAAAATGATTACTGCACTTTAGGCTACCGATAGGTCTACTAAAGTATTTGAAAAACCTTCCAGCTATCTTTAACCATGCAGAGAACAATGCCACCTTCTAACTACTTCCTACATCAAGTGTCTTTGAGCATAGACCTTTTTTTTTAAGCTAATTTCACCCCCCAAAATAAATATATTGGTCGGAACTACTTCATTTCTCTTACCTATACATTCAGTAGAACCATATGTCAACTATAATAGATGAGATTTGGTATAAAATATAAAAGGAATATCTTGATGAAATATAGTTAAAACATAGGGAAAGAAATTACCAAAGCAGCTTTTGTAATCATTTCTTCTGCCAAGTTTTAAGAATAAAATGGATGCCTTGCCACAAATTGGTCTAAGGCAATTTTGCCATTTCCCAATTGTCAGCTTCTCTTCAGTGACCCTCCTTGCCTCCAAAGATCAGAAGTGAGAGCTATGGCTCTCCTCCCTCACAACCTTGCTACCAGGAATACTATAATGAAGGCAAAATTTGAACTGATTTCTGCTCTGTATATGAACAATTTATTGCCAGACCCTTATACCCTATTCACACAAGAGCTAAGATGCCTGTACAATGTTTCTAGCCAACTACATATCTCAAAAACCATTAATTATACAAAGAAACATCATTTTAGATATCTTTTATGCTAATTAACAAGCTATTGCAGATTTAGATAGGAATATTTTAAATGCTGCAGTCAGTCATTTCTCTAATGAGGATTTCTGAATTCTTTCACATGCTAATTAATCACTCATGGAGTGTGGATTTCTGATTAAAATATTTCAAATGTTCTAATCACTTCTAGGTGTAGATTAAACTGGCGCACACCTTGACATTACTCTGACTTAAACCCTGAAGCAATATTGAAGTGAGTTACACCACTTTAACAGAGCCTAGGATGATTTAGATAAAAGCCTGCTTAGGCAAAGGAAGGTTGACCAGTTGACATCTTGTGGTCTTCTCTTTTCAGCCAGTGATTCTTGACTGCCTTCCAATATATACTTGGGCAGTTTCTAGAGAGAGCTTTATATTGTCATCTAACGCTCCCTGATAAAAGTAGCAGTTTTAAGTCTGGCCATCAGAGGTCAGTAAACTCCTACATACTCAATATTTTCCATTGGAAATCATTTTTAAGAACAATGGGTATTATAAATTAATTTACATACAGATGGGGGAGTTTTCCTTACTCTTTCAAGAAATAAAAGAAATAATTCACCAAAGAAACCTAAGTAATGCTTGAGCGATGGGCAGAAGACTATTTCCCCATTTTCACATCCATCTTACATATAAAGTTAAATAAAATGTTCCGCATAAATTCTAATAGAGTAAGCCTGGATTTATTTTCATTTACAGCAAAAGAAAAAGAAAAAAAAAAGCTTTTAAAAGAATGTAGATTTCTAAACAAAACATAATTCCTGTGATTTGTACACCTTATATTAAATACTTAACTTTTAATTATTTTAACTTCACAATGATGTTTGAGGTATATAGGGAGGTGTTAATGCAACAGTTTTATGGACTAGGGAAGTAACACAGCAGTACAAAACTTACCTGAGGTCCAAAGTCTAGTTTGTAATCCATAGCCCTCAAAATATTTAGCTGCTCTAGGCTCCATCACAAACTACCTTATATCCTTATTTCACCACACATGTGTTTATGTCTTTCTCTCCAATGACAATGACATTAAAAGCTCTCTTGGGGCAGAAGTCCAGTTCCTTCTCTAAAACCCCACAATGACTGGAATAAAGTTAATAAAGAATTGAATTTGGTAAGTAAATAATTAAATTACATATTTCTGTTTCCTATTTTTTGTGCATGCTGCAGTACATACACACAATGATGGGCATCAATGCTAACCCAGAGAAACCCTTGGATGAATTATAAGTCTGAAAACCAGAGAAACCCGCATTCAAATCTAGACACAAGCAGGTATGTGGTTCACTAGAGCAGATCTTCAAACATATTGATTGTTTTTATCCCAGCAGCAAAAATATATAAGCACTCATCACTAATATGCAGATATTTATTTATAATTATAAATATGTATATCTATTAATATTTATTTACATTTCAAGACATACTCAAAATAGAAACATAAATATTATAAAATTAAGATGAAATAAAGATATATTTCAGTAATTATATAATCTATTTCCTTTATAATGCTATAAAATATTTTTTGATTTCTCTAAATACTACTATAGTATTTTATGATACCAACATGATTGAACTCTCACCTCCATGTTTATATTTTATTTATAAATTACAAATATAGAAATACTTTAAAACATACAAGAATAGATATTTGAAGTGAGATAATCATGTGAAAGAATATATTAAATAATTACGTGTCTTCTTTTTAATGCTACAAAACACCTTTTTGTTTTCATATCATTTTATTCTTGGGTTGCTGCAATTCAAATATTTGAGTTTATTTGGATACTTGATTTTAATGGCCGTAGAAGCTAGAAAAGTGCCTTAGATGGTATGGCTCAGTGGATTGAGCACCAACCTGCAAACCCAAAGGTCACTGGTTCAATTCCCAGTCAGGGCACATTCCTGGGTTGGGGGTGTGTGAGAGGCAACCACACATCGATGTTTCTCCCCCTCTCTTTCTCCCTCACTTCCCTTTTCTCTAAAAAATTAATTAAAGAAAAAAAGAAACTAGGAAAGTAACTCAAAAAAAGCATATTATATAATATTTCAAATGGTGTATTTAATAATTACATTGTCATTGTTTTTAATCTAATAAAAAATGTTAGTAAAAAATGTAAGCACTACCATTTTCTTGTAGATCACTTATGCATGTTCTATTAGTATTATCTATAGTTTCTCACATGCTTCATAAGAAGCTCTTTAAGCCACTGGTCCTTTAGGGAAGATGATTTTACTTAAGCTAGATGCACTGTCGTATGTCACAGTGCAATAAAGTGAAGGAAGGGAGGACTGAGAGGGCCACTTCAAGACTCTTCCTGTGGTTTCCCACTCAGCTCTAAAAGTACCACATCTGCTGCCACAGTTTGTGGCTACATGACATGTGAACTGAACCAAGTGTCAGTCTATATATTGAATATTCCAAAAACTTAAATTCCCTTTTATAATTTTAGAAAACATAGCAATAAAAATTCAATTTTTTTTCTTTTCACATGCTTATGGATCCTTTTCTCCATACCTAATGCTGACACTACCCCCCATCCTGATACCACTGCTACAAGAGGGGTCCAATTAAATACAGGAACTCAGTGACTTCCGGTCAAGATGGAGATGTAGGTAAACATGGCTGGTAGCCTCGCACAACTACAGCACAGATTACAACTAGACTACAAAACAACTATCACCCAAAATTGTCAGAAAATCAAGCAGTATGAAAGTCTGACAACCAAGGAATTAAAGAAGCCACATTCATCCAGACAGGTAGGAGGGGCAGAGATGGCAAGACACATGGAGAGGTACATGCATGGAGACTCAGATGGGCAGTCCCACACCCAGGGATACCTTGGGAGCAAAGGAATCCAGCCCCATGCCAGACCACCTAGCCTAGCATTCCAGTGCCAGGAATATAAGTCCCTATAACTTCTGGCTGTAAAAACCAGTGGGGCTTGGGGCAGCAGAAGAAACTGTGGGATTCTCAGGAGTCTCCCCTTAAAGAGCCCACAACGAACTTAGGACTTACACAGACTCACTCCAGCACAGGGGCAGCAGCTAGAAGGGTAACAGTGGCATATAGGGAGAAAATGAAGTGCCTGGCACCAGGGCGAGAGCTAGAGGATAGCTTCCTCCCGAACAAAACTCCAGAGGCCAGGCAGCAGCACTGTCCCCTCTCCAAGACCTCCCCCACCTAGAGCAACAAAGCAGTGACACCATATCTGAGATTCCATACACCTGGTTCTCACAGACTGTTCCGCCAAGGCAATCACATAAGGCTCTGCTCCATTCAACTTACCAATGTGCTTTTCTATAACAGGCCACACTATTAAGACAAGAAGTCAAAGCAGCTCTACCTAATGCATAGAAACAAACACAGGGAAGCTGCCAAAATGAGGAGACAAAGAAATATGGCCCAAATGAAAGAACAGAACAAAACTCCAGAAAAATAACTAAATAAAATGGAGATAAGCAACCTACCAGATGCAGAGTTCAAAACACTGGTTATCAGAATGCTTGAGGAACTCATTGGGTACTTCAACAGCATAAAAAAGACCTAGGCAGAAATGAAGGTTACACTAAGTGAGATAAAGAAAAATTTACAGAGAACCAACAGTTGTGCAGATGAAGCCAAGAATCAGATCAATGGTTTGGAACATAAGGAAGAAAAAAGTATTTAATGAGAAAAGCAAGAAGAAAAAAAAAGAATCCAAAAAACAAGGATAGGCTAAGGAGCCTCTGGAATAACTTCAAATGTACCAACATTTGAGTCATAGAATTGCCAGAAGTAGAAGAGAAAAAGCAAGAACTTGAAAACTTATTTGAAAAAATAATGAAAGAAAACTTTCTAATTTGGTGAAAGAAATAGGCATACAAGTCTAGAAAGCACAGAGTCCCAAACAAGATGGATGCAAAGAGAAGCACACTAAGACACATCATAATTAAAATGTCAAAGGTTAAAGATAAAGAGAGAACCTTAAAAGCAGCAAGAGAAAACCAGAGTTACCTACAAAGAAGTTCCCATAAGACCATTAGCTGACTTTCCAAAAGAAACTGTGCAGGCTAGCAGGGACCAGCAAGAAATATTCAAAGTGATAAAAAGCAAGGACTTACAATCTAGATTGCTCTCTCCAGCAAAGCTATTATTTAGAATGAAAAGGCAGATAAACTGCTTCCCAGACAAGGTAAAGCTGAAGAAGTTCATCATCACCAAGCCATTAGTATATGAAATGTTAAAGGGACTTATTTTAGAAAAAAATCAAAACTGTGAACATGAAAATGGCAATAAATTTGCAACTATCAACAATTGAATCTAAAAAACAAACTAAGCAAACAAGCAGAACTGAAACAGAATCATAGATATGGAAATCATTTGGATGGTTATTAGTTGGGAGAGGAAAGGGGAAGAATATGGGAAAATGTTCAGGGATTATGAAGCATAACTCGTCGTCGTCGTCGTTGGCAGACTGGTAGGTACAAAATAGACTGGGGGTGTTAAGAACAGTATAGGAAATGGGATATCTAAAAAACTTATATGCATGTCCTATGAACATGAACTAAGGGGGGAATTGACAGATGGAATGGGGGGGTACCAGGTGGAGGGAGGCCAAGGGGAAAAATTAGTTCAACTGTAATAACATAATCAATAAAATATATCTAAAAATTATACAGGAACTCTACAAGTTGGTCTCATTGTTACACAACAGTTCCAGGCCCCAGAGAGGCGAAAAAAGACACTATTTTTTCTATTGCCACATAACTAAAGTATTGCAAACTTAGTGACTTAAAACAACACACATTTATTTTCTCACACTTCCTGGGACAGCAGTCTTGGAATGGCTTAGCTTAGGGTCCTCACCTGGAGGTTTGGCTGTGTAAGGATCCACCTCCTCGCTTACACAACTGCTGATGGCATTCAAATCCTTGTGACTATAGTGCTGAAGGGTCTGTTGACCAGAGGTTACTCTCGGCTCCTAGAGCCAGCTCACAGTTCTTGCCAATTGGGATTCCTCAATATAGCTACTTTCCTCCTTAGAGTCAGCTAGGGGGAGAGAGAATCCAGTAAGACCAAAGCTACAAATTTATGTAATGCAATCACATGATCACAAACTCATAATCACAATCCATCACCTTTGCCCTATCAGTAAGAAGCACTCCCTCAAAAGGAGGGGAACCACACAAGACCATGAATAACAGGAAGGGGCGTTTCATGAGACCACATTCAGATTTTGTCTGCCACACCACCATTTGTTGTCAAAGGGAAAAGATTCCCCAACCAAAAACCCAATCTTGAAGTTACAAATTATGTTCTTGACAGTGTTTCCTAATGTATGGTTCTCAATCAATGGTCTCAGGATCATCTGAGTGCTTGTGAAAAATATAAAATTCCTGGGCAATGTCCCAGGTTGACTTTATCAGAATTTCAAGGGATGGGTACTAGGAATCAGCATTTTAAAACAGCTATTCACTACTTATCACTAAAGCTTAAAAATTACTACTCTAAGCACAGACCAGCAGCACAAGAAATTGAGAGGTGGAATAGTATGACACCTCCTGGTTTGCTATGGAAAGGAGAACTAGGACCACAATATTATAGAATCTGACAGCTAGAGGCATCTCAGAGGTCAACTAAGCCAGTGGTTTTTAAACCTACAGAGATTCAGCCAGATCAATTAAGTCAATCTCCAGAGATTGGGTCAAAATCAGCATTTATAAAAGGTATGTTCAATGTCTTTATCCCGAGTCAAGAATCACTAGCCTAATCCAAACCTCTTACTTGAAAGAAAAGGAAACTCAGGCTAAGTGAATTTATGTTGTTTGTAGAGAGCAGTGGTTCTCAACCTTCCTAATGGCCATGACCCTTTAATACAGTTCCTCATGTTGTGGTGACCCCCAACAATAAAATTATTTTCACTGTTACTTCATAACTGTAATTTGGCTACTGTTATGAATCATAATGTAAATATCTGATATGCAGTGTGTATTTTCATTGTTTTGCCCTGGCTGGTTTAGCTCAGTGGATTGAGCGTCGGCCTGCGAGCTAAGTGTCGCTGGTTCGATCTTCCAGTCAGGGTACATCAGAGAAGGAAAACTCTGACTCCAAAAAACCTCCGCTGCCTTGCGGCATACCTCTTCAGGGGAAAGGCTAAGGGAGTAAACCCCGACAGAAAATCCGGAGCCGGAGTCCCTAAGGCGGTTTGACGTTGTAGTCAACACCGGCAACTCCTGCGGCGCACCTGAACCCAAGCTGTATCGACTCCGTCTTTCCCTTGGACCCTTCAGCTGCGAAGAGAGGGGGGGTCTGCTGCATGGGCAACAGCAGACCCTCCATATTACCCTGCCCAGGCTCTGTAGCTTCAGCGTCATCGCAAGATGTCGATTCAACACGGGAGGAGACAGATACCATGTCACTCCCGAGTCGGACTGCACAGCCATTCTTGGCGGTGCAGATAGACTCTGAAGAAGCTACACCATCGTCTCTCGAGACGGACGGCTGCCGACGATTTTCATTGTTACAAATTGAACATAATTAAAGCATAGTGATTAATCACAAAAACAATATGTAATTATATATGTGTTTTCCGATGGTCTTAGGTGACCTCTGTGAAAGGGTCGTTTGACTCCCAAAGGGGTTGCGACCCACAGGTTGAGAACCACTGAGCTAGAGTCTCACAGATTCTAATGACAAAGAACTTAACTGTCGTGACCAGATGTCCAGTGCTCTCTCCATTTTTTAACAGTTCCTCCAGAAGGGCTCATTTTAGTTGGAAAGGGTTAATGATGGAAATATTTGACAGCAAAATATTTTCACAATATTGGTAAGTGTTCTTCCTAAAAATCAATTCTGTACTTGTGTCTGTATTTGTATAAGAACTGAAAGGAAAAAGCCGCCAGACCTTTAACTATAGCAGCATTACTGGCAGGAAGCACAGCTATAATTACACAGAAAGTTCTTCCCCTTAGCTATATTTTCCTCAAGTGGTTTTAAAAACCAAGCATTACACATCTATACATGAATAACTGATCAGGACTTGAATATTTGTATTTTTTTACTGCTTCAACTTGTGTTCTCAGAAACAGGAAGTAATAAAAGGTAATCAAGCATTACAATTTTCAATCGTCTTTGCTTCTTTCTTTCACTTTTTACTTTCTCTTTTCCCTGTGTCCTTGCTTATGTTACCAGATAACCTTTAAAAACCCTGCACAGCTGAGATGATAAGCCTAGGGAGGGAGGAGTCTAGGTTCCTATCCTCACTGTGTTCTGGTTGTGGTATACAAGATGATTCATTCAATGTCCCTATCTTCTTTTTCTGCAAGGTAGCTAAAATAATCTATGCTCTGTTTATCTCCAGGATCATAATGAAATAAGAACTGTCAAAGTAGTTTACAAACATAAGCATCGTAGAAATATTATCTATTACAATCAAAATTTTGGTGTAACCAGGACACATCATGATTGAGATGCCAAAGGTGAAAGATAAAGACAGAGTCCTGGGGGCAGCAAGAGAGAGGCAGAGAGTTGCCTACTGGGGGATGCCTATAGGCCTATCAGCTGATTTCTCAGAGGGCGCTTTGCAGGCAGGAAGGGACTGGCAAGAAGTATTCAATGTGATGAAAAGCAGCCTACAACCAAGATTACTCTATCCAGCAAAGCTATCATTTCGAATGGAAGGGCAGATGAAGTGCTTCCCAGACAAGTTGAAGCTAAAGGAGTTCATTATCACCAAGCCATTATTATATGAAATGTCAAAGGGACTTACTTAAGAAAAAGAAGATCAAAACTATGAACACTAAAATGACAACAAACTCACAACTATCAACAACTGAATCTAAAAATAGAAACAAAATTCATCTAAGCAAACCAGAATAGGAACAGAATCATAAGTATAGGGATCAGTTGGGGGGTTATCAGCTGGGAGTGGGGAGGAGGAGAAATGGGCAAATGGTGCAGGAACTAAGAAGCATAATTGGCAGGTACAAAATAGACAGGGGGGAAGTTAAGAATAATATAGGAAAGGATGAGGCCAAAGAACTTATATGCACGATCGATGGACATGAACTAAGGGGGGTGGGATTGCTGGAGGGAAGGGAGGTACTGGGCAGAGGGGAGCAAAGGGGGGAAAAAATGGAACTACTGTAACAACATAATCAATAAAATATACTTTTAAAAAAGGGAAAAAAAGATTTTGGTGTAAGATATGACAACTGGAAGCCACACTCAAAGTTTCCTGAAATTGTGCTTCTTGGGAAATGTGTCAATAAAGATGGTTACACAGAACTGAGAAAGCAAATTCTCAAAGCATACACAGAGTCAAGTCTTTTTTGTTGTCTGTTGATTCCAGATTAATGGTATCTAAATAATCATTTCTTTCTTAAATTCTCTACCCTTATCCTAGATCTTATCTGCCTAAACTTTTCTTTCGTTAACTCTGCCTTATTGTCCCCTTTCAATTATTTTTCAATTCTGCTCTTTCCAAAACACAAAAAAAACCTGCCCAAAACAAAATATTGAAGTACAAAAAAAGAATCAACACCTAAGGCACTTATTTTTAGATAACAAAATAGCATTTATCAAATAGGATGATATTCCTATATATAGCAAGAAGTCCTGTGGGCATATTTTGTCTTTTAGAGAATAGGAGGAAACAGTGCACTTTTTTTATTGATTACGAAAGTATCCTGACCTTACAGTAAATGGGAAGAAATTATGTAGAGAAAACAATATCGCTTACCCAGAGTTAATTATGTTTAACATACACTTTCTTCCCATTTTTCTTCTATATAAATGGACAAATATGCTTGTGTGTGTTTCAAAACTGGGATGAAATATGCATACAATTTTAGATCCTCATTTTTTTAATTTGACATTTTCTCATCAATACTGTTTCAAATCCTTAATTTTTATAATCATGATTTTTAATGGTTTTATCTTATTCCATTGTATTGGAGAATTATGTAATTTTTATTCTCTTATTGTTAGGCAAATTAACATTATATGAACTATCATTTAATGAAGACTTAGATGGTGCTTGTAATCTTGGCAATAGCTTCATATAGATTTTTTCCTTTTAATAAATTTTTTTTTTTTTACAGAAGTTTCAGGTTCATAAAAAAATTGAGAGGAAGGTACAAAGATTTCCCATAGTCAGACTGCCTCTACACATAGACAGCCACCCCCACTATCAATATTCCCCTCCAAAGTGGTATATTTGTTACAGTTGACAAACCTACATTGATACATTATAATCACCCAAAGTCTATAGTTCACCTTAGGTAGAGTTTACCTTTGGTGTATATTTTATACAGAGTAGTTTCCCTGCCGTAAAAATCCTCTATGTACCACCTACTCATGTTTCCCTCCCCCAAAACCCCAGACAACCACTGATCTTTTTACTGTCTCCATAGTTTTACCTTTCCAGAATGTAATGTAGTTGAAATCATACAGCATGTAGACTTTTCAGATTGGCTTCAGTTGGTAATATGCATTTAAGTTTCTTCCATGTCCTTTCATGGTTTGAGTGCTCATTTATTTTTAGTATGGAATGAAATTCTATTGTCTGGGTGTACCACAGCTTATTTATTCATTCACCTACTAAAGAACATTAAGGTTGCTTCCCTGCTAAAGAAACTATTATCAAAACAAAAAGAGAACCAGTGGTATAGGAGAAAATATGTGCCAGTGATACATTGGACAAGGGCTTAATCTCCAAAAAATATGAAGAACTCATACAACGCAACACCAGAAAGACAAACAATCCAAATAAAAATGGGCAAAGGACATGAATAGATACTTCTCCAAGGAGGACATGCAGATCACCCATAGACGTATGAAAAGGTGCTCCACATCACTAGCCATCAGAGAGATGCAAATTAAAACCACAATGAAAAAAAAAATCACAATGAGATATCACCTTGCACCTGCCAGAATGTCCATCAACAAACAAGTACTGGTGAGAATGTGAAGAAAAAGGAACCCTAGTGCACTGTTGGTGGGAATGCAGACTAATGCAGCCACTATGGAAAACAGTATGTAATTTCCTCAGAAAATTAAAAATAGAACTGTCTTTTGACCCAGTGATTTCACTGCTGGGAATATACCCTAAGAATCCTGAAACACCAATTCAAAAGAACCTATGCATCCTTATGTTCATAGCAGTGCTATTTACAGCCAAGTGTTGGGAAAAGCCTAGGTGCCCATCAGTAGATGAGTGGATAAAAAAAAACTGTGGTACATTTACGCAATGGAATACTATGCAGCAGAAAGAAAGAAGGAATTCCTACTTTTTGTGACAGCATGGTTGGAACTTGAGACTATTAAGCCAAGTGAAATAAGCCAGTTGGTGAAAGACAAGTACCATATGATCTCACTTATAAGAAAAATCAAATGAACAAAATAAACTAATGAGCAAAACAGAACCAGAGACATGGAAACAGGAAACAGACTGACAGCTGCCAGAGGGGAGAAGGAAGGCAGGAATGGTGGAAAGAAAGGGAAGGGATTAGTCAAAGAACATGTATGAATGAACCATGCTTATGAACAATGAGTTGGGGATTGACTACAGGAGTGGGTTGTGTGCTGGGTGGAGAAGGGCAAAGAAGGACAAATTGGGACAACTGTAATAGAATAAACAATAATAAAAAAAAGAAAATTAGACTTCCAGTAAAGATGGCAGTGTAAGCAGATAAGGCTCACTTTTTCACACAACCACATCAAAATTACAACTAAAATATAGAACAACCATCACTCAGAATTGTCAGAAATTGGGTTGAATGGAAATCTGGTAACTATGGAATTAAAGAAACCACAGCCATTGAGACTGGTAGGAGGGGTGCAGACATAGAATGGGCTGGTCCCGCACCCTGTATGGTGTATAAAATTTTGGGACGGATATCTCAGGAGCAAGGAATCCCAGCCCCATACCAGGGACCCCAGCCCAGGGTTCCAGTGTAAAGAAGGTAAGTCCACACAACTTCTGGCTGCAAAATCCAGCAGGGATTGAGTCAGTGGAAGAAATTGCTGGAGCCCCAAGCAGTTCCTCTTGAAGAACCCACACACAGACTCACCTACTCAGACTCACTCCCTCTGAGCTGCAGCACCAGGGTAGCTGCTTGAAAGACACAGTGGCCATTGTCCCTTTTCTATGCCCTCTCCCCACAGAGATGGAAAACTGGTGCCATATCTGAGAATCTATCAACTTGATTAACACTGTTTGACCCACTTTGGAGATCCCCAGAGACACCGCTCCACCCAACTTGCGGGCCCACCCAAGCTGCTTTTCCATTTGAATGGTTGGTCTTGGCTCATGCTGCACTACTTCCTAAACCCTATCAAATAAGCAACAGCCAGCTTCAGTGAGCCCCAAGTTTGGCACTAGCAGCAGCCAGCCTAGATTCACAACTTGGCTTCACCTAGGTATCTCCAAATCCAGCACAAGTAGCAACCATCTCAGATTGCTTTATACTTCAGGAAGGGTGACTGAGGTAAAATACAGGTGGGGGCAGACCTTGCCATGCACCACCCAGGAAACTCCAGGCCAACACACCCAATAGACAGCTACAGACCATGTTGGAGCACCACTACTCTGACCCTGCACGGATGATCCTCCACAGAGGATGGAGGTTGGTGGTAAGTGGTTGCAACCAATTCTTTCAGCTTACTGACTTGGGTAAATCCTTCCCATTGATCTGCCAACAGCAGTCAAGAGGAGGGTGCACTCAAACCACATGAAGGGTGCACCTTGAGGACCCAGCTTGGGTGAAAGGAGAGGCTGTGCCACTGGACCCTACTGGACACCTACGATATTAGACTATGATAGCAAGACAGAGAGTCATAGCAGCTCTATCTAATACATTAAAACAAACACATGGAGGCTGCCAAAATGAGGAGACAAAGAAACATGGTCCAAATGAAAGAACAGATAAAGATTCCAGAAAAAGAACTAAACAAAATGGAGTTAAGCAACCTATCAGATGCAGAGTTCAAAACACTGGTTATAGGGGTGCTCATGGAACTTAGTGAGGACCTCAGCAGCCTAAGAAAGATCCAGTCAGTAACAAAAGATACACTAATGGGAATAAAGAAGAATTTATAGACAAGCAACAGTAGAGTGGATGAAGCCAAAAATCAAATCAATGATTTGGAAGATAAGGAAGCAAAAAAAAACCAACCAATTAGAACAGTAAGAAAAAAAGAATCCAAAAAAATGAAGGTAGTATAAGCAGCATCTGGGAAAACTTCAGGAGGTCCAACATTGGCACCATAGGGGAGCCAGAGGAGAAGAGAAAGAGCAAGAAGTTAGAAATCTACTTGAAAAACTAATGAAAGAAAACTTCCCTTATCTGGTGAAGGAAATAGACATGCAAGTCCAGGAAGCACAGAGAGTCCCAAACAAGATGGATGCAAAGAGGACCACACCAAGACACATCATAATTAAAATGCCAAAGGTTCAAGATAAAGAGAGAATCTTAAAAGCACCAAGAGAAAAGAAGTTAGTTACCTACAGGGGAGTTTCCATACAACTATCAGCTGATTTCTCAAAAGAAACTTTGCAGGCTAGAAGGGATTGGCAAGAAATATTCAAAGCCCTGAAAAGCAGAGACCTACAGCCACAGTTGCTCTATCCAGCAAAGTTATCATTGAGAATCACAGGATAAAGAGCTTCCCAGACATGAAAAAACTAAAGGAGTTTATTATCACCAAACCATTACTATATGAAATGTTAAAAGGACTTATTTTAGGGGAAAAAAAAAGAAAAGGTCAAAACTATGAGCCATTAAATGGCAATAAATACAAATCTATCGACAACTGAATCTAACAAACTAAGGAAATAAGAACAGAGACAGAATCATGGCTACAAAGAGCATTTTAATGGTTGGCAGATGGGAATGGGGTGTGGGGGAATGGGTGAAGAGGTGAGGGCATTAAGAAGTACAAATAGGTAGTTACAGAATAGCCATGGGGATGTAAAGTACAGTGTAGGAAATGGAGTAGCCAAAGAACTTATATGCATGGCCTATGGACATGATTAAAGGTGGGGGGATTGCCTGAGGGAGTGAGGGGTAGTGGATGGAGTGGGGCAAAGGGGGAAAAATCAGGACAACTGTAATAGCATAATCAATAAAATTAATTTTTAAAAAACAAAATTACATAAAATTGATTTCACACACAAAAAGATAAAGAACATTAAGGTTGCTTCCAAGTTTTGCAATTATGCATAAGCTGCTATTAACATCCATCTGCAGGTTTCTGCATGGACATAAGTTTGCAGGTCTTTGGATAAATATAGAGGAACACAACTGCTGGATCATATGATAAAAGTATGTCTAGTTTTATAAGAAACCACCCAACTTGTCATTCAAAGTAACATTTTACATTCCCACAAAAAGTTAAAGAGTTCCTGTTGCTCCACATATTCACTAGCATTTGGTGTTGTCAATATTCTGGCTTTAGCTATTCTAATAGGTATGTAGTGGTATCTCACTGTTTTAATTTCTATTTTCTTAATGACTTATGATCTTTTCATATGCTTATTTGCCATCTGTATGTCTTCTTTGATAAGGTGTCTATTATGGTCATTGGCTCATTTTCAAATCAGTTTGTTTATTTTTCGATATTTAAGCTTTAAGAGTTCTTTGTGTACAGTCTTTTATTAGTTGTGTTCTTTTGCAAATATTTTCTAGTCTGTGGCTTGTTTTCTCATTCTCTTAACATTGTTTTTCACAGAACAAAGTTTTTCATTTTAATGAAATCTGACTTATTAATTATTTATTTAACTGATCATGCCTTTGATATTGTGTCTAAAAATGCATTGCCATACCCAAGGTCATCTAGGTTTTCTCCTGTTTTATCTTGTACAAGTTTTAGCATTTTTCATTTTACAGCTAGGTCTGTGGTCCATTTTGAGTTAATTTTTTGTGAGGGGTGTAAGGTGTGGGTCTAGATTCTTTTTTTTTTTTTTTTTTTGCATGTGGATGTCTAGCACCATTCAGTGCCATTTTTTGAAAACTAGCTGTGCTCCCTTGTCTTTGCTTCTTTGTCAAGAACCAGTTAACTGTGTTTATGTTGGACTCTTTCTGGACTCTATTCTGTTCCGTTCATCTATTTGTCTGTTCTTTCACGAGTACTATACTGACTTGACTACCGTAGCTTTATACCAAGTTTTAAAGTCAGGTAGTGTCAACTCTCCAATATTGTCCTTCTCCTTCAGTGTTGTGTTAGCTATTCTGAATCTTTTCCTTCTCCATATGAAGTTATAATCAGTTTGTCCATATCCACAAAATAACCTTTTGGTATTTTAACTGGGGTTACATTAAATATATATATTAAGCCAGGATAAACTGATATCTTGACAATACTGAATCCTATTCATGAACATGAAATATCTCTCCATTTATTTAGTTATTTGATTTTGTTCATCAGAGTGTTATAATTTTTTTGTATATATCTTGGTACATATTTTGTTAGATTTGTAGCTAAGTATTTAATTTGGGGGAAGCCAAGGTAAATGGTATCATGTTTTTAACCTAAAATTCCACTTGTTCATTGCTGGTATATAGGAAAGCAATTGACTTTTCTATATTAACCTTGTGTCTTGCAACCTTGATATAGTTATTAATTCCAGAAGTTCTTTTATCAATTATTTTGGATTTCCTTCACAGAAGATCATCTTGTCATGAAAGACAGTTTTATTTCTTCCCTTCCTATCTAGGACTTCCAGAACAATGTTGAAAAGCAATGGTGAGAGAAGACATTCTCTGCTTTGTCCCTGATCTTACTGGGAAAGCTTTGAGTTTTCCACCATAAAGTATGACATTAGCTGTAAGTTTCTTGTAGGTATTCTTTAAATTGAGGAAGTTCCCCTTTATTATCAGATTACTGAGATTCTTATCATAAATCAGTGTTGCACTTTGTCATGATTTTTCTGCATCTACTGGTGTGATCATATTACTTCTTTTTCTTCTTCAGCATGTTATGTGATAGATTATGTTAACTGATTTTCAAATGTTTAACCAGCCTTGTATACCTGAGGGTAGACCTTGTTAAGAAGAGCAGAATGCTCTGGTATATTTTTAACTGGTTTCTTTTCTCTGCCAGAAGCACAGATGATTTTTCTCCAATATTAATTGTGAGAATCAGGTCAAACCCCTCGAAGTAAAACTCATAAAAGTGTAGAGTTCCTCTATGAGTGGATCCTCTGGCGTTTTTAACTCAAGAGTTTTCCACAGAGCCTCCAGCAATTCATAATTACATTCAGGTTTTCATACCACAGCAGTGGTTCCCTCAAAGTTTACTGCTATGGGTTTTTGCTCCAGTAAATTATGATTCTCTATATTCACCTGTCTTTCCAGTTTTGGAGGCAATGGATTGCCCTGTGACCTCACTTTTTCTTATGTATCTAAAAAGAATTGTTAATTTTTTTAGTTTGTTCAGCTTTTTACTTGTTTTTTGGGTGGAGTGTCAATTTCTAAGGTTATTATATGCTAAGTAACCAGAAGTCCTGAGCATTCATGTATTATGTTTTTATTCCCACAAGTAGGTTGAATCATAAGAAATATCCAGTATATAATGGTTTTAATAAAAAATGGCAATGTTGATGATTTAACCTCACTTATGTTATCATTATTATATAGATGCTAATTTTTAAAGGTTAACTACCTGCCCATGTTACACAGCAAATGGAAATCCAGGATGTGAACCCACATCAGTCTTACTCAAAAGTCCTGATCTTTATCAACACTATTTTATAAGTTTTTTAATTTGGCTTGTTATATTTATATTTTTAAACAAATCCTCCCCCTTCTGTTTCTATTAAAACTCTTCCTCCTAATTAAAATAATGTTGCTTCTACTTCTTTATATTATATAATTCCCTGATGATCAAAAAGACTCATATTTTTTCTATTTACTTGCTTAACCTTTTTCTTCTATTGGAAATCTACCCTAATTAATCAAATTAAACTACCCTAAAGACTAGCCATGGGAACATAACAGAGCCCTTCACTTTCCCTAGGTTCAAGATGTTCTCTCTTTATTCTTTTATTCTCTTACCTAACACTTTAGATTGCCTTAGTCTGGTCAGTCATTTTTACTATACTAATGGTAGGGGACTGAGCCTATTTTACACAGTCTTCCTATGTACAAAAAGACCAGAGGAAGGAAACTCACTCATTAAGCATGTACAATGTGCCACTCATAATAATAATAAATACCACACACATTATAATATTTCATTCTCACTATAATCCTGTGTCATAGAAATTATCATCCCCATTTTATTGATGCAAAAACAGGAAATTAGGAAATTAATTAACTTGTTAGTGAGCATAGAGAAAGGAACAGAACTAGGGTTTTAATCCAGATTGGAGGCCTGGAAGGATATTGATTTTATACAAGGTTCAACAGAAATCTCCATCTCTGTCTGTAAACAAAAATCAATCATTCTTTCTGGGTTTCGACCATCTTCTAAACATATATTAAAAGTCCTGAAATCTTGCTCAAATGGTTCTCTATTAGTACAATAAAAAGGTAGAATGTCTTACCTGATCTCTCCTCTTTTCTGACTGGGATTCCCCTTCTAGTGGTTCTTGTGTAACTTCAGGCATGCCACTTAATTCACTGACTCTTGAGTACATGAGTTACAAAATTAGGTCCAATTAAGTTATTTTAAAGTATATTTTATTGATTATGCTATTACAGTTGTCCCAATTTTCCCCACTATGCCCCCACTCTGCACAGTAACCCCCTTCCATCAGCAATTCCCCCGTTAGTTCATGTCCATAGGTCACACATGTAAATTCTTTGGCTTCTCCCTGTCCTATACTGTTCTTAACATCCTCCTGTCTATTTGGCGCCTACCAACTATGCTTCTTAATCCCTGTACCTTTTCCCCCATTCCCCCCTCACTGATAACCCTCCAAATGATCTCCATATCTATGATTCTGTCCCTGTCCCAGTTGTTTGCTTAGTTTGTTTTAGTTTTTGTATTTAGATTCAGTTGTTGATAACTGTGACTTTGTTGTCATTTTAATGTTCATAGTTTTGATTGTCTTCTTTTTCTAAGACAACTCCCTTTAACATTTAATGTAATAATGGCTTGGTCATGATGAACTCATTTAGCTTTACCTTGTCTGGGAAACAATTTATCTGCCCTTCCATTCTAAATGATAGCTTTGCTGGATAGAGTAATCTAGATTGTAGATCTTTGCTTTTCACGACTTTGAATACTTCTTCCCAGTCCCTTCTAGTCTGCAAAATTTCTTTTGAAAAAATCAGCTGATGGTCTTATGGGAACGCCTTTGTAGGTTCCCATACTAAGGGAACCTACAAAGTCTTAAAAGCAGTTTTTGTCTTGCTTCTTTTAAGACTTTCTCTTTATCTTTAACCTTTGACATTTTAATTATGATGTGTCTTGGTGTGCTTCTCTTCGCATTCATCTCGTTTGGGACTTTCTGTGCTTCCTGGACTTGTATGCCTACTTCTTTCACCAAATTAGGGAAGTTTTCTTTCATTATTTTTTCAAATAAGTTTTCAATTTCTTGCTCTTTCTCTTCTCCTCTGGCATTTCTATGGTTCAGATGTTGACACTTTTGGAGGTTCCTTAGTCTGTCCTCATATTTTTAATTTTTGTTTTCTTCTTGCTGCTCTGATTGCATACTTTTCTCCTCCTTATGTTCCAAATCATGGATTTGATTCTCAGTTTCATCTGCTCCATGGTTGCGTCCTTGTATATTTTTCTTTATTTCATTCAATGTAACCTTCATTTCTGCCTGGGTTTTTTTTTTTTATGCTGTTAAAGTACCCAAGGAGTTCCTTAAGTTTCCTGATAACCAGTGTTTTGAACTCTGCATCTGGTAAATTGCTTATCTCCATTTCATTTAGTTCTTTTTCTAGAGTTTTATTCTACATTTTATTTGGACTATATTTCTTCATCTCCTCATTTTGGCAGCCTCTCTTTGTTTATTTCTGGGTATTAGGTAGAGCTTCTTTGATTCCCTGTCTTAATGGCATGACCAATTATAGGAAAGCATGCATGTAAGCTATATGGGACAGAGCCATAGGTAATCGCTAGGTCAGGGCAACCTGTGTCACCACTCTATGCCCTTGTGTCGGGGAGGGCTCAGAAAGGGGACAATGCAACTGCCTGGCCTCTGGAGTTTTGCCTGGAAGGAAGCTGTCTCCCTGATGCCAGTAACTTCAATTTCTCTTCATATGCCACTGGTGCTCTTCCAGCTTTTTCACTGTTCTGGATCCCAGAGGGTATGAGCCTATGTAAGTCCTAAGTCGATGGCAGGACCTTTAAGAAGAGTCTCATGAGAATCCTGCATTTTTTTCCGCTGCCCAACCTCCATTGGTTTTTATGTCCAGAAGTTATGGTGACTTATTTTACTGGCACTGGAACCCTGGGCTTGGTGGTCTGGTGTGGGGCTGGGTTCCTTCACTCCCAAGGTATCTCTCCCATTTTTTATGCACCACACATGGAAGTGGGACCACCCATTCTGGGTCTCCACGCTTCTCCACTCCACTCTATGTCTCCAGGTGTCTCTGCATCTCCGCCCCTCCTACCATCTCTCTGGATGAATATAACTTCTTTAAATCCTTGGTTATCTGACTTCCATACAGCTCAATTTTATGATGATTCTGGGTGACACTTGTTCTGTAGTCTAGCTGTAATTTTTGCTATAGTTGTGCAAGGAGGTGAGGTATGTTTACCTATGCCTCCGTCTTAACTGGAAATAGAAAGTTTTGTTTTTGGTACTGTTTTTGTTTTGTTTGGGTGTTTTTTTGCATCAAGGAAAGAGCACTGACATTGGAGGTAGATAAATCTAAGCTCTGGAATAAAATTTGGCCTATTTCTTACTCTCATCTAAGCCATGAGAATCCATTTTATTCAATGTGTTTTAAAAACAACAAAAATAACCTATAAGACATAGATAAGTTCATAGATGCATACAAACAACCTACCAAGGCTGAATCATAAACATATAGAAATTCTGAACAGACCAGCTGCTACTAAGGGATGAATGGGTATTCAGAAACTTCCCAACAAAGAAAGCATTGGACCAGATTGCTTCACTGGTGAATTCTGTCAAACATTTAAAGAATTAACACCAAAATTTTTCAAATGTTTTGAAAACACTGAAGAGAAAGAGATGTCCCAAAGTAATTTTATGAGGCCAGCATTACTTCGATAGCAAAGCCAGACAAGAACGCTGAAAGAAAAATTACAGTCCAATATTCCTCATGAACTCAAATGCAAAAATCCTTAATAAAATATTAGCAAACCAAATTCAACAGTACATTAGAAGGATCACACACCAAAATCATGTAGGATTTATTCCTGGGATGCAATAATAGTTCAATATACACAAATCAATCAATGTGATATACCAGACTAACAAAATGAAAGATAAAAATTATATAATCTCAATAGATACAGAGATAGTATTTGACAAAATTCAACATCCTTTCATAATAAAAGCTCAAGAAATTACATATGGATGGAACCTACCTCAACATAATAAAGGTCCTATTTGGTAAACTCACAGCTATATTATATTCAATAGCAAAAAGCTGAAAGCTTCATTTAAGCTCAGGAACAAGACAAGGATGCCCATTCTTACCATTCTCATTGGACTGCTCTGAAAGTCCTAGCCAGAGAAATTAAACAAGAAAAAGAAATAAAAGACATCCTAGTCAGAAACTAAGAATAAAATTTTCTGTTTGCAAATATTCCACCAAAGCACTGTTAGAACTAATAAATGAATTTGGTAAAGTTGCAGTACACAAAATCAATATACAAAAAATCAGTTGTGCTTCTACATACTAACAATGAGCTACTAGAAAGAGAAATTAGAAATACAATTTAATTTAAAATTGCATCAAAAAGAATAAATTATGTAGAAAAACATTTAACCAAGGAGGTGAAAGATCTGTACACTAAAAACTATAAAACATTGGTGAAAGAAATTGAAGAAGACACAAATAAATAGAAAAATATCCCAAGTTAATCAGAAGCATTAGTAATGTTAAAATGTCCATACTACCCAGAGTAATAATAGATTCAATAAAATCCCTATCGAAATGCCAATTATATTTTCAAGGAAATAGAAACAACAATCTTAAAATTCATATAGAACTATAAACAATCCTGAATAACCAAAGCACTCTTCAGCAAGAAGAATAAAGCTGGAGACATCACACTTCCTGGTTCCAAGCTATCTTACAAACCTATAGTAATCACAACAGTATGATATTGGCATAAAAACAGGCACATGAATCAATGAAACAGAATAGAGAGCCCAGCAATAAATCCACACATATCGTCAATTAACTTATAACAAAGGAACAAAGACTATGCAATGGGAAATGACAGTGTCTTCAATAAATGGTGTAGGAAAACTAGATATCTACATTTAAAAAAAAAGAACTAGACATGTATCTAACATCACACACAAAAATCAATTCAAAATGCATTAAAAACTTGAACATAAGACCTAAAACTGTAAAACTCCTAGAAGAAAACATAAGGTGTAATCTCCTTGATATTGATCTTGGTGATGATTTTTTAGATTTGATATCAAAAACAAAGGCAACAAGACCAGAAACAAATGAGTGAGACCACTTCAAACTAAAAGGTTCCTACACAGCAAAAGAAACCATTAACAAATTGAAAGGACAACCTATGGAATATGAAAAAAATTTGCAAGTCACATATCCAATAGGGGTTGATATCCAAAATATATAAGAAACCTATACAACTCAATGGCAAAAAATAAGGTAAATATAATAACCTGATTAAAAATAAGCAAAGGGCCTGGTAATATACATTTTCCAAAGAAGGTAGGCAAAATGGCCAACAGACACATGAAAAGGTGCTCACTATCACTAAAAATTAGAGCAATGCACATCAGAACCACAACAAGCAATTATTAGACTGGATATTATCAAAAGGACAAGAGATAATGCTGGCCAGGATGTAGAAAAACAGAACCCTTGGGCACTGTTGTTGGGAATGTAAACTGGTATGCCACTATCGAGAACTATATGGAGGTTTCTCAGAAATTAAAAGTAGAATTGCCATATGATCCAGCAACCCCATTTCTGGATATATATTCAAAGAAAATAAAATCATTATTTTGAAGAGACATCCGCTCTCCCATTGTTCATCACATCATTATTCACAATAATCAAAGTATGGAAACAACCTAAGTATCCATCAATGGATGAGTGGATAAAGATGTGATTATATATATTTACATACATGCCATAAAAAGAAGGAAATCTTGCCATTCACAACATGGGTAAGCCTCCTGTGGGGCATTATGCTAAGTGAAATAAGCCAGAGGGAAAAAGAGAAATGCTGTGTGGTATCACTTATATGTGACTTTTTTCTTTAAGTTGACTTATAGAAACAGAGAATAGAAGAGACTGGGAGGAGGAGGGGAGGGAGATGTTACCCATAGAATACAAACGTTCAATTACAAAATGAGTAAGTTCTGAAAATCTAATGTATAATATGGCGACTATAGTTGAAAATACTATATTGTATAATTAAAATTTGCTCGAAGAGTATAGCTTGTGTTATCACCAAAAGAAAACAGAAAAGTAACTGATGAATATGCTAATTAACTTGATTGGGAGAATCCTTTCACAAGTATATGTATATCAAATCCTTGTGCTATATACTTTATTTTATTCGTCAATTATGCCTCAATGAAGCTAAATAATATACTTTAAAATATCTGAATGTGTCTTTTAATTTAACCACTTATTTCTTTGATAGCTGCAGAAAAGTAAAATTTAAGAGGCATAATTTTACGAAGTTCATAATTGGTTTATTTTATCATACTTTTTGGGGATCAAAGCATTGTGTTTGAGAGAGAATTCATTTATATATTTGCAAAATTTATTTTTCTTTTAAAATAACAAAATGCTGTGGATATCCAGGAAAACTATTTTACCATCTTTTAAAAAGTAGGGAGGGTCTCCCACTGTATATAAATCTTTTCTCAAAGAGCCTCTAGCTAACTCTATTCTCAGTTGCTACATAAAAATAAAAAACAAAAATAAATAAAAGAGGCCACCACAGCTGAAAAATAATGAAAAATATGGTTGAAGATGGAAAAAGCAGCCTGTTTTTTTCTTAGGATGACTAACATATTGCCTCTTAAATAAAAGAATATGTATTACAAAAAGGATGTAGCTATTGAGTACTTGATTTCTTAACCTTCTGACACTTCAATTAGAAAAATACAATTGATGCCTCTGGTGTGAGGCTCAGCTAACGCAGAGCAGCGATGATGTGGAGTGAAATGAACACTGGAATACTTAACTGGACGAGAAGTAACAATAAAAGAGAAGCTGGATGTGGCACTACTTTACAGGAACACATTGTACAAAGTCAGTGAATATGCTGTCTCTTACCAATCCTTTTGGTCATCATTTTGAAGGAATTCAAGTTTTGACAAATATAGGCAGGCTATAATTTCTGATTCTGACTCTTATCTTGTGCTATTCTCTGCACTGGGAACCCTAGAAAGGTGGAAATAAACAAGAAATTAAGAGAACCTTAATCTATACCCTCCACTTCAAATACAATCATTGGAGCTATTCTATAAAGGTGAATATATTTCCCTTAAAAAAAGCAGGTTCTCAGATGTAGTCATTCCTAGGTGGCTGAGTGTCTTGTAAAGAACTATTACTATTCTTCTAAGTCATTATTTCTCAACCCTTTTTTATTATGCTCCATCCAGCTTTCTTAGATTTTTTTTCTCTTAATTTTCACCTTCATGAAATTTTACTACCACAGATACACTGTATATTTGTGCCTCACACATAAACACAGTATGGTATTTTGGGGCCCCAAGTTTTATCAGCCAGCTGTGCCCCACTTGGGACAAGACTGCCCTCCTTAGGAATACATACTCCAAGTTTTCAGAAAAGTTTCTTTAGTTCTCAACCACCCCTGAGTCAAGGCAGGATTGGCCCATATTCAGCTTTAATCATAAGTCAGGAGATGCTGACAGCAGTGAATCTGTCTTCACATGACAAAAAATAAAAAGAGGAAGATAGAAGAAAAAGTCAAGTGGAATTTCATAAATAAGGTTTTAACTGACAGGCACAAGCCAAAGGGGAAAAAATCACCAGTTATGACTGCGGACGGAATCACCGTCCAAACTATCAAACCCCAAAACAAAATCCATGCCCACCTTTACAGAAACTCAAGGTAAGAATTGCAAAGGAGATAGATTCCAAACCAATACTATTCCACATTTTCCTGATTTTTTTTTCTTTTTAATGTATGTGTGCCAGTGTTGTGGGCATTTTGAAGCAATTAAGCATAATTTAGGTATTAGTTGGTATTTCCTCCTGATGAGTGTTTCAAATCCTTCTGGTATCTTTTACTTTATTAAACTCACCCAATAATAAGCTCCAATCAATCTAATTTCCAGAATAAATTTTTTTAATTTTCAAGCTTATTAATTTATTACCTTGCTAAATCTCTGAAACATTGAAGAAATGACATAATGAGTAAAACCTCCAAAGATATGCTAAATTTGCACTTACATAATCAAGAAAATTCAGTACATATATATATTTGAAAATATAATTATCTCATGATATAATAAAAGACCTAACCATAGGTAAGTAGTGTGCCTATACTCTAATTTTCTTGATAAAATGATTAAAGCACATTCTGAGATCACATTTCAAGAAAATTTGTTGTAGACTGGTTTTTTTGGTAGGCTGATCATCTGTTGAGTTAGACATGGTTTTCTCTTATCCTGGCATTTTAACTTGAATTAAATTAGGTTTTCCAACAACAGCAATTGCTAGGATTTAAATTTCAAGAACAATGACAAAGGTAGATTCAGTCAATGCCAGCTATACCCCTAGGCCAGAAATTACATGATTCTCTGTGCTTTCAAAGACCCAGAGAATCCTAAACCAGGAGTCTGGGGTTTTGAGGTTAAGCAGATTTAGGTAAACTGCCCTGAACTTCTTAAAGCATGAAGTTCTCAGTTTGATTCCCTCACTCTTTGGGCTACAGCAAGTGAGCTGTTTGGTATACTCATTGTGAAGTGAACTCCGCTGAGGGATCAAAAACTGGTTCCAATTTGAATTGAAAATGAAAAGCGAAAGGGAGAAGAAAACCAATGTTCACATGACAGAGAAAGGGCAGGTATATACCTTATGTACATACATAGCAAATTGACTTCTAGAAATTTATTCTAAAGAATTGACAATGAATGTGCCTAAAGATTTACTATAAGAATAATAATTGCAGTTAGTTTATTATAAACCCCTAACTATCTCACTGCATGGATATAGTTAAATAAACAACAATGGAGCCAAATATTTTTATATAAAAACAGGTAATAAAACTGTATTAAAATATAAATTGTAAGTAAAATAATCCAGAAACAAAAAGACAAATAGTAAATGATTCATTTATATGAGGTACCAAAGGTAGTAAAACCCATGGAGGAACAGTAGAATGGTGGTTGTGAGAGGCCAAGGGGAGGCAGGACGGGAGAGTTGATGTTTAATGGGCACAGGTTCCATTAGGAAAGATGAAAATGTCCTGGAGATGGGTTGCACAATAATGTGAATGTACGCACCACTACTGAACTGTACACTTAGAGACAGATGGTCAAGGTGGTAAATTTTTATATTATGTATATTTACCACAGTTAAAATTTTTATTAAGGTATTAGGAGTAGTTTCATTTTCTTTATTAAACTGTCTGCAATTTCTAAATATTTTCTATAAATGTATTTTGTTTATAATAAAGGGGGGGCCTAATTATATTAAGAAAGGAAAACTCATTCTATTTTAGTTAATATTGTTTTTAGTGGCTAACAATTTTGTGTGACAATAATTAGGGATTTTGGTCATTATTTCTGCTAAACATATTTTCTTTTCCCAGAATACTCTCCCTACCACACACTCCCACATTTGTCTACAGAAGATGCACACACTCTTTGAGACCAAATTTGAGCTCAACTTCCCTAGGAAATCTTCCTGTATAACCTCAGTGAGAATTATTCTCATTCTCATTCACAGCATCTGTAATAAGAATAATAACACTTACTGTTATTAGGTAATTCATATGTAGCTAGTACTAAAATTAACAAACTAATTTAAGTAGGTATTATCATCCCCAGTAGACAGATGAGAACAATAAGGAAGAAATACAAAATACCTTGAACTGCAAAAGAGATTACAATCAAGGTTTGTCTACTCCAGAACCCATATCCCTATATTACCTATGATATCCTGCAAGACTATAAAGAATGCTGTGCTGGCTTCACTTAGTTTCAGAAACAGAATATTAGGCAGGACAATATTTTTGAAAATATTTTTCTTCCTCCCAGTATTTCCCATCCCATTTGCAATATACTAAGTTCTGAGCCCCTTGACACTGGGTGGGATATGGTAGATGCAAGAGTAGAATAGAGCTAAAGAGGCTCTTCCTGACTGTGATTTCTGAGGGGTCCAGGATACACAAGACGTCTGCGAGAGGCTTTGTGAAAAAGAGCAGGTCTATCCTCCATCAGCAACCCTATGCACCCACTCTCCCATGTTTTAACAAAGGGAACCGAGGAAGGAGCCTCTGGACAGAAGCACGGAGAGCAGTGACCTCGGTGGGTATCTGGGACTGGCCCTACATTCCACTTCCCAGGTTGGAGGTGGGGCGAGTGAATTAGGTGCCTATATAAGTAACACATAGACCACAGAGAATTTTGGGAAAAAATACTGTGCCCCAGAGGATGATGAACACCTCAAAGTTCTAAAGGAAAGAGAGACTTTGGTCCTAAAGGGGACAGAGAAGGAGCTTCCTGGTGGAGACCAACATGCAACCAGGCCCATCTCTTGGGCAACTGCCTGGACCTTGCACTAGGAGGGAGTCATGGGACACTGCCTCTTACCCGTTTTCTGAACAGCATTAAAATGCAGTGTTATTGTCTATTGTCTGGGATTTGCTTCAAAATAATCTGGTGTAGTGGGAATATAGGTAAAATAAAAATGTATGATTATTGTACCTGGATAATGAATACTTGTGGGTTTACTGCTCTCTGTTTTTTGTAGGTGCTTAATAATATCCCCAAGACCCTAGAAGATGCCAGCAATGTAGTTTCACTTCAACTGCGATTATCTTGGGCCTGTCTGCCCAAGATAGACTGGTTGAGTTGTCCTAGGCCTTAGAGACTTCTAAGGAAGGCCCTGCCAGCACAGATCAATGCAAGAACTGAAGGGACAGTGGACACCTGCATGATATGGAGGATTCATTGTTCTCCTTTCTCTCTTTTCAGTGCCTTGAACCTCATTATATAAGCCCCCTGGTACTTACTAGGTATATTCTAGGAGGAAGGTAGGAACCACAGATTGACTAAGACTGTGTGTTTACATAACTGAAGCATAGCTGGAAAGAAATAGTTATAGTTCTAATACCTAAGCCTATTCTTTGAAATTTTTACTTGCTACAAATATTTCCAAAGTAGACACTATGCACTGCCACTGTATAGTAAGCTAGCCAATATCTGATTCCATTGGCTCCAATCAAATATATGTAGAAGTATACATGTGCATACTTTATATACAAGATAAGGTTATTGACATATCATCCAAAATGGTATCGTGTTAGGAGGCATTTCTGGTTTCTGGAAAAATTCTTATTAGCACTTAAGCTCCACCAAACAAAAACAACCTTGTAATGATGCTTGCCTTCACCTTTGTCATCTGGCTGTTCACCAAATTGGCTTAACTTTTAAGCCTTACTTGTAAAGCTGTTTGATGCAATCTGATAGTAACCCAACAATCTGATTTCAAGCACCAAGATTTTGAAACGAAAGAACAAGATTGGGTTTTTAGCTCTATAATTTAAAAGATGGATGGTTCATGTTTGCCTGGGCAGCCCAGATTCTAAATGCCAGACTGCTCTTGATATGTCAGGACTATGCGAGCTTACCCGAAATAGAAATCTTTCCAGAGCAGCCTGGGGCAACAGGGCACATACTCAGGGCTTGTGGCTGCTGTTGTACCTACTATAAGACCCAAGACCCACTGGAAGAAGAGCTGCTTTTCCTGACAAAATGAGGACTGACGGTCTTCCTTGGACCCCTACCAGGAACCTTTCCAACATCCCCTCTTCCACTGTGTGCAGGTGGTGGTATCTAAGGAGGAGGAACCACAGCCCTTTACTCCTATTGCTAAATCCTTGCTCTTTCCTCCCCACAAGCCTAGAGAGGATAAGAGGACAGCGCTACGGCTTGCTTTTGTTTCACCCGTAACTTGTAAATCCGTTTCCTCTAAGGCCCACTCTGGAATTCTAACCAAACACAGATAGATTTCAAATTGTGTCTCTGGTAGTGGTCATGAGCTACACCCATTCACAAGTATATTTATTTCTTTATTTTCCATGTGAGCAGTAGACTGTATTTACAGGGGTACCAGTGCAAGGTTGGGGCTTTCATCCTTCACAATGAACAAAAATAAAGCTGATTCATGATAGGGTTTTTTGACTAAGAGTATAGGATTTGTAGCCATACCAGCCTAAATTTGAACTCGCATGCTACCACTTTCTAGTCCTATGACCCCTGATAGGTTTTTAATCAGTTGAGGCCTTGGTGATGTAGATATAATACTACCCACATTACTATAAATGTATTTAGAGTACTTAACATACTGTCTAGTTTATAGTAAGTGCTTAATAAATGCTAGCCCTAATAAATAAATATGCCCAGAAAGCTAAAGGATCCAAACCAAAATAAAACCCCACATCTCAGAACATGGTCAAAAAATAATCTCAGGTGGAGAAATGCCATATTCTTTGTATTATTCCTGACTGACATGGTAGGAGGCAGCCTGGAGAGAGGGCAGAATAAGGAGCATCAGTTGGCTTGAGAGTTGAAGATAAACTTTTACACAGAATCTATCATGAAAGATGTACTCCTTTTATGAAAATCTAGGAGAACAGCAAAAACCCTGCATTGAATTGGGCTAGAGTGTGTGTATGAAGCTAAAATGAGTTTTGTATTAATTCTGATGCTTTATATATAACACATCCAACATATATTTTAAAACCCTTTCAACACCAACATCCTCAAAGAGGGAGAGCTGGGATACAAACCGTTGAAGTCGGGGACTTGAACTCACACTCTAAGGGAGCTTCCTGCCATAGTGTTTTGCCTTATCATTCTTAGTAACTTCTAACTCCCAAATCTTATGCGTCAACCTACATCCAGCTAACAATCTAAGAACTTGGCTTCTACCTCAGTATTGCAAATTTAGAAGACACCCACGCAACTCTAGGGTGCCCTTAGTTGTTTCACTCTGGAGGCCAATGACATCATCTTCTAGACATACAGAATGACATGGGAAAAACTTGAAGACAAAGCAACAGTCACAGAACCTATTTTCCACTTGGAAGAAACACAGGGGCCCCTCTTCTTTTTATCAGCTGGCAAAAGCTATATTCTTTTTATCCAAAGAAGAAAAATAGCTATTGAATTCCAACCCCTGTGTCTTTTATATGGAAATGATTGAGGTATTCTGCTCTCTTTGAAAGTTTCTGGTTGCAGTATCTGGAGACTCTTCTTTTTCAAGCACTGAATAGCATATGTCTGACCTATCTTTTTACTCAAAATCAAGTTCTGTTTGCCACTTTCCATTTATGCACAAAATGCACCAATCTTCCAATTTCAGTTGGAAAAAGGGGTGTATGGAAACAACTGTGTATTAAATAAAGACATTTTTATTTCAACTTAAGCATGTATCCTAGTGCTATAGTGTTGGTAACAACAAATTTTCACTGTAAAATATTATTGCACTTGAAAGATGAATAATATATTATCAGTTGACTTTGTTGCCAGTAAATTTTTGTAGTAAATTTTTTATTGAAAGAGCAGGTTCTGGTGTCAAATCCTGGACTCACTAGGGTGTGCATGACATTAGGTAAGATTCACTTTACCCATCTGTAAAATGGGATCTTGATGATGAAGAATATTTTTAATGCATTAAGTTCAAATGAGGATTAAACAAAATCCTCCATGTACATGGCCTAATATAATGTCTGCACTTAGTATATTAGCCATTATGATTAATCATTTGAGAAAAATTACCAAAAGATTCTGACTTTATTTCTCTTTCAGTTAAATCTATTGTAGGTTCTGTGAGATGCTCAGAGTACATATCCTTCATTCAGACTCTTCTTCAGTTAATGTGTTCTGACTCCAAAATCATAGCCTTATTCATTACTGAAGGTGTGCTTTGTCTGTGGGCTTTGAACAATAATTGGTAAAATAGGATCCTTAGTGACTGTAATATAGTGAATTAAATTTTCTCATCTGGAAAAATTATTTCCTTTTTAAATTAAATTTATTTGGGTGACATTGTTAATAAGCTTATATAAGTTTCAAGTACACAATTCTATACTACATCATCTATACGTTGCATTGTGTGCTCACCATTTAAAGTCTAGTCTCCTTTCATCATATGTTTGACCCCCTTTACCCTCTTCAACCTCCCCACACCCATTTCCCCTCTGGTAGACTCTGGTACTATTGCTGTGTCTATGATTTTCTTTGCTTTGGTTTTTAGTTTGTTGCTTTCTGTTTTATGTCCCATATATGAGTGAAATCATATGGTTCTTGTCCTTTTCCCTCTGACTTATTTCACTTAGCAAGATGTTGCAAATGGCAACATTTCATTATGACTTATGTGTGGGTAGTATTCCATTTTATATATGTACCACGCCTTCTTTATCCAATCATCCATCAAAGGACATTTAGGATGTCTTGGCTACTGTGAATAATGTTGCAATGAACATAAGGGTATATATATCTTTACAAATGAGTGTTTTCATATTTTTCAGGTAGATACCCAGAAGAAGGATTGCTGGGTCATATGGTAACTCTATTCTTAAGTTTTTGAGAAACCTCCATACTGGTTTTTATAGTGATTGTACCAATTTACATTCCCACCAGCAGTGTATGAGGGTTCCTTTTTGTCCACATCTTCTCCAACACTTATTTCTTGTCTTATTGATACTAGCCATTCTAACATGCGTGAGGTGGTAGGTACCTCATTGTGGTTTTGATTTTCATTTCCCTTATAGCTAGTGAAGTCAAACATTTTTTCATATATCTGTTGGCCATTTGTATGTCTTCTTGGAAAAAGTATCTGTTCAGGTCCTCTGCCCATTTTTAAATTGGATTATTTGGTGGTTGTTTTTGTTGTTTGTTTTTTTTCTTTGCTGTTGAGTTGTACTAGTTCTTTATATATTTTGGAATATTAGCCCCTTATTGAAGGTATTATTTGTACATATCTTCTCCCACTTGTTTAGTTGTTGGAAAATTATTTCTGTTTCTACCCATGTGGCTTAAAACTTTTCTGAGGTATATATGTTTTGGTTTTATTTTTAATACTTATGGTGTGCATAAGATAATTGGAAAGAGCAAATATTCGAGTGACACAGACCTGGATTTAAGTCCTGTGCCCATAATTTAACAGCTATATGACTTCAGATATGCTGCCTCTCTGATCTTTAGTCTCTTTACCTACAAACTACAGAATAAAAACAATTACCCATTTTTAAAAATGAATCTTTATGAGTTATTTAGTGTTTTAAATAGCACTCTCACTGTAAAATACAAAGAAATAAGTTTAGAAGGTATTGAAAATTATAGCCAGGCCTAAAATATTCATCTTTAAAGATGGTTGTCATCATCAA
This sequence comes from Furipterus horrens, assembly GCF_987537825.1. NCBI lineage: Eukaryota > Metazoa > Chordata > Mammalia > Chiroptera > Furipteridae > Furipterus > Furipterus horrens. Next base: position 368,995 of record NW_028327206.1, on the reverse strand, counting down.
AGGTATTTTTCACAGAAATTCCGGGAAGATTTTTTATTATAAAATGAAAATGACAGGGAAAAGATATGTCACTTTTGATTCACAGTTAAGTCTTTCTAATAATGGAAAAAGTAATCAGTACCCAAGGCCACAGGCATCTCACTGATAAGCTCACAATGATCATTATTACTGGAAAGGCTCCCTTCTCTGGAGCCATGAAGGCTCTGAGAATTGGAGCCAGCCTTCATCCACTACTTAAAGTTTTAAGAAGCATCTCTTCTTTCTGCCTCTTCCCTGCTCTCTGTGGCCTGGATCATTCACAGACAAGCTTTCTACCATCTCTCTCCTTTCCAGGCAGCCTCCTGGCAGGTCACTGTCTTTAAATACATCCACCTTTCAACTTCAAAAAGCCAGCTTCTTTCCTTTGCTTTTTGTAATAAGGAGCTGTATTCACATTTGCTTACTTAACACAGAAAGGCTCGGTTATTATGGAACTTTATTAGCAACCACATTTCTGTCATTGAAAAAACTCCATTTTTCATCAAAGACCTCCAGTTTCAAGGGACACGTCTGAGTTCTAACTTCATTGGCAAGTGTTGAAGGAACAACATGTGAGCCTTTGGAGGTGGGAGAGCAGAATCTCGTTCCAAAGCTGAAGGGGATGAGCTCATCCCGGGGTAGTGAGAACCGGTGCTTCAGCTGCTCCTCCCTCCACCATCCTGGTCCCCAGAGTGAACTTTGGGAAACACTGTCGTAAGTGTCAGATCATTTTGGCTGGAGAACACCCCTGAATGAGCATTACACTGGAACAATCATCCTCGTTAGGCATATAAGCAATCTTTGGCACAGAATGATGTTCCAGGCATTTCTTCAGAATAGCTGGACCACCGTGGTCACCCTAGAGGTAACCCAGGCCTCTTCTCTCCCGAGCCCTGAGATGTGGCTGAAAACAATGGAAGCCAGGGCCCAGGCTCTTCCAGAGGCTACAGCTCAGGAAACTGACCTCCAGGGTGTTTCTAAATTCAACAGTTCAGACCAAGGAGCAAAGGCAAACAAATAGAAGACTGGTTCATGGCTCCTTAGGAATATTTGGAGAGGAAAACCCTGAGGAAATCCTCAAGTTCTTGCTAAGCCCAGCAGTTGGAAGTCTATAAATCATTGCCATTTGAATACTAATGATTTATAGACTTCCAACTGCTGGGCTTAGCAAGAACTTGAGGATTTATAAATCATTGCCATTTGAATACTAAAAGCCCTGGCTGGTTTGGCTCAGTGGATTGAGCGTCGGCCTGCGAGCTAAGTGTCGCTGGTTCGATCTTCCAGTCAGGGTACATCAGAGAAGGAAAACTCTGACTCCAAAAAACTTCCACTGCCTTGCGGCATACCTCTTCAGGGGAAAGGCTAAGGGAGTAAACCCCGACAGAAAATCCGGAGCCGGAGTCCCTAAGGCGGTTTGACGTTGTAGTCAACACCGGCAACTCCTGCGGCACACCTGAAGCCAAGCTGTATTGACTCCGTCTTTCCCTTGGACCCTTCAGCTGTGAAGAGAGGGGGGGTCTGCTGCATGGGCAACAGCAGACCCTCCATATCACCCTGCCCAGGCTCTGTAGCTTCAGCTTCACTGGAGAGGACACTCCAGCGTCATCGCAAGATGTCGATTCAACACGGGAGGAGACAGATACCGTGTCACTCCCGAGTCAGACTGCACAGCCATTCTCGGCGGTGCAGATAGACTCTTAAGAAGCTACACCATCGTCTCTCAAGACGGACGGCTGCCGACGATGATGAATACTAAAGACAAAGTAACATATTCCCTGCCCTCAAACTAGTAAAGGAAGACATCTCAATTATACTCTTAATGCCTAGATTTAGTTTCTGATAATAATACTTACTCTGTTTTTCTGTGTTTATGTATCAATTCAGAAACTGAATTACATAAACATTTTTGGAGCAACCACTAAATACATTTTGCTAGGTTTTCATCTGTCTGCTCATTCAGGCGCCAACAATTTGCCCATCATTACTCCAGGTGTTACAAATACAAATACTCAAAGAATGGGGAGACAAGTCAATATACACTTATAAGAGGTAATAAAAATTAATACTTAGAGCATTACATAGGATTTGGTGGGATTACAGAAGAGGAACTCATGAACCCTATGTGTGCAGGTAAGAAAAAACTTCTCAGAGCTGAGACTTGAAAAATGAATGAAATGTTGAAGTGAGGAAGCAAAAAGAAGGTGTAAAGAACACCACATGTGGAAACATAAAAGTGTTAGAGAAGAACTGTGAGAGGAAAAATAAGTCAATTCAATACATAGCAGAAACAGCAACAACGGTAGACGGGAAGACCACATTGCAAGGAATCACAAGGTCATGCTCCCTAACACCTTTCCCTCCCTACACTCCAGCTCCAGCCCTACCATCAGTACTAGAAGCTGCCCTGCTTTCTGGTACAGAGCTGTTGAGCATTCTCACTCATTGAGGACAGTGGTGTGGAGAACCACCGTGTTCACAGAATGGTCCAATTGATGCAGGTGTTGATCCAGGGCCCAGAGTGTCCATAATCCACTGTAACTTCCTGGCTTTGCACAAGGAAGAATTCAGACACACGTGAGCCAGCAGAGAGTTTAAGGTTCGAATTCATTGGTGAAGCAGTGAGGCCGGGTGTGCTACTCCACAGACAGAGCAGCCCCCCTTCAGGGAAATTTGCTTCCTTTATTGAAGTTCATTTAATTGAAGGGTAGGGTGTGCAATGAAGGGAAGGAATATTCAGGATCTTCCCAGGAAAAGGGTGGAGATTTCTCAGAGGCACTCCTGCAGCCATTCTGTGTGTACTTTCCATTTCCAGTCATAGTGGCACAGGTGTGTCATTTGGCATGCTTATGTTTACTGGTAGGTGAAATTAGTTGCCATGTTGGATGCAGCTGGTCTCTGCCAGTTCTAAAACATAAATCCGGCAGCAGGTGGTTTTCCTTCTTCTTGACAGTTTCTATAGCTTTTATCGATTACAGCTGTTCTGCTATATACACTATCTCACAGTGAGTTTCAGTTCATTAGAAGAAATTTCTGTTTGTTGCTCTGTCCTACAATCTGGGGCCAAAACAATACATACATATAAGAATAAGTGCATCTTTTCAAAACCAAGTAATCTATTCAATTTGAGGGAGTTGGAGAAAGCAGTGCCTTGCAAGATACAGTGGGAGACAAGGACAGACCCAGAACAGGGTGGATGGAGATCTAGCTGAGCCAACAGCAGGGGGTATTGAGCTAGTCTGTTTCCTTTTCTGAAGTTCTCTTCCCTCACCTATAAACAATCCAGAATTTGAGAGGCAGCTGCCAACTTTCTTCAAGGAAAGGTAATAAAGCCAAAAGAAATATCTCAATTTTAGAGGCTTATGTTTTATTTTAACTTCCAAAATGAAATACAGATCTATCTATAAGTATAAGTAAGGTAGAATATGATTCCAAAAACATCAAAAAAATAAAGGTAACATACTCAAAAGTGTTACAGAGAAACTATGTGGAATAGTCCAGATTTTAAGAACAAACATTCTGCATAAGAATGAATAATTTTGTGGCAAAAATATTTACAGCTTAACAAATAAGCTCTTCCTATTCCTTACATCATTAAAGGGACATTTTCCAACCTTTTTTCCATGCACTCTGAAAAATGTACCATATAAGATGCTAACCTGACTGCAAAATGTATTTCAATGATGGTGAAGGAGCCAAGAAAAATAATTAAACAAGCAAAGACACAAACAAATAAATAAAATTACTTCTTGAGTTCTGAGGCTCCACTCTCATGAATGGAATTGGTGCCCTTATAAAGGAGGCTCCAAGGATCTCGTTCATTCACTTCCTCCATGTGAGGATGCAGCAAGAAGTTAGCAATGCAGACAAGGGACTCTGCCAGCCCCTGGCCTTGCTGGCGCCACTGTGGACCTCCGAGCTTCCAGAACTGTGAGAAATACCAGTCAGGTTTTTGCATATTGTAAGAGCCCAAATGGACTAAGAAATATTGTTAAGTACTCTTTTGTATCTGATGTCGTTCTTTTAGTGTGCTGTTTCTGAGATCATGCATGTTGTATGTATCAGTAGTTTACTTTTATTATTGAATAAGAATGCCTAGATTTTATTAGTCCATTTATCAGTTGATGGGCATTCAGTTGTTACTAATTCAAGGCTATTATTAAGGCAGGATAGTAAGAAGCTAGAAAAATTTCTTAACAAGTGGAATCGGGAAACTGAAACAGATCGCTACACAAACTGGCAGAGCAATTTACAGTCAGATACAAAAGGTCACCTCCCCAGAGAAAACATCTAGGCCTCAGTTGTATTTCAGCTCCAGGCCCAGAAAAACAGCAAAACCTGGACCAACTGCAGCAACTGATGATCCCCCCGCCCTGTCACTAACCCTGTGGAGACCACAACCTGAAAGGGCACTTCTGAAGAACTATTGAATATTCTACTGAAACCTTCCCCTAAGTCCTCCCCTGAAATTCCTGCGTATAGGAGAGAAATAAAAGCCTCAAACACCATATGCTCTCCCTCTGGGAGGAAACAACGTAATTTCTTTTCCTTTACCCTTTTCCTCCCTCACAGGCATGCATCACCTAAACTCTAAGGGTCCCTGCAGACTTGCAGTCAGGGGAGCAATGGGCAGTGGCAACTCATCTCAGGCTAACCCCTGACCTTGTCTCTGACTCCCCAGTGAGCTAAGGCAGCCCAGCCTAGGCTTTCCTGTTGCTTTAATAATGTACCTTCATAGTCACCTAGACTCATGTTGTAAAATCTTTCCTACATGAAGTCAAGAACCCAATACCACTAGCTGGCCCTAGGCAGACTCACTCAGGGCCAGGTCTCCTGTCTGATAACATTATGAATAATACCGCCATGAACATCCACAAATACCTACCAGTGTATATGTAGACATATGTTTTTATTTCTCTTAGGTAGACACTAAGTTAGGGAATGGCTGGATTATGGGAGCCTTATGTTTACCTTTTTAAGAAAACTGCTAAACTTTTCTAAGTGACTGTAGCATTTTGCATTACTAGACTAATTTTTAATTCAGCATATTTTAATTGTCTTTATTTATTGTTTGTTTATAAATGAAATTCTACATTTGGAGCTGTTCTGCATTCTGTAATTTTTCTGAGAGTCTGCTTCTCAGTCTTTCTCTCTCTCTCTCTCTCTCTCTCTCTCTCACATACACACGCACACATTCACACATATGCACACACAGCAGAGCCATGCAAAAATTCCTTACACACATCTGCTCTTGATTTGGAGTATTACAGCCAGTCTAAGCAGTGGAGAAATGAACAATATATTGGATTTAGCCAATGAGTATAATTGATTATTCTTACTTATGTGATTAGCTTCCTTTGCAGACTCAGCCCTAGGACAAAGAACAAAATCTCTTTCTGGACAAACAAATAAAATAGCCAACAAATCTATAAGAAAATGGAAAATGGCCTGAAGCAGCTTGGTCTTATGTGAACCACAATATGATACCAGAGAAGAAGCTCTTTTCAAGAAGAGAGAAAACAAAACAACAAAAGAATTCTTCCTCTGGAGAAAATATTCGCTAACTACACATTTCACCATTTTAGAAAATGCCTTCATAACTGATTGTCATTCTCCTGAAAAACTGTCTTGTAGACTCTTCAGACAGACATGAAAAAGAATATTGAACTGACAAACATTCACCCCAAAGCAAGAGAATGGATTCCTAATGTTTTAAGAAATGCTTGTTCCTTTATATAATAATAAATATAACAATTTCAACCATAGTCTCTTACAATAAAAAGGCTTTTCTCTGGAAGAAAGATTAAAATAGGAATATACAAGCCAACATTTGCAAATTTATGAGCTTCTCAAAGCTTTTTTTTCTCTTTTAGATCAATCTGCGAGTTTGATTTGCTACACTATTTTTAAAAACTAGATGGGAATCATAGGGGATAAAAAAGAATTCTAAGAAGAATTAGCAAAACTGGCACCCTGTCTCATTCTATTACTTTACCTTTAGCCTGATCTTTACTCCTAGTTCTGTCTTATGTTATTTAAGAAGCTACAATCTTCCTTAAGCCAATAGTAACATGTGCTAATAAAAATTTATTTTGTTAATAAGAGAATTTAGGATTACCCCAAATTTTCAATTCTTACCCAAGAATAAAAACATGCCTGTCTTTTCGTGTTTGATAGCTTTTAAAGAGATTTAGATTATTATAAAAGTAACATTAATGACATAATCATATTAGATTAATCCACAATAAGTAAACTACCTTGAAAAATGTCCTTAATAGGAGACTTCCAGCCAAGACGGAGGCATAGCCAGACAGGCTGCCTCTCCCTCCACAACGAAGAAGGAATACAACTACCTCAAAACTGGAAACAACCAGAAGTTCCAAAAAATCAAACTACATGGAAGTCCAGCAAACAAAGATATAAAGAAGAAATACTCATCCACACAGATAGGCGGGATGGAGCTGGGGTGGAGAGGACACGGTATGGTGGTGGCACCAGCAGTGGCAGCAGAAGGCTGGCAGAAAGCACAGTCACACATTTTTAAAAGTCAGGAGGGACACCTGGGGAGTGTTCCCAGCTCCTCACTGGACCTTGAAGCTCATGGTCCCAGCACCAGGGAAAATCAAGCCTCATTGCTTCTGACTGTGCAAACCAGTGGGGGGTTGGGGTAGAGGCAGAACCTGCCGGTCTCTCAGCAGAGTCTGCTTGTTTAAAGGGTACCCATGGTCCTGGAGTGTCCCCAGTCCCACCCACTCTGGGAACAACGGCCAGGGCAGCAGCTAGAGAGGCGCCAGTCCCATACAGAAGTGGAAGAGGTGCCTGAAAAAGGGGCAAGTGCTGGGCAGGCAGCGTTGTTACCACTTGGACCCCTCCCCCACACGGCGCCACAATGTGGTGAAACAAGTCGCCCTGTACTAACGATTCCCTAAGGCTTCGCCCCTTATCACGTAACAGGAGCGACAGTTCTACCTGGGACATGAAGGCAAACAAACACAGGAGCCTGTCAGAATGAGGAGACAGAGAAGTATGGCCCAAAAGGGGGAATGCATCAAGGTTCCAGGGGCAGAACTAAGCAACGAGGAAATAGCCAACCTCACAGATGAGACAGACAACCTAACAGATGCAGAATTCAAAACACTAGTGATGAAGATGCTCACAGGCTTGACAGATATGCTTGAGTATGGGAAAAACATAAGAGAAGTGAAGGCTATGCTAAGTGAAATGGAGGAAAATCTACACAAAACCAATGGTGAAGGGAAGGAAACTGGGGTTCAAATCAATAATTTGGAACATAAGGAAGAAAATAAAACAGTCAACCAGTGCAAAATGAGAAAGCAAGAACTGAAAAAAAGTGAGGAAAACTTCCCAAATTTTGGGAAGGAGATGGACATACAGGTCTATGAAGCACGGAAGGTCCCAGGCGAGCTGGACCCAGAGGGAACCACAATAGGAAGCATCATGATTGCAAGTCCAAAGGGGAAAGATAAGGAGAGAGTCCTAAGGGCAGCAAGAGAGAGGCAGAGAGTTGCCTACAGGGGGGTGCCTATAGGACTATCAGCTGATTTCTCAGAGGACACTTTGCAGGCAGGAAGGGACTGGCAAGAAGTATTCAATGTGATGAAAAGCAACCTACAACCAGGACTACTCTATCCAGCGAGGCTATCATTTGAAGTGGAAGGGCAGATGAAGCGCTTCCCAGACAAGGTAAAGCTAAAGGAGTTCATCGTCACCAAGCCATTATTATATGAAATGTCTGAGGGACTCACTTAACGAAATAGAAGATCAAAACTATGAACACTGAAGTGACAACACACTCACAACTATCAACAACTGAATCTAAAAAATAAAAACAAAACTCAACTAAGCAAACCAGAATAGGAACAGAATCATAGGTATGGGGATCATTTGGAGGGTTATCAGCTGGGAGGGGGAGTGGGAGAAATGACGATATTGTGCAGGAATTAAGAAGTACAATCGGTTGGTACAAAATAGACAGGGGGAAGTTAAGAATAATATAGGAAAGGTTGAAGCCAAAGAACTTATATGCACAACCCATGGACATGAACTAAGGGTGGTGGGACTGCTGGAGGGAAGGGGGGTACTGGGTAGAGGGGAGCAATTGGGAAAAAATGGAAATACTGTAACAACATAATCAATAAAATATACTTTTTTTAAAAGACAGTATAGGAAAGGAACTAGCCAAAAAACATATGTACAACCCATGGACGTGAACTAAGTGGGAATTCTGGAGGGAACTGAGAGTACCAGGTGGAGGGGAGCAAAATATTGGGACAACTGTAGTAGTGAAATAAATAAAATATATATATATTTTTTAAATGTCCTTGGTGTACATTTTAGGCATGGTGGCTAAATGTCCATCTCACTTGTTTTAGGCCATTTGCTCTTTGTTATGAGGGATAACATAACTCCCATCAATTGCACATGTGCTTTTCTGGGTTTTCTATGAGTTGGATGACTTTGACTTGACCCAGTTCTACTCACCAAGCTCTTATGACAAGTATCAGTCATTTATAGAATTCACTTACAATTCAATTACAAATTTTATAGGTATCATCAACAAAGAATTTAGACTTTCTATTTAAGATTATATTGTATATAATACACCTAGAAGTTCTTCTGAATCCATATCATATTCAAGGCAGAATTTAGAAATGTGTTTTGGGCCTCTTGCCCCTCCCTCAGCTATCTTTTCTCAGGACATACCCATGTTTGCAGCTGCTGTGGCCTTATTGTTGCCTCATGACCTCTCCAGAGCCCAGTTCCAGCCTCATCACCAAGTTATTGGATAAAATTAGACACTTGACTAGAGGAATTTAATCCATTGGCTGAACAATAACTATGATTCCCTCTCCAGAGAATTTGAATCAAGAAGCAAAATGCCTATTGGAAAATGGTACAGAGATCTAGCACTGAAAGCTCATGTAGAGGTAAAGCCAGATTTAGGGCAATGTCACACACTGACATTATGAAAGTTTGCAAAATATGAGTGAGCAGAGGAGGGTAACCTACCAAAAGTAAAACAAAACAGAGATAAGAGACCAAACAGAAGGAGAAAAAGAAATAAGAGAGAAGGTAGAATTGATCTAATCCTGACATTGCAATTCTTTTTAGTTTGCAAAATGTTTGGCTATATGTTATTTTCAGATTTCTAGATCACAGATGACTTTAGGATTATTTATCAAGGTCTTATATGCAATGCGTGTACTAATCAAACATAACTCTCAGGAATTAATTGTAACTTAATTTTTTTCTCCTGCTTCCCCCCTACATTTTATTTGGGGTGGGAGAGTTCCTTACTATCTCAGTTTGAAATATCTTTCCTGCTCCTTTTTATATAATATAACATCTTATAGTCAACTCAAATAGTAAACAAAAGTCTCAAATATTGCTATTTAGAAAGTCCTGTTCCAAGTGAGGGACAAAGCTTCCAACTCACTCAAAGTTTTATAGCTGCCTCCTGTGTGATGAGGAAATGGTTCTTCTCCGTGGGCCTCCCATGTTTCTGCATATCTTGCTAGAGGGGCACTGACTTTCCTTTGTTCTGTACTATCTTTTCAAGAATCTTTGTCTAGTGAACAGACTTCAAAGACTGAGATAGTGTCTCCCTGAAGAAGAGCAGACTGATGGCTATCCAGTATAATAAAGATAATGTCTACCTCTGGAGAAAAGGGCAGGCATGTTTGCTGCCTATGAGAAAATATTCAGGCTCCTTCAATTTAGAGTTTTTCTTCTATAATCTACTACATGTTCAGGTGAAATCGGCCCTCTTTGCATCACCCTGTGGAAACTAAGGCTCAGCGAACTATCATAAAAGTACCATTACTGTAAAGAGTAAGTTGTGTGTCACCTTTGGTGCTATGGATATTGTTTAGATTACCACGAGAAAAACAGAAAGAAGGAAAGTTGAGAGGCTCATGAACATTCAAAGAAGGCAAAAAAGATGATCGGTTTGAAGGCTAAGCTCTACCATAAACAACACCATGCTGAGAAAATGCAAATGAAAAAGACCAAGATGCATGAAAATCAAAAGAACAATGAAAAGACTCCACAGGGAGCAGTACCTGCATATCTATTGGACAGAGAGGGCCAGTCCTGAGCTGAAGTACTTTCCAATATGATTAAACACAAACAAAAAGAGAAAGCATGAAAATGGCAAGTCCCTCTGCCCAAAGTTCATGCCCAGGGAGAAATAGAGGTACTAAAAGTTATTCAAACAGGGAAGAGAAGGAAGAGAAGTATGGAAGAGATGGTTACTAAAGTCTGTTCTACTGGAAACCCACCTAAATAAGATTCATTAGAAGACTGGGCTTACATTTCAAGAAGGCCCATGTCACACATCCTGAACTAAAAGCCACCTTTTCCTGCCAAGACTTGGTGTAAAGGAGAGCCCCCAACCCCCACTTTATACAACTTCATGGGTTATTACCAAAGGTACTAACAAGTTGGGCCTTGTGACACAAGGAGGCAAGGTTATTTGGGGAAAATGTGCCCAGCTTACTAATTCTGAAAATGGTAGATGCATAAATGCAGTCTTACTGGTTAGACAGCAGTTTCATACAAGTAACTCCTTATAATTATTGAAGACTACACATCGATCAGGAAAACTCCTTTACTGTGATGTTTCTGAGTGCTATCAAGCAGCTTACGTATCTGCAGTTATCAAGAGAACTATTTATTGTATTGTAGAGAGCATTAAAATGGCCCGGTTTTACCAAAAAAAAAAAAAAAAAAGCTGGACAGTTAGACAGCTCTTCCTGCAGTTTCTCTGATTCAGATAAATGCATCTCTCAACAGGATTACACCACTACTTTTTTTTCTCAGCTCCAAAGTATCCTGTTGTCCACCTTTAGCCTCTACCCACTGCAATCCTATCTCCCATTGTGATGGTCCTGCTGAACAGAACCTAATCCAACATCACACTGCCTCTCGTCTGTGTAGGGTTCACCCTTGACCCTCAGAAGACATGTGTGCACCTTTGCCCTGGCAAATTTGTAGAGTGCAGACTAACACCAGAACAACTAACTGCCTCTCATTCTGCTCTGGCACTAGTCAGTCCAGACACCAATGGTCAGTGTCCTGCTCTATCAGTTAATCCTGTTGAAACTGCCTGTCCTAGGCTTGAAGGGAGAAGCAGAAACCACCTACTTCTATCCTTAGTGGGGCAAGAGGAACAAAGCACATAGCACAGCTCTAAGGAACACTTTTCACAAATTCTGGCTCCTGAATTTTCAGCACCTTAAACTTTATATCCTGTAGTGTTTGGAATTTTTATTTTAATTTACTGTTATATTTGCAATGTCTCATCTTTTCACTTGAGTCAGTTTTAGTGGGTTTCTGATAACCAAATGATCCTTAAAAAACAGATCAACTGTGATAATTTAATTTTTTTGTTTTTGTCCTCACAAACAGTAGGATTTATTTTGCGATGACAGCCCATGGACTTTCATGTGATTTTGATTCATTTTATAAAATGTGTGTTGATAAAAAGTTGTATCTAAATAATAAAATGTAAAAATTGTATGCCAAAATATTAGATACCTGGATGAAAGGAATACTGTAAATTCCTAGAAAGAAAAAAACTACTGAAATGGACTAAAGAAGTAAAAGAAAATTTGAATTGACCTTTAATAGGTAAAGAGATTAAATTAATAATCAAAAAATTCACCGGAAATAAAAGTCCAGGACCAGTTGGATTTACTAGTGAATTTTAACAAACTTTTAAAAAGTAAGTAACACCTTTTTTTTTTTTTACAAATTCTTCCCAAAAATAGAAGGGGGAACACAAGAAAAAAATATATAGTCCAATATCCCCTATGAATATAGACGCAAAAACCCATATCATATCACTAGCAAAATGAATCCAGCAACATATGAAAAGAATGATGCACCATAACTGTATGAAGTATGCCTTTTTATCCTGATTCTTTGACATCTGAGGATTTGCTGACTCTGGAAAGGCTGTCCTTCCCAGAGCTAGCCAAATCCTAGAGATAGTAAACAACACATCTGTTAGTGCTCCTTTGACATACAAACCAAGGAACCCAGGCTACATGTCTACCACCTCCTTTATCCAGCTCTCACAGGGCTCTGTACTCTGGGCCACTATTCACCTACCCCAAATACTCAGCCTGGTACTAACAATAGACTCTACACCCCAGGCCCACTAAATTATTCAAATTAGCCAGCCCTAAACCTGCTTGCCCTGCCTTTTCCATTCCTTCCCATGGAAACCTCAATATAGAGTCTTGCCCACATTTTCCCCTTTTTCTATCTCCTGACTCACCGTGGTGCTTCCCCCATGTGCCATCCCTCCCCCCATGGCATAGCACGCTGCTTCTAACTGGGAAAACTACCTTTTCAATGGCAATTGTCTCCTGGTCTATTGGTCTTATCACCCTGAATAATAAAACCTATGTTTTAAAACAGTGACAAGTATTGGTACTTACAAAATAGTCATGGGGTGATAAAGTACAGCATAAGGAATATACTCAATAATTTTGTAATAACTATGTATGGTGCCAGGTAGGTACTGAAAATATCAAGGGGAACACTTTGTAAAGTATATGATTATCTAACCACTATTTTATACACCTGAAACTAACATAAAATAATATTCAACATAAACTGTAATTTTAAAATAAAATTTAAAATATTTTAAATAATAATAAAAATAATGACAAGTAGAACTTACCCAGGAATGTAAGATTGGGACAACATTCAAAAACCAATCAATGTATAATAATATACAATGTTAGTAGAATAAAGAACAAAAATTACATTATTGTATCAATAGTCATAGAAAATGCACTTGATGAACTCCAACACTCTTTCATCATAAAAAACACTCAGCCAACTTGTAAGAGAAGAGAGTTTTCTCAACCTGATCAAAGGCATGTACAAAAATCCCACAGCTAACACTGTATTTAAGGGTGAAAGATTGAAAATTCTCTCCCTAAGATCAAAGACAAGAATGTTCCATCTTAACACTTCTATTTGCCATTACACCAGAGGTTCTAGACACAGCGATTAGGCAAGATTAAGAAATAAAAATCTAAGGCAGACTTAGAAGCCTAAGGTTAAAGATGGAGAGGCCACAAAATGGAAGGACTCTGGGTCCCTAAATCATTGCTTGAAAGAGGCAATCCATGAGAGCTTCCACCCAGAAACACCCCCGTTAGGGAGTTTAGCAAGGAGGAAATAATCTTTTATAATTTTAAGCCTTTGAAATTGGGGGATATGTATATTTTACAGCAGTTAGTGATAAAGATACAAATGCAATTGAGAATGAAGTATAGATTATACTCCACAACTAAGAAGGAATACAACTACCTCAAAACTAGAGACAATCAGAAGTTCCAGAAAATTGAGCTGTATGGAAGACCAACAAACAAAGATATAAAGAGAAATAGTCATCCAGGCAGGTAAGAGGGATCGAGCCAGGGCAGAGAGGATGCGGTGTGGTAGTGGCAGCAGCACAGCAGCGGCAGGCTAGTGGAAAGTGCAGTCACACATTTTAAAAAGTGGGAAGAGACACCTGGGGAGCACTCCCAGTGCCAGACCAGACCCCACAGCTCACAGTTCAGCTCTGGAGAAAAAAAAACCTCATTGCTTCTGACTGTGAAAACCAGTGGGGGTTGGAGTGGAGGAAGAAAATGCTGGTCTCTCAGCAGAGTCCACTTGTTTAAAGGGCCCCCATGTCCTAGAACATCTGCAGACCCACCCACCCTGGGAACAAAAGCCAGGGCAACAACTAGAGGGGCACCAGTCCCATACAAAAGTGGGAGAAGCTCCTGGAATAGGGGCAAGTGCTGAGCAAGTGGCATTGTTTCCTCAGACCACTCCCACACACAGTGCCACAACATGGTGAAATGGGTCACCCAGTACTGACGAATACCTAAGGCTCTTCCCCCCTTAACTGTATCAGGTGCACACAGCTCTATCTAAAACACAGAGGCAAACAAACACAGTAGCCTGTCAAGATGAGGAGACAGAGAAGTATGGCCCAAAAGGGGGAACAGATCAAGATTCCAGTGGGAGAACTAAGCAACAAGAAGATAGCCAACCTAACAGATGTAGAGTTCAAAACACTGCTGATAAAGATGCTCACAGGCTTGACAGATATGCTTAAGTATGGCAGATGCATAAAGGAAGAAGTGAAGGCTATGCTAAATGAAATGAAGGAAAATCCACACAAAACCAATGGTGAAGGGAAGAAAACCAAGGTTCAAATCAATGATTTGGAACATAAGGAAGAAAAAACGAGTCAAACAGTACAGAGTGAGGAAACAAAAATTGAAAAAAATGAGAGGCTTAGGAACCTCTGGGACAACTTTAAACATACCAATATCCGAATCATAGGGGTGCCAGAAGGAGAAGAGGAAGAGCAAGAAATTGAAAGCTTAAGTGAAAAAATAATGAAGGAAAGCTTCCTAAATTTGGTAAAGGAAATAGACATACAAGTCCCAGAAGCACAGAGTCCCAAACAAGCTAGACCCAAAGAGGACCACACCAAGACACATCATAATTAAAATGCCAAAGGTTAAGATAAAGAGAGAAACTTAAAAGCAGCAAGAAAAAAGCAGAGAGTTACCTACAAAGGGGTGCCTATAAGACTGTCAGCTAATTTCTCAAAAGAAACTTTGCAGGCAAGAAGGGACTGGCAAGAAGTATTCAAAGTGGTGAAAAGCAGGGGCCTACAACCAAGATTACCCTATCCATCAAAACTATCATTTAGAATGGAAGGGCAGGTGAAGTGCTTCCTAGGCAAGGTAAAGCTAAAGGAGTTCATCATCACCAAGTTATTATTATATGAAATGTCAAAGGAACTTACTTAAGAAAAAGAAGATCAAAATTATGAACATTAAAATGACAACATAGTCACAATTATCAATAACTGAATCTAAAAAATAAAAATGAAATCCAACTAAGCAAACCAGACTAGGAACAGATTCATAGGTATGGGGATCATTTAGAGGGTTATCAGCTGGGAGGGGGAAGAGGAAGAAATGGGGCAATGGTACAGGGATTAAGAAGCATAATTGGTTAATACAAAATAGACAGGAGGGAGTTAACCCTTTCAGTGCCAACATCGCTGTGAACAGTGCTAACAAATTTTCCCAAAAGTGCCAGCGTTGCTTCCAGCGACTCTTTTTTCAGTGCCTATAAATGTAAATAACAATGGAATAATTCATATTTTATGTTTTGTTCTCTTTTTTTTGTACCTCAGGTTATATATTGATATAACTTTTTCTCATGTTGATCCAAATTTCAAATTACACATGGCACTCAAAGTGGTAAGAATAATATAGGAAAGGGTGAAGCCAAAGAACTCATATGCACAACACATGGACATGAACTACGGGGGTGGGGTTGCTAGAGGGAAGAGGGGTACTGGGCAGAGGGGAGCAAAGGGAAAAAAATTGGGACTACTCTAACAATATAGTCAATAAAATATATTTAAAAAATAAAAAGAAATTAATGAGGCAATTAATATATGTAAAGTGATTAGCTTTACAGTGTCTAACAGGTACTGTGTTCAATAAATATGTTCAAATAATCTCTATGATTAATATAAATTAATGATGTGATTTTTTTTTTGCCAAAAAAGAAAAATGAATAGATTATAAAATTAATTTTGGCTATTTAACTGTCTAGCCATTAAGGAGAAATAAAATTAGACCCTTATGTCATACACAGTAGTGAATTGCAGGTGGATTAAAGAGTTGGTTTTAAAGCAACAAATCTTGTAAGAAGTGTTGGTGAGTATATACGCAAATTTACTTTTTAATCAAGACTTGAAACTCTGAAGATATTTTAAATGTAGCCAATTACAAGTAAATATGAGAAAATTTAAAACTTTAATGTTATAAAGATTAGAGACTGGGTCATTAAATATTCTGCAACTTCCTCCTCTCCATCTCTCAGGTCACTCACTCTGAGGGCCTTCGCTGCCACGCTGTGAGAGACCCACATGGAGAGGAACTGCAGACTTCCACCCAGCCAGTTCATACATATGTATGTGAGCAGGTGACAGACGCTCTTCTAAGAGCTTTACCTACTTCAGTTCATCTAATTCTCATACCTCTTTGAGATAAGTTTGATGATCTTCTTTTTATAGATAAAAAACTGAGTCACAGAAAGCTTATAAAACTCCCCCAACATCACACAGCTGATATTGCCTCTTATATTCATGCTCTAAATTATACACATGACTAGGTTATTAATATGATTTGGAGGTGAAAGCAGAGAGCTGGAGGGTGGAAGGAGGAAGAAGTTAAATGAATTTAGAAAAAAATGGCTGAATGAA
Organism: Furipterus horrens; assembly: GCF_987537825.1. Taxonomy (NCBI): domain Eukaryota; kingdom Metazoa; phylum Chordata; class Mammalia; order Chiroptera; family Furipteridae; genus Furipterus; species Furipterus horrens. Next base: position 352,653 of record NW_028327206.1, on the reverse strand, counting down.
GAAAATATTATAATATCATCAAATTTACACATTTGTAATATTAGTGTATGTATATAAAGCCATTTTTACTAGTAAAAATAAATAAATACTAAAGAATATACCAGAAAAATTTTAAACTGTTTAATCCCACACAAAGAGAAAATTGTCATAATTATAATGAATTCGCCACGGTTCCTATTTTTATTGACATTTCACTCATTTAACAAATATTTAAGGAGCACCTACTGTATGCCAGGCAGTATACTACATGCTGTGAATAAGATATGGCCTCTGTCTACCCAAGGCATTGACAGTAGTGGGAAATGGAGACTAGCAAATGTGCTATACAATGAAGTAATGTGACTCTCCACACATCTGTAATCCCAACAAGACAGACATAATTTGTTTTCAAGTAGCACTAAAAAAATTAATTAAGTGCACATTGATATCTGCAAATCCAGTGTGATAATCAATCAGCTATGCTAACCTTCCTCACCTCCTCCTAGCAAACCTTCCCATGCAGCTAGGCTAAAATAATATAGGTGCAGCTAGCATTACCCCCATGGGCTCAAGCGAACATAAAATCTAAACCAAAAAGGAATGGAACAAGAAGCAAATATTTGATTTGTCAGCTTTTTTGAGATTTCTGAATTTTAGTACATGACCAATGCTTTGACCATAGCAAAAATAAGACGTCATATGTATCCTTTGATCCAAGATTTAAGTTAAGTGGTTTGAATTTATACACAGAAACTAATTCCATAAATGCACAAGTATATGCTGATTCCATTTGGATGGACACTTTCTGCAGTATCATTTCTCAGGATTCACACAGAGAGTGGTTGGAGTCTTTTTCCAGAACCACTCTTCAAATTACTTTATACATCGAAGTCTATTATACTAATAAAGCATTTGCTGAATGAGTATTTTAGAACATCAAATCTGATTTGGCAAAAAAATCCTCCCAATTAAAATCCTCGTGTAGAAACCAAAATATCCCAAGTAAGGGAACATTTGATTATTAGAGACTCACTGGAACAAAGTGTGCTGGTATTTATTCCTATTTCATAAACTACCTTAAAAACAGACATGGAATATGTTTTTTCCTATGAAAGTACATTAAGGCAAAAGAAGGGCATTAAGCACCTCACTGCAAAACAGGCAGGCGAGAAACAAGAGACTAAGGCCCACTGGGCAGGGCATTGTCTCTCTTCAATTTTATAATTCTGGGAATCTTGCAAAAAGAGCCTACAAAAAGGTGTAGAACTTTCCTCTGAAGCACCACCTAGTGCACTGACATGTAGTATTCAACCTTTTTTGAATGAATGAATGAATGAATGAATGGTTCTCCAACTGATTTTTCTACAACTCACCCTTTCTCCTTACAATCCAGTCACACTGGTTTCTTTTGGCCTTTCATGTTCCTCCCTCAGGGCCTTTGCACTTCCAGACTCTGCACCAAAAATCTGTTCCCAATTTGCCCACAGGTCTCCACTCACTATTTCGCATTTTAAAATTTCCTTCCCTGGCTCCCTTATCCAAAGAAACCCCACCTTCCAGACTCACATTCTTTAGTTTTTTCTTGTTCCATTTCCTTTAGCATACATCACTCCCTGGTATTCTCTTTTTCATTTATTTTTTACTTGTATATTGACTGTCTCCTTCCCTGTAGATGGTGAGCTCCATGAGAACAGAACCTTGCCTTGTTCAGTCACTGCTATTAGTGCCTAGCACTTTGCCCGGCACACAACAGGCACTCAATCAATATTTGTTGAATGAATGAATGAATGAATGAATGAGAGAGAGAGAGAGAGAACACTAACATAGAAAGACTGAAAATGCCTGTTGAAGCTCAAGTTAGACACTTCCATGGAATTTTCTTTGAAAATTCACTGAAATACTGGAATAGACTCAGTATTCTATTCTTTTAAAGATTATTAAGTGACTAAATCATGCTGGATTTTTCTACTGGAATATCACAAGGCCAACAGCAGTTTTTGCCTCAGTGCATTCTCTTTTATTTCCTGCCCAATCTGGGTCAAGGTTGAAAAACCAGAAGAAAAGATGAGAGAGACCACTCATTAAATCAACAGTTCCAGTTTTATTTCCCTGTTGTCTAGTCCATTCATGCCGCAGACCAGCCTCTTAGACACCCCACTACTCCACTTTCTTCTTCTCAAGTTGTAGCATTGATACGGCTATTAAGAGTGTTAATGACATCATGTTTCTATAATGCTGACAGGTACCATATAATTTTTTAAAACATAATGAAAATATTGTTTTCTTTTCTTCTTGTTTGTTTTTTTTTTCTTCTTTGTTATTGTTTCTAATACAGGGTCCAGGGTTTCATCTCCTCCCTCCCACAAATGACAGAAAATCACCACCATTATATAATTGCAATGTCAATGGGTCTTGGAGGTAAGTGCCTGTTTTGTAAACCACAGCTCTCCCTGTCTCCTGACACTGAACTAAGGGATATGTTGGTAAGCACGATAATGATAATGGCTCCAAGAGCCTATTCTGTTAGGTGTCATTACTGCAGGAATCAGCAGGCACCCAGGCCACACCTTAGTCACAGAGGCTGATTGCATTCTAACCGTTAACACTGCAGTTATACAAACACTCCTGATGACTTGGTTATTCTCATTATTTTTATCATATGGGGACTCATTCAAGTGTTTTGTTAAAATATTGTAAGTATATCTGCTGATGCATACCTCCACAGATTTTACTCTGCTTTCTGTCGCCTCCACGTTGTTTGGCTTATTTACCAGAACAAGGAAGGGTATGTGCCAAAGGGTTTTCAGTTTGCTAAAAATTCTGATAACTTCTGTGCACTCCTCACAGTAGCTATTCAGACAAGGCATCCACTTCCCACAAGTGGGACGGTCAGTGAAAATGAAAACTTTGCTACCAGTCAGTTGTGGGAAAGCTAATACAGTGAGTGCCGGAGCCTGAGGTTTTTCAGACAGTTTATAGAGTAGCAGCAGCACACTGATCACCATCTGTCAGAAGTCAGGGGTGGAGTCATGTAACCACTGGAGTATCCTAGAAACTGATGTCCAGGATGCTGAACACCTACTCTGGGATCTTCACATCTCAAACATGCCAAGTACCTTCCTAATTCAGGTCCTTCCAAAATGCTTATTTTCTGTCTGCCTGGAACTTGATCTTCTCAAATCCATGAAAACTTAATTTCTGAGCATCTAGGAAGTCTTGGCTGCAGGCAACAGAATGCCCGAGTAAAAGTGTCCTTAACAATGAGAACTGACTTTCCTTACCTAACAATATTCCATAGGCATGTAGTTCTGGATGGACTCAGAGGTTCCAAGTTATGTTAGAGCCAGGGGTGAGCTTCTGCCATTTTCTTCACTTTTCCCTCGTTGTTACAGGTGGCTACCACAGCTCCAAGCATCATGTTCTCACACAACAATATCTAAAGTAGGAAAAAAGGGAAGGGTTTTCTCTCACGTGTTTCTCTCTTTATCAGGCAAGAAAATCTTTCCCCAAAGTGTCTCTGTCCCTGCAAACTTCCACTCAGACAGCATTGAACAGGATGTAATCATATGCCCACACCCTATATGCCAGGGAAGTGGGGGTCTGGCAGTTTTAGTCTCCAAAGTAGGCCAATGTTTTTAGCAAAGGAGAAGGGCTGTTGAGCAGGCAATCAACAATGCCCACCACAGCAGGTTCTTCCATTTATATGTCCTTATGATAATACCCTGTACCTCTCCTTCGTACTTCTTATAACAACTGCTATTATGTAATTAACCTCTTTGAAATGTAAACTTCATGAAGGCAAAGTCTATCTTACTTGTCCATCATTATACTTCTGCTTCTTAGCACAATGCCTGGCCCCAGGCCCAGCTACATAATTTGTAGGACCCATGCAAAATGGCAAGCAGGGCTCCTTGTTCAAAATGCAGGACAGAAGTACTATTAAAAGTATTAAATTATAAAGTGTTTTCTTTCCATGTTCTCCCTCTCTCAACTTGTCATGGTGTTTTTATTTGCTATTTATGATTGTTCAAAGAAAAATTCAAACTGGAATTTGTTAGGATAAATTTTTACCATTCATCTTTATATCATGCGTTGCCAGCTTTAAATGCAAATATAAATTCATCTGAGGCATATGTGGAATCATCAAAGCAACAATTGTATTTTGTAGCTCCCAAGTACAAATGTATATTCTTTCCAGAATAGTAGAAATGCTGCACACAACTAACTCAACTCTTAATTCACTCCTTTATATATGCCCATCCTACTAACACCATCTAACCTGAGTTTACTGAAGAGTAGGGAATGGCTGAAAGGAAAAAGGTCTATCTTTCTCTTTCTATATCATCATTTTCAGTGAAACAAAACTCATAAAGAATATGATAAGTTTCCTGGATCGTCTATGTGTCTTTGAAAGTTCTGGTTTGAATGTATGGCCTCTTGGAGCTGTGAGCACTGTGCATACTTTATCCTGGATGTAACATGCTTCCCTTGCACTTGCTTCAAGTCTCACTGAACTCCTATTCAATATGGGTCTCCTGGAATTCTGTACTCATGGGCATCATGTATGCTGTGTAGAAACAGGGAAGTAAGGAATGAGGGAGACACACATGTTGTGTGTGTATATTTTTTCTTCTCATGTGTGTGCTTTATTATCCCATCAGACTTCACTTACAAAACACATATTCAACCATAAAATTATTAAGAACTTCAGGATGACAATAGCGAAGCATTAAATTAAGTGCAAGTCCTCCTGAGCATGGGAGCCTCTATAACAAGACAGGTCACCTACCCATGATGCTGGGTCTGTCTAGCCCACCTAGGTGCTCAATAAATATTTAATGAATGAGTGAGTGACTGAGTGAGTGAATGCATCTCTTTGAATTGCTTTCTGATTACTTCCATATGAATGAGCTGCTCAGGTTCCTAAAGCATTTTCTTATTCATTAAATTACATTCAGGTGGGAGGCATACTAAGCTCTCAGTAGCTCAAGGACATAGAAATGACCTAAAAAGGGGGAAAAACTGGGCCATAGGGGCTCCAATATGAAGTCAACAGTACAAAGTAAGGGTCCCAAAAGATCACAGAAAACTTGGGTTGGGGCTTCTGGGCCTCAGTATCTGTGGGGGTCCAATCTCTGCACAAGATACCTGAAGTGGGGCCAACAAACTGAACAATTTGGTATCAACTGCATTGACCACCATGTGACTGATGCTCCCTGGATTTGTAAAGTAGTGGCCTGGCCTGAGCATTGTGGTTGCCTGTGATCAGACACACAGAGTTGATAAGGAACAAGAGGAATCTAATGAGCCTGGACAAGATATTAAGATCCTAGCAGAGTGTGCTAATTTTAAGGTGGTATCTCAGTCCATAAAGAAACAGTCTTAAACTAAAAATTAAGACCAAAATCAAGTAGAAAGGCCAACAGTAAATACACAGTTTGACTCAGTAGAGACACAGGTAGTGCCTGTTAAGTTACAAACAAATTAAAAAATAAACAAAAACAGTAAGTGTGGAAGTTATTACCATTTCATACAGGTATCTCTTACCTCCCCAACAAAAGTATAAACTTTTCAAGGACAGGGTCAGCTTTTTAGGCAGGGCCAGCTAAATTTTCATACTGGCTTCTCTATGTTTAATAGGCAAGCTACTATACATCACTGAGCCTTTCTCCTTATCTCTAAAATGAAAAAAGCAATGCTTATATCACAGGATTGATATGATGGCTACATGTAAACCACCAAGCACAGTACCTTCCATATAATAATTCTAAAAACAGATGGTGGCCAGTATTATTATTATTTTAGCTTTTATATTCTCCAAGACACTTGTGAGTTTGATCACTTTAAAGGCTTGTATTATGAAATGCTTAGAGAGAGTCTAAGCCAGAGTATGTATTTTAATATCAAAAAAGCTACTTCTCTGTTCAAAAACTTTCAGCTGTGCAAAATTCTTGCAAAATTAAATTCTTGCCTTGGCATTTAAACCAACTACACCACTGCCCAAACTTATTTTCCTATACATACTTCCTAACAGTCCCTATGCTGCAGTCAATCTTGACAACCCACCATTCTCCTAAATAATGCAATACTAATGGTTTTCTGGTTTTGGTCATGCCGCCTAGATATTTGACTTACCCTCATTCATCACTTTCCAAGGTCTATTGATTCTCTGCACCTGTCTGTAATATCTGCTTCTTCAGTGCCTCACTTTTGCCTTCCCTCATCTATCGAGAAGATTTAACATATATGTTCATTTTTTAAAAACAAATAAGTTAAGGAACATAAAATGGAGTGAAAAGAGCCTCTTCAACAAATGGTGTTGGGAGAACTGGACTGGGACACTCAAGATGAATCAAAGACTTAAATGTAAGCCGTGACACCATAAAAGTCCTAGAGGAAAACATAAGCAGGAAAATTTCAGATATCCCACATAACAATATCTTCATGGATACATCTCCTAAGGCAAGAGAAATAAAGGAAAGAACAAACAAATGGGACTACATCAAACTAAAGAGTTTCTGCTCAGCAAAAGAAAACATCAGCAAGATAAAAAGGGAACCAACCATATGGGAAAATATATTTGCCAATGATACCTCAGGCAAGGGATTGATCTCCAAAATATATAAAGAACTTATATAACTCAACATCAAGAAGACACACAACCCAACCAAAAAATGGGCAAAGGACCTGAACAAACACTTCTCCGAAGAGGACATACAGAGGATCCAAAGACATATGAAAGAATGCTCAACATCACTAGCCATCAGAGAGATGCAAATAAAAAACTACAATGAGATACCACCTCACACCAGTCAGAATGGCCATCATCAACAAATCAACAAAAAACAAGTGCAGGCGAGGATGTGGAGAAATGGGAACCCTACTGCACTGTTGGTGGGAATGCAGACTGGTGCAGCCACTATGGAGAACAGTATGGAATTTCCTCAAAAAACTAAAAATGGAGCTGCCTTTTGAACCAGCAATTCCATTGCTAGGATTATATCCAAAGAATTCTGAAACACCAATTCGAAAGAACCCATGCACCCCTATGTTCATAGCAGCACTATTTACAATAGCTAAGTGCTGGAAACAACCTAAGTGCCCATCTGTAGATGAGTGGATCAAAAAACTATGGTACATTTACACAATGGAGTACTATGTAGCAGAAAGAAAGAAGGAACTTCTACCATTTGCAGCAACATGGATGCAACTAGAGAGAATTATGCTTAGCGAAATAAACCAGAAAGGAAACTACCTTATGCTATCACCTATTACAGGAGACTAATGAACAACACAAACAAATGAGCAAAATTGAACCAGAGGCACATAAACAAGGAGTAGACTAACACTGACAAGGGGGGGGGGGGGGAGGGGAAGGAGGGGAAGGGTCTAGTCAAAGCACATATATAAATGACCCATGGACGTGAACAACAGGATGGGGACTGACTGTGGGAGAAGGGGTGGGCAGGGTGCAGGGAAGCAATGGGGGAAAAAGTGGGACAACTGTAATAGAAAAACAAAAATTTTTAGTGGGGAAAAAAAATGAAAGCAAAATAAATTAGTAAATGAGCCAGCAAATGCCCCCTCCCCACCAAAAAATAAAATAAATAAATAAATAAGTTAGATTTATTTGTACCTTTTCCCAGGTTTTGAATTGGAAACCTCTTTAGAGATTTGCTTGTGAAAATGTCATCTTTCTTTTTTCAGTGTCTACAGTTCTGCATAATCTTTAAAAAGTATTAGAGCCTTCCATTCTTTCTGTTATCTGTGTAAAAAACTACTTTCTACTGTGAACTTCCAAGCCTCATCCTTCAAATATACTCTCACAAGGTATTTTTTTGGCTTCAACCTTCTTGAGAACTAATAAACTCTTTACATCTGAAAAGAGACAAATTCCACCAAAAAATGTTAATTCACTGGAGATCAAGTGGAATTTTAAATGTCCAAGTATTTCTACAAAAGCTATGTTTCCAAATATTGTAAGTCCTCACTTAACGTCATCAATAGGTTCTTGAAAACTGCAACTTTAAGCAAAACAACATATAATGAACCAATTTTACCATAGGCTGATTGATATAAATAAGAGTTAAATTCCTAGGACATATTTCTGGGCACAAAAGTGCCACCAAATAAGACCCCAAACACTTGTAATGTTAAAGATTGAAGTAATGTGAGCTCCACAAGCATTTAAGAAAGATAACTAAAAATAAGTAAGATTATTATTTTCAACCCACTTGTCCCAGTTCAGGATCATGGCGGTAACCAGAGTCAATCCCGGCAGCTGGGGCACAAGGTGGAAACCAACCCTGGACAGAATGCCCTTCTACCACGGGGTGTATTCATACACACACACACACACACACACACACACACACGCACACGCAGACACGGAATATGTAGACACACCAGTTCACCTTGCGTGCATATCTTTGGGAAACACAAGGAAACCATGTACATGGAATAATCCCACACAAACACAGAGGGAATGTGCAAATTCCATACAGACGGTGGCCCCAGCTGGGAGTCATTTTTTTCTCTTATGAACATTACAAAGGAACAACTTTGAACAAAACGTTACTCGAGGGTCTGCTGTACTGAATTTTACTTTACACAGCCATTGGTTTACAAATGTACAAATAAACGTATCTGAAGGGGATATGTTCCCAAGAACCCCAGTGGATACCTGAAACCTCAGATAGTACCAAACTCCACATATAATGTTTTTTGCTATACTTACATACCTAGGATAACGTTTAATTTATAAATTAGGCACAGTAGAGATTAACAGCAATAACCAATAATAAAATAGAACATTTATAACACTATATTATAATAAAGGTTATATGAATGTGGTATCTCTCTCTCAAAACATCTTACTGTACTGTATTCCCCCTGCTTGTGATGCTATGAGATGATACAATGCCTACATGATGAGAAGACGTGAGGTAGGTGACACAGGCATTGTGACGTAGTGTTAGGTTAGATTACTATAAGGGTTACTTGAACACAAGCACTGCAATACAGCAACAATAAATCTGATAACCCAGACAGCTATTGAGTAACTAGGGGTAGGGGAGGAGCCTCTACAGCCTAGAGATGCTGACAAAGGGATAATTCATGCCCTGGTCCGGGAGGAGCAAAACAGTGTGATATTTTATCACACTACTCAGGAAAATGTGCAATTTAAAATTATAAATTATTTATTTCCAGAATTTTCCATTTAATAATTTTGGACCGTGAATGTCGGCAGGTAACTGAAATCAAGGTAAGCAAAACATTGGAAAATGGGGCACGACTGTACTGCTAATCTCCTAATTTAAACATGAACAACTCCCCCCGGCTGGTGTGGCTCAGCAGACTGAGTGCTGTGGCCTGTGAACCAAAGGGCCTCCGGTCTGGTTCCAAGTCAGGACACATGCCTGGGTTGCAGGCCAGGTCCCCAGCTGGGGTCGTGTGGGAGGCAACCGCACACTGGTGTTTCTTTCCCTCTCTTTCTCCCTCCCTTCCCCTCTCTCTAAAAGTAAATAGCAAAATAATCTTTTTGTAAAATGAACAACTCCTTTGAGTTTAAACCTCCTAGGAGAGTTGCCTCTAGTTAAGAACTCTACTTCCACATTCTTAACCTACTCTAGTAGGCCTAGCTTGCACCATATCACAAAGATGGTTCCACTGCGATCTATACTTTGCCAAAGCCGTAGGTCACGTCTCCTTCCTTTTCAGCAGCAGTCCACACAGTTGCCCACTCCATCCTTGAAATACCTCCTTTCTTGGCTTCCATGACATCACACCCTTCTGGTTCTCCTTTTATCTCACTTTGCCACTATATTTTAGACACCTTTGCTGACTATTCCTCTTCTCCCCAACATTAAATACTGGCATGCACTAGGGCTATATATCAAACCCCCTTAGATCTCATCCAATCCAACAGCTCAAATTACACCTGCAAGATAATGAAAACCAAAACAAATCTCTAGGTTTGTCTTAGTCATGAAATTCAAGTTCTTAGATTTACACATCCAATGGCCTGCTGGACATCTCCACTTAGCTGTCTCAGAAACAACATGATTAAAACAACCCTTGACTCCACAGCTCTTCCCCAAACCAATTTTCCTCCAGTTTTACCCATCCCAGCAAAAGGCACCATCATCCTTCTAGTTTCTCCAGCCAAAAATTACCCTCCGTGTCCACTATCTGCTGATCCTGTCTTCTCTATCAAATCATTTCCAGAGCATCCATTTTTCTGCTTTTCCTCTAACCAAAGCCCTGGGTAAGACAACATCACTTCTCACCTGGACTTGACTCTCCCATTCTAATAATTTGTTGCTCTCCTGAAAAATATTCTCCATGATATTTCTTTTTTAAATGTTTGATCATATAAAATGAACGTTACCAGATGCTCCAGTAAAAAGAAAAAGACCAGTTTTAAACAATATGAAATATTTAGAAACTAAACGAGGTTGTCAGTTTCTCAGTATTATTTTTAAGTTGATAAATAGTATTAAATTGTGTTATTTATTTATTTTTAGAGAGAGGGGAATGGAGTGAGAAAGAGAGAGAGGGAAACATACAAGAGATAATTGATCCATTGCCACTCACATGCCCCCAACTGGGGACCTGGCCTGCAATGCAGGCATGTGCCCTGACTGGGAACCAAATGAACGACCTTTGAATTTGCAGGCAGGCACTCAATCCACTGAGCCACACCAGCAAGAGCTAAGTTGATAAATAGTAAATAAGGACAAATATTGAATATGAAAAACATTATTTCCTAGTATTGTTTGTCTTTTACAAATGTAAATGCTCTAATTTTGCTTGTATTTTTCCCCATAAATTCCTTGACTTCAGATACGTTGCTAGAAAAAGGCAGCATTTAACAAAATGAGCCATAAAACATAATGTAGTATATTTATGAATATACTTGTAAATTTTCATCTTTTAAATTTTAACCATTAAAATAAACATCCTAAATGTAAGAAATGATGTTCAATTGTTTAATAAGGAATCTCAATAAATTATATAGAACATTTAGTTCGACAAAAACGATTTTTCATCATCTACCCACTGTTTTATTGTTTTTCTCTTCCACTATTTGTCTGTGTTTTCATCATCTCTAATTAGATAATTGTACTTATCCTGGAAATTAAGACCAGACATTTAGTTGGAAACATCAATATAAAGTATTATTTGCCAAGTGTCTTCAATATTTAAAATGCTAATTAGTATGTATATTTACAGTCACTAAAGGGAAGGAATAAATATTTGGCTTGCATAGTCTTTTATTTTTTATCATTTTTTCAGTTGCTTTTGCTCTTAAGACAGATGATTTTAACACAGATGGAATAAAAACAGGACTGTTGTTTGTTAAGTCATCATCTTTTCCTAGTGCTTACTCCTCACCTTTAAAGCATAATCTAATGGTGCAGTGTCACAGCCTGTCAATGTAAAAACAGGAGTTCTGATGTGGTCTCTCGATATGATATAAAGCAACACTTTGTGCTGCAATGGGTCATATTTTTTTAAAGATAGGAGGTACAGGTGTCATGTGTTTCAAAGGGGCATTGCAGACTGAGAAACATGGTACAAATATAAGACTCAGCTTGTGTGGGTCATTTGGAGAGAACAGCAAATTGTGCTAGATAGGAACTATGAGATAGCCATGTAAGAGCAGCACTAGGGGTTAACCTGTGGAGAATTCTTTTAATTGTAGAGGATTCCACACTCTAAAATTATTGCAGTTAAATGTTTTGAAAAAGCAAGGGTTAGGGAATCAAAAGATGAGAGTGCCTTCAGCTATGTAGCCATAGATTGAAGAGCTGGAAGAGGCCACAGACTGTCTTAAACAAAAAGCTGTAAGAGACAGTGGTTAAGGGTCCATGCTCTAGACTAGGGCCACAGAGCCTACACTTGAATTAAAATCCCACAATTTTAGTTCTGCAAATTTGTCCAAACTATTAGCTCTCCCAGTCTTTTATTCGTCTTCTGTATAAAAAGTTTAATTATATCTGTGACACATATTGAGTGTCAGGAGGGTTAATTAAGCTAATGTATGTAATGTGCTTAACAATACATGCTGTAGAGTAGTAAGTAGTCTATAGATGTTAACTATTGTGATCTGGCCATAAATGAAGCATATGAGACCCAGAGATGCCATGTGATTTACTCAAGCAGTTACTTAAAATTGCCTTTGAATCTGGGTTTCCACTTCTATACTGTGGGATATACATAGTCCCTGAACTTAAGTTGCTAGAGAATGAATATGGTGTACTAGAAAAAAAGTAAAGACTTTTATTGTAGAAACTAGGTTAAAATTCTAGAACTGCTCTTTAAAGCTACATGACCTGGGCCAGAGGTCTGGATGTTTCATAGTGTCAGATTCTTCATTTATAAATTCTGTTATAGGGTTACTGTATCTCTCATGTACTTACATTGCCAGGCACATGGGAGATTTTCAATAAAGGGTTTCTATGGTCTAGAAGGAAAAACAAAATTGAGTTCACATCATGACAGTCTTCTTTCATTCAGCCCCATTCCAAAAGAACCAGAGGGGTTGGGAAGGTACTATAAGATATAGGCCATGCCTTTTAGGTTGTACAGTAATTCAATAAGTTTAATTTAAATTTTGTTTTGAGACTATTTTGCAGGGTTGTGTGATCCTCTGAAGCAATAGTAAGTAGTATGATTGGGACACACCAATATCATATACTCAAATATTAAACCACAAACTACTACTTACAGTGATCCACTAGTTTATAATTGGAAAATATATTGGCAAATAATGTCAGATATAATTGAAAAACCTTATTTTAGTTAGTTTTTATCTCCTCCTCTGCAAATATTTACAAGCTTGCTAACAATGAAAAAAAAAATGTATTGATTTTGACCTTCATTTCCATTGTTACAGGCCAAAAATAAAAATAAAAATAAAAAAGTGAGAAGAAGAAAGCATGAATAACCAGACTAGATACCTTGAGCTGGAAAAATAGAACACTAGTAGTAATAGCAATGTGTCCTGATTCATCAGCTCACTAACCACACAAAGAGAAATCAACATTTAGAAGCTCATTTAGATGCTGTCATCTTAAGGAGCAACTGCTTTTACTCTATCCATTTTCAGCCATGGAGCACTCATTGATTCGTGCCCCTTCTCTCTCTCTCTCTCTCTCTCTCTCACTCTCTCTCTCTCCCCCCCCGTCCCCCCCTCCCCCCTGCTTCTGAAGAGTTTCTTAGAAAGTACACTTCACATTAATGGTTCTTTTTATTCTTCATAATACTGACTCAGATGAGCTAAAAAATATCCAACCACAGCTGCTTGTCCAGCAACGCTAACAGACTCAGCCTTTAACCAGATATCTATAGCTCCCACCAAGTAGTAGAATTAAACCAATCCTTTTGAAACTTGACACATTTGCCAGTATCATTTGAGAGAATTTTTTAAACCATTCTTTTACTTCACTAACACAACTATTATCTCTTAGCTAGCTCTCCTGGTCAGGGAGTGTTTCTTTATCATCTTAGCCTGGATTTTGATCTAAACTATACTTATTTCCTCAAGGATTGTCAATTTACTAAGCAAAAAATTTCTGAATATCTACTAAAAAGAGGAAGACAATCTATTAACCGGAACTCACAAACCACGGGACAAGTCACAAGCAGTCTCTGGGTGTTCTTGGGCCCCAGGTCATTTCAGTCTCTAAGGCTGATTAAGGAGATGCAGAGAAACAATGTGTGTGGACTCCTGGTCACCTAAAAAAAGAAACGAAATAGCGAAACTAGTGAGCCACATAATGTGGTGCATACTTTACAAGAGAATGAACTATAAGACCCTTTAAGTTGGAAATGTGCAATGGGACATTACTTCTGGGTGTTCTGATGGGTTTTAGAATTCTGAAAATATGTGTGTATGTGTGTGTGTGTTAGAAAGCTTAAATATTATGTGTCTCGTTTGTGATGGACTATTTAAAAAATTCAGGGTCTTTATGTTTGAATGGTAAGTAAGTACGGCCAGAGGCTCAGAGAGCAAGGACCTTTAATTTATAAACGTTTTTTTAAGTAAAAGAAGTGCCTGTGAAGTAGGTTATTTTGGGAATACAGTCTAAGCAATCTTAATGACTAAGTTGTGACAATGAGAAAACTGTATATGAGGTTTTCAAAGTTAGTATTTTCTATTTTAAAACGTTCTTTTGCATTTTAACTTGGACTCATTTTACCTGTACTATGTACTGCATGCAAAGTAAACCACCAGTTCAAGGAGTTAAACAATATTTATAGAACTCAAAAGCATCGCCACATGTTCACATGGCTTTGTTTTCCAAAAACAATAATATGAGTGTGTGTGTCTGTGTGTACTGATATGCTAACAGCCCTTTCTACAGTGAACCCGAATTTGTGTCTCTAAATATTACACCTGAATATAGGATACTAAAAGGCACAAATGACTAAGTTTTCTCTATTTGATCCCCCTGCCTGGAACCATCATGACTGTTGGATAAATATTTCCTGAATAATAAAACTAATGTCAATATTGAAAAGCCCACAGATGTTCATAACTCTTAAAGATCCATGTTTGCATATTGCTTTCACTTAAAGAGAACACTGTTACATTTAGCTCATAAAGAAGTGATTGTTGCCATGATTGTTTTCCAGTTAACAAGATAGGTCATCTTGTCTAAAGGTGTGTTTCAATGAATTTTTAAACGGTTTCTTCTTCCCTGGCTTTTGACATCTTAAACTAGTGGTAGAACCAGTAAGAAAGAAAATTGGGACAAATTACATCAATACATGATTGTATGCCTTGGGCTGAAATAAATATACAACTTCAAAGAGGACAAGGACAAGTAGGGAAAGGTTAGGGGAGAAAAGGGAAAGGCGACATGTAGGTGACAGGACTAGAGAAAAACAGGGGGCACGTGGCTCCTAAGGTGGAATAGGCATACTGAATCTAAGAAATAAAAACTTCACAAAGCACTTTTACAGACATCGCTTCACAGCAGCTGAATGAAATAGAGAATATCTTGGTCTCAGAGATGAGAAAAGGGGCTCAGAGAGACTGAGTGATCTGCCCAAGGTCACACAGCTAGTACAGAAGTAGTAGAGGTGGCATCTAACCTCTCATGTCATCATTGCCATCATCATTGTGATCATCATCATGCCAGACCACTATTTTTTCTCTGAGTACATGATTAACCTCTATGCCATTCCTTTGATCAAATATTTGTAGACACCACAATTAAATATATATGTTGAAGTACTACTTAATAAAGGATGTCTATAATCATGGGACAAGGACAAACTTTATAGATATCAAGAAAGTTATCATTCCTTATTTTCAACTATAAAGTGTATATATAAGAAATAAGCTATGAGAGATAATTAACATTTTGAAATCTCTATGCATATATAGTTTGAAATATAAAATAACCAATAACAATAGTAACATAGTGACAGCTCAGTAACTTTAATTATCTGTATATATTTTATTATAAATTTATTCAACTTTATATTATGCCATTAAAGATGTTTTTAATTGATAAATTCTTTAAATGGCTTAAGGGCATCAAGTCCCTATAACATTTAAAAAATAGTTATATATCTTTTTAATTACTAAAGCGAACATAACCCTGGTGTAAAAAAATTAACATTAAATATACATGAGGCATATAAATATATAAAAAAGACAATTACTGTACAGTCCTGAGTAAATTCAGCCACTCTGCGCCATAATTACTATTAACACCATCAACTCATTTTAAACAATCTCAATTATAATGAACTCACTTAAATTTGAGTCCTAAACCTTCAGCAATGCACATTTACAATGTTTGGCTAATTGCACCCCCTTAAGGCTTTTCAGCAATGACAGCAGGTAGGCAGCACGCAGATGAATTCAGTCAGTGCAATGAGCATTTCACCGAGGGCTTTATGTGACCTGCATCCATCAGTCTGGCCCAGGGTCCCTCCCTCACTGGGGTCCCGGTCAGCATCAGCACAGCTGTGCCAGGTAAGCAGCAGTGGTTGATTCAACAACACTGCAAGGGGAGGGAAAGGAGGCCAATGGGAGGAGCCAAGTGGAGCAAAGGAAAAAGAGAGAGAAAACAGCAGGCAGACCAGGATGCTTTGATGTTCTTCAAAGAAAATCAAGAAAGCCGTTCTTTTGTTTCTGGGATACAGGCTCTGAAGAAAATTCCAGAGGAGAAACTTCCAAAATATTTGAGTAAAGCTAAATTCATTCAGCACATAATAATCATCACCTATTGTCCTATTCTATGCCAGCACTGTGCTCAGTGCTAGGAATGTAAAGATGAGCCATCTAGACGTGCTTCCCAACACATGATGCTTACAGACAGTTATTACTGAAATAATTGCACAAATATAATGTAAAATTAAAACCGTGATAATTGTTAAGGAAACTTATACAGTGATATTTTGAAAAGAATCTCATATATAAGACTAAGTTGCTGTGTGCTATGAGTAGGGGAAAGTTACGTATTATCTTAAAGGTAAAACTCACATTCAATCCTTTACCTGACTCAGTAAATAAAGAGGAAAGCTATGCTTTTGTGATGCATGAAGTGTAAGTACAGAAAACACACCAGACGCGTGACTGACTTGATTTTGTGCATCCAGGGCCCAAAGCAATCTTGGGCGCCTTTGAATTTGCCCACAAGTCAGCTCCAGCTTTTTGATACTGATAAATAGCAATGCAGAGGGGGATCAAAGAGTAGAAAATGAATATGGCAAGTGAGGTTTAGATCAAGCAAGTTAAAAGGCAGGTGTGTTTTGCATAACATCAGAGACCAGGACGAAGCTGCTAAAATGACAGTTCAAAAAAGCAGTTGCTGCTATCAAAAACAGAAGACAAACTACTTGATTTCCAGGGCTTAGATCTGATACAGGGAAATTTATGAGAAAGGGGTCTGTAAAATAGCAAGCAATAAATCAACTTCTCAAAATTCCATCAAGTGAAATTACCTCTCCCCTAAGGAGACAAATTTTTCCAACTATATGAGTCCACCTGATTTGCTACAGGAAAAAATAAGATTTACATGTACTGATCTACATAATATTAAATATACCTGTGAATGATCAATTTATTAGGCTATTTACATCCAGAACTTTAAAACTGTGCAGGGTTTAGGTGTTCCATCTGTATTTTAATAGGGATTTGAGAACATTTTATTTTTAAAAGCTGGCATCGAGCTGTTGTACAGGACAATACCTTTCAATTTCAAAATTTCTTCTAGGAAACTGCTCTTGCCTCTGTCTGAGGTCGCAAACCCAGAGTACAAAGGTAGACTTCAAGGTGTCCACAACCTTCTAAATTTTCCCATCATTAGGTACTTTCTTAGGAGAGGTTTCATAGCTGTCATCAAATTTGCAAAGAGGGCATAATTCAAAATACATAGAATCTTGAATAACACCATTTATAACTTTCAGAACTTTCCTCGCTGATATAATCTCTCAAGTATGAAAATTGTCTTTTTGTGTGGCATGTAGAATGGTGTTTATAAATATACACAAATAAATCTTTTTCTCCATGCTTATATGTGTGTATGCATATGTACACTAGAATGTTATGCATGTATGAGTATATGTCTATGTGAGTATGTGCATATATATACACATGAAACGTGAAGAAATTTAAAATAATTGTAAATATGCGTGACATATAAAATTATAACATTCTTGTTTTTATGACTAATAGGTCCTCCCAATGATTATAAACATCTTGAGAACAGAAAGTACATTTCATTTGCCAGTTATATAAACACCTTGCCTAGCAAATAGTGCTCAATAAAATAAACTTTAAAATAAAATGAATTACCCAGTAGATCCCGTCTAAAATAATACATCTAAGAAAAAATGGAATTTGTTCATGATCCTTTGATTTTATTTATTTTTCCTTTTTATAGAATTTTGGGGGTAACACTGGTTAACTAAATTATACAGGTTTCAGGTGCACCATCCCACAAGACATCATCTGTGCCCTGTATTGTGTGTTCACCACCCCAAGTCAGGGGTGGGGTTAGGGAGGCTGGGTGAGGAGATGAGAGGGAGGGTTTGAGCATAAAAGAAAAAAGAAAAAGAAAAAGAAAGGCACTCATGGACATGGACAACACTGTGGTGATTGCTGGGGAGGAGAGTGGAAAGCGGTGGAGGAGGATATAGCAGGGATAAATGGTGATGGAAGGCAACTTTTATTTTAATATCAGAAACATGTTAGAACACAAAACATTTTGTTTATTTGTTTTTAAGGGTTTTACAATGGAATCTTATTGAAATATATTTATAAAGCTATACTCTGGGTGTCTCTTAAAAGCCGCCTTTCACTTAGCCGCATGGGAAATGCGGGATGACTTAGGAGATCAGTCATACAATTACCACTCCACAATCCAGGCATCGCTTTTCAATATATTAACTCTGTACAAAGGGTTAACAACAAATACAGCTTCTTAAACATTTATTGTTTTTATTTTATTTTTTTTTCAGATTTAATGTGTTTTATTGATTAAAATATTACATTTGTGCCAATTTCCCTTCCCTCTGCTCCCCTCCACCTGGTGGCCCCCCTCCCTCCCGTTGTCCCCCCCTTTTAGATTATGTCCATTAGTTGTGCATACAGTTCCTCCCAACCTCTCTCTGTCTATTCCATTCCCTCCTACCATGATCCCCAATTCCTATATCATCTCCCTCCCTCTCCCCACTCCCCCTCCCTGTTGACCTCCCCCCAATATGCTTCCCGTACCCACAGTTCCTTTTCCACTCTCGCTGCCTGTTTAGTTTGCCTTTGTTTCATCTCCCTAGCTTCTGTTTTTTAAACCAGTCCCTTTAACATCTCATATAACAGTGGTTTGGATCTAATGAACTCTTTCAGTTTTATTTTGTCCTGGAAACACTTTCTCTGTCCTTCTATTCTGAATGACAATTTCGCTGGATAGAGTATTCGTGGTTGTAGGTTTTGGATTTTCATTACTTTGAATATTTCTTGCCAGTCCCTTCTTGCCTGTAGGGTCTCCCTTGAGAAGTCAGCTGATAGTCTAATTGGGACCCCTTTGTACATAATTCTTTTCTTCTCTCTTGCTGCTTTTAAGATTCTCTCTTTATCTTTAATTTTTGACATTTTGATTATAATGTGTCTTGGAGTGGTTCTCCCTGGGTCCAGTCTCTTGGGAACTCTCCTTGCTTCCTGGACCTGCAAGTCTATTCCCTTCCCCAAGTCTGGGAAGTTCTCCTTTATTATATTTTCACTCAATTTTTCAAGTTCTAGTTCATCTTCCTCACTCTCTGGCAAACCAATGATTCTTATGTTGGGCCTTTTATAGCTGTCCCAGAGGTTTCTGATCCTCTCATTGTTGCTTCCCATTTCCTCTCTCTGCATTGGTTGACTGCTTGTTCCTTCTCCATATTCCAGTTTGTTGAAATGAACTCTGGATTTTTTTTCCTCACCATCTGTCTCGTATGTGGCTTTGTTCCTTTCGTTATGAAAGTTTTTCGCTTCTTTCTTATCTTTTTCCTGCTCTTTTGTGAATTCTGTAAGCCACCTGATAACAATGGCCCAGAACTGAGCCTCTGACAGGTTTCTTATCTGTTCATCTGTCAGGTTCTCTATCTGTTGCCTGGTGAGCTGTGCCACCGGGATTTCTATAGTTGTCTGCCTCATTTTGACAGATGCGTTTTGTTTTCTTGGGCCGGCTGTCCGGGGCAGTGCCTGTGTATGCGTCACAATTCAGCGACCGGCGCCTGTCCGCGACCTATTTCGCAGCCCTGTGGTGCTTTCTTTGGGGGCGGGGGTCCAAGATGGATTCACACAGTTATTCAGCTAGGAGACCGGGATCCGTCCTCCCGCCCCCCTGGGCCTCACTGTTCAAGGCGATGCAGTGGCTGCTTTCCCCAGCGCTGGGGTCGCGCACTGCCAGGGGCTTGACTGCAGCCGGGATTTTTCGCCGCCCCACCACTGTCCCAGGTGCGACCGCAAACAGCGCTGCCCTCTTTAACTCTTACCTGCCCAAATGGCACCGCTGGTTTATAACTTCATATGTTGGGCTTCCGTGTAGTTTTATTTTCTGGAATTTCTAGTTATCCTTTGTTTTGAAGTAGTTGTATTCCTCTCTAGTTGTAGAGGGAGACCTAGCGTGTCCGTCTAAGCCTCCATCTTGGCCGGAAGTCCATTGTTTTTATTTTTAATTTTAAATTACCATTGACATACAATATTATTTTACTTTTAGATGATTAAACATTTATATAACATATGAAGTGATCATCCCAATAAATCTAGTACCCATCTGACACCATATAGTCATTACAATATTAGTACCTGTATTCCCTATGACTATTCTTTAACTACCAATTTTATTTCTTAATCCTTCATCTTCTTCACCCATTCCCCAACCCCTCTCCCATCTGATAACCATAAAAATGTTCTCTGTATCTATGAATTTGTTTCTGTTCTGCTTGTTGGTTTATTTTGTTTTTTAGGTTCCACATATAAGTAAAATCATCTGGCATTTGTCTTTCTCTGTCTGACTTATTTCATTCAACACAATATCCTCTAGGTCCATCCATGTTGTTGCAGATGGCAAGGTTTCATTTTTTTTAAATGGCTGAGTCATATTCCACTGTATATATGCACCACTTCTTTATATAGTCATCTATTGATGGGCACTTAAGTTGCTTTCATATCCTGGCTTTTGTAAATAATGTTGCACTAAATATATGGATATATAAGTCTTTTAGATTTATTGTTTTGGGTTCCTTTGGATCAATACCCAGTAGAGTTTCTGGGTTCTTCTTTATCTCTTGTTACAGCCTTTGTTTTAAAGTCCATTTTGTATGGTATAAGTATTGGTAACCCAGCTATCTTAGTTCGATTTCCATTTTCATGAAATATCTTTTTCCATCCCTTTATTTTCAGTCTGTATGCCTTTCAATCTGAAGTGAGACTTGTAGACAGCTTATGTGTGTGTCTTGTTGTGTTATCCATGCATTCACCATATATCTTTCAATTAAAGGATTTAATTCATTTGCATTTAAAGTAATTGTTGAGGGGGTGGGTTGGGTGGGGGAGAGAAATTAGGGGAAAAAGGGGACAACTGTAATTGAAAAACCAAAAAAAAAAAAAAAGATTAAGGAAAAATGTTGAAATAGAAAAACAGAAAATACTAATATGTACCAACCAATCATAGAATAGCATTTTTGAATAGCTAATTAACGTATAAAAATCAATCTCACATGTATTATAAAATGCAAATAAAAAATGAACTATCAAAAAAAAATAAAGTAATTGTTGATAGATGTGTATTTATTGCCATTTTATTATTCATTTTTTTAAATCTTCTTTTTCTATTTATTCTTTAACATGACCCTTTAACATTTTTTGTAATACTGTGCTGGTTTGGTGGTGATTAACTCCTTTAGCTTTTCCTTGATTTGGGAAGCTCTTTATCTATCCTTCAATTCTAAATGATAGCTTTGCTGGGTACAGTAATCTTGGTTGTAGGCCCTTGTTTTCTCAATCACTTTGAATATTTCTTGCCACTTCCTTCTACCCTGCAAAGTTTCTGTTGAGAAATCAGCCAATGGCCTTATGGGAGCTCCCTTGTAGGTAAATAACTGCTTTTCTTTTGCTACTTTGAAAATACTCTCTTTGCCTTTTACCTTTTGCATTTTAATTATGATGTGTCTTGGTGTGGTCCTCTTCAGGTTCATGTTGTTTGGGACTCTCTGTGCTTCCTGAACTTGTGTATCTATTTCCTTCACCAGGTTGGGAAAGTTTTCTGTCATTATTTTTTTAAAATAGGTTTTCAATTTCTTCTCTATGTTTTCCTTCCAGCATTCCCATGATGTGAATGTTGGTATGCTTGAAATTGTTCTAGAGGGTCCTTAAACTATCTTCCTTTTTTCAGATTCTTTTTCTTCTTGCATTTCTGATTGGGTTTTTGCTGCTTCCTTATATTCCAAATAACTGATTTGATTCTCAGCTTTGTCTGCTCTATTGTTGAATCCCTGTAAATTATTCTTCATGCTAGTTAGTGTATCCTTAATTTCTGACTGGTCCCTTTGTATGGTTTTTATGTCCTTTTTTATGCTGAAGTTCTCACAAATTTCTTTGGGCATCCTTATAACCATTGTTTCTCATTCTGTACCTGGTTGTTTGCTTGCCTCCATTTCATTTCATTTTTTTTCTGGAGACTTCTCCTGTTCTTTTGTATGGGGCATGTTTCTTTGTCTTCTAATTTTGGCAGCCTCTCTGTGTTGGTTTCTATGTACTAGGTAGAGCTTCTACATCTGGGCTTGGTATAGTGACCTTATATAGCAGGTGTTCTGTAGGGCCCAGTGTACAGCCTTCCCTGTCAACTGAACTAAGTGCTCCAAGATACATCCCTGTGTCAGCTATGTGCACTGTCCTGTTGCAGCTGAGCCTTGATTGCTGTTGGCATGTCACCCAAGACCAATTGATTTAGAGGACCAACTGTGACTACTGTGGAGGAACTGCTCTGCAGAGGCCAACCCTGTGGAGTAGGACTTGCTTCAGTGGGGTTTAAATGCCCACTGAGTTAACCCTTTGAGTGTGTTGCTCATGGAGGTGGTTGAATTGTGATCTGGCATGATCTGAAGCTGTCCACTGGGTACCCTGGCTCTGGGGCCTCCTGAGAGGTGCAAAGTCAGCCACTGTAGCATGAGCTACAGAGATCTGCAGATGGCTGATACTTGTGCTGGGTTTAGAGATGCCTAGGAGAGGCTAAGCTATAAACTGGGGCTGGCTGCCACTAGTGCCATGGCTGGGGCCACTTGGCAAGAGATATGGGGTATGCTGAGGCCAGATGCTGCTTGTCTGAGAGATTTTAGGGAAGTCCAAAGCATAATCCAAGAGAGGCCATTTGTATGAAAACCACTGGAAACAGTTCAGGTGGGCCGGCAAGTTGGAGAGGGGTGAGTCTCAGGGAATCACCAAGGCAGGGATAACAGTGATAGCCAGGTTAATGGAGACTCAGATATAGCACCCACCTGCTGGCTCTGTGGAAAGAGGGCTCAAAACGGAACAATGAATTCAGCCAGTACTTCAGTCTGGGAGAAAGCTGCCCCTCCAGCTCTTAACCTGAAGCCAGACAATTCAGTCCCTACCCCCACCCCCAGTGTCCCAGACACCTTTAGAGTTGCTGTCCAAGCATGGGAGCTCAGAGTGAGTGAGTCCTAGTATGTCCCTGCATGGACCATATAAGAGGAACGCCTTGGACTCCCACAGCCCTATGTTTTCACTTGCCACAATTCTGACTCATTTTCACAGCTAGAAGTTATGGGGACTTCTCTTCCCAGCACTGGAGCCTTGGGCTGGATGTTCTGGTGTTAGACTGGGACCCCTCCTTGCTCAAGGGGACCTCAGCAGCCATCATATTTCTCCCATTTTTATCTGCCACACATGGGCTTGGTACCAGCCCATCCCAAGTCTCTGCCCCTCTCACTAGTCTCCATGTGGCTTCTTCATTCTGTAATTCTGATATGGTTGTGGGAAGTTCTAAGTACTGCATTTACCAATGCTGCCATCTTGACTGGGAGCTTCTACAAATACAGCTGTTTATCAGGATATGACATGAGGAATACGAAAAAGAAAACCCTGAAAAGGAAATAGTCTCTTTTTTCAGTAAGTTCCCAACCCTCTTCCTGATGGAGCCCTTGCTGCTTCTCCTTTTTTTCATCTTCTTTCTCATCCACCTTGGCCTCCTTCCCCTTGCTCTTCCCCATGAGCGTTAAAAATAAAAAGGAAAGAAATTCAATCTAGTTTATTAACTCCATACAAAAATTGTAGATTAAAAAATATTTAATTGCATACTTGAAAGAGAACTTAAATTTCCAGTTCATTCCACTCATTAACAGATGAGAAGGCTGAGTCTCACAAGTATTGACAACCATCATTCAACTAAAGGAATAAAAACAGAGTTTTTAAGTAATCTAAAATTTTCATTACCCCCATGATACTTGCATCTTCTATTACTACGCACAATCAACTAGTAAATACTGATTGATCTGCCCATAACTATAAGATTTGATGTGTGACAGACAGTAAGTTTACTGGCGCTCAGGAAGAAAGAGTTCACATGGCTGAGTGAGTGGTCCGGGGAGGAGGGTGGAGAGGGGGAGGGAAAGGCTGGGAAAGGCAGCACTGCCAGCTGTGTAAGGGCAGGGCTGTGCTTCTCCCATTGGCAATACTGAGAGCAGAGCACATAGCACACAGGTTCTAGCATGCAAGGCACTTTCAGTCCATGTTGGTTGACTGAATAAACAGAAAATGGAGAGCTGGAGTGTGAAAAACACAGTATTATCAAAGTCAGAGAGGTGGGAGTGTGCATAGTGTTTAGGAGAACTGCAAATAGATTGATGTAGCACAGAGAGTTTGAATAAAGAAGTAATGGGAGTTAAGTTAGAAAAGCTGGTATCTTTCCTCTGAACTGCCACAGTATCCTCAGTTAACTTTTATTACATCCTTACCACATTGTATTGGGAACAATGTTTTGCTCATCTCTCTCCCTCTGTAAAAAGTGAACACTTTGCTTGGTGGGCAGGAACCATGAACTCTATGTATGCCTAAAGTTTAGCACAAGGAATGGGCCAGCAAGATGTCAATAAATCTATACAGAATGAGTGAATTAATGAATCAATTTATGTTATCTTATATAATGCTCACAATAATGGTATATACCCTGATGTCAGACCAAGTTTGGGTTTCATCTTGAGGGCAATGGGTAATCAATAAATATGTTTGTGTGGGAACATAATTTGATCTAAGTGATGAGGCTCAAGAGGATAACATCAGCCCTGGCCATGTTGCTCAGTGGGTTGGAGCGTTGTTCCATGTTACCAAACAGAAATTGGGGTCCCGTTGCCTGCCTCCACCCTCTAGGCAGAATTCCAGAGGCAAAGGTTTGGTGATAAAGGAAAGGAGTCCTTACAACACTGTGAAGTTTTGGAATAATAGCTTTCCACATGAATTAGTCACTTAGGCCTATAATTAAGGCAAAACTCTAACTGTTTAGATACAACTTTAATTACTTAAGCCTATCAATTAAGGTGAAACTCTAACACCCGGGTTCTCCTAGCATTTCCCCCCTGTTAGTTTTAATTATCTTATTTCAATAGAGTTAGTTTATAAACTGAAACATCATAAGATACAAAAGCTACACAGTTTTGGAAGAATGGCAGGCTCCTGCCTCAGAGCCTGTTCCCTCTAGAATACCCAAAGAATAAATTTGCCACCCTCTGCCAGGCCAGCCCAATTCTAGGCTATGCCTGGAGTTCCTTCCCATCCGTTTCTAGCTACTACCTACATTATAAAAATATCCCTATCCATTTTGGGTTCAAAATATTTCTGGCTCTTACCTTTGATTGTCTAGACCTTTTATTTTCCACAGTACAATTATCTAGGGAACACTTATATCATGTTCCATCATATCTTTGAAGTCTGACAAGTACACTATAATTTTATTTAGAGAAAGAAAGGAAAGAGCCCTACTACTTAACCTGATAATTTCTATTGATTTTGTCAACAGAATCATCATCAGACAATGGGAAGACAGATTAAACCAGGTCAATAGACCTTGCTTTAGAATGAGAAAACAGAATGTTCCAGAACCTTAAATTTTTGTTATGGAAAATTTCTTACAAATTTCTTACCATTGAAAAGCCAGAAATGAATAGTTCACCTTGATCTAAAACTTATAGCTGATGTAGACCTAGTGGAATTTTCAAATGCTGGAAAATCCTATTTGCTAGGTCAAATTTCTTATGCAAAACTTACAATAGCAGATTATGCATTTATAACATTAAACCCTTAACTTGGAACAATTATGTATATTTGACAGATGCCCAAAATAAGTTTCATGTACTGATGAACCAACTCCAGAGTCCTAAATGTTCTCTGCATTTATTTGAAAAACAAACAACAACAAAAAAAAAACATGATTCCAGAGAAAACAATGTAGTTCCAACATTATCATCCCTATCACTGAAATTACTGGAGAAGAAATTGACAGGTGAAAGAACTGTATTAGGAAATCTCTGGATGAATATGCAAACTAGGAAAATCATGCATATCATAAGAAACAGTTGCTTCATTTACAAATTTCCAATACAGTATCTTATAGTGAGCCCCTATCAAGAATGCTGTTGTTAGTTCCAGAATGAATATAATTTAAATCTATTAAACATGATATTGAAACTGTGTTCATTTGAAAGATTTTCCACAGACATATATATTTTAGATATTAGTTATTACTAACCTTCTGACATATACACCATCACTTGAAGGTCATATATTTTTAAGTTGTTTTATAGTTAATTGTATCAACCATAAAAGAGTAACTGAAAGCTAAAAATGACAGTTTATAATTTTATGGCCAATCCACCTATAATAAAATCCTCTGATAGTCCTGCAGAAAAAGTTAGCATTAATTGAAAATTCAATGACAATGAGATCAAGCAGTAATACTAGGCATGAATAAATGCCATTCTGCTATCATCCCTTTAGAGAAATTGCCCAGTACTGCAGGTGTTAGATGATGCCCAAATTATCAAGCCAGAGTTTCTCCAGGCCAAGTTAAGAATTCCACTTTTATTTGGATTCTGAAGGCAGAGGACAGGTCACCCTGACACTGACTGAGGCTTTTTTTTTTTTTTTAAGGTTTTATTTATTTATTTTTAGAGAGAGGGGAAAGGAGGGAGAAAGAAAAAGAGAAACATTGATGCGTGAGATAAACATCAATTGGTTGCCTTTTGCATGTGCCCCAGCAGGGGACCAAACCCACAACCCAGGCACGTGCCCTGACCAGGAATTGAACCAGTGACCTTTCACTTTGCAGGATGACATCCAACCAAATGAGCCACACTGGTCAGGGCTGGGTGAGTTTGCACACGGTACACAGATGCTCAAAGTTCCACATAGGTATGGTAGACTATTTATTACAGAGCCTGGTTCTTTCTTAGCCTTTGGGATCCAGATGTTGTTCAGTTGCAATGATATTTCTTCCACATGGGAGAATTCAGCTCCAGAATGCTGCTATAAGAGAATTTATATAGGATCACAGCAGCATGCATCTTGTATGTGGGATTTGTGTGCAGCTGCTTGTAATAAAATTTGAGGAAACAGTGGCTTAAGCCAGTTCCTTGTAGGAAGTCCAGACGTAACCCTTTAGGGTTGGTACTGTAGTGTCATTAAGTCCTCTGGGACTCTTTTGCTCAATCCATGCTAAGTGTGGGGAGAAATACTCTGAGTATAGTTGAGTTTTTTACATGGGAAGTCCTGAGACCCCAGATCATGACATTTAATTCTTAGACTTTGGTTTACTAGCTCAAATGAAGTCTTGAGTATTCATGTCAAAATGGGGCTTTGAGTTCTGGTATTTGTTTCACTAGAGCAGTTTATTCTACTCCAGACTCTGAACATTCAACAAAAACAAGCCTACACAATCAAGAGACCTGCCAGAACTAACTTTTGTTGCTGTAGGTCTTAGAAGCTTCCTTAAATTGAGTGATGAAGTTTCCGTACTTGCCAAGCTAAGGATGTGGCCCTAGAATTTGACAGTGCAATAAGGACTTCAACTTAGCCACAAACTACTGGGAGCCTGGCACTGCAGATGCTTTGGTACTAATATCTAACATTTACAACAGTGCCAAAAGGTAAGAACTTTTTATTTTCTACAAAGAAACTAAGACTAGAGAGGTTAAGTGATGCATCCAAAATTGTGATACTAATAAAAGCTAGAATTGTGATTCAAATCTAGTCATTAGTCTAGTTTGAATAAAATGTGTGTGAGGAAGGTACAAATTACTTGGAAAGATAGCAAGATATTACTCCTTAACCTTCCTACTTCACCTTCTGCTATTAGAAGGCTAATCCCACCCCTGAATTCTCACTCATATCTTAATAATCTAAAGGGTGGGTCTAGAGCCAGGCTGAGTATTGTTCCTGCATTTTGTTTATTTTTTGTTTATTTGTTTCCCTAACTTCCATAATACATATGTGGAAGTTAGTCTGTTGGCACCAAATCCATACACTTTCCTCAGCTCCAAATGTTCCTCAAATCAATCCACTTAGTTCATACTCCTTTGTTCCTTAGTTCTAACTACAGGAAAAAAATCACTAATAATACCAGGGTTTCAATGTCAAAGCTACTACACAAACCAAAGTTGGTACACTCATTGGGTAAGCTTAAAGAAAGACTGGCCTCCCCAGAAACTGAGGTGATAAAGCCCTATAGTCATAGCTGTGGAAGGGGTTGGGATTTAGCCACGAACCACTGTCAGGAGTCTTGGAAATCCCAAGCCTCTCTAGGTCCAGACTAAACAACTAGGACCAACAGGATTAGATTAGAGCTTGGGCAAGTTATCACTGCTGAACAATTTTTTGTTACAAAAAGGAGGCAACCAGATGTCAAGCTTTAACAATACAATGACAAAGAGAAAACAAGGTGACAGGTGGGATCAGAAACTCCTTTGTGGTGGTGACAATCTAAATGGAGGATCTACTTAAAGACCCCAAGAGTCAGAATACAGAATTGTGACATTTCTACATCGTACCTTGTTACTAGGTGCTGCCTTTAGTGGAAAGCTCATGGTTGGCCTGGGTATCACTACCCAGAGATGAACCTTGTGTTGGGTTGTTCTAAAGTCAACCTAGTGAAGCTAGAAACTACATTTTCCAGAATTTCTTGCCCTGTTTGGTTTCAAGTTAGCCTGAACTAAAAGAACTTGTGTTTTGGGAGACAGAAGTGAAATCATGGCTATTATTGTCCAAAGGCCTTTGCAGTCTGAATGACAGAACGATGCTTAACTTGAGGTCTTCTAAATTTGGGAAACATTGGGTTAAGCACCGTAAAGCAAGTGCCTTAGCTGTAGTAATTCTCAGAGTCTTTAATAGGCTAATCTTCAAGTTTAAGGTCCTTGGGGATGTCACAGGATTATTGCCTGAGAAACAAACTACAATGAAGTCTGCACCAGAGCAAGATATAGACTCACAGGGCAGAGCTGCAGAGCCTAGTGCAGGTGAGAAGACTACAGCAGGGTGACTGGGGCCAGTTGCAGTGGGAGGGTCAGACCAGATAACCACTGGTAAGAGAGAGACACAAGAGGCAAAGTCCTGAGTGGCATTTAAGCAATAACAGAGTGGGGCTATTCATAATCAAATTCCCTGTTAGGTTGAACTCCCTTGGCAGAAGATCGAACCCTGGTTTCAAGTCTCATGAATCTTACAGTCTAAAGCTGTCCTCTCTGATACAATGAGTACTAGCCACAGGTGGCTACCGAGCACTCACAATGGAGCTAGTGCAGACTGAGAAACTGAATTTTTATTTCACTTAATTTTAATTCACTTACATTTAAATTAAAAAACTGAAATAGTATAAAATGTTTCCATTAAATATAAATTTATCATTTAGGAAGAACTATATTTCTCTTTAATCACTGAAAAATTAACATCTGAATTGAATTTACGCTGTTAGTGTAAAACACTGGATTTCAAAGACAGTATTAAAAATTTTAAATATCTCATTAATCTTATGTTGATTGCATATAAAATATTTTGGATATATCAGCTTAAATACAATTATTAAAGTTAACCTAATTGATTTCTTTTTACTTTTCTTTTTGTTTAATAATTTTTTTTTTTTTTTTTTGGTTTTTCAATTACACTTGTCCCATTTTTCCATTTCTCTCCCCCACCCAGCCCACCCCCTCTCCCGCAATCATATCCCTCCCCGTTGTCCGTATCCATGACTCATTTATACACGTTCTTTGACTAAACCCTTCCCTTACTTATCCCCCTTCTCTCCCTCCCCCTCCCCCCTATTGACTGCTATTCTGCTCTTTGTTCTATTTAGTTCTTTTGTTTGTGTTGTTGTTTAGTTTCCTGTATTAGGTGATATCATATGGTATTTTTCTTTCTTTGACTGGCTTATTTCACTAAGCATAATTCTCTCTAGTTCCATCCATGTTGTTGCAAATGGCAGGAGTTCCTTCTTTCTTTCTGCTACATAGTATTCCATTGTGTAAATGTACCACAGTTTTTTGATCCACTCATCTACAGACAGGCACTTAGGTTGTTTCCAGTACTTAGCTATTGTAAACAGTGCTGCAATGAACATAGGGATGCTTACGTTCTTTTGAATTGGTGTTTCAAGATTCTTCGGGTATAATCCTAGTCGTGGAATCGCTGGTTCAAAAGGCAGTTCCATTTTTAGTTTTTTGAGGAAATTCCATACTGTTTTCCATAGTGGCTGCACCAGTCTGCATTCCCACCAACAGTGCAGTAGGGTTCCTGTTTCTCCACATCCTCGCCAGCACTTGTTGTTTGTTGATTTGTTGATGATGGCCATTCTGACTGGTGTAAAATGATATCTCATTGTGGTTTTTTATTTGCATCTCCCTGATGGCTAATGTTGTTGAGCATTTTTTCATGTGTCTATGGACCTCCTGTATGTCCTCTTTGGAGAAGTGTTTGTTCAGGTCCTTTGCCCATTTTTTAATTGGGTTGTTTATTTTCTTGATGTTGAGTTGTATAAGCTCTTTATATATTTTGGAAATCAGTCCCCTGTCTGTGATGTCATTGGCAAATATGTTTTCCCATATGGTTGGTTTCCTTTTCATCTTGCTGATGTTTTCTTTTGCTGAGCAGAAACTCTTTAGTTTGATGTAATCCCATTTGTTTATTTTTTCCTTTATTTCTCTTGCTTTAGATGTATCCATGAAGAAATTGTTACATGAGATATCTGAAATTTTCTTGCCTATGTTTTCCTCTAGGACTTTTATGGTGTTATGGCTTACATTTAAGTCTTTGATCCATCTTGAGTTTATTCTCGTGTGTGGTGTAAGTTGGTGGTCTAGTTTCATTTTTTTGCAAGTCCCAATCCAGTTCTCCCAGCACCATTTGTTAAAGAGGCTCTGCTCACTCCATTTTATGTTCCTTCCTCCTTTATCAAATATTAGTTGACCATAGAGGCCTGGGTTTATTTCTGGACTCTCTATTCTGTTCCACTGATCTATATGTCTGTTCTTATGCCAGTACCAGACTGTTTTGATCACAGTGGCTTTGTAGTATTGTTTGACATCTGGTGTTGTGATTCCTCCTGCTGTGTTCTTCTGTCTCAAGATTGCTTTTGCTATTCAGGGTCTTTTTTGGTTCCATATGAATTTATGGAGTATTTGTTCTAGGTCTGTGAAATATGTCATTGGTATTTTAATAGGGATTGCATTGAATCTGTAAATTGCTTTGGGTAGTATGGCCATTTTGATGATGTTGATTCTTCCCATCCAAGAACATGGTATTTGCTTCCATTTATTTGTATCTTCCTTAATTTCTTTCTTCAATGTTATGTAATTTTCAGAGTACAGGTCTTTTATCTCTTTGGTTAAGTTTACTCCTAGGTACTTTATTTTTCTTGTTGCTATAGTAAATGGTATTTTCTTTTTTGTCTCTGTCTCTGATATTTTACTGTTGGTGTACAGAAATGCCTTAGATTTCTGTATATTTATTTTGTACCCTGCTATTTTGCCAAATTCACTTATTATATCGAGTAGTCTTTTAGTTGAGTTTATAGGATTTTCTTGGTATACTATCATGTCATCTGCATATAATGATAGTTTTACTTTTTCTTTCCCAATTTGGATGCCTTTTATTTCTTTTTCTTGTCTCATTGCTGTGTCTAGGACTTCCAACACTATGTTGAATAGGAGTGGAGAGAGTGGACAACCTTGTCTAGTTCCTGAATTCAGGGGGAATGCTTTTAGTCTTTGTCCATTGAGTATGATGTTGGCCTCAGGCTTCTCATATATAGCCTTGATTATGTTAAGGTATGCTCCCTCTATTCCCATTTTGCTGAGTGTTTTCATCATAAATGGGTGTTGTACTTTATCAAATGCTTTTTCTGCATCTATTGCTATGATCATGTGATTTCTAACGATTCCATTTGAAAGTCATTTCCAGAAGACATTTCTTTTGCCTTTTTTTTTTTTAAATGAGCATTTGCAAGACGTGTGGTTTCCTAACTCTACTTTATCATACGTTGGCAACCTTTTTACATCTAGAAGGCCTAGATGTAGCAAAGTTTTCTTCTCAAAGGTTAGGGGGAAAGTTGAGAGCAGCTTTTTCATATTATATACACAGGCCTTCTACAAATGGCCAGTAAATCTTCCCAAAGGGTGGTGGGCGCTTCCTATTCAGCCAAATGTGGTATGTTCTTCTGCCATTTCTCTCTTCCGAAATCAAGGTCTGTAGTAGAACGAAGACCAACCGCACGATGTCCGGCTAACATTCCACCAGTCGCTGACTGGGGCTCCGCTCACCTTCCGGGCCTGTTAAGGGCTTTGTCCATCGTTGTCAGGACCAGGTGGTCTCGTCCAACTGGGGCATAAGGGTCACCCCAGGTGCCGCATCCCCGCGGTTCCAAGGCCTAAGGGTGGGCAAGCTTTCGTCCAAGTAGACTCGCCTTCTCCGCCGCCCGGGAAGGCCCTAAGGGCCCTCCGCGGCATTCCAGGGGCTGCCATTCTTCCGGCTCCGCCACGCCCTGTGCTCAAAGGCAGTGCGGTCCAGCCCTCGGTGGCTGGCCAGGGAGGCCGCTTCCCTTAGGCCCTGCAGGGGTAGACCTGGACACCCAGTGGTCCGCACGGCAGGATGCGGGCTCGGAGGCCACCGTCATCAGGTCGTGGAGATGGAGGAGGGGGTTGGGGGGGAGATGTTCGCTGCTGCTGCTTCAAAGCCTGGGCCCAGCCAGTGGGCAACCGCAGGGAGGGCTCTGGGTCTTGGCAGCACAGAGTCTGCTGCCTGTCCCTGGGCCCCCCAGCTCACCCGCCGGCCAGAGGCCAGAGGGCCTGGAGGGCCCGGAGGAGCTCAGAGGAGAAGGCCGCACTCCGCTCCTCACTGTGATCTCTGCCGTAACTTCTTTTTACTTTTTTTCAGTGTGACTACTAGAAAATAAAGTTTCATGTGTGGCTCCCATTACATTTCTATTAGATGGTGCTGTTTTCACATCTTGTAAGACCAAACCCCAAAACCAAGTTCTCCTCCCCCAGGTCAATAATACGTCTTCAGATGCGCTTTAACAAAGCAATTGTAACTAATCAACAGACCTAGGGCAAAAGTGAAAGAAAAAAAGGAAAACCAATTAGAGATCTACTAATTAGAATGCTTCTGAACTTAAGTAACTTGAATCCATTTTTCCTTTGCCTTCCTCCTACAAAGTAGTACCTGCCAACAAAAGGTAATGTGTTTGAACTTTACAAGAATGCATAAAATTTGCATGCTATGACTTTTCTAAATGATATGACAGGATCAAACAAATTTTCACCCAAGGAAAGACAGCTAAATCAAATTATGCTGCATCCATAAAATGAAATACTTCTGCAGACATGAAAAAGATTGAAGTAAGTTTATAAGTACTAATTTTGAAGTCATTTCTCCAAGATATATTACATGTTCTACTGTTTCTTATCCACAATTCGAAAACCAAAACATTCCAGAAACTACTAAAAGCTTCTTTTGAGACAT
Source organism: Furipterus horrens (assembly GCF_987537825.1). NCBI lineage: Eukaryota > Metazoa > Chordata > Mammalia > Chiroptera > Furipteridae > Furipterus > Furipterus horrens. The sequence goes on along the minus strand of NW_028327206.1, from coordinate 319,151 downwards.
AATTGGTGGAAAAGCCTGACCAGTCCTAAACTCGTGTGACAGCAACTATCTACCTGTCCTGGCATGAAATATGTAGTCTTAATTGATCTCACTTGGTGTGAATAGAATATTCATTCCTTCCAGTGAAAAACAATTTAATGTGTTTAATTATGGAGAGCTGCCTCAGATTCCACCAGCTGTGTTATGTGATATTTGGTATGTGCACGGCATCACTACTCTAAAACCCAAAAGATTCTGAATTACTAAACTCAACTGACCCTCATCAAGGAATCATGGTCTACACTAAGTGAACATACAAGATGCAAAATAGGGTCTGTTAAGATGATCCAGTTTGCACAATTTAAGAAGACCCATGCTGGTTTATGACTGGAAATTCTGAAAGGAATATATGTGTTTTATAAAGAAAGAATTTACATTGATTATTTCTAAGGAGTAGAACAACTCTATTATCGATGGAACCAGCTCATCCTCTGGGGCCCGGGGAAGAGGAGAGAGCTCCTGAGCCTTTCTCTGCAGAGTTGCCATGAGATTTTTTTACTCCAAGCTCCTTGAAGCCTGTTGTGTCCTGGCTCAAGATTTCATGCTCTGGAGACAAAAAAATTGATTGACCCATCTTAAGCCACACACCCTGTGGGTGGTGGTGGAGCGGAGAGATGAGAGGAAGTCTCCTTTGACTGACAATGCAGATGGGACCTCCCCCAAAGAGGCAGGGCTGAGGCTCTTACAGAGGGATGAGAAAGACCTGCGAGGGCAGACAATTAAAGCAGATGTCAGCAGCACAGGGCACAGAACTTGATTGGACTATGTATCTGCCACTTATTACCTGCCTATAGTAACTGAGTAAACATCTTAAGCCTTCTGGGCCTCGTTTTCTACGCAGCGAGGGTGAGAGACCTCCATGCTCTTGCAGCTCTAACAGTTTGAGGTTTGACTGGACACACCATCTCTCAGACTTGAAAGTATATATGAATCATCTAGGGATCTTGTTAAAAATACAGATTCTGATTCAGCAGGTCTGGGGTGGCCTGCACAAGCTCCCAGATGGTGCTGAAGTTGCTGGTGAATCAGACCACACTTTCATAGCCAAGTCCCAGAACACTGCTGTGCTGTGGCTTTGCAGGTGATGGGACACAAAGCCAAAGTTAACACATTTGAACTTGGAATGTTTTGCTTTATAGTATTGATACACTGACCAAAACGTCCTTGGTGGCCCAGTTTATTGCATACATTGAAAGTATAGACATAGCACTAATGTGGTTGTCCTTTGGGAAGGCAAATGACTTTCATTTAATCATCAATCATTAATCAGTAAAGCAAGACTATCCGTATATTATTACTCTGAAGCATAACCTAAGAGCTTTACCATCAACCATAGTAGGTACTTAAAAACAAGTGATTCTAATTTTGGCTTAGAGCTAATACAAAAATTATAACTTTTCGAGGTTTTTGATTAATGTGAACTTCAGAGTTGGTTTTCTTTTCTTTCTTTCTTTCTTTTTTTTTTTTTGAGCTGTAGACCAATCCATTGTCCAATAATACCAGGATATTAACCAACAGAACCTAGCTTGGGGGCCCATGAGGAAGGCCTAGGTTTTCATTTATGGCTGTTCAGAGTCAAGTACACAGATGGGTTTCAATAAATAATTTATTCTAATGGAATTTATCTAAAGTGAGTTGAGTACAGTACTAAAAGTGTCACAATGAGTTTGTTTATCTAAAGTTATTCCTACATTAGGAAGTCAAATCCCCCTATGATAGGTTTGATGGTGTTTAGCCTACACTAGGTATAATTTTAGACGTCAAGTACTCTCCGGCTTGACAATGGACCACCTAACAACATCTCGAAAAATGACCACCCGGCAGGCACCACTGTTGAGGCCCTGAGAGCCCCTGCTCTTCCTGTCATCTCGCAGCAGTGTGGGCAACCAGGACCTGTGCCTGGCCGGATCTGTACACCACTATTGAAGCCACCTGGGTCCCACTGTAAGTCAACTATCTCCAACTGTCACCTAGAATGTAGTACCCATATTAAGAGAACCCAGTCAGATGGTCTGCACTGTAAGGAGTCTGTGTCCAACGGTGAGGAATGGAGGGAGATTGGGATAAATTGTGGGAGTAGTTACAACCCGCCTACCTAGAGAGTTGCGTGCCAGGCAGACAGGGAGCACGAAGTGTGGCTGGCCTGGGTGGAGGAATGCCCTCTGAACACACATGTGCTGGAATATCTGCTGGGAGGGTTCCAGGTAGGGTTGTTAGTTTGGCTTCACTGGCAGTGCTGGTGGTTTACTTTTGGTGGCGGGTCATTCGAGATGTCTGTGTGTGCACTTTGTCCTCTCACAGCGCCAGCTAGAGCCCAAAAGCTCCGTCGGGACGATGGACAACCTGGAGATGACCTAAACAATGATCTCCTGGTGGGTACCAGTTTTGAGGTCCTGATCGCCCCTGCAGTGCCTGTCACCCGCCATCCGTTTGGGCGACCAGGGTATGTGCCTGCCCAGAAGAGAACACCTATATTGAAGCCGGGGACGTTCCAGTACAAGTCCATGATCTCAGGTGGTCACCGGGAAAGTGGCCGCCACAGTAAGAGAACCCCATTAGATGACCTAACATCTATGGAGTCTGTGTCCAAGGCTGAGGAGTTGAGGGAGACTGGGACAAATTTGGGGAGTAGTTACAACCAGCTGACAGGGAGAGTTGCATGCCAGACATGCAGGGAGCACCAAGTGTGGCTGGCCTGGAGCGGGGAATGGCCTCTGATCAACTGTCTGCTGGCATGTCTGCAGGGATGGTTTCTGGGATTGGTTTTGAGTGTGGCTTCTCTGGCAGTGCTGGCTGTTTACTTGTGGTGGCGGGTCATTCCAAACGTCTGTGTCACTTTCTCCTCTCTCAGCTCCAGAGCAAACCCAAAATCGCCGGCTTGACAACGGACAACGTAGCAACATCTAGAACAATGACCACCTGGCTGGCACCACTGTTGAGGCCCTGAGAGCCCCTGCAATTCCTGCCATCTCGCAGCAGTGTGGGCAACCAGGACCTGTGCCTGGCCGGATCTGTACACCACTATTGAAGCCACCTGGGTCCCACTGTAAGTCAACTATCTCCAACTGTCACCTAGAACGTAGTACCCATATTAAGAGAACCCAGTCAGATGGTCTGCACTGTCAGGAGTCTGTGTCCAAGGGTGAGGAATGGAGGGAGATTGGGATAAATTGTGGGAGTAGTTACAACCAGCCTACCTAGAGAGTTGCGTGCCAGGCAGACAGGGAGCACGAACTGTGGCTGGCCTGGGTGGAGGAATGCCCTCTGAACACACATGTGCTGGAATGTCTGCTGGGAGGGTTCCAGGTAGGGTTGTTAATTTGGGTTCACTGGCAGTGCTGGTGGTTTACTTTTGGTGGCGGGTCATTCGAGATGTCTGTGTGTGCACTTTGTCCTCTCACAGCGCCAGCTAGAGCCCAAAAGCTCCGTCGGGACGATGGACAACCTGGAGATGACCTAAACAATGATCTCCTGGTGGGTACCAGTTTTGAGGTCCTGATCGCCCCTGCGGTGCCTGCCACCCACCATCCGTTTGGGCGACCAGGCTGTGTGCCTGCCCAGAAGAGAACACCTATATTGAAGCCGGCGACGTTCCAATACAAGTCGATGAACTCAGGTGGTCACCGGGAAAGTGGCCGCCACAGTAAGAGAACCCCATTAGATGACCTAACATCTATGGAGTCTGTGTCCAAGGCTGAGGAGTTGAGGGAGACTGGGACAAATTTGGGGAGTAGTTACAACCAGCTGACATGGAGAGTTGTATGCCAGACATGCAGGGAGCACCAAGTGTGGCTGGGCTGGAGCGGGGAATGGCCTCTGATCAACTGTCTGCTGGCATGTCTGCAGGGATGGTTTCTGGGATTGGTTTTGAGTGTGGCTTCTCTGGCAGTGCTGGCTGTTTACTTGTGGTGGCGGGTCATTCCAAACGTCTGTGTCACTTTCTCCTCTCGCAGCTCCAGAGCAAACCCAAAATCACCGGCTTGACAACGGACCACCTAACAACATCTCGAAAAATGACCACCCGGCAGGCACGACTGTTGAGGCCCTGAGAGCCCCTGCTCTTCCTGCCATCTCGCAGCAGTGTGGGCAAGCAGGACCTGTGCCTGGCCGGATCTGTACACCACTATTGAAGCCACCTGGGTCCCACTGTAAGTCAACTATCTCCAACTGTCACCTAGAACGTAGTACCCATATTAAGAGAACCCAGTCAGATGGCCTGCACTGTAAGGAGTCTGTGTCCAAGGGTGAGGAATGGAGGGAGATTGGGATAAATTGTGGGAGTAGTTACAACCAGCCTACCTAGAGAGTTGCGTGCCAGGCAGACAGGGAGCACGAAGTGTGGCTGGCCTGGGTGGAGGAATGCCCTCTGAACACACATGTGCTGGAATGTCTGCTGGGAGGGTTCCAGGTAGGGTTGTTAGTTTGGCTTCACTGGCAGTGCTGGTGGTTTACTTTTGGTGGCGGGTCATACGAGATGTCTGTGTGTGCACTTTGTCCTCTCACAGCGCCAGCTAGAGCCCAAAAGCTCCGTCGGGACGATGGACAACCTGGAGATGACCTAAACAATGATCTCCTGGTGGGTACCAGTTTTGAGGTCCTGATCGCCCCTGCGGTGCCTGCCACCCGCCATCCGTTTGGGCGACCAGGCTGTGTGCCTGCCCAGAAGAGAACACCTATATTGAAGCCGGCGACGTTCCAATACAAGTCGATGAACTCAGGTGGTCACCGGGAAAGTGGCCGCCACAGTAAGAGAACCCCATTAGATGACCTAACATCTATGGAGTCTGTGTCCAAGGCTGAGGAGTTGAGGGAGACCTGGACAAATTTGGGGAGTAGTTACAACCAGCTGACATGGAGAGTTGCATGACAGACATGCAGGGAGCACCAAGTGTGGCTGGCCTGGAGCGGGGAATGGCCTCTGATCAACTGTCTGCTGGCATGTCTGCAGGGATGGTTTCTGGGATTGGTTTTGAGTGTGGCTTCTCTGGCAGTGCTGGCTGTTTACTTGTGGTGGCGGGTCATTCCAAACGTCTGTGTCACTTTCTCCTCTCTCAGCTCCAGAGAAAACCCAAAATCACCGGCTTGACAATGGACAACGTAACAACATCTAGAACAATGACCACCTGGAAGGCACCACTGTTGCGGCCCTGAGAGCCCCTGCTCTTCCTGCCATCTCGCAGCAGTGTGGGCAACCAGGATCTGTGCCTGGCCGGATCTGTACACCACTATTGAAGCCAACTGGGTCCCACAGTAAGTCAACTATCTCCAACTGTCACCTAGAACGTAGTACCCATATTAAGAGAACCCAGTCAGATGGTCTGCACTGTAAGGAGTCTGTGTCCAAGGGTGAGGAATGGAGGGAGATTGGGATAAATTGTGGGAGTAGTTGCAACCAGCCTACCTAGAGAGTTGCGTGCCAGGCAGACAGGGAGCACGAAGTGTGGCTGGCCTGGGTGGAGGAATGCCCTCTGAACACACATGTGCTGGAATGTCTGCTGGGAGGGTTCCACGTAGGGTTGTTAGTTTGGCTTCACTGGCAGTGCTGGTGGTTTACTTTTGGTGGCAGGTCATTCGAGATGTCTGTGTGTGCACTTTGTCCTATCACAGCGCCAGCTAGAGCCCAAAAGCTCCGTCGGGACGATGGACAACCTGGAGATGACCTAAACAATGATCTCCTGGTGGGTACCAGTTTTGAGGTCCTGATCGCCCCTGCGGTGCCTGCCACCCGCCATCCGTTTGGGCAACCAGGCTGTGTGCCTGCCCAGAAGAGAACACCTATATTGAAGCCGGCGACGTTCCAATACAAGTCGATGAACTCAGGTGGTCACCGGGAAAGTGGCCGCCACAGTAAGAGAACCCCATTAGATGACCTAACATCTATGGAGTCTGTGTCCAAGGGTGAGGAGTTGAGGGAGACTGGGACAAATTTGGGGAGTAGTTACAACCAGCTGACATGGAGAGTTGCATGCCAGACATGCAGGGAGCACCAAGTGTGGCTGGGCTGGAGCGGGGAATGGCCTCTGATCAACTGTCTGCTGGCATGTCTACAGGGATGGTTTCTGGGATTGGTTTTGAGTGTTGCTTCTCTGGCAGTGCTGGCTGTTTACTTGTGCTGGCGGGTCATTCCAAACGTCTGTGTCACTTTCTCCTCTCGCAGCTCCAGAGCAAAACCAAAATCACCGGCTTGACAACGGACCACCTAACAACATCTCGAAAAATGACCACCCGGCAGGCACGACTGTTGAGGCCCTGAGAGCCCCTGCTCTTCCTGCCATCTCACAGCAGTGTGGGCAACCAGGACCTGTGCCTGGCCGGATCTGTACACCACTATTGAAGCCACCTGGGTCCCACTGTAAGTCAACTATCTCCAACTGTCACCTAGAACGTAGTACCCATATTAAGAGAACCCAGTCAGATGGCCTGGCCTGCACTATAAGGAGTCTGTGTCCAACGGTGAGGAATGGAGGGAGATTGGGATAAATTGTGGGAGTAGTTACAACCAGCCTACCTAGAGAGTTGCGTGCCAGGCAGACAGGGAGCACGAAGTGTGGCTGGCCTGGGTGGAGGAATGCCCTCTGAACACACATGTGCTGGAATGTCTGCTGGGAGGGTTCCAGGTAGGGTTGTTAGTTTGGCTTCACTGGCAGTGCTGGTGGTTTACTTTTGGTGGCGGGTCATTCGAGATGTCTGTGTGTGCACTTTGTCCTCTCACAGCGCCAGCTAGAGCCCAAAAGCTCTGTCGGAACGATGGACAACCTGGAGATGACATAAACAATGATCTCCTGGTGGGTACCAGTTTTGAGGTCCTGATCGCCCCTGCGGTGCCTGCCACGCGCCATCCGTTTGGGCGACCAGGCTGTGTGTCTGCCCAGGAGAGAACACCTATATTGAAGCCGGCGACGTTCCAATACAAGTCGATGAACTCAGGTGGTCACCGGGAAAGTGGCCGCCACAGTAAGAGAACCCCATTAGATGACCTAACATCTATGGAGTCTGTGTCCAAGGCTGAGGAGTTGAGGGAGACTGGGACAAATTTGGGGAGTAGTTACAACCAGCTGACATGGAGAGTTGCATGCCAGACATGCAGGGAGCACCAAGTGTGGCTGGCCTGGAGCGGGGAATGGCCTCTGATCAACTGTCTGCTGGCATGTCTGCAGGGATGGTTTCTGGGATTGGTTTTGAGTGTGGCTTCTCTGGCAGTGCTGGCTGTTTACTTGTGGTGGCGGGTCATTCCAAACGTCTGTGTCACTTTCTCCTCTCGCAGCTCCAGAGCAAACCCAAAATCACCGGCTTGACAACGGACCACCTAACAACATCTCGAAAAATGACCACCCGGCAGGCACGACTGTTGAGGCCCTGAGAGCCCCTGCTCTTCCTGCCATCTCGCAGCAGTGTGGGCAAGCAGGACCTGTGCCTGGCCGGATCTGTACACCACTATTGAAGCCCCCTGGGTCCCACTGTAAGTCAACTATCTCCAACTGTCACCTAGAACGTAGTACCCATATTAAGAGAACCCAGTCAGATGGCCTGGCCTGCACTATAAGGAGTCTTTGTCCAACGGTGAGGAATGGAGGGAGATTGGGATAAATTGTGGGAGTAGTTACAACCAGCCTACCTAGAGAGTTGCGTGCCAGGCAGACAGGGAGCACGAAGTGTGGCTGGCCTGGGTGGAGGAATGCCCTCTGAACACACATGTGCTGGAATGTCTGCTGGGAGGGTTCCAGGTAGGGTTGTTAGTTTGGCTTCACTGGCAGTGCTGGTGGTTTACTTTTGGTGGCGGGTCATACGAGATGTCTGTGTGTGCACTTTGTCCTCTCACAGCGCCAGCTAGAGCCCAAAAGCTCCGTCGGGACGATGGACAACCTGGAGATGACCTAAACAATGATCTCCTGGTGGGTACCAGTTTTGAGGTCCTGATCGCCCCTGCGGTGCCTGCCACCCGCCATCCGTTTGGGCGACCAGGGTGTTTGCCTGCCCAAGAGAGAACACCTATATTGAAGCCGGCGACGTTCCAATACATGTCGATGAACTCAGGTGGTCACCGGGAAAGTGGCCGCCACAGTAAGAGAACCCCATTAGATGACCTAACATCTATGGAGTCTGTGTCCAAGGGTGAGGAGTTGAGGGAGACTGGGACAAATTTGGGGAGTAGTTACAACCAGCTGACATGGAGAGTTGTATGCCAGACATGCAGGGAGCACCAAGTGTGGCTGGGCTGGAGCGGGGAATGGCCTCTGATCAACTGTCTGCTGGCATGTCTGCAGGGATGGTTTCTGGGATTGGTTTTGAGTGTGGCTTCTCTGGCAGTGCTGGCTGTTTACTTGTGGTGGCGGGTCATTCCAAACGTCTGTGTCACTTTCTCCTCTCGCAGCTCCAGAGCAAACCCAAAATCACCGGCTTGACAACGGACCACCTAACAACATCTCGAAAAATGACCACCCGGCAGGCACGACTATTGAGGCCCTGAGAGCCCTTGCTCTTCCTGCCATCTCGCAGCAGTGTGGGCAACCAGGACCTGTGCCTGGCCGGATCTGTACACCACTATTGAAGCCACCTGGGTCCCACAGTAAGTCAACTGTCTCCAACTGTCACCTAGAACGTAGTACCCATATTAAGAGAACCCAGTCAGATGGCCTGCACTGTAAGGAGTCTGTGTCCAACGTTGAGGAATGGAGGGAGATTGGGATAAATTGTGGGAGTAGTTACAACCAGCCTACCTAGAGAGTTGCGTGCCAGGCAGACAGGGAGCACGAAGTGTGGCTGGCCTGGGTGGAGGAATGCCCTCTGAACACACATGTGCTAGAATGTCTGCTGGGAGGGTTCCAGGTAGGGTTGTTAGTTTGGCTTCACTGGCAGTGCTGGTGGTTTACTTTTGGTGGCAGGTCATTCGAGATGTCTGTGTGTGCACTTTCTCCTATCACAGCGCCAGCTACAGCCCAAAAGCTCCGTCGAGACGATGGACAACCTGGAGATGACCTAAACAATGATCTCCTGGTGGGTACCAGTTTTGAGGTCCTGATCGCCCCTGCGGTGCCTGTCACCCGCCATCCGTTTGGGCGACCAGGCTGTGTGCCTGCCCAGAAGAGAACACCTATATTGAAGCCGGGGACGTTCCAGTACAAGTCCATGATCTCAGGTGGTCACCGGGAAAGTGGCCGCCACAGTAAGAGAACCCCATTAGATGACCTAACATCTATGGAGTCTGTGTCCAAAGGTGAGGAGTTGAGGGAGACTGGGACAAATTTGGGGAGTAGTTACAACCAGCTGACATGGAGAGTTGCATGCCAGACATGCAGGGAGCACCAAGTGTGGCTGGGCTGGAGCGGGGAATGGCCTCTGATCAACTGTCTGCTGGCATGTCTGCAGGGATGGTTTCTGGGATTGGTTTTGAGTGTGGCTTCTCTGGCAGTGCTGGCTGTTTACTTGTGGTGGCGGGTCATTCCAAACGTCTGTGTCAATTTCTCCTCTCTCAGCTCCAGAGCAAACCCAAATCGCCTGCTTGACAAAGGACAACGTAGCAACATCTAGAACAATGACCACCTGGCAGGCACCACTGTTGAGGCCCTGAGAGCCCCTGCTGTTCCTGCCATCTCGCAGCAGTGTGGGCAACCAGGACCTGTGCCTGGCCGGATCTGTACACCACTATTGAAGCCACCTGGGTCCCACAGTAAGTCAACTATCTCCAACTGTCACCTAGAACGTAGTACCCATATTAAGAGAACCCAGTCAGATGGTCTGCACTGTAAGGAGTCTGTGTCCAAGGTGAGGAATGGAGGGAGATTGGGATAAATTGTGGGAGTAGTTACAACCAGCCTACCTAGAGAGTTGCGTGCCAGGCTGACAGGGAGCACGAAATGTGGCTGGCCTGGGTGGAGGAATGCCCTCTGAACACACATGTGCTGGAATGTCTGCTGGGAGGGTTCCAGGTAGGGTTGTTAGTTTGGCTTCACTGGCAGTGCTGGTGGTTTACTTTTGGTGGCGGGTCATTCGAGATGTCTGTGTGTGCACTTTGTCCTCTCACAGCGCCAGCTAGAGCCCAAAATCTCCGTCGGGACGATGGACAACCTGGAGATGACCTCAACAATGATCTCCTGGTGGGTACCAGTTTTGAGGTCCTGATCGCCCCTGCGGTGCCTGTCACCCGCCATCCATTTGGGCGACCAGGGTGTGTGCCTGCCAAGAAGAGAACACCTATATTGAAGCCGGGGACATTCCAGTACAAGTCCATGATCTCAGGTGGTCACCGGGAAAGTGGCCGCCACAGTAAGAGAACCCCATTAGATAACCTAACATCTATGGAGTCTGTGTCCAAGGCTGAGTAATTGAGGGAGACTAGGACAAATTTGGGGAGTAGTTACAACCAGCTGACATGGAGAGTTGCATGCCAGACATGCAGGGAGCACCAAGTGTGGCTGGGCTGGAGCGGTGAATGGCCTCTGATCAACTGTCTGCTGGCATGTCTGCAGGGATGGTTTCTGGGATTGGTTTTGAGTGTGGCTTCTCTGGCAGTGCTGGCTGTTTACTTGTGGTGGCGGGTCATTCCAAACGTCTGTGTCACTTTCTCCTCTCTCAGCTCCAGAGCAAACCCAAAATCGCCGGCTTGACAACGGACAACGTAACAACATCTAGAACAATGACCACCTGGCAGGCACCACTGTTGAGGCCCTGAGAGCCCCTGCTCTTCCTGCCATCTCGCAGCAGTGTGGGCAACCAGGACCTGTGCCTGGCCGGATCTGTACACCACTATTGAAGCCACCTGTGTCCCACTGTAAGTCAACTATCTCCACCTGTCACCTAGAACGTACTACCCATATTAAGAGAACCCAGTCAGATGGCCTGCACTGTCAGGAGTCTGTGTCCAAGGGTGAGGAATGGAGGGAGATTGGGATAAATTGTGGGAGTAGTTACAACCAGCCTACCTAGAGAGTTGCGTGCCAGGCAGACAGGGAGCACGAAGTGTGGCTGGCCTGGGTGGAGGAATGCCCTCTGAACACACATGTGCTGGAATGTCTGCTGGGAGGGTTCCAGGTAGGGTTGTTAGTTTGGCTTCACTGGCAGTGCTGGTGGTTTACTTTTGGTGGCGGGTCATTCGAGATGTCTGTGTGTCCACTTTGTCCTCTCACAGCGCCAGCTAGAGCCCAAAAGCTCCGTCGGGACGATGGACAACCTGGAGATGACCTAAACAATGATCTCCTGGTGGGTACCAGTTTTGAGGTCCTGATCGCCCCTGCGGTGCCTGCCACCCGCCATCCGTTTGGGCGACCAGGCTGTGTGCCTGCCCAGGAGAGAACACCTATATTGAAGCTGGGGACGTTCCAGTACAAGTCCATGATCTCAGGTGGTCACCGGGAAAGTGGCCGCCACAGTAAGAGAACCCCATTAGATGACCTAACATCTATGGAGTCTGTGTCCAAGGCTGAGGAGTTGAGGGAGACTGGGACAAATTTGGGGAGTAGTTACAACCAGCTGACATGGAGAGTTGCATGCCAGACATGCAGGGAGCACCAAGTGTGGCTGGCCTGGAGCGGGGAATGGCCTCTGATCAACTGTCTGCTGGCATGTCTGCAGGGATGGTTTCTGGGATTGGTTTTGAGTGTGGCTTCTCTGGCAGTGCTGGCTGTTTACTTGTGGTGGCGGGTCATTCCAAACGTCTGTGTCACTTTCTCCTCTCTCAGCTCCAGAGCAAACCCAAAATCGCCGGCTTGACAACGGACAACGTAACAACATCTAGAACAATGACCACCCGGCAGGCACGACTGTTGAGGCCCTGAGAGCCCCTGCTCTTCCTGCCATCTCGCAGCAGTGTGGGCAACCAGGACCTGTGCCTGGCCGGATCTGTACACCACTATTGAAGCCACCTGGGTCCCACTGTAAGTCAACTATCTCCAACTGTCACCTAGAACGTAGTACCCATATTAAGAGAACCCAGTCAGATGGCCTGGCCTGCACTATAAGGAGTCTGTGTCCAACGGTGAGGAATGGAGGGAGATTGGGATAAATTGTGGGAGTAGTTACAACCAGCCTACCTAGAGAGTTGCGTGCCAGGCAGACAGGGAGCACGAAGTGTGGCTGGCCTGGGTGGAGGAATGCCCTCTGAACACACATGTGCTGGAATGTCTGCTGGGAGGGTTCCAGGTAGGGTTGTTAGTTTGGCTTCACTGGCAGTGCTGGTGGTTTACTTTTGGTGGCGGGTCATTCGAGATGTCTGTGTGTGCACTTTGTCCTCTCACAGCGCCAGCTAGAGCCCAAAAGCTCCGTCGGGACGATGGACAACCTGGAGATGACGTAAACAATGATCTCCTGGTGGGTACCAGTTTTGAGGTCCTGATCGCCCCTGCGGTGCCTGCCACCCGCCATCCGTTTGGGCGACCAGGCTGTGTGTCTGCCCAGAAGAGAACACCTATATTGAAGCCGGGGACGTTCCAATACAAGTCGATGAACTCAGGTGGTCACCGGGAAAGTGGCCGCCACAGTAAGAGAACCCCATTAGATGACCTAACATCTATGGAGTCTGTGTCCAAGGCTGAGGAGTTGAGGGAGACTGGGACAAATTTGGGGAGTAGTTACAACCAGCTGACATGGAGAGTTGCATGCCAGACATGCAGTGAGCACCAAGTGTGGCTGGCCTGGAGTGGGGAATGGCCTCTGATCAACTGTCTGCTGGCATGTCTGCAGGGATGGTTTCTGGGATTGGATTTGAGTGTGGCTTCTCTGGCAGTGCTGGCTGTTTACTTGTGGTGGCGGGTCATTCCAAACGTCTGTGTCACTTTCTCCTCTCGCAGCTCCAGAGCAAACCCAAATCGCCGGCTTGACAACGGACAACGTAGCAACATCTAGAACAATGACCACCTGGCAGGCACCACTGTTGAGGCCCTGAGAGCCCCTGCTCTTCCTGCCATCTCGCAGCAGTGTGGGCAACCAGGACCTGTGCCTGGCCGGATCTGTACACCACTATTGAAGCCACCTGGGTCCCACTGTAAGTCAACTATCTCCAACTGTCACCTAGAACGTAGTACCCATATTAAGAGAACCCAGTCAGATGGTCTGCACTGTAAGGAGTCTGTGTCCAAGGGTGAGGAATGGAGGGAGATTGGGATAAATTGTGGGAGTAGTTACAACCAGCCTACCTAGAGAGTTGCGTGCCAGGCAGACAGGGAGCACTAAGTGTGGCTGGCCTGGGTGGAGGAATGCCCTCTGAACACACATGTGCTGGAATGTCTGCTGGGAGGGTTCCAGGTAGGGTTGTTAGTTTGGCTTCACTGGCAGTGCTGGTGGTTTACTTTTGGTGGCGGGTCATTCGAGATGTCTGTGTGTGCACTTTGTCCTCTCACAACGCCAGCTAGAGCCCAAAAGCTCCGTCGGGACGATGGACAACCTGGAGATGACCTAAACAATGATCTCCTGGTGGGTACCAGTTTTGAGGTCCTGATCGCCCCTGCGGTGCCTGTCACCCGCCATTCATTTGGGCGACCAGGGTGTGTGCCTGCCAAGAAGAGAACACCTATATTGAAGCCGGAGACATTCCAGTACAAGTCCATGATCTCAGGTGGTCACCGGGAAAGTGGCCGCCACAGTAAGAGAACCCCATTAGATGACCTAACATCTATGGAGTCTGTGTCCAAGGCTGAGGAGTTGAGGGAGACTGGGACAAATTTGGGGAGTAGTTACAACCAGCTGACATGGAGAGTTGCATGCCAGACATGCAGTGAGCACCAAGTGTGGCTGGCCTGGAGCGGGGAATGGCCTCTGATCAACTGTCTGCTGGCATGTCTGCAGGGATGGTTTCTGGGATTGGTTTTGAGTGTGGCTTCTCTGGCAGTGCTGGCTGTTTACTTGTGGTGGCGGGTCATTCCAAACGTCTGTGTCACTTTCTCCTCTCTCAGCTCCAGAGCAAATCCAAATCGCCGGCTTGACAACGGACAACGTAGCAACATCTAGAACAATGACCACCTGGCAGGCACCACTGTTGAGGCCCTGAGAGCCCCTGCTGTTCCTGCCATCTCGCAGCAGTGTGGGCAACCAGGACCTGTGCCTGGCCGGATCTGTACACCACTATTAAAGCCACCTGGGTCCCACAGTAAGTCAACTATCTCCAACTGTCACCTAGAACGTAGTACCCATATTAAGAGAACCCAGTCAGATGGTCTGCACTGTAAGGAGTCTGTGTCCAAGGGTGAGGAATGGAGGGAGATTGGGATAAATTGTGGGAGTAGTTACAACCAGCCTACCTAGAGAGTTGCATGCCAGGCAGACAGGGAGCACGAAGTGTGGCTGGCCTGGGTGGAGGAATGCCCTCTGAACACACATGTGCTGGAATGTCTGCTGGGAGGGTTCCAGGTAGGGTTGTTAGTTTGGCTTCACTGGCAGTGCTGGTGGTTTACTTTTGGTGGCGGGTCATTCGAGATGTCTGTGTGTGCACTTTGTCCTCTCACAGCGCCAGCTAGAGCCCAAAATGTCCGTCGGGGTGATGGACAACCTGGAGATGACCTAAACAATGATCTCCTGGTGGGTACCAGTTTTGAGGTCCTGATCGCCCCTGCGGTGCCTGTCACCCGCCATCCATTTGGGCGACCAGGGTGTGTGCCTGCCCAGAAGAGAACACCTATATTGAAGCCGGGGACGTTCCAGTACAAGTCCATGATCTCAGGTGGTCACCGGGAAAGTGGCCGCCACAGTAAGATAACCCCATTAGATGACCTAACATCTATGGAGTCTGTGTCCAAGGGTGAGGAGTTGAGGGAGACTGGGACAAATTTGGGGAGTAGTTACAACCAGCTGACATGGAGAGTTGCATGCCAGACATGCAGGGAGCACCAAGTGTGGCTGGCCTGGAGCGGGGAATGGCCTCTGATCAACTGTCTGCTGGCATGTCTGCAGGGATGGTTTCTGGGATTGGTTTTGAGTGTGGCTTCTCTGGCAGTGCTGGCTGTTTACTTGTGGTGGCGGGTCATTCCAAACATCTGTGTCACTTTCTCCTCTCGCAGCTCCAGAGCAAAACCAAAATCACCGGCTTGACAACGGACCACCTAACAACATCTCGAAAAATGACCACCCGGCAGGCACGACTGTTGAGGCCCTGAGAGCCCCTGCTCTTCCTGCCATCTCGCAGCAGTGTGGGCAACCAGGACCTGTGCCTGGCCGGATCTGTACACCACTATTGAAGCCACCTGGGTCCCACTGTAAGTCAACTATCTCCAACTGTCACCTAGAACGTAGTACCCATATTAAGAGAACCCAGTCAGATGGCCTGCACTATAAAGAGTCTGTGTCCAACGGTGAGGAATGGAGGGAGATTGGGATAAATTGTGGGAGTAGTTACAACCAGCCTACCTAGAGAGTTGCGTGCCAGGCAGACAGGGAGCACGAAGTGTGGCTGGCCTGGGTGGAGGAATGCCCTCTGAACACACATGTGCTGGAATGTCTGCTGGGAGGGTTCCAGGTAGGGTTGTTAGTTTGGCTTCACTGGCAGTGCTGGTGGTTTACTTTTGGTGGCGGGTCATTCGAGATGTCTGTGTGTGCACTTTGTCCTCTCACAGCGCCAGCTAGAGCCCAAAAGCTCCGTCGGGACGATGGACAACCTGGAGATGACCTAAACAATGATCTCCTGGTGGGTACCAGTTTTGAGGTCCTGATCGCCCCTGCGGTGCCTGCCACCCGCCATCCGTTTGGGCGACCAGGCTGTGTGCCTGCCCAGGAGAGAACACCTATATTGAAGCCGGCGACGTTCCAATACAAGTCGATGAACTCAGGTGGTCACCGGGAAAGTGGCCGCCACAGTAAGAGAACCCCATTAGATGACCTAACATCTATGGAGTCTGTGTCCAAGGCTGAGGAGTTGAGGGAGACTGGGACAAATTTGGGGAGTAGTTACAACCAGCTGACATGGAGAGTTGCATGCCAGACATGCAGGGAGCACCAAGTGTGGCTGGCCTGGAGCGGGGAATGTCCTCTGATCAACTCTCTGCTGGCATGTCTGCAGGGATGGTTTCTGGGATTGGTTTTGAGTGTGGCTTCTCTGGCAGTGCTGGCTGTTTACTTGTGGTGGCGGGTCATTCCAAACGTCTGTGTCACTTTCTCCTCTCTCAGCTCCAGAGCGAACCCAAAATCGCCGGCTGGACAATGGACCTCCTAACAACATCTCGAACAATGACCACCCGGCAGGCACCACTGTTGAGGCCCTGAGAGCCCCTGCTCTTCCTGTCATCTCGCAGCAGTGTGGGCAACCAGGACCTGTGCCTGGCCGGATCTGTACACCACTATTGAAGCCACCTGGGTCCCACTGTAAGTCAACTATCTCCAACTGTCACCTAGAACGTAGTACCCATATTAAGAGAACCCAGTCAGATGGCCTGCACTGTAAGGAGTCTGTGTCCAAGAGTGAGGAATGGAGGGAGATTGGGATAAATTGTGGGAGTAGTTACAACCAGTCTACCTAGAGAGTTGCGTGCCAGGCAGACAGGGAGCACGAAGTGTGGCTGGCCTGGGTGGAGGAATGCCCTCTGAACACACATGTGCTGGAATGTCTGCTGGGAGGGTTCCAGGTAGGGTTGTTAGTTTGGCTTCACTGGCAGTGCTGGTGGTTTACTTTTGGTGGCGGGTCATTCGAGATGTCTGTATGTGCACTTTGTCCTCTCACATCCCCAGATAGAGCCCAAAAGCTCCATCGGGACGATGGACAACCTGGAGATGACCTAAACAATGATCTCCTGGTGGGCACCAGTTTTGAGGCCCTGATCGCCCCTGCGGTGCCTGTCACCCGCCATCCGTTTGGGCGACCAGGGTGTATGCCTGCCCAGAAGAGAACACCTATATTGAAGCCGGGGACGTTCCAGTACAAGTTGATGATCTCAGATGGTCACTGGCAACGTGGGAACCACAGTAAGAGAACCCCATTAGATGACCTAACATCTATGGAGTCTGTGTCCAAGGCTGAGGAGTTGAGGAGACTGGAACAAATTTTGGGAGTAGTTACAACCAGCTGACATGGAGAGATGCATGCCAGACATGCAGGGAGCACCAAGTGTTTGGCCTGGAGCGGGGAATGGCCTCTGATCCACTATCTGCTGGCATGTCTGCCGGGATGGTTTCTGGGATTGGTTTTGAGTGTGGCTTCTCTGGCAGTGCTGGCTGTTTACTTTTGGTGGCGGGTCATTCCAAACGTCTGTGTCACTTTCTCCTCTCGCAGCTCCAGAGCAAACCCAAAATCGCCGGCTTGACAACGGACCACCTAACAACATCTCTAACAATGACCACCCGGCAGGCACCACTGTTGAGGCCCTGAGAGCCCCTGCTCTTCCTGTCATCTCGCAGCAGTGTGGGCAACCAGGACCTGTGCCTGGCCGGATCTGTACACCACTATTGAAGCCACCTGGGTCCCACTGTAAGTCAACTGTCTCCAACTATCACCTAGAACGTAGTACCCATATTAAGAGAACCCAGTCAGATGGCCTGCACTGTCAGGAGTCTGTGTCCAAGGGTGAGGAATGGAGGGAGATTGGGATAAATTGTGGGAGTAGTTACAACCAGCCTACCTAGAGAGTTGCGTGCCAGGCAGACAGGGACCTCAACAGCATACAACTGATCCAGTCAGAAATGAAGGATACACTAATTGAAATAACACACAATTTACAGGGAAACCACAGTAGAGTGATGTAGTCTAAAATTAAATCAATGATATGGAATACAAGGAAGCAAAAAACAACCAATCAGAACAAGATGAAAAAGAAACCAAAAAAGTGAGGATAGCTTCTGGAACAACTTTAAGAGATCTAATATTCACATCATAGTGGTTTCAGAAGAAGTGAATGAGCAAGAAATTGGAAACTATTTGAAAAAATAATAAGTGGGAAGTTCCCTGATTTGGTGAAGGAAATAGACACGCAAGTCCCAGAAGCACAGAGAGTTGTATGCAAAATGCCCACTCTAAGACACGTCATAATTAAAATACCAAAGGTTAAAGATAAAGCAAGACTCTTAAAAGTAAAAAGAGAAAGGGAGAAAGGAGTTTAGTTACCCACAGGGGAATTCCCACTAGACTGTCAGCTAATTTCTCTAAAGAAACTTTGCAGACGAGAAGGTATTGGTAAGAAATATCCGAAGTCATGAAAAGGAGGAATCTACAGCCAAAACTGCTCTACCCAGCAAAGCTATCATTTTGAATTGAAGGGCAGATAAAGAGCCTCGCAGAAAATTAAAAAAAACGAGGGGTTCATAATCACCAAACAATTATTAGAAGAAATGTTAAAGAAACTTCTTTAAGAAAAAGAAGATCAAAACTATGAGCAATAGAAAGGCAAAAAATACAAATTTGTTAACAATTGAATCTAAAAAACAAACGTAGCAAACAAGGAGAGCAGAGATTGAATTAAGGATCCAGATAACGTTCTGGTGGTTGCCAGATGTGAGGGGGGTTTGAGGGAATGCGTGAAGAGGTAGGGGATTAAGAAATACAAATAAGTAGTGACAGAGTAACCATGGGGCTGTAAATGACCGTGTAGAACATGGAGTAGACAAAGAACTTGTGCATGACCCATGGACATGAACAGTGGTTAGGGACTGCCTGAGGAAGTGTGGAGTGTTGGATAGAGAGGATGTAAAGTGGGAAAAACCAGAACGACTGTAATAGCCTAATTAATAAAATACAATTTAAAAAATATCAAAAATAAAACTTATTTATAATTTATAATAAATTGTAATAATAAATCACACCAAAAGAAAATAAAGAAAAATCAAAGTAAGAAAAAGTTATAGGGGTGGAAGAAAACAAATTCTGGTAGGAGAGGCTGTACAGGTTTAACAAGTGGCTCTAGATGTGGCCCTGAGACATTTCTAAGACACAGCTCTGCTGCTGCTGTTGCTAAAACCAGAGCAGGTACAAGAGAGGGATATTCAGGCAGGGCCCCTGGACTTATCAGGAAGTAAAGTCACGTCTCTTGTCTGAGTAGTCCCTCAGGGTAGGGGACCCAGGCAGTGACCTCACTTCTTGAAGTCATAGACCAAAAGAACTTGTAACCCCGGTAGCGAGACAGCAAAATTCTAAAGCTGCCCCTAGCTGACTCACTTTGGCTACAGAGTTGGGACAGACAACATGTCCCTTTGTTGTCTCCCAAGTCCTTGACGCCAAAACCCCAAAAAGGCAGGAATATGAGTTTGGACCGCCGCTGCCACCGCAGGATCGAAACTCAGCATAGAAGGCTTTGGCCTGTTTCAAAGAAGAACTCACAGGTAACACAGAAACGCTCAGGGTGGTTTTCTTTGGGCCAGGCCACCACTCAGATCCCACCTGGGCTGATCTATGTCAACCTCGTGTGTGTGTAAGTGTGTGTGTGTGTGTGTGTGTGTGTGTGTGTGTGTGTGTGTTGTTGTGGAGCAAGTGCGAGAACCAAATGGTTGGAGACAATCAAATTAGAATTTAAAGAGCCTTTATTAGCTGGCTAGCGACTGCCCACCCGTCCACAACCCGGACTTAGGTGGACAGCCCCGACGTTAGGGATTGGGGGATTTATAAAGCATTTCGGGTGCATGAACTTGGACAGAGATACAGCTTGTACAGACAAAAATTTTCCACTATTTTCCAGGTCATTGCTCAAAGGAATAGGTCACTGCTCAAAGGAATAACAGTTAGGTTAAGTTCCTTGTTCTGCTTGGTCGGAACATGCAACTGAGGGGGTCTGGTTCCCGAGACCCAGGTTCAACTGATTACCCTACTGGCTGGACATCTAAGAAATACCCTTTAACATTCCCCACTGGTTTTATTTGGGGGTTCAAATCCTTGAGTCCTAGGTGTTTAAAGGATGATATTGTGACCTTAGGACCAAAACTCTTCTAGGCCCTTATGGAATGAAGCCCCTGTATAATTCCCCTTCTTAGACTTAAGACCCTTTATTTTAAAGAGGACAATGGGCCAAGGTCTCGTGCTTTTCTAGCTGCTTCAAGCTGAACATGGTCGTCGTCCTACCTACCCTTGGGTCTAGGGCTTTCTAATAAGAGTGGGGGTGGAGGGGAGGGTGGCCTTCCCACATGGCCAGCTGCTCTTATCTCATTTTAAAAATGCAGCACATAAATTTCAATTCTTTATAAAATAAAGGATATATAATATAAATAAAAAACTAATATTTGAAGACTACTAATAATTAGGTTTCCCTTATATTAGTTGTTTTTCAAAATAATAATTTCTGTATATATCCTATGAAATAAAAATTCAGTGTATGCTTAACTTCATAAATTTTTATTTTTGGAATTAAAATTCTAATAATTATATTATTTTCATCTTAGAATGTTTGATAGAAAACTCTCATATAACACCTGTTTAATATTTTGCTACTAATTACTCTCTGGGAAACTCTTTTCCCAGTGCCTTCTTATACCTTGAAATATCTAAAACACCTTGTTAGTGTTGGTAGATTTAGAAAACAATGATACAGGACACCCAGTTTTATTTGAACTTCACATAAACCACAAATCAAATTTTTAATACAAATATAGCATAGTAGTTCAATACTTGGGACATAGTTATGCCTAAAATTATAACTTATTTGAAATTCAGAACAATTAGGTGGCCTCCATTTTATCTGATAACCATACATCTGGTATTCTTTCTAAAAAGGAACCTTCATTTTAGCTAGAGTGTCCTTGAAAATTATAACCTAACAAGTCATGGCTAGAAAAGCAGTACCCATTTCATTGTACAGCTACATCAGGGTTTCATAATCATATTACAATAGTTAAAAAGTTAGTATTTTCCACTGTCTAATTTCTGTAATCTTCTTAGTTTAAAGCACATAAACAACTAATGAGAAATTTTGTTTTTCTATTGGAATTGTCTTTTAAAAAACAACAAAAAGTTTGATTCATCAATTTACAGAAATTTCTTTGTGTTAAAATTCTATATTCTCCTAAGTCATTTTCTCAAAAATAAAACTCTGTTATACTTTACACTTGTTATAACTTAATAGGAAGATAGGATATAAAAACTTGAAAGTAAGTGTTTGTTTATTTTTAGAAATTATGTTTTTTTCTTTACTATTTTATCTTCAGTACCTGCTTGCCTACTCAGAGTTCTTAGTCTGTTAATAATGTGGGAATTTTTGTCTGCTTAGGTGGTATGTGCATTAAGGTTGAAACAAAAAATGAAGACTTTGCTATTTTTCTTTGTTTTTTTTTTTTCTTGTCTTTTCTCTGACTACCCACCATCATGAAATGAAGGTTTTAAAAGTTTTAAGTTATGTGCTTGAAATTATGTATAAATTCAAAGAAAGGCATGCCACCAGTTGGTTTGTCTGGTAGAGGACTATTAAGATTGGGCCGTCATCCTTGCTTTAATATGATAGACCTAACATTTTGTCTTTCTCTTAACAATATAGAAGCAAGGGACTCTCAACAAAGAGAGCATACATGACATCTACACAGATGAAAAAAGTGATACACCTGAGTGTTTTGAAATGCTGTTTTGTAACATATCAGAGACCCTGTGTATATGCATATATGGAATATAATATGCCTGGTGCTTAACTATATGGCCAACATGCTACCATAGGGAATGTCTATTTCAGGTGAATCCCTTCTTTCAAGCATCCTAGAGCATACAACTCCTCTTAACTGCTGAGCACTTAGGTGCCAAGACTAGATTGTTTTACTTATGCTACTGCAATATCTTTTAACTCTAAAATATATTGAGAAATAAAAAGGAAAAAATATCTCTCAATTTATCAGGTCGCTTTACTAATTTCTCTTCTAATTGGTATAAAATGATGTAGTTACAGAGAGATTAAAAATCCTGAAGACATCATTTCTTAATCTGATTTGACTTTAATAAGTCCACTTACACTCCTTGTAAGGAAGTATTTAATACTTATATACATATTTATACACACACATAACTATAAGTATGCATATTTACGTACTTATTCAAGAATTCCATTTAATTATTGCTCTACTTTAAAAAAAAGTCATGATTTTTTGGTTCCATTCATTCATTTAGCAATTTTTGTTTTATGCAACCATTCCACTGGATTCCTATTCATCAATTTTATCTCAAGATACTGAAAAAAAATGTTCATGTATCAAAAGTAGTGTAGGGGCTGTATTGGAGTCTTGTAGATATTGTAATAAATTACAACAAACACAATGGCATGAAACAACAGAAATATATTCTCACACATTCCTGGAGGCCAGAGTCCTAATCAAGGTATCACCAGGACAACACTTCTTCTAAAGCTCTACAAGAGAATCCTTTTTCTTGTTTCTTTCCATATTGTGGGACAGCATTTCTGGGCTTGTGGCCAGATCACTCATTTCTACCTCTACCTTCACTTTGCCATCTCCTTTGGGTGGCTGTCTAATCTCCCTCTGCTTTCCCTTATAAATATACTTGTAAATATACTTGTAAGCATTGAGGGCACACAGGATCATCCAGAGTCATCTAAAGATCTCTACCAGAGTCAAATTGCCAAACACTAGTTTCCTAAATAAGGTAACACAAAATCAAGGGATTATTATGTGAACATATTTATGAGAACATTGGTCATCCTACTACAGGGACCTGGTTAAATCTAAGACTATAAGCAAGCATCATTCAACTAAGCAATAAATAACATGTGACTTTTGGCTTTTATCCAAGGGAGTTCTCATGACAGAACACTAATGGTTCTTTGACATGTACTTTATATGGCCCACTCAAGTGAGGATTGAATGGTTTGTAAATACTAACTGGGGTCTTTTGCAGGACGTGGGTACTGGTGATTGATAAAACTGTCAAGAAGTTGAGAATCTGTGAAAACTAACTAGGTCTACTTAGAAAACTAATGTGTTGCACATCAACTCCTTTCTCACCTTTTCTTCACTTCTACTTTCTGACTCATTGAAAATCTGTAACTCTTCTTGAAAATTAGAGTTTTGGAAAAATTGGCTCCTACTGCATCTGACTCCTGTGAGTAAGAAACAAATCCTGAACTCTGATTAAGGTTTAATATTTGATGGAAATAATAAAATGCTTTTATCCTACTATATGAATAAGACCTTACAAAATTTCTATCAGATTGAATGAAGGTTGCTAATAACATATTTCATTAAAAAAAACAAATACAAATATTTTGCGTGGTAATGAACATACATGACTGCTTTATAGTAATAACCCTTCAAAGGAAGACTATATTATTTCTTACATTACATTTAACAAATAGTTTTGGAAAATATGTCCTAATGAACATATTTGAACTTATCTATGAACAATGATAATTTTTGAATATTCCAGACTTAGTGTTTAGGATCCAAAACATTAACAGAGATTGAAAATTTATAAGGATATGGCATACATGCTCACTCACAGAAACAGTGGAATTATTTTCATGACTAATACTTTTGGATCAATTCAGTTCAATTTCTCTTTTAATGACTTTATTGATAGCTCTAGTTGACTTGGTTACGCATGATTATAAAACAGAAAAAAAATGGGCAAGTTATTTCACATTTTGCAACAATTTTCTAGGTTCATCATGGGCTAATTTTCCTACAATCTTCAGTTTATATTGAACATAGGTTTTATTGAAAATTTTTGAATGTGGCATTTTTGTTTTTATTTTATACATTATCCATATACACATTATTCATTTAAAATAAATTTATTTAACAGAACTACCTCTTCGATGTAGTCAGGCATGTTCAATATGGACTATGTCCATTCAAAATAATTTTACAGACCATGTGAGTAAGGCCATAATTAAGACACAAATTAACATAAGGGACCACAACCATCTCTTTATTAAGAGAGAGATTGAAAGTACCCATAGGATACATTATTTGGTCTGAGAAGTTTTATATTCTGGTTTTCTTTTTCATTGTGGAAATTCTACTCTCATTGTTGGTAACTAAGATAAACTCAACAATATTTTGCTTCATAAAGTGAGAGAAATTCATTATAAATGTACAGATGTATCTTGAAGAACCTGTAAGATAACCTGCTTACAGATGGATTCCCCTGGTGTCTCCTCTGCTGGGCTATCCATGCCACCCAGATCACATCTGCTGCCTTTGCCTCCTCAGCCTTCCCTCTCTTGCCAGAGCCTGTTTGGAATGACATGTATTCTTATCAGTCATATTCTCTCTACATTTCTTGCGAATCCACTTTCTTCATTTCAAATAGACATATAAGCAAAAACAGGTTTCATCTTGTAGTACAGACACCCAAAGGGGAAAAGTAGCTATACCCAGATAATGATTACCAGGGATTTTGTGGTGACACTTGACTGAGCTTCCTATCCTTGCACATTTTCAATATGGTCATATGGACAGGGTCTCATGACTTCGAGATGGTATCTCCATAATGATCACGTGGGTCAAGTGAAAGAGGGGTTGTTCTGGAAGGAACGTTGCTAGGCAGACATCCTCATATGTGCCCACCATTCTACTGATCAACACCACTGCTGTTAGTTTCTAAGATCTTGGCTCATAAACAGCCAAACTATGTCACACCTACTCTTATTGTTCCTTGGGATTTATTCTCAGATGCAAGTTTGATACAGTATCTACACATCAATAAATGTGATACACCGCATCAGCAAAATGAAGCATGAAAGTCAAATGATCATTTCAATAATAACGC
This sequence comes from Furipterus horrens, assembly GCF_987537825.1. Classification (NCBI taxonomy): domain Eukaryota; kingdom Metazoa; phylum Chordata; class Mammalia; order Chiroptera; family Furipteridae; genus Furipterus; species Furipterus horrens. The sequence continues at coordinate 294,514 of NW_028327206.1, read as the reverse complement.
AAAAAAGCATTTGTAAAATCAAGCACCAATTTAAGTTAAAAATTCTCAGAAAAGTAAGAATAGAGTGGACATACTTCAACATAATAAAGGCCATATATGACAAACCCACAGCTAACATCATACTCAATAGGCAAAATCTAAAAGTGCTTCCCTTAAGATCAGGAACAAGATAGGGATATCCATTTTCATCACTCTTATTCAGCATAGAAGTCATAGCCATAGGAATTAGAAAGGGAGAAATAACAGGCATCCAAATGGAATAGAAGAGGTAAACCTCATTATTTGCCCATTATATAATACTTTGTTTAGAGAAGCCTAAAAATTACACCTAGTAACTACTAGAACTGATAAATGGATTCAGTAAAGTACCAGGATAAAAAAATTAAATCTATTGCAATTTTATATTCCAATAATGAACTCTCAGAAAGGGAAACTAAGAACGCAATCCCATTTACAATTGTATCCACAACGATAAAATATTAGGAATAACTTTAACCAAGTATGTAAAAACCTCTACTCAGAAATTTATAAGACACCAAAGAAAGAAATTGAAGAAGATACAAATAAGTGGAAGTCTTTCATGTGTTGATAGATAGGAAAAATTAACATCAAAAAAAGGTCTGATTTCAAACTTTCCTTTTTGTTAAGTATATTTTATTATGTTGTTACAGTAGTTCCAATTTTTCCCCTTCTCTCTCCTCCACCCAGTACCCTCTTTTCATCCAGCAAACCCACCCCACCAGGTTCATGTCCATGGGTTGTGCATATAAGTTCTTTGGCTTCACCCTTTCCTATGTTATTCTTAATTTCCCCTGTTTATTTTGTACCAACCAATTATGCTTCTTAATCCCTGTACTATGTCCCCATTTCTCTCCCTCCCCACTCCCAGCTGATAACCCTCCAAATGATCCCCATACCTTTGATTCTGTTCCTATTCTGGTTTGCTTAGTTGGATTCTGTTTTTATTTTTTAGATTCAGTTGTTAATAGTTTTGAGTTTGTTGTCATTTTACTGTTCATAGTTTTGATCTTCTTTTTCCTTAGTAAGTCTCTTTGACATTTCATATAATAGTGGCTTGGTGACGATGAAGTCCTTTAGCTTTACCTTGTCTGGGAAGCACTTCATCTAAATGATAGTTTTGCTGGATAGAGTAATTCTGGTTGCAGGTTGCCTTTCATCACATTGAATACTGCTTTCCAGTCCCTTCCTGCCTGCAAAGTGTCCTCTGATAAATCGGCTGATAGTCCTATAGGCATTCTCCTGTAGGCAACTCTCCACCTCCCTCTTGCTGCCCCCAGGACTCTGTCTTTATCTTTCACCTTTGGCATCTCAGTCATGATGCATCCTGGTGTGGTCCCCTCTGAGTCCACCTCACCCGGGACCCTGTGTGCTCCCCAAACCTGTATGTCCATGTCCTTCACAAAATTTGGGAAGTTTTCCTCATTATTTTCAATTCTTGCTTCCTCATTCTGCACTGTTTTTTTTTTTGTTTGTTTTTTTTTCCCCTTATATTCCAAATCATTGATTTGAATCCCAGTTTTCTGGCCTTCACCACTGGTTTTGTGTGCATTTTCCTTCATTTCACTTAGAATAGCCTTCACTTCTTCTCTTATGTGCTTTCCATGCATACTCAAGCATGTCTGTCAAGCCTGTGAGCATCTTTATCAATAGTGTTTGAATTCTGTGTCTCTTAGGTTGTCTATCTCCTCATCTGTTGGGTTGTCTATCTCCTCCTCTCTTAGTTCTTCCACTGGAACCTTGATCTCTTCCCCCCTTTGAGCCTTACTTCTCTGTCTCCTCATTCTGACAGGCTCCTGTGTTTGTTTGCCTCCATGTTGCAGGTAGAGCTGTCGCTCCTGTTGTGTTGTAAGGGGTGGAGCCTTAGGGATTCATCAGTACAGGGCGACCTGTTTCACCACGTTGTGGTGCTGTATGTGGGGGAGGTGTCTGAGAGGGAACAATGCTGCCTGCCTAGCACTCACCCCTTATCCAGGCACCTCTCCCACTTCTGCACTGCACTGGCACTCTTCTAGCTGCTGCCCTGGCCATCGTTCCCAGAGTGAGTGGGTCTGCGGACATTCTAGGATTGTGAGGGCCCTTTAAACAAGAAGACTCTGCTGCGAGACTGGCAGTTTCTGCCTCCACCCCAACCCCCACTCATCTGCACAGTCAAAAGCAATGAAGCTTGATTTTCCCCTGTGCTGGAACCATGAGCTGCGAGGTCCAGTGAGGAGCTGGGAACACTCCCCAGATGTCCCTCCTACCTTTAAAATGTGTGACTGCACTTTCTGATGGCCTGTCACTGCCCCCATTGTTGCTGCCACCACACTGCGTTCTCTCCACCCCGGCTCCACCCCTCCTACCTGTCTGGATGAGTATTTCTTCTTTATATCTTTGTTTGCTGGACTTCCATGCAGTTTGATTTTCTGGAACTTCTGGTTATTTCTAGTTTTGAGGTAGTTGTATTTCTTCTTAGTTGTGGAGGGAGTTGCAGCATGTCTGTCTACACCTCCATCTTGGCTGGAAGTCTCTCAATCTTTCTAAGAACCCATTTCATTATTCTTTAAGATTATTTTTATTATGAGTTCATCTGTAACTCGCCATGATTTATTTTATTTCTTTCTCTTTATGTAGCTATAGATATGTATAATTATTCGTTTATATTTTTAATTAGTATTATAAATGTGTGTTTTGTAAGCTAATACATATTAAAGACATGGCCTATCACTGTGTATTACATAGGTATTTTATTCGCTTCTCTACTTGATTCACATGTGTTCTCTGAGTCTGTTCCTTCAGCATCTCTTGAGGATATGTGTGATCTTAAAACCCTGGTAAGTATTGATTTGACCAGAGCTAGATCATCACTATAGCAGGGCCAACCTGATTCTTTATTGAGTACAGGGAAAAAAGGCAGATGAAATGACTATGTATTGAGAGAAAATAGGAAAGAAGTAGGAATTCATTCAGTCCTGGAGAAAAGAGAAAGAAGACAGAGTGAAATGGAGAGAGAGAGTCATTGAAAGAGAGAGTGAGAACCGTCACTGCTTCTTGTAGAATTTCTCAATCCTTTTCCTAGTCCCTCCTGTACCATGAAATATCTGAAGCACCTTGTTATGTGGTATGTCATCTGTTATTGATTTGTGGATTCATACAACCATGCACCCCCGGAATATATCCCTCTTAGGGTGTATAATTTTTAAATGTGTTTCTGTAACACAATACTAATATTTTGTTGAGGATTTGAACATCTACTAGGGGGACACCAACAGATGTAATTATCTTTTGGCAGGAAGACCCCTTATGTTACAGGTTTCTTTCACTACGGGAGTGTTCTAGGAACCCATCTATATCCGTGTACCAGCTGGCATTGTTGTTAGAGGCTGAATTCGGTTTCAGGAAAAAAACAATTTTGAAGGCCTTTCGATTTTTTTCTCCCATCTCATGATATGTGGTTTACGTGCACACCAGCCCACACTGTGCTGAGTGGTCAGCAGTTTTTGACCAAAACAGCATGACCCCTGTTCCACCTTTCATATTCACTTGATTTCAACCTGAGAGACTTTTCTTTGTTTCCCTGGATGAGCAAAAATCCTCAAATGGAAATATGTTACCAGTGTGGAAGACATGAGACAAAAAATGACAGAAGCATTAAAGACATCAAAATGGATGAGTTCAAAAACTTTGTTGAGCAGCAGATAATACATCTTGATACGTGTATTACATCAAATAGAATGTACTTTGAAGGTGACTGAAGGTGAAATGTGTAAGAATAAATACACAACTTTTAGAAATAAATTCTTGTATTTTGGGGTCCCCCCTCGTTGGTTCATTAGAAATATTTCCCTGTAATATTTTTATTTCTAGTGACTTCATATTATTTTAGAATTAGGATAATGCTGGCCTTGTAACATGAGCTTGGGGTCATCTGTCTTTGTAAATATTTTGGAATAGTCTTGACTGGGTCAAGTCCTGGATCACACTTAGCAAACTAGTTTCAGCTACAAGATTACGCACACATGTACTTAAAGGACTTCTTTTGTATTATATCTGTTCTGTAATATAATGGCAATTCCTTTAAGAATGACAAAAATGCTTTGTTAGATTAAAAAAATATGTGTGAGCAGACAAAAAACTCACCTATTATAAGAGTCCATTCATAGAAAATATCCAGAATAGGTAAAGGGTAAGAGACAGATAGTTATGGTTGGAAAGAATGAGGAGTTAGTATTTTGGGGGCAGAGTTTTCTTTTGGGGTGATGTACACCTGCAACTAGATAGTGGTGATGATGCTTGCACCACATGAGTAATGTACGTCATGCTCAGGAATGGCACAATTTAAAATATGACTTTCAATCAAGATGACAGCACAGGCAGACATGACTTGCCTCTTCACACAAGCACAACAAAATTACAACTAAAATATAGAACAACCATCACTCGGAGCCATCAGAAATCAAGTTGAAAGGAAGTCTGACAGCTACACAGTTAAAGAAACCGCAGCCATCCAGACTGGTAGGAGGGGCACAGAGACCCCTCAATGACGGGTGGTGGATAAAAACCAGGGAGGGATATCTCAGGAGTGAGGAGTCCCAGCTCTACACCAGGACCCCCAGCCCAGTGTGCCAGGGCCAGGGAACTAAGACCCCATAAGTTCTGGCTGTAGAAACCAATAAGAATTGAGTTGGTGGAAGAAACTTCAAGCATTTCCTCTTAAAGAATGCACACATAGACTAACTTACTGGGACTCGCTTCCTCTGGGCTCCAGCACCGCAGTCGCGGCTTGAAAGGCACCATTGATATACAGGGAGAAACTGAGTTGTCTAGCATCAGGGTGAGCAGAGGTCATGATCCATTTTCTGGGCCCTCCACGCACAGGGCCAGTGGGCTGGTGCCGTATCAGAGATTCCAACCTGGCTAACATTGTTAGATCTGCTTTCAAGATCCCCAGAGACTCTGCCCAGCATAAATTATGGGCCCACCCAAGCTGATTTTTGATATGAATGGTTGGTCTTGGCATATGCTTGACAATTTCCTAAATCATCTCAAACAAGCAAGAGCTGGCCTCAGTGAGCCCCAGGCCTCCCACTAGCAGCAGCCAGCCTAGATTCACAGTTTGGTTTGCCTGGGAATTTCCAAGCCCAGGACAAGTATCAACCATCTCATATTGTTTTATAGCTCAGGGAGGGCCTGGGAAAAACACAGGTGAGGACTTAACTTGGCCTGCACCCCCCAGGAAGTCCCAGGGCCAGTGTACCCAGTGGAGAGCTACAGACCATGTTGGAGCACCACCACCCTGCCCTTGCACACCTGATCCCCCATAGAGGGCAGATGTTGGTGTTAAGTTGTCACAGTCGATCCTTGCAGTGGACTGGCCTTCATAAATCTCTCCCATTGATCCATCAACAGCAAACAAGTTTCAACTACAAGAGGAGGTTGTACTCGGTGCACACAAAGGGCATACCTTGAGGACCAAGCTTGGGGATAGGGGAGGCTGTGCCACTGGACCCAACAGGACACCTACACATTTGGCCACACTACCCAAACAGGGAATCATAGTAGCTACCTAATCCATGGAAACAAATGCAGGGAGGCTGTGAAAATGAGGAGACAAAAACAAAAAACAAAAAACATTGTCCCAAAAAGAACAGAGCAAAACTCCAGAAAAAAGAGCTAAATTAAATGGAAATAAACAATCTATAGATGCAGAGTTCAAAACACTTGTTATAATGATGCTCAAGGAACATAGTGAGGACCTCAACAGCACACAAATGATCCAGTCAGAAATGAAGGATACACTAATTGAAATAACACACAATTTACAGGGAAACCACAGTAGAGTGATGTAGCCTAAAATTAAATCAATGATATGGAATACAAGGAAGCAAAAAACAACCAATCAGAACAAGATGAAAAAGAAACCAAAAAAGTGAGGATAGCTTCTGGAACAACTTTAAGAGATCTAATATTCACATCATAGTGGTTTCAGAAGAAGAGAATGAGCAAGAAATTGGAAACTATTTGAAAAAAAATAATAAGTGGGAAGTTCCCTGATTTGGTGAAGGAAATAGACACGCAAGTCCCAGAAGCACAGAGAGTTGTATGCAAAGTGCCCACTCTAAGACACGTCATAATTAAAATACCAAAGGTTAAAGATAAAGCAAGACTCTTAAAAGTAAAAAGAGAGAGGGAGAAAGGAGTTTAGTTACCCACAGGGGAATTCCCACTAGACTGTCAGCTAATTTCTCTAAAGAAACTTTGCAGACGAGAAGGTATTGGTAAGAAATATCCGAAGTCATGAAAAGGAGGAATCTACAGCCAAAACTGCTCTACCCAGCAAAGCTATCATTTTGAATTGAAGGGCAGATAAAGAGCCTTGCAGAAAATTAAAAAAAACGAGGGGTTCATAATCACCAAACAATTATTAGAAGAAATGTTAAAGAAACTTCTTTAAGAAAAAGAAGATCAAAACTATGAGCAATAGAAAGGCAAAAAATACAAATTTGTTAACAATTGAATCTAAAAAACAAACGTAGCAAACAAGGAGAGCAGAGATTGAATTAAGGATCCAGATAACGTTCTGGTGGTTGCCAGATGTGAGGGGGGTTTGAGGGAATGCGTGAAGAGGTAGGGGATTAAGAAATACAAATAAGTAGTGACAGAGTAACCATGGGGCTGTAAATGACCGTGTAGAACATGGAGTAGACAAAGAACTTGTGCATGACCCATGGACATGAACAGTGGTTAGGGACTGCCTGAGGAAGTGTGGAGTGTTGGATAGAGAGGATGTAAAGTGGGAAAAACCAGAACGACTGTAATAGCCTAATTAATAAAATACAATTTAAAAAATATCAAAAATAAAACTTATTTATAATTTATAATAAATTGTAATAATAAATCACACCAAAAGAAAATAAAGAAAAATCAAAGTAAGAAAAAGTTATAGGGGTGGAAGAAAACAAATTCTGGTAGGAGAGGCTGTACAGGTTTAACAAGTGGCTCTAGATGTGGCCCTGAGACATTTCTAAGACACAGCTCTGCTGCTGCTGTTGCTAAAACCAGAGCAGGTACAAGAGAGGGATATTCAGGCAGGGTCCCTGGACTTATCAGGAAGTAAAGTCACGTCTCTTGTCTGAGTAGTCCCTCAGGGTAGGGGACCCAGGCAGTGACCTCACTTCTTGAAGTCATAGACCAAAAACTTGTAACCCCGGTAGCGAGACAGCAAAATTCTAAAGCTGCCCCTAGCTGACTCACTTTGGCTACAGAGTTGGGACAGACAACATGTCCCTTTGTTGTCTCCCAATTCGCCAAAAGCTCAAAAAGGCAGGAATATGAGTTTGGACCGCCGCTGCCACCGCAGGATCGAAACTCAGCATAGAAGGCTTTGGCCTGTTTCAAAGAAGAACTCACAGGTAACACAGAAACGCTCAGGGTGGTTTTCTTTGGGCCAGGCCACCACTCAGATCCCACCTGGGCTGATCTATGTCAACCTCGTGTGTGTGTAAGTGTGTGTGTGTGTGTGTGTGTGTGTGTTGTTGTGGAGCAAGTGCGAGAACCAAATGGTTGGAGACAATCAAATTAGAATTTAAAGAGCCTTTATTAGCTGGCTAGCGACTGCCCACCCGTCCACAACCCGGACTTAGGTGGACAGCCCCGACGTTAGGGATTGGGGGATTTATAAAGCATTTCGGGTGCATGAACTTGGACAGAGATACAGCTTGTACAGACAAAAATTTTCCACTATTTTCCAGGTCATTGCTCAAAGGAATAGGTCACTGCTCAAAGGAATAACAGTTAGGTTAAGTTCCTTGTTCTGCTTGGTCAGAACATGCAACTGAGGGGGTCTGGTTCCCGAGACCCAGGTTCAACTGATTACCCTACTGGCTGGACATCTAAGAAATACCCTTTAACATTCCCCACTGGTTTTATTTGGGGGTTCAAATCCTTGAGTCCTAGGTGTTTAAAGGATGATATTGTGACCTTAGGACCAAAACTCTTCTAGGCCCTTATGGAATGAAGCCCCTGTATAATTCCCCTTCTTAGACTTAAGACCCTTTATTTTATAGAGGACAATGGGCCAAGGTCTCGTGCTTTTCTAGCTGCTTCAAGCTGAACATGGTCGTCGTCCTACCTACCCTTGAGTCTAGGGCTTTCTAATAAGAGTGGGGGTGGAGGGGAGGGTGGCCTTCCCACATGGCCAGCTGCTCTTATCTCATTTTAAAAATGCAGCACATAAATTTCAATTCTTTATAAGATAAAGGATATATAATATAAATAAAAAACTAATATTTGAAGACTACTAATAATTAGGTTTCCCTTATATTAGTTGTTTTTCAAAATAATAATTTCTGTATATATCCTATGAAATAAAAATTCAGTGTATGCTTAACTTCATAAATTTTTATTTTTGGAATTAAAATTCTGATAATTATATTATTTTCATCTTAGAATGTTTGATAGAAAACTCTCATATAACACCTGTTTAATATTTTGCTACTAATTACTCTCTGGGAAACTCTTTTCCCAGTGCCTTCTTATACCTTGAAATATCTAAAACACCTTGTTAGTGTTGGTAGATTTAGAAAACAATGATACAGGACACCCAGTTTTATTTGAACTTCACATAAACCACAAATCAAATTTTTAATACAAATATAGCATAGTAGTTCAATACTTGGGACATAGTTATGCCTAAAATTATAACTTATTTGAAATTCAGAACAATTAGGTGGCCTCCATTTTATCTGATAACCATACATCTGGTATTCTTTCTAAAAAGGAACCTTCATTTTAGCTAGAGTGTCCTTGAAAATTATAACCTAACAAGTCATGGCTAGAAAAGCAGTACCCATTTCATTGTACAGCTACATCAGGGTTTCATAATCATATTACAATAGTTAAAAAGTTAGTATTTTCCACTGTCTAATTTCTGTAATCTTCTTAGTTTAAAGCACATAAACAACTAATGAGAAATTTTGTTTTTCTATTGGAATTGTCTTTTAAAAAACAACAAAAAGTTTGATTCATCAATTTACAGAAATTTCTTTGTGTTAAAATTCTATATTCTCCTAAGTCATTTTCTCAAAAATAAAACTCTGTTATACTTTACACTTGTTATAACTTAATAGGAAGATAGGATATAAAAACTTGAAAGTAAGTGTTTGTTTATTTTTAGAAATTATGTTTTTTTCTTTACTATTTTATCTTCAGTACCTGCTTGCCTACTCAGAGTTCTTAGTCTGTTAATAATGTGGGAATTTTTGTCTGCTTAGGTGGTATGTGCATTAAGGTTGAAACAAAAAATGAAGACTTTGCTATTTTTCTTTGTTTTTTTTTTTCTTGTCTTTTCTCTGACTACCCACCATCATGAAATGAAGGTTTTAAAAGTTTTAAGTTATGTGCTTGAAATTATGTATAAATTCAAAGAAAGGCATGCCACCAGTTGGTTTGTCTGGTAGAGGACTATTAAGATTGGGCCGTCATCCTTGCTTTAATATGATAGACCTAACATTTTGTCTTTCTCTTAACAATATAGAAGCAAGGGACTCTCAACAAAGAGAGCATACATGACATCTACACAGATGAAAAAAGTGATACACCTGAGTGTTTTGAAATGCTGTTTTGTAACATATCAGAGACCCTGTGTATATGCATATATGGAATATAATATGCCTGGTGCTTAACTATATGGCCAACATGCTACCATAGGGAATGTCTATTTCAGGTGAATCCCTTCTTTCAAGCATCCTAGAGCATACAACTCCTCTTAACTGCTGAGCACTTAGGTGCCAAGACTAGATTGTTTTACTTATGCTACTGCAATATCTTTTAACTCTAAAATATATTGAGAAATAAAAAGGAAAAAATATCTCTCAATTTATCAGGTCGCTTTACTAATTTCTCTTCTAATTGGTATAAAATGATGTAGTTACAGAGAGATTAAAAATCCTGAAGACATCATTTCTTAATCTGATTTGACTTTAATAAGTCCACTTACACTCCTTGTAAGGAAGTATTTAATACTTATATACATATTTATACACACACATAACTATAAGTATGCATATTTACGTACTTATTCAAGAATTCCATTTAATTATTGCTCTACTTTAAAAAAAAGTCATGATTTTTTGGTTCCATTCATTCATTTAGCAATTTTTGTTTTATGCAACCATTCCACTGGATTCCTATTCATCAATTTTATCTCAAGATACTGAAAAAAAATGTTCATGTATCAAAAGTAGTGTAGGGGCTGTATTGGAGTCTTGTAGATATTGTAATAAGTTACAACAAACACAATGGCATGAAACAACAGAAATATATTCTCACACATTCCTGGAGGCCAGAGTCCTAATCAAGGTATCACCAGGACAACACTTCTTCTAAAGCTCTACAAGAGAATCCTTTTTCTTGTTTCTTTCCATATTGTGGGACAGCATTTCTGGGCTTGTGGCCAGATCACTCATTTCTACCTCTACCTTCACTTTGCCATCTCCTTTGGGTGGCTGTCTAATCTCCCTCTGCTTTCCCTTATACATATACTTGTAAGTATACTTGTAAGCATTGAGGGCACACAGGATCATCCAGAGTCATCTAAAGATCTCTACCAGAGTCAAATTGCCAAACACTAGTTTCCTAAATAAGGTAACACAAAATCAAGGGATTATTATGTGAACATATTTATGAGAACATTGGGTTATCCTACTACAGGGACCTGGTTAAATCTAAGACTATAAGCAAGCATCATTCAACTAAGCAATAAATAACATGTGACTTTTGGCTTTTATCCAAGGGAGTTCTCATGACAGAACACTAATGGTTCTTTGACATGTACTTTATATGGCCCACTCAAGTGAGGATTGAATGGTTTGTAAATACTAACTGGGGTCTTTTGCAGGACCTGGGTACTGGTGATTGATAAAACTGTCAAGAAGTTGAGAATCTGTGAAAACTAACTAGGTCTTCTTAGAAAACTAATGTGTTGCACATCAACTCCTTTCTCACCTTTTCTTCACTTCTACTTTCTGACTCATTGAAAATCTGTAACTCTTCTTGAAAATTAGAGTTTTGGAAAAATTGGCTCCTACTGCATCTGACTCCTGTGAGTAAGAAACAAATCCTGAACTCTGATTAAGGTTTAATATTTGATGGAAATAATAAAATGCTTTTATCCTACTATATGAATAAGACCTTACAAAATTTCTATCAGATTGAATGAAGGTTGCTAATAACATATTTCATTAAAAAAAACAAATACAAATATTTTGCGTGGTAATGAACATACATGACTGCTTTATAGTAATAACCCTTCAAAGGAAGACTATATTATTTCTTACATTACATTTAACAAATAGTTTTGGAAAATATGTCCTAATGAACATATTTGAACTTATCTATGAACAATGATAATTTTTGAATATTCCAGACTTAGTGTTTAGGATCCAAAACATTAACAGAGATTGAAAATTTATAAGGATATGGCATACATGCTCACTCACAGAAACAGTGGAATTATTTTCATGACTAATACTTTTGGATCAATTCAGTTCAATTTCTCTTTTAATGACTTTATTGATAGCTCTAGTTGACTTGGTTACGCATGATTATAAAACAGAAAAAAAATGGGCAAGTTATTTCACATTTTGCAACAATTTTCTAGGTTCATCATGGGCTAATTTTCCTACAATCTTCAGTTTATATTGAACATAGGTTTTATTGAAAATTTTTGAATGTGGCATTTTTGTTTTTATTTTATACATTATCCATATACACATTATTCATTTAAAATAAATTTATTTAACAGAACTACCTCTTCGATGTAGTCAGGCATGTTCAATATGGACTATGTCCATTCAAAATAATTTTACAGACCATGTGAGTAAGGCCATAATTAAGACACAAATTAACATAAGGGACCACAACCATCTCTTTATTAAGAGAGAGATTGAAAGTACCCATAGGATACATTATTTGGTCTGAGAAGTTTTATATTCTGGTTTTCTTTTTCATTGTGGAAATTCTACTCTCATTGTTGGTAACTAAGATAAACTCAACAATATTTTGCTTCATAAAGTGAGAGAAATTCATTATAAATGTACAGATGTATCTTGAAGAACCTGTAAGATAACCTGCTTACAGATGGATTCCCCTGGTGTCTCCTCTGCTGGGCTATCCATGCCACCCAGATCACATCTGCTGCCTTTGCCTCCTCAGCCTTCCCTCTCTTGCCAGAGCCTGTTTGGAATGACATGTATTCTTATCAGTCATATTCTCTCTACATTTCTTGCGAATCCACTTTCTTCATTTCAAATAGACATATAAGCAAAAACAGGTTTCATCTTGTAGTACAGACACCCAAAGGGGAAAAGTAGCTATACCCAGATAATGATTACCAGGGATTTTGTGGTGACACTTGACTGAGCTTCCTATCCTTGCACATTTTCAATATGGTCATATGGACAGGGTCTCATGACTTCGAGATGGTATCTCCATAATGATCACGTGGGTCAAGTGAAAGAGGGGTTGTTCTGGAAGGAACGTTGCTAGGCAGACATCCTCATATGTGCCCACCATTCTACTGATCAACACCACTGCTGTTAGTTTCTAAGATCTTGGCTCATAAACAGCCAAACTATGTCACACCTACTCTTATTGTTCCTTGGGATTTATTCTCAGATGCAAGTTTGATACAGTATCTACACATCAATAAATGTGATACACCGCATCAGCAAAATGAAGCATGAAAGTCAAATGATCATTTCAATAATAACGCAAAAAAGCATTTGTAAAATCAAGCACCAATTTAAGTTAAAAATTCTCAGAAAAGTAAGAATAGAGTGGACATACTTCAACATAATAAAGGCCATATATGACAAACCCACAGCTAACATCATACTCAATAGGCAAAATCTAAAAGTGCTTCCCTTAAGATCAGGAACAAGATAGGGATATCCATTTTCATCACTCTTATTCAGCATAGAAGTCATAGCCATAGGAATTAGAAAGGGAGAAATAACAGGCATCCAAATGGAATAGAAGAGGTAAACCTCATTATTTGCCCATTATATAATACTTTGTTTAGAGAAGCCTAAAAATTACACCTAGTAACTACTAGAACTGATAAATGGATTCAGTAAAGTACCAGGATAAAAAAATTAAATCTATTGCAATTTTATATTCCAATAATGAACTCTCAGAAAGGGAAACTAAGAACGCAATCCCATTTACAATTGTATCCACAACGATAAAATATTAGGAATAACTTTAACCAAGTATGTAAAAACCTCTACTCAGAAATTTATAAGACACCAAAGAAAGAAATTGAAGAAGATACAAATAAGTGGAAGTCTTTCATGTGTTGATAGATAGGAAAAATTAACATCAAAAAAAGGTCTGATTTCAAACTTTCCTTTTTGTTAAGTATATTTTATTATGTTGTTACAGTAGTTCCAATTTTTCCCCTTCTCTCTCCTCCACCCAGTACCCTCTTTTCATCCAGCAAACCCACCCCACCAGGTTCATGTCCATGGGTTGTGCATATAAGTTCTTTGGCTTCACCCTTTCCTATGTTATTCTTAATTTCCCCTGTTTATTTTGTACCAACCAATTATGCTTCTTAATCCCTGTACTATGTCCCCATTTCTCTCCCTCCCCACTCCCAGCTGATAACCCTCCAAATGATCCCCATACCTTTGATTCTGTTCCTATTCTGGTTTGCTTAGTTGGATTCTGTTTTTATTTTTTAGATTCAGTTGTTAATAGTTTTGAGTTTGTTGTCATTTTACTGTTCATAGTTTTGATCTTCTTTTTCCTTAGTAAGTCTCTTTGACATTTCATATAATAGTGGCTTGGTGACGATGAAGTCCTTTAGCTTTACCTTGTCTGGGAAGCACTTCATCTAAATGATAGTTTTGCTGGATAGAGTAATTCTGGTTGCAGGTTGCCTTTCATCACATTGAATACTGCTTTCCAGTCCCTTCCTGCCTGCAAAGTGTCCTCTGATAAATCGGCTGATAGTCCTATAGGCATTCTCCTGTAGGCAACTCTCCACCTCCCTCTTGCTGCCCCCAGGACTCTGTCTTTATCTTTCACCTTTGGCATCTCAGTCATGATGCATCCTGGTGTGGTCCCCTCTGAGTCCACCTCACCCGGGACCCTGTGTGCTCCCCAAACCTGTATGTCCATGTCCTTCACAAAATTTGGGAAGTTTTCCTCATTATTTTCAATTCTTGCTTCCTCATTCTGCACTGTTTTTTTTTTTGTTTGTTTTTTTTTCCCCTTATATTCCAAATCATTGATTTGAATCCCAGTTTTCTGGCCTTCACCACTGGTTTTGTGTGCATTTTCCTTCATTTCACTTAGAATAGCCTTCACTTCTTCTCTTATGTGCTTTCCATGCATACTCAAGCATGTCTGTCAAGCCTGTGAGCATCTTTATCAATAGTGTTTGAATTCTGTGTCTCTTAGGTTGTCTATCTCCTCATCTGTTGGGTTGTCTATCTCCTCCTCTCTTAGTTCTTCCACTGGAACCTTGATCTCTTCCCCCCTTTGAGCCTTACTTCTCTGTCTCCTCATTCTGACAGGCTCCTGTGTTTGTTTGCCTCCATGTTGCAGGTAGAGCTGTCGCTCCTGTTGTGTTGTAAGGGGTGGAGCCTTAGGGATTCATCAGTACAGGGCGACCTGTTTCACCACGTTGTGGTGCTGTATGTGGGGGAGGTGTCTGAGAGGGAACAATGCTGCCTGCCTAGCACTCACCCCTTATCCAGGCACCTCTCCCACTTCTGCACTGCACTGGCACTCTTCTAGCTGCTGCCCTGGCCATCGTTCCCAGAGTGAGTGGGTCTGCGGACATTCTAGGATTGTGAGGGCCCTTTAAACAAGAAGACTCTGCTGCGAGACTGGCAGTTTCTGCCTCCACCCCAACCCCCACTCATCTGCACAGTCAAAAGCAATGAAGCTTGATTTTCCCCTGTGCTGGAACCATGAGCTGCGAGGTCCAGTGAGGAGCTGGGAACACTCCCCAGATGTCCCTCCTACCTTTAAAATGTGTGACTGCACTTTCTGATGGCCTGTCACTGCCCCCATTGTTGCTGCCACCACACTGCGTTCTCTCCACCCCGGCTCCACCCCTCCTACCTGTCTGGATGAGTATTTCTTCTTTATATCTTTGTTTGCTGGACTTCCATGCAGTTTGATTTTCTGGAACTTCTGGTTATTTCTAGTTTTGAGGTAGTTGTATTTCTTCTTAGTTGTGGAGGGAGTTGCAGCATGTCTGTCTACACCTCCATCTTGGCTGGAAGTCTCTCAATCTTTCTAAGAACCCATTTCATTATTCTTTAAGATTATTTTTATTATGAGTTCATCTGTAACTCGCCATGATTTATTTTATTTCTTTCTCTTTATGTAGCTATAGATATGTATAATTATTCGTTTATATTTTTAATTAGTATTATAAATGTGTGTTTTGTAAGCTAATACATATTAAAGACATGGCCTATCACTGTGTATTACATAGGTATTTTATTCGCTTCTCTACTTGATTCACATGTGTTCTCTGAGTCTGTTCCTTCAGCATCTCTTGAGGATATGTGTGATCTTAAAACCCTGGTAAGTATTGATTTGACCAGAGCTAGATCATCACTATAGCAGGGCCAACCTGATTCTTTATTGAGTACAGGGAAAAAAGGCAGATGAAATGACTATGTATTGAGAGAAAATAGGAAAGAAGTAGGAATTCATTCAGTCCTGGAGAAAAGAGAAAGAAGACAGAGTGAAATGGAGAGAGAGAGTCATTGAAAGAGAGAGTGAGAACCGTCACTGCTTCTTGTAGAATTTCTCAATCCTTTTCCTAGTCCCTCCTGTACCATGAAATATCTGAAGCACCTTGTTATGTGGTATGTCATCTGTTATTGATTTGTGGATTCATACAACCATGCACCCCCGGAATATATCCCTCTTAGGGTGTATAATTTTTAAATGTGTTTCTGTAACACAATACTAATATTTTGTTGAGGATTTGAACATCTACTAGGGGGACACCAACAGATGTAATTATCTTTTGGCAGGAAGACCCCTTATGTTACAGGTTTCTTTCACTACGGGAGTGTTCTAGGAACCCATCTATATCCGTGTACCAGCTGGCATTGTTGTTAGAGGCTGAATTCGGTTTCAGGAAAAAAACAATTTTGAAGGCCTTTCGATTTTTTTCTCCCATCTCATGATATGTGGTTTACGTGCACACCAGCCCACACTGTGCTGAGTGGTCAGCAGTTTTTGACCAAAACAGCATGACCCCTGTTCCACCTTTCATATTCACTTGATTTCAACCTGAGAGACTTTTCTTTGTTTCCCTGGATGAGCAAAAATCCTCAAATGGAAATATGTTACCAGTGTGGAAGACATGAGACAAAAAATGACAGAAGCATTAAAGACATCAAAATGGATGAGTTCAAAAACTTTGTTGAGCAGCAGATAATACATCTTGATACGTGTATTACATCAAATAGAATGTACTTTGAAGGTGACTGAAGGTGAAATGTGTAAGAATAAATACACAACTTTTAGAAATAAATTCTTGTATTTTGGGGTCCCCCCTCGTTGGTTCATTAGAAATATTTCCCTGTAATATTTTTATTTCTAGTGACTTCATATTATTTTAGAATTAGGATAATGCTGGCCTTGTAACATGAGCTTGGGGTCATCTGTCTTTGTAAATATTTTGGAATAGTCTTGACTGGGTCAAGTCCTGGATCACACTTAGCAAACTAGTTTCAGCTACAAGATTACGCACACATGTACTTAAAGGACTTCTTTTGTATTATATCTGTTCTGTAATATAATGGCAATTCCTTTAAGAATGACAAAAATGCTTTGTTAGATTAAAAAAATATGTGTGAGCAGACAAAAAACTCACCTATTATAAGAGTCCATTCATAGAAAATATCCAGAATAGGTAAAGGGTAAGAGACAGATAGTTATGGTTGGAAAGAATGAGGAGTTAGTATTTTGGGGGCAGAGTTTTCTTTTGGGGTGATGTACACCTGCAACTAGATAGTGGTGATGATGCTTGCACCACATGAGTAATGTACGTCATGCTCAGGAATGGCACAATTTAAAATATGACTTTCAATCAAGATGACAGCACAGGCAGACATGACTTGCCTCTTCACACAAGCACAACAAAATTACAACTAAAATATAGAACAACCATCACTCGGAGCCATCAGAAATCAAGTTGAAAGGAAGTCTGACAGCTACACAGTTAAAGAAACCGCAGCCATCCAGACTGGTAGGAGGGGCACAGAGACCCCTCAATGACGGGTGGTGGATAAAAACCAGGGAGGGATATCTCAGGAGTGAGGAGTCCCAGCTCTACACCAGGACCCCCAGCCCAGTGTGCCAGGGCCAGGGAACTAAGACCCCATAAGTTCTGGCTGTAGAAACCAATAAGAATTGAGTTGGTGGAAGAAACTTCAAGCATTTCCTCTTAAAGAATGCACACATAGACTAACTTACTGGGACTCGCTTCCTCTGGGCTCCAGCACCGCAGTCGCGGCTTGAAAGGCACCATTGATATACAGGGAGAAACTGAGTTGTCTAGCATCAGGGTGAGCAGAGGTCATGATCCATTTTCTGGGCCCTCCACGCACAGGGCCAGTGGGCTGGTG
The DNA here is from genome assembly GCF_987537825.1 of Furipterus horrens. Classification (NCBI taxonomy): domain Eukaryota; kingdom Metazoa; phylum Chordata; class Mammalia; order Chiroptera; family Furipteridae; genus Furipterus; species Furipterus horrens. Next base: position 276,848 of record NW_028327206.1, on the reverse strand, counting down.
CCGTATCAGAGATTCCAACCTGGCTAACATTGTTAGATCTGCTTTCAAGATCCCCAGAGACTCTGCCCAGCATAAATTATGGGCCCACCCAAGCTGATTTTTGATATGAATGGTTGGTCTTGGCATATGCTTGACAATTTCCTAAATCATCTCAAACAAGCAAGAGCTGGCCTCAGTGAGCCCCAGGCCTCCCACTAGCAGCAGCCAGCCTAGATTCACAGTTTGGTTTGCCTGGGAATTTCCAAGCCCAGGACAAGTATCAACCATCTCATATTGTTTTATAGCTCAGGGAGGGCCTGGGAAAAACACAGGTGAGGACTTAACTTGGCCTGCACCCCCCAGGAAGTCCCAGGGCCAGTGTACCCAGTGGAGAGCTACAGACCATGTTGGAGCACCACCACCCTGCCCTTGCACACCTGATCCCCCATAGAGGGCAGATGTTGGTGTTAAGTTGTCACAGTCGATCCTTGCAGTGGACTGGCCTTCATAAATCTCTCCCATTGATCCATCAACAGCAAACAAGTTTCAACTACAAGAGGAGGTTGTACTCGGTGCACACAAAGGGCATACCTTGAGGACCAAGCTTGGGGATAGGGGAGGCTGTGCCACTGGACCCAACAGGACACCTACACATTTGGCCACACTACCCAAACAGGGAATCATAGTAGCTACCTAATCCATGGAAACAAATGCAGGGAGGCTGTGAAAATGAGGAGACAAAAACAAAAAACAAAAAACATTGTCCCAAAAAGAACAGAGCAAAACTCCAGAAAAAAGAGCTAAATTAAATGGAAATAAACAATCTATAGATGCAGAGTTCAAAACACTTGTTATAATGATGCTCAAGGAACATAGTGAGGACCTCAACAGCACACAAATGATCCAGTCAGAAATGAAGGATACACTAATTGAAATAACACACAATTTACAGGGAAACCACAGTAGAGTGATGTAGCCTAAAATTAAATCAATGATATGGAATACAAGGAAGCAAAAAACAACCAATCAGAACAAGATGAAAAAGAAACCAAAAAAGTGAGGATAGCTTCTGGAACAACTTTAAGAGATCTAATATTCACATCATAGTGGTTTCAGAAGAAGAGAATGAGCAAGAAATTGGAAACTATTTGAAAAAAAATAATAAGTGGGAAGTTCCCTGATTTGGTGAAGGAAATAGACACGCAAGTCCCAGAAGCACAGAGAGTTGTATGCAAAGTGCCCACTCTAAGACACGTCATAATTAAAATACCAAAGGTTAAAGATAAAGCAAGACTCTTAAAAGTAAAAAGAGAGAGGGAGAAAGGAGTTTAGTTACCCACAGGGGAATTCCCACTAGACTGTCAGCTAATTTCTCTAAAGAAACTTTGCAGACGAGAAGGTATTGGTAAGAAATATCCGAAGTCATGAAAAGGAGGAATCTACAGCCAAAACTGCTCTACCCAGCAAAGCTATCATTTTGAATTGAAGGGCAGATAAAGAGCCTTGCAGAAAATTAAAAAAAACGAGGGGTTCATAATCACCAAACAATTATTAGAAGAAATGTTAAAGAAACTTCTTTAAGAAAAAGAAGATCAAAACTATGAGCAATAGAAAGGCAAAAAATACAAATTTGTTAACAATTGAATCTAAAAAACAAACGTAGCAAACAAGGAGAGCAGAGATTGAATTAAGGATCCAGATAACGTTCTGGTGGTTGCCAGATGTGAGGGGGGTTTGAGGGAATGCGTGAAGAGGTAGGGGATTAAGAAATACAAATAAGTAGTGACAGAGTAACCATGGGGCTGTAAATGACCGTGTAGAACATGGAGTAGACAAAGAACTTGTGCATGACCCATGGACATGAACAATGGTTAGGGACTGCCTGAGGAAGTGTGGAGTGTTGGATAGAGAGGATGTAAAGTGGGAAAAACCAGAACGACTGTAATAGCCTAATTAATAAAATACAATTTAAAAAATATCAAAAATAAAACTTATTTATAATTTATAATAAATTGTAATAATAAATCACACCAAAAGAAAATAAAGAAAAATCAAAGTAAGAAAAAGTTATAGGGGTGGAAGAAAACAAATTCTGGTAGGAGAGGCTGTACAGGTTTAACAAGTGGCTCTAGATGTGGCCCTGAGACATTTCTAAGACACAGCTCTGCTGCTGCTGTTGCTAAAACCAGAGCAGGTACAAGAGAGGGATATTCAGGCAGGGTCCCTGGACTTATCAGGAAGTAAAGTCACGTCTCTTGTCTGAGTAGTCCCTCAGGGTAGGGGACCCAGGCAGTGACCTCACTTCTTGAAGTCATAGACCAAAAACTTGTAACCCCGGTAGCGAGACAGCAAAATTCTAAAGCTGCCCCTAGCTGACTCACTTTGGCTACAGAGTTGGGACAGACAACATGTCCCTTTGTTGTCTCCCAATTCGCCAAAAGCTCAAAAAGGCAGGAATATGAGTTTGGACCGCCGCTGCCACCGCAGGATCGAAACTCAGCATAGAAGGCTTTGGCCTGTTTCAAAGAAGAACTCACAGGTAACACAGAAACGCTCAGGGTGGTTTTCTTTGGGCCAGGCCACCACTCAGATCCCACCTGGGCTGATCTATGTCAACCTCGTGTGTGTGTAAGTGTGTGTGTGTGTGTGTGTGTGTGTGTGTGTGTGTGTGTGTTGTTGTGGAGCAAGTGCGAGAACCAAATGGTTGGAGACAATCAAATTAGAATTTAAAGAGCCTTTATTAGCTGGCTAGCGACTGCCCACCCGTCCACAACCCGGACTTAGGTGGACAGCCCCGACGTTAGAGATTGGGGGATTTATAAAGCATTTCGGGTGCATGAACTTGGACAGAGATACAGCTTTTACAGACAAAAATTTTCCACTATTTTCCAGGACCTTCCCGCCGCCGGCCCCGCCGCGCAGGAGCCGAGGAAACGGCGCCGTCCGCCGGACCTTCCCGCCGCCGGCCACGCCGCGCAGGAGCCGAAGAGACCGCGCCGTTCGCCGGACCTTCCCACCGCCGGCTCCGCGACTTCAGACGAGTCCCCGCAGCCTGTCACCGTGGTAGGTCCGCTAGACCTTCCCACCGCCGGCTCCGCGACTTCGGACACGTCCCCGCAGCCTGTCACCGTAGTGGGTCCGCCGGACCTTCCCACCACCGGCCCCGCCGCGCAGGTGCCGAGGAGACCGTGCCGTCCGCTGTGCCGTCCGCCGGGCCCTCCCACCGCCGGCTCCGTGACTTCGGACGCGTCCCCGCAGCCTGTCACCGTGGTGGGTCCACCGGACCTTCCCGCCACCGGTCCGGCCGCGCAGGAGGCGATCAGACGGCGCTATCTGATACGCCATCTGCGGCCCTGTCGGCCGCGCCGTCGGCCAAGCCTTCCCACCGCCGGCTCCGCGACTTCAGACGCGTCCCCGCAGCCTGTCACCGTGGTGGGTCCACCGGACCTTCCCGCCACCGGTCCGGCCGCGCAGGAGCCGAGGAGACCGCGCCGTCCGCCGGACCTTCCCGCCACTGGCCCCACCACGCAGGAGGCGATCAGACGGCGCTATCTGATACGCCATCTGCGGCCCTGTCGGCCGCGCCGTCGGCCAAGCCTTCCCACCGCCGGCTCCGCGACTTCAGACGCGTCCCCGCAGCCTGTCACCGTGGTGGGTCCACCGGACCTTCCCGCCACCGGCCCCGCCGCGCAGGAGCCGAGGAGACCGCGCCGTCCGCCGGACCTTCCCGCCACTGGCCCCACCACGCAGGAGGCGATCAGACGGCGCTATCTGATACGCCATCTGCGGCCCTGTCGGCCGCGCCGTCGGCCAAGCCTTCCCACCGCCGGCTCCGCGACTTCAGACGCGTCCCCGCAGCCTGTCACCGTGGTGGGTCCACCGGACCTTCCCGCCACCGGTCCGGCCGCGCAGGAGCCGAGGAGACCGCGCCGTCCGCCGGACCTTCCCGCCGCCAGCTCCGCGACTTCAGACGAGTCCCCGCAGCCTGTCACCGTGGTGGGTCCGCCGGACCTTCCCGCCACTGGCCCCGCCACGCAGGAGCCGAGCAGACTGCGCCATCTGATACGCCATCCGCGGCCCTGTCGGCCGCGCCGTCTGCCGGGCCTTCCCACCGCCGGCTCCGCGACTTCGGACACGTCCCCGCAGCCCGTCACCGTAGTGGGTCCGCCGGACCTTCCCACCACCGGCCCCGCCGCGCAGGAGCCAAGGAGACGGCTCAGTCCGCTGGACCTTCCCGCCGCCGGCCCCGCCGCGCAGGAGCCGAGGAGACCGCGCCATCTGCTGTGCCGTCCTCCGGGCCCTCCCACCGCCGGCTCCGCGGCTTCAGACGCGTCCCCGCAGCCTGTCACTGTGGTGGGTCCGCTGGAGCTTGCCGCCACCGGCCCCGCCGCGCAGGAGCCGAGGAGACCGTGCCGTCCACCGGACCTTCCCGCCGCTGGCCCCGCTGCCCAGGAGCCGAGGAGACCGTGCCGTCCGCTGTGCCGTCCTCCGGGCCCTCCCACCGCCGGCTCCGCGACTTCGGACGCGTCCCCGCAGCCTGTCACCGTGGTGGGTCCGCCGGACCTTCCTGCCACTGGCCCCACCACGCAGGAGCCGAGCAGACTGCGCCATCTGATACGCCATCCGCGGCCCTGTCGGCCGCGCCGTCTGCCGGGCCTTCCCACCGCCGGCTCCGCGACTTCGGACACGTCCCCGCAGCCTGTCACCGTAGTGGGTCCGCCGGACCTTCCCACCACCGGCCCCGCCGCGCAGGAGCCGAGGAGACCGCGCCATCTGCTGTGCCGTCCTCCGGGCCCTCCCACCGCCGGCTCCGCGGCTTCGGACGTGTCCCCACAGCCTGTCACCGTGGTGGGTCCGCTGGAGCTTGCCGCCACCGGCCCCACCGCACAGGAGCCGAGGAGACCGTGCCGTCCACCGGACCTTCCCGCCGCTGGCCCCGCCGCCCAGGAGCCGAGGAGACCGTGCCGTCCGCTGTGCCGTCCTCCGGGCACTCCCACCGCCGGCTCCGCGACTTCGGACGCATCCCCGCAGCCTGTCACCGTGGTGCGTCTGCCGGACCTTCCCGCTACCGGTCCCGCCGCGCAGGAGCCGAGGAGACGGCGCCGTCCGCCGGACCTTCCCGCCGCCAGCTCCGCGACTTCAGACGAGTCCCCGCAGCCTGTCACCGTGGTGGGTCCGCCGGACCTTCCTACCACCGGCCCCACCGCGCAGGAGCCAAGGAGACCGCGCCGTCGGCCGGACCTTCCCTCCGCCGGCTCCGCGACTTCAGACGAGTCCCCGCAGCCTGTCACCGTGGTGCGTCCGCCGGACATTCCCGCCACTGGCCCCGCCACGCAGGAGCCGAGCAGACTGCGCCATCTGATACGCCATCCGCGGCCCTGTCGGCCGCGCCGTCTGCCGGGCCTTCCCACCGCCGGCTCCGCGACTTCGGACACGTCCCCGCAGCCTGTCACCGTAGTGGGTCCGCCGGACCTTCCCACCACCGGCCCCGCCGCGCAGGAGCCGAGGAGACTGCGCCGTCCGCCGGACCTTCCCGCCGCCAGCTCCGCAACTTCAGATGAGTCCCCGCAGCCTGTCACCGTGGTGGGTCCGCCGGACCTTCCTACCACCGGCCCCGCCGCGCAGGAGCCGAGGAGACCGCGCCGTCGGCCGGACCTTCCCGCCACTGGCCCCACCACGCAGGAGGCGATCAGACGGCGCTATCTGATACGCCATCTGCGGCCCTGTCGGCCGCGCCGTCGGCCAAGCCTTCCCACCGCCGGCTCCGCGACTTCAGACGCGTCCCCGCAGCCTGTCACCGTGGTGGGTTACTATGAAATGCTAGGTGTGCAGAGACTTGCCTCCACTGAGGACATTAAGAAGGCGTACCGGAAACTGGCCCTGAAGTGGCACCCGGATAAGAACCCCGACAACAAAGAGGAGGCGGAGAGGAAGTTCAAGCAGGTGGCCGAGGCCTACCAGGTGCTGTCAGATGCTAAAAAGCGGGTCATCTATGACAAATACGGAAAAAAGAGGGATTGAATGGAGGTGGAGGTGGCACTCACTTCGAAGACTCGTTCAGCGAGTTTGCCTTCATGTTCTGGGTATTCTTTGGTGGACGGGATCCATTTCTGTTCGACTTCTTTGAAGGCCCCTTCGACGAGTTCTTTGGGCCTGGAAGAATCCTTTTTCAAACTTTCCCTGGTTCCTGGGTAATGGTCCAGGGCCATTTCATTTAACTGGCTCTTCTACTCCCATTATTAAATTTAAATACTTCCTAAAAGGTATTGTTTATAATGTAAATTGTATCACCCCTGTGCAGACATCACCACTGCGTAGCTGCAGGATGTTCCGTCTCCCTGAAAGGAAACCCCGCACCAGAAGTTCTTACTCACCCCTCCTGCCCCTGGCAACCCCTGATGTGCTCAGTGTCTCTGATCCATTATCAGAGATGTTACATGGGTTGCCTTTTTTTTTTTCCTTTTGCTTACACATTTTTGTTTTTTGAAAGGAAAATCCCAGGTGGATTAGAGATCAGATGTAAAAAAGAAGCCCTTTGGTACAATCTCAGGGTATAGACCACTGTCCAAAGTGTGACTGCAGGGTCAGAAGCCAGTCAGGCAGTGGCTGTCTCCTCCTGCGCACAAAACAGTAATGAGGAAGATGCAGACATTGGGGAAGACAAACCACAAGCTGGGAAGCATCCCTCAAAGCCTAGGCAGATAATGTTTAGCCTTTCTGCGGTGCAGCAAACTCTTGGAAGTCTGTGTTATCTAAAGGAACCTATAGCAAACAGACACTTCCATTGGCAGGTGGTGCCCACGTCTCTGCATATCAGAGATGCCCGACCTCCCCAGTGGGGGAACACACACTGCAAACACTGAGGACAGAGCACTGTCATCATCAGACAGGCAGTCTAGTCCTGGGGACAAAGTGAGGAATTAGAGGCCCAGCAGATCCCCTGGAGTGAAGGGGGAAAGGCCCTTCCTCTGGGACGACAATGTGCCAGTCCCGTCTAAGGCCTGCAGCTGCTCACCTTTTCCTGGCAGTGGTCACCCTAGTTTACCTCACAGAAATTCTTGCACAATTGTCCAAAGATGTGTTTTCAAAATTAACCATCGGAGCACTGATGTAATTGCTGGGAATTGGGGAAAACACTAGTGTCCATGGAGAAGGAATGGGATCCCCTAATCCTGGTCCACATGGAGGAAGGACGCTGGACAGCTGCTAAAGTGGGCGCAGGAGTCTCTACGTACTGATACATGGAGACCGCAGGTGTCCTCTGTGTAATATGTGTGGAACAACTGTGTGCATCCCGGGTCCCACCTGTTAGACCACATACATGTAATTTCCACAGGCAGACATACATATGTGAAAATTATTCTTCTTGTGACAGAGACCAACAAACAGAATAAAAGAGGCAGAATCTGAAAGACACCCACTAAACCACACATGATGGTCACTTCGGGGTGGGACTAGCAAATCTCTTATCTTTTTTGGGAGATGAGGTCTAAATTTTTGACATCCTCTTCCTCCTCGGTATTTTCTGTCCCCCCCCCAATAAAAATTCCCAAAGCCCCTACTGGGGAACATGAGCCATTTCCAAGTTTTCACTCCCATCATCATGCAGAGGGAAACATGTGTGTTCATATATCTTTATTTAGGAAACGTCCCTAGAAGTGGAGATTCTTGGTCTAATATAAACACAATTTTATGTTTTGGGGCACAGTTTTCTACATCTCAGGTCACCTTGGGCACTTGAGCCTTGTTAGGGAAAGCAGGGTTGTCAAGACCTGGGGCCAATACCTCAGGGAGAGAGGAGGAGGAGGGGCTGGGAGTGAAAGAGATGAAAGTATCTGGGAGTGACACACCCAGCAGGAAGGTCCCATCCATCCTGCCCATGCCCTGCTTCATGTAACACCTCCTACCCTTGTACCCCTAGCCCACATTAGCCCACCCTACTCCATAACTCAGTTGAGCCCAGCAGCCTGGCCCAGCCATCCAGGACACAAGAGAGTTCCATCCTGCACATTCGGGCCTGCTCCCTCTCCCTCCAAGCACAGACCCCCTTCCTCTCTGTCAGGAAAGCAGATGTAGGGAGGCTCTGCCTTTCATAAGGACCATTGTGAATGTGCTCTATCCATGTGAAGATCCCAGTTACCACAGCAGGACCCATTACCCTGTGTGAGAAGGAACCTTTCAAGGGGCCTCACAGAAGGCGACAGAACGTCAGAGCATCAGGCTCCAGGCTTTGGCAGGCCGCAGAACTTGAAGCACGGAGGTTCTCCAGCAGGGACCTCTGCCCCAGCCCCGTGTCAGTCCTCAGCCCTCATATCCAGCACATCCAGATCTGGTGGGTGGGGCTCTGCTCAGCGTGGGAAAGGGAGGGAGTCCTCATGTCCTTCAGTATCAGGTCAGGTGAGTCCACTTGGTCAGAGTCTATCAGGTGAGTTACAGTCAGTGAAATAGCAATTGCCTGCTCAGAAACAGGACCCCTTACCCAGAGCAGAGAATATAGGTCATTTAGGTGGGAACGCGTCAGGGCCCCCCTAGTGGAAGAGAAAGAAACCCCTGATGGTAGGGGGAGCAGGAAAGAGGGGAGGGGAGGACATATTTGTGGATGTCAGTATTCAGACTGATTTTAACATAAGACACAGACTCAGATAAAGTGTTTTCAAGACACAGATCTGATAAGGAACTGGTATCCAAATATGGAAAAGGAAACTTTTAATCTTCAACAGTAGGAAAGCAAACAACCCCATTAAAAAATGGGCATAAGATCTGGACAGACAGCTCACCACAGAAGACACACAGATCCTGGGGGATGCAAGATGGCAGCGGCATTGGTGGAAGGAACATTCACCTCCTCCCAGGACTAAATGTGAATACAATGACATTATGGAACAAACAATCTGAATAACCAAATGAAGACTAGCAGTACAGAAGTCTTATAACCAAGGATTACAGAAGAAGCCACATCCAGAGTGGTAGGAAGGACAGAGGCACAAAATGTGTTGGCCTTGCAGCCACATGAGGTAGTACAGAATTTCAGAGTTATCTCAGCTGTAAAGTTGGCTAAGGATTGAGGGGCTTCAACCTCACTCTGGGCTCCCCAGCCTGGCTCACCAGAGCCCAGAATAAATCCCACTTGGTCACGGTGTATAATCTCTCTAATGTATTGCTGGATTCGGTTTGCTAATATTTTGTTGAAGATTTTAACCTCTATGTTCATCAGGGATATTAACTTATAATTCTCTTTCTTTGTAGTGTCCCTATCTGATTTTATAATTAGCACAATGATGGCCTCATAAAATGAGCTTGAGAATTGTCTCTCCTCCTGGATTGTTTTTTGGTTTTTTTTTTTTTTTTGAATAACTTGAGAAGGATAACTATTAGTTCTTTGAATGCTTGGTTGGTGAAATTCACCTTTGAAGACTTTTGGTAAGGAAAACTTTTTGTTTGGAGTTTTTTATTACTACTTCAATTTCATTAGTTGTATTTGATCTAGTCAGATTTTCTCATTCTTGTCGATGAAGTTTTGGAAGATTGTATGTTTCTTGGAATTTCTCTATTTCATCCAGATTGTCAAATTTGTTAGCCTATATTTTCTCACAATCATTTTTAGTTCTGTGGTGTGAGTTGTTACTTCTCTTTCACTTCTGATTGTATTTATTTGGATCCTGTCTATTTTTCTTTAAGTATACTTTATTGATTATGTTGTTACAGTAGTCCCAGTTTTTTTCCCCCTTTGCTCCCCTCTGCCCAGTAACCCTCTTCCCTCCAGCAATCCCACCCCCCTTAGTTCATGTCCATGGGTCATGCATATAAGTTCTTTGGCTTCACCCTTTCCTGTATTATTCTTAACTCCCCCCTGTATATTTTGTACCAACCGATTAAGCTTCTTAGTTCCTGCACCATTTCCCCATTTCTCCCCCTCCTCCCTCCTAGCTGATAACCCTCCAATTGATCCCCATACCTATGATTCTGTTTCTATTCTGGTTTGCTTAGTTGGATTCTGTTTTTATTCTTTAGGTTCAATTGTTGACACTTGTGAGTTTGTTGTCATTTTGGTGTTCATAGTTTTGATCTTCTTTTTCTTAAGTAAGTCGCTTTGACATTTCATATAATAGTGGCTTGGTGATAATGAACTTCTTTAGCTTCATCTTGTCTGAGAAGCACTTCATCTGCCCCTTCATACCAAATGATAGCTTTGCTGGATAGAGTAATCTTGGTTGTAGGTTGCTTTTCATCACATTGAATACTGCTTGCCAGTCCCTTCCTGCCTGCAAACTGTTCTCTGAGAAATCAGCTGATAGTCCTATAGGCACTCCCCGGCAGGAAACTCTCTGCCTCTCTCTTCCTGCCCGCAGAACTCTGTCTTTATCTTTCACCTTTGGCATCTCAATCATGATGCATCCTTGTATGGTCCCCTCTGGGTCCAGCTCACCCGGGACGTTCCATGCTTCCTAGACCTGTATATTCATCTCCTTTGCAAAATTTGGGGAGTTTTCCTCATTTTTTCTCAATTCTCGCTTCCCCCTTCTGTACTGATTGATGGTTTTTTTCTTCCTTATGTTCCAAATCATTGATTTGAACCCTGGTTTCTTTCCCTTCACCATTGGTTTTGTGTGGATTTTCCTTTGTTTCACTTAGCATAGCCTTCACTTCTTCTCTTACGCGTTTGCCATACTCGAGCATATATGTCAAGCCTGTGAGCATCTTTATCAATAGTGTTTGAATTCTGTGTCTCTTAGGTTGGCTATCTCCTCATCGCTTAGTTTTCCCACTGGAACCTTGATCCATTCCCCCTTTTGGGCCATACTTCTCTGTCTTCTTATTCTGACAGGCTTCTGTGTTTGTTTGCCTATGCATCCCAGGTAGAGCTGTCGCTCTTGTTACGTTGTAAGGGCGGAGCCTTAGGGATTCGTCTGTACAGGGTGACCTGTTTAACCATGTTGTGGCGTTGTATGTGGGGGAAGGTCCGAGAGGGAACAATGCCACCAGTCCAGCACTTGCTCCTTTTCCAATCACCTCTCCCTCTTCCGCACTGGACTGGCGCCCCTCTAGCTGCTGTCCTGGCCATCATTTCCAGAGCAGGTGGGTCTGCGGACATTCTAGGACTGTGGGGGCCCTTTAAACAAGTGGACTCTGCTAGACCTGAAGTTTCCGCCTCCACCCCAATCCCCACTGGTCTGCACAGTCAGAAGCAATGAGGCTTGATTTTCCCAGGTGCTGGGACTTTGAGTTGTGAGGTCTGTTGAGGAGCTGGGATCGCTCTCCAGGTGTCCCTCCTTTTTAAAGCATGTGACTGTGCTTTCTGCTGGCCTGCCGCTGTTGCTGCCACAGCTGCCACCGCCACACCACGTCTTCTCCACCCTGGCTCTGCCCCTCCTACCTGTCTGGATGAGTATTTCTTCTTTATATCTTTGTTCGCTAGACTTCCGTGTATTTTGATTTTCTGGAACTTCTGGTTATTTCTAGTTTTGAGGTAGTTTTATTCCTTCTTAGTTGTGGAGGAAGATGCATCATGTCTGTTTACGCCTCCATCTTGGCCGGAAGTCCTATTTTTTGTTTTTTCTTAATGAGTCTGGTTAAACGTTTGTCAATCTTTTTTATCTTTCCAGTGAACTATCTCTTAAATTTATTGATCTTTTGTATTGTTTTATTTTTTAGACTCTACTTTGTTTATTTCTGCTCTGACTTTTATTATTTTTTTCTAATGCTAACTCTGGGTTTTGTTTGTTGTTCTCTTTCTAGTTCCTTTACATGTCAATTTAGGTTATTTATTTAGGTTTTTCTTGTTTCTTGAAGTAGGCTTGTACTGCTATAAAATTCCCTCTTAAAAATCCTTATTATTATTTTTTTGTTTGTTTCATGGATATTGGGTTGCATTTTCATTTCTTTCAAAACATGTTTTGATTTCTTCCTTGATCTCATTGTTAAACTCTTCAGTGTTTAGTATCATGCTATTTAGCCTTCATATCTTTGTTTGTTTTTCAGGTTGTGTGTGTGTGTGTGATTGATATATTGTTTCATATCATTATGGTCAGAGAAGATGTTTGATATGATTTCAGTCTTCTTAAGTTTATTGAGGCTTATCCTAACATGTGGTCTATCCTAAAAAAATAATTCATATACACTTGAAATGAATGTATATTCTTCTGCTTTGAATGAAATATTCTGAAGAAATCAATTAAATCCCTCTGATCTAGCATGTCATTTAAGGTTGCAATTTCTTTGTGGATTTTCTGCCTAAAAATATATATATATATATTCATTGGTGTCAATGGGGTGTTAAATCTCCTACTATGACTATATTACTCTCAATCTCTCCCCTTACATTCATCAAGATTTGCTTTATTTATTTAGGTGTTCCTATATTGGGTACATACATGACTAAAAGGGTTATGTCCACTTGTTGGATTGCTCCCTTTATCATTATGTAGTGTCCTTCTTCATCTTACATCAGAGCCTTTGTTTGAAAATCTATTCTGTCTGATATAGGTATTGCTACCTCAGTTGTTTTTTTCATTTCTAGTTTCATTAAATATCTTTTTCCAATTTTTTAACTTTTAGTCTGTGTGTGTCTTTCATTCTGAGGTGGATCTCTTGTACATTACATATAGATGGGTGTTATTTTCTTCTCTTGAGCTACTCCATGTGCTTTGATTGGAGTATTGAAGCTATTTATCTTTAAGGTGATTTTTGATAGGTGTATATTTATTGCCATTTTATTCTTTAAAATTGTATTCCTCTTTTTTTTCTTACTTTTTCTAAAAAAGCCCTTGTAACATTCCTTGTAATATAGGTTTTGTCATAATTAACATCTTTAGATTTTTCTTGTTGAAGAGCTTTTTATCTCCCCTTCAATTTTAAGTGATAATCTTGCTGGATAGAGTAGCCTTGGTTGTATGTCCATGCTATTCATCACTTTGAATGTTTCAAGCCAATTTTTTCTGGCCTAAAATGTTTCTTTTGAGAAATCAGATGAAAAGTCTTATGCAAGCAACCTTCTAGGTAACTGTCTTTCTCTTGCTACTTTAACCTTTGCCATTTTAATTATGATGTGTCTGGGTGTGGGCCCCTGTAGGTTCATCGAATTTGGGTCTCTATGCACTCCCTGGACTGGTATGTCATTTCCCTTCACTAGGTTAGGGACATTTTCAGTCATTTTTTATTTAAATAGTTTTCTGATTTCTTATTCTCTTCTCTTTCTGGAACCCTTTTGATGCAGATATTTTTATACTTCTTGTTGTTCCAAAGGTCCCTTAAGTATCCACACTATTTTTTTAAATGTGTTTTATTGATTATACTGTTACAGTTGTCCCAATTTCTTTTCCCTCTGCTCGCCTCCACCCAGTGACATCCCTCTCTCCAGTTGTCCTCCCCTTTTAGTCCATGTCCATTGGTTGTGTATATAGTTATTCTCAACCTCTTCCTTTGCACTCCATTCCCTCCTACTATGCTTCCTAATTCCTGTACCATCTCCCTCCCTTTCACCCTTCCCCCTCCCTGCTGACCTTCCCCCAATATCTTCCCCATACCTATAATTCTTTTTCCCACTCTTGTTACCTACTTAGTTTGCCTTTGTTTTGATCCCCTATCGTCTGTTGTTGGTTGTTGCGATCCTGTTTTCATTTTAATGTTCATAATTTTGATCCCCCTTCTTCTAAACCAGTCCCTTTAACATATCATATAATAGTGGTTTGAATCTAATGAACTTCTTCAGTTTTACTTTGTCCTGGAAGCACTTTCTCTGCCCTTCTATTCTGAATGACAGCTTCACTGGATAGAGTATTCATGGGTGTAGGTTTTTGATTTTCATTCCTTTGAATATTTCTTGCCAGTCCCTTCTTGCCTGCAGGGTCTCCTTTGAGAAATCAGCTGACAGTCTAATTGGGACCCCTTTGTACATAATTCTTTACTTCTCTCTTGCTGCTTTTAAGATTCTCTCTTTATCTTTAATTTTTGACAATTTGATTATAATGTGTCTTGGAGTGTTTCTCCCTGGGTCCAGTTTTTCTGGAACTCTCTGTGCTTCCTGGACCTGTAAGTCTATTTCCTTCCCCAAGTTCAGGAAGTTCTGCTTCATTATTTTTCCACATAATTTTTCAATTTCTAGTTCTTCTTCTTCGTCCTCTGGTAATCCTCTAATTCGAATGTTCATTTGCTTATAGCTGTGCCAGAGGTTTCTGAGACTCTCCTCGTATTTCTCACTTTTCATTTCCTCTTTCTGCACTGGTTGACTGTTTGTTCCTTCCCTATGTTCTGATTTGTTGATTTGATCTCTGGTTTTCATTTCCTCACCACTTGTCTCATATATTTTTCATTCATTTCAGTATGACTAGCTTTCTTTCCTTCTCCATCTTGTTCCAAATCTTTTGTTAATTCTGTAAGCTGCCTTATGACTATAGCTCTGAAATGAGCCTCAGAAAGTTTTCCTATTTGCTCATCAGCTAGGTCCCTCATCTGCTGCCTGGTGAGCTGCATCACTGGTCTGCTTCATCCTGACATTTTTCTGTTTACCTTTGCTTTCTGGGAGGGCTGTAGTGAGCAGAGCCACATGCAATCGTCACTACCCGATGACCGGCAACCAGCGACCTATTTCACTGGTCTGTGGCGCTTTGTGTGGGGGTAGGGGTCCAAGATGGATTCCTGCTGTTACTCTCTGCTACCAGGAGTCTCTTCCTCCATCTCTACACCCTCTGGGCCTCTCCGTCCGAGGCAATAGAGGTTTGCTTCTTCCGCATTGGAATCGCGAGCTGACGGGTCTCGACTGCAGCCAGGATTGCTCCCGTGGTGTTCCTCACAGACCCACAGCTATCCCTTCTGCTAGCACAGACAGCACCGCCCAACTCTTTTGCTCCAGTCACCCCTCCTACCCGTCCAGACGAGCACTGCTGGTTTATAACTTCATACATTGGGCTTCCATGTAGTTTTATTTTCTGGAATTTCTAGTTATGTTTGGTTTTGAGGTAGTTGTATTCTTTCTTAGTTGTTGAGGGAGACAGAGTGTGTCAGTCTAAGCCTCCATCTTGGCCGGAAGTCTATCCTCACTTTTTTAAAGTTTTTTTTTTTTCTTTCTGCTGCTCTGATTGGGTGTTCTCTGCTACCTTGTCTTCCAAATATTTGGCTCGGTCCTCTGCTTCATCTAACTTAGTCTTTATTCCTTCTAGTATATTCTTCACTTCAGATATTGTATTGTTCATTTCTGATTGATTATTTTATGGTTTCCATGTCCTTTTTCATGCTTACTATCTCTTTGTTTAAGTTCTCACTGATTTTATCTATTCTTCCCTTAAGTTCCTTGGGCATTATTATAATCACTGTTTTGAACTCTATAGATTGTTTGTCTCCATTTTACTTAAGTCTTTTTTCCTAAAGATTTACCTAGAGTACTTTAATTTAGGGCATCTTTCTTTTACTCCCATTTGGGCTACCTCTCTGTGTTTGTTTCTGCTACATCTTTCTAGCTTCGTAGGGTGACCTTATGTAGTAGGTGTCCTGTGTGGCTCAATGGTACAGTCTGCCTGATCACTTGAGCTAGGTGCTGCAGGAATGTTCTTTGTGTGGGTTATGTGAGTCCCTTTGTTGTGGTTTTATCCTTCAAAAAAGTGGCAGCTACTTTCTCTCTGTTTCCCTCTCCTCCCCCCACTTTTCCTCTCTCTCAAGAATTTTTTGAATGAAACACAGAAAAGAGGTTGGGTGAAAAAGGGGGAGGGCTTAAGAAGTGTAAATTGAGAGTTCCAAAATAACCACAGGAATGTAAAGTACAGCAATGGAATGTAGTCAATAATATTATAATATCTATGTATGGTGCTAGGTGGATACTTGAATTATCAGGAAGATTACTTTGTAAATTATATAGTTGTCTAATCACTGTCATGTGCACCTGAGACTAATATAAAATAATATTATATGTCAACTGAAATTAAAAAATAACAATTTAAAATACAATATACAGATGATGTATCATCGAATGTACACTTGAAGCGTACCTATATTTTTATTTGCTAATATTGCCCCAGAAAATTTAACTAAAAATAAATGAATAAAAATAAAATTAAAAAATATGCTGACTTCTGGGACTACGATAATCTAAAAATGTATTATCCTTCTGCTTACTCCAATATTCTCTTTATAAGTATAAACACATTTTTTACTTTGCGATGTTTATTTCTTCCATGTCAAATGATAAAATTTAATGATAAATCAATGGGGAAAAAGTCATGGATGATTCCAAATCTTCAGTTGAAGAATTACAATAACATAAAATGCTGACTTGAGAGAAAATGAAATGGCTATGGAATAAAAGAGTTAAAAATATCAACTACACTCTTTTAACATCCTCTTTCCTCGAGGACTTCAATAATCTATAAAAGATCTTAGCAAAGCAATGTCTCAAGATGGTGCTTCTCAGTTTCAAGAGGTCATTCGACAAGAGCTAGAATTATCTGTGAAGAAGGAACTAGAAAAAATACTCATTACAGCGCCATCTCATGAGTTTGAGCACACTAAAAAAGACCTTGATGGATTTCGTAAGCTGTTTCATAGATTTTTGCAAGAAAAGGGACCTTCTGTGGATTGGGGAAAAATTCAGAGACCTCCAGAAGATTCGATTCAACCCTATGAAAAGATAAAGGCCAGGGGATTACCTGATAATGTATCTTCTGTGCTGAACAAGTTGGTGGTGGTAAAACTCAATGGCGGTTTGGGAACCAGCATGGGCTGCAAAGGCCCAAAAAGTCTGATTGGCGTGAGGAATGAGAATACATTTTTGGACCTGACCGTTCAGCAAATTGAACATTTGAACAAAACGTACAATACAGATGTTCCTCTTGTTCTGATGAACTCTTTTAACACAGATGAAGATACAAAAAAAATATTGCAGAAGTACAGTCATTGTCATGTGAAAATCTACACTTTTAATCAAAGCAGGTACCCGAGGATTAATAAAGAATCTTTACTGCCTGTAGCGAAGGATGTGTCGTACTCAGGGGAAAATACAGAAGCTTGGTACCCTCCGGGTCATGGTGATATTTATGCCAGTTTCTACAACTCTGGTTTGCTCGATATCTTCATAGGAGAAGGCAAAGAGTATATTTTTGTGTCTAACATAGATAATCTGGGTGCCACCGTGGATCTTTATATTCTTAATCATCTAATGAATCCACCCAATGGAAAACCCTGTGAATTTGTCATGGAAGTCACAAATAAAACACGTGCAGATGTAAAGGGTGGGACACTCACTCAGTATGAAGGCAAATTGAGACTGGTGGAAATCGCTCAAGTGCCAAAAGTACATGTTGATGAGTTCAAGTCTGTCTCAAAATTCAAAATATTTAACACAAACAACCTCTGGATCTCTCTTGCAGCAGTTAAAAGACTGCAGGAGCAGAATGCTATTGACATGGAAATCATTGTGAATCCAAAGACTCTGGATGGAGGCCTGAATGTCATCCAGTTAGAGACTGCAGTAGGGGCTGCCATTAAAAGTTTTGAGAACTCTCTAGGTATCAATGTTCCTAGAAGCCGTTTTCTGCCTGTCAAAGCCACATCAGATCTCTTGCTTGTGATGTCAAACCTCTATAGCCTTAATGCAGGATCTTTGACAATGAGTGAGAAGCGGGAATTTCCTACAGTGCCCTTGGTTAAATTAGGCAGTTCTTTTACAAAGGTTCAGGATTATCTAAGGAGATTTGAAAGTATACCAGATATGCTTGAATTAGATCACCTCACAGTTTCAGGAGATGTGACATTTGGCAAGAATGTTTCATTAAAGGGAACCGTTATCATAATTGCAAATCATGGTGACCGAATTGACATCCCACCTGGAGCAGTATTAGAGAACAAGATTGTATCTGGCAACCTTCGTATCTTGGACCACTGAAATGAGAAAATACTGTGTACTGTACACTTTATACTAATTATGGGCTAGTTTCTTATAATGAAATGTTCTCTAGGATTCTAAGATAGGCAGGTACATTACTGTTTTAGTGTAACCTGCAGTGTTAATTTTTAAAATAGTTTTCTGCAGTATGCTTTTAGCCTAAGAACAGCACAGATGGAAGCAATACTTTTCTTGTTGGAAGAGGATCCTGCAAGTTCACCTTAAAGTGCAATATTGTTTAATCTTAAAACTGGGGCAGCTCTGCTGGAAAATTCTTTTAACAGAGGCTTCAGTGATGATCACTTTGAATTGCTTGTGATTTCAAAAATAAAGCTGAAGCAATACATGTGTAAAAAAAAAAAAAAAAAATATCAACTACAACTTCATAGCCATTTATAGAAAAAGGATTGTAGCAGCTATCCATATCATCTTCTTTACTTGTTACACATTTATATTTGTGTCCATTAACTAATTTCCTTTTTACTTTATTTTATTTTTATTTTTTGGTGTGGTTTAAATATTTTATTATTTATGCTATTACAGTTGTTCCAATTTTCGCCTTTGTGCCCACCTACCCAGCCCACCTCCCACTTCCATAGCCAATCCTCATGCTGTTGTTCGTGTCCAGAGGTCCTTCATGTATGTTCTTTGACTAACACCTTTACCTTCTTTCAGTTAGCCACTGCCTTCCCCTCCCTTCTTACAGCTGTCAGTCTGTTTTATGTTTCAATGCCTCTGTTTTTATTTTGTTCATTAGATTCCTCTTACAAGTGAGATCATATGGTATTTGTCTTTCACTAACTGGCTTATTTCACTTAGTAAATATTATCCAGTTCCACCCATGCTGCCACAAACAGTAGGAGTTCCTTCTTTCTTCTGCTGTGCCATATTCAATTGTGTAAATGTACCACACCTTCTATACCCACTCATGTGCTGATGGACATTTAGGCTGTTTCCAGCACTTGGCTATTGTAAATACTGCTGCTATGAACATAGGGGTGCATAAATTCTTTTGGATTGGGATTTTCGGATTCTTAGGGTACATTCCCAGCAGGGAATCCCTGGGTCACTGGATCAAAAGGCAGTTCCACTTTTTTCTTTTTTAAAGAGATCCTTATTGTTTTATAAGTGGCTGCACCAGTCTAAATTCCCACCAACAGTGCATTTGGGTTCCCTTTCCTTCATATGCTCACTAGCACTTGTTGTTTGCTGATTTATTGATAATATTATTTTTTGGGGTGTGAGGTGACATCTCTTTGTGGTTTTCATCTGCATCTCTTTAATGGTTAGTGAAGTTGAGATTTTTTTTTTTCATTTTTAACTTGAATTAAAAAATATAGCGTTAGAATCTGGAAAATGGTAATATATATAGCCAATATGTTCCCTAAACTGAAATGTGAGGGAATTATACCTGGAAAAGTAGGTAAAAGGGGAATGTTATTCACCTGTGTCAGAAGAAGAATAGACTTTGGACCCTAGGGAAACAGAAGTTTATCAATTTCTACATTCATCATGAGAATCAAAACTTCAATTATTTCCAGCTTGGATTTCATCACGTTAGGGCAGAACAGTGCTACTCTGTGACTCCTAATCAGAGCCTAGTAAAGATTTGGATACTGTCTCACATAAATCCTGGGTAAACTAATTGAGGAAAAAATCTCTTGGTAAAAAGCTAAAGATGCCTCCATGACTGTTTCAAACTTTGATTTGATTTTTGTTTTCATACTTCACCTATTACTTGATATGTGACATAAAAAAATTACAAAAGAAATCCAAATTATTTTCTTTTAACACTGTTTTAGTTTTATAGATTCAGGGAGGAATTTTATAATATCTGAAAGCAGCTACTTTAATTTTCTGTTTTGGAACCGGTCTCTCTGTAGGGATAATTTACAGAGAATATTATACTATACAAAAAGTATTCCATAAAATATTTTTTAAAATGCCCTGAATAGCATGGCTTAGTTTGTTGAGTTGGTTGGGTGTTGCACTGCAAAGTGAACAGTGTCCAGTTTGATTCCTAGTCAGGGCGTATGCCTGGGTTGCAGGCTTGCTTCATAGTTGGGGGCATGGGAGACGCAACCCATTGATGTTTCTGTCTCACGTGGATGTTTCTTTCCATCACTTCTCTCACCCTTCTCTTCCCTCTATATAAATAAACAGGATCTTTTTAAAAAGATATTGCATTTCAAAGGTAAAATGTAAAGCAGGGGTTGGCATATTGTTTCTGTAAATATTTTACTTTGTTGGTCAGAGGTTTCTGTTGTAATTACTCAACTCTGCCTTTGTGACATACAGAATACTATAAACAATATGTAAATAAATGGGTACAGCTGTTTTCCAATAAAACTTTATTTATAAAAATGGGACATAGACAAAATGGTAGATTATAATGAAATGAAAACATAAATGGCAAATCTAAAATTACAATGCAGTTGGTGAACACATTTTTGTATATTCCAGAAAATTAAATACATATAATTTTTAATAGATAAAACAATAACACAAAATGATGGTAAAAATCAGGAAAAATCACATTACACTTACTTTTTTGAAGGGAACATAAAATGCATCATTACTGTGGAAATGTCTTCATAAGTCATAGTACTATCATACAACCTAGCAATAGGAGTCCTGAGCATTTATCCCAAAGAATGCTGAAATTTTCATGACAAAAAATGCTTACAGCAGCATTATTCATTGTACAAAAATAAATAAATAAATAAAATAAAATCTGGAAACAATTTAGCTGTCTTCCGACTTTAAATAGTTAAACAAACTGTAGCATGTCTATACTATGAATTACTATTTAGAGTTGATACAGACAACAGCCTGGAGTAAATTCCAGAATATTTTGGTGTAGAAAAAAGGCCACCTTAAAGAAGTTTTCAAAAGATTAAATATTGAGTAATTCCACGTAAGCTTGAAATTACAAGCTTATAAAACGGTTAGTGTTTGTAAGATTTTAATGAGGAGGCGAGGAAAAATTATGGTGTAAAAATTTATCTGTGTCTTGACTATATCAATATCAGCATCTAATTTTGATATTGTACTATAGTTTTGTAAGATGCAGTCATTGGGAAAAACTTGGTAAAGGGAACACAAAAACTTCCTGTATAATTTCTTACAACTACATATAAATTTTCACTCAAAATAAAAATGAAGGAAAGTACCAACATTACTGGATTTTGAGAATAAGAGATTGTTTCTAGCAGAATTGCTTTACAAAATATATTAAAGAAACTTCTTTAGGCCAAAATCTAGTGATAACAGAAAGTAATTTAAACCCACATGAAAATGAAAAGCACTTGTAAAAGTAATGAGAAGGTGATTTAAAAAGACAGTATAATTGCATGTTTCTTCTTTTTTTTTCTCAATTAATTTAAAAACAATTGTATAAAATAGTGTGTATATAAATATATAAAAGCACAAAGGAGGTAGGTGGGAACAAAGCTATATTAGAGTAAGGAAGTGACACCAGATAATTAGCTTGAATTCACAGAAACATTGTTAAAGAACTAGAAATGTTAAATAAGAAATTAGTATTATCAAATCTGCAAATATTTATTTTCTAACTTTTTCCTCTGAGCTTCTTCAAAAGATGTAACATTACACAAGGTAATAATTATGGCAGAGTTTTGGGGGTTTGTAATATATATAGATGTAAATGTATAACAAAATTAGCACAAAAAGGAGAAAAGGGAATAAATCTGTAAATGAATAAAATTTATATAGCCTGCTGGAATTAACTTATTATAATTTGATAAGTTAAGGTAAATATTGTGTGCTCTAGAGCAGCGGTTCCCAACCTTTTAGGCACCAGGGACTGAATTTCAGTTGGAAGAGGAAGGCGGGGTGCGGGAGGGAGACAGGAGGCAGAGGTCTTGCTTAGGGTCTGGTACTTAACAGGCCGCAGACCAGTACAGGTCCTCAACCCCAGAAGTTTGTGGACCTCTGCTCTAGAGCAATCACTAAAAAATTAATACAAACAATATTGGGAGAAATCATGAAATGAACTAAAATGCTACACTAAGAAGTATTGTTTCAATGAAATAAAAAACAATAAAAAAAGAAGTGAGGAAGATAAAAGATGAGAAATAAAAAAATGTCAAATAGAAGATATAAATCTGATTGTATCAATAATAGCAAGAAATGTGAGTGAATTAAACAATGTAATCAAAGGTGGAGACTGACAGACTGGATGGAAAAGCAAGGTCCAATTATATTTTGTCTGCTAGGGACATATTTTAGATTTAAAGACACAAGGAAGTTGAAAGAAAAGAAATGGGGAAAATGTTCATGCAAACAATGACCATATCAAAGTTGGAGCAGCTATACTAATATCACTCTAAATAGATATCAAATAAAAAATGTATTTCTAGAAATTAAGAAGGACATTTTATGATAGTATACATGTCAATTCATGAGATATGTACAATAATAAGAAACATACATAAACTAAAAAAATAGCTCCCCCCACATATACATGAAGCAAAACTGAGAAAATGAAAGCAGAAATATCCAGATAAACAACAGAAATCTTTACTAACCCACTTTCAATAGCACATATAACAGAGAAGATGAGTAAGTTATAGAAAAATTGGCAATACTAAAGAAACAAACATAAAACACTTCACCCCAAAGCAAGACAAAACACTCTTCTCAAGAGTACGAACATTTGGAACATTTTCCATTAGATACCATATTTTAAGTAATAGATAAGCCTTAATACATTTAAAATAAAAAAAAATTAGAGAAGTATGTACTTCAAACAAATAAAATTAATTAGAAACAAAGAACAGAAGAAACATTGGAACATTCACAGAAGAGTTAAAATTCAACAACCAAAAGATCAAAAAATAATAGAATTTAAAAAATACTCTCAGGTGATTGAAAACAAACATATGACAAACCAAACCTCTGAGATACAGAAGTGTTGAGAGAGAAATTCATATTATTAAACATCTACATTTGAAAAAAATCATTTCAAGTCTATAAACTTTTATCTTTTATCTTAAGAAACTAAATTCAAAACAAAGAGAAAGAAGAAAATATTTTTAAAAGTAAGACATAAATAAATATGAGAGATATTAGAAGAGCAATTAAACAAATTTAAAAAAAAACCCATAAAAATTTAGAAGGAGTAAAATCTTTTTGTATATGACATGATCTTGAACATAGAAAATCCTTGCAAATCCAATAACTATTAGAACTAATAAGTTCAGAAAGCTGTCGGTATATGAGTATGCAAAAACCAATCATATTTCTATACACTATCAATAAATAATCTAAAAATAAAATTAAGAAATCAATCCCTTTTACAATAGCATAAACATAAAATGTTTACAAATAAATTAAGCAAAAAAGAAAAAAATTTTCACACTGGAAACAGTGAAATATTACTGAAGATATTAAATACTACTTAAATATAATAAAAGATATTAAATGTTCATTATTCAGAAGATAATATTCTTAAGATGGCAATAGTCCTGAAATTCAACTATAGATTTGAGACAATGCCTATCAAATTTTATATGATTTATTTTTTTAGAATTGACAATATGATTCTGAATTTTATGTCAAAATCCAAAGGACAAAGAATAGTGGAACATTCCTGAGAACAGAGAACAATTTTGGGGGACTCACATCTACCGATTTTAAAATTTACTCTAAAAATACAGTACTATAAAGAACAAGTGACAATAAAGAAGATAATTTTTACTTCACCATAATGAAAAACATTTTGCTTTAAATTAGAAAATAAAGAAAATGAAACACAGCCTAGTTAATGGTAGAAAACATTTGCAAATAATATATATGACAAAGAACTTGTAGCCAAAATAAATAAATTTTACAACTCAGCCATAACAATACAAATAACCCAAAAAAAGTGGGCAAACATATAGACATTTTTCCAAAGAAGATAAAAGAATGGCAAGTAAGTACATACAAATATAATTAAACATCATTAGCGAATAGAGTAATGTAAACCGTCACCACAATGAGATATTGCTTCACACCCAAATAGGAAGTCTGTCATAAAAAACACACATAGTGATAAGTATTGAAAATCATATGGAGAATTTAGAACTTCATTCATTGTTGATGGGAATGGGAAATGGTGCAGTCACTTATATGTACAAGATTAATGAAAACATGCATCCATGAAAAAACGTATTCACAAATATTCATAGCAGCATTATTTATAATAGTCTAAAATTTGAAACAACCCAAAGTTTATCACTGGTAAATGGATAAATAAGGTGTATCCACACAATGGAATGTTACTCAGCAGTAAACATAAATAAAATAGTGACCTATGCTACAGCATGGATAAAAATTGAAAATATTATTCTAAGTGAAAGAAACAAGTCACAAAAAGCCATATATTGCATAATTCCATTTATACAAAACATCCAGAATCAACAAATCTATAGAGACAGTTATTGTCTGTGGTTAGGTGGTAGAGAGGGGAGGATTGGGGACACATTGGGAATGACTGCTAATAGGTACAGAGTTTCTTTTTTGGAGTAACACAAATGTTCTAAATTGAATGTAATGATGCTTGTACATCTTTGTGAATGTACAAAAAATGAAACTGTACATTTAAAATGAGTGAGTTTTATGTTATGCAAATTATATTTCATTAAAACTATTTAAAAACTGATATACCACTTCACTCTAATTAATATTATTAACATGATAAATGTCTGACAAGATCAAGTGTTAGGATATGAAGCAATTGGAGCTCTGATATATTTTGTTGGAATCCTAAAATTCTACAGAAACTTTTGCACACTGTTTAGTATTTTCACATGAGTTAAACACTCAACTACCATAGAAAATGGGTGATTACAGTTTCTATAAATTCAACCAAGAGAAACAAAAATATATATTCATACAAGAGTGGTAAGCTAATGTTTATAGCAACTTTATTTATTACCTGTAGATTTAGAATAAACACAAATGTCTATCAAAAAGTCAATATATAAGCTAATGTATTATGCAAAAATTACTGTGACAAATTATTGTGCTATAACAAAATGTCACAAAGTTAGGGTGCTTTGGTAAGTGGCGTTGTCGGGGTCACATGTTTGCACTAACCAAAGCCTGGCACCATTGACATCACAAAGTGAACACAACACAGCAGCAATACACCACCTGCTCTGCTCTGGCTACCTCAACCTCCTTACCAGTGCTGGTCAAGTCTGAAAGTCATGCTATTGAGGAAATTCCTGATCTTCCTTTGCTGGTTGAAGATGAAATGGAAGGTTACAAGAAGACCAAGTAGGCTGTGTTACTTCTTCAAGAATTTAAGGCCTGGAATGATAGGGAAAAGGTCTATGCCTCTTAGCAAAAGAGAGCTGGTGATGGCAAAATAAAAAACCATCTTTGAATACAATGCAGGGGGCATTGTGTCACCTATTATGAGGACAACAGTATTAGCAAAGACTTCAGAAATACCCCTCGGATTACTCTGCTTAGTATAAGCAGACTAAACATTTCGAAACGCTCCTGGTGGATAGATGGGCTATTTCTGCACTTGACTTGAAAGTGCTTTTCACAAGTTAGGTAATCTATTGGTATGGCACTTGCTGGAAAGCTGCCTCCCTCAAGAGTAACTACAACCTTCTCAAGCATGAGATGCTCAGTATAGACCTTAGCAAAATCTTGAAAACCTCAGAGATCCAAAGAGCCCGTTCTCGGCTTTGAAAGCCAGCACTGTTTCAGTGCTGCATCTCTCTGACTTTTCTTTCATAGTCACATACTTCTGTACATTTTTGGAGTTTTACAATAAGTATTTCAAGTTTAATAAATAAGTAAAATAGATTTTTTAATCCAAAATATCCATTTCAAAGAAAATATTTTCTTATGATTAGAATCTGAGATGCATGCATTTATATATGTATTCATTTTATAATGTTGCATAGAGAAATTAGAAACAGCCAACTATCCAAACACAGGAGTAGAATTAGATTGTTTGGATATAACCATGCATTGCTATCAGTTATTGAAATGTTTTTATGCTAATAGCAGTTCATAACACAGGAAAATGTAATATAAATTAAAATAGCAGCATATTTATTGATATAATTTTTAAACACATATATTTCTAAACCAGAAAAAGATACAAAATTGACAGCCATATTTCTTCAACTATTAATGACATTTATTGTTTATGTCTTTCTATATTTTATAAATCAAATAAAAATGTGTTTTGCCTTTATGCAAAAAAACAAAAAGTATATGCTTGGTACACAACAGATATTAAATAAATCATGATTAAATGAAAATAAAATTAAGCAAAATGTTTAAAGTAGTGTATAATAATATGACCGGCTCTGTTTAGGCTTGCAATAATGAATAGAGTTAAGTTGCTTCATATCTGTGCATTAAATTACACTATGTAAAACTGTCAGTTTTATAGGTACAAAATAGTCAAGTATTAGACATTTCCTATTTCTGCCTAATACATTGAAAATAATATTTTAATAGATAAGTTATGGAGATAAATATGCATATGGAACACTTAACACAAGAAAGTATCCATTTGTCTCAAAGCAGTCATAGTTAAATTTTCATGTAAGAAGAATTAAAATGACTTTACTAGAGATATTTCCCTTGTTGATCAATTTTTTTCAATTTTTAGCGTAGACTCAGATTTCATTTTTCTATAGCAACAATATAGGAGGTGATAATATCTGCAGTGCAGCTCACAAAAGCCTATTTAACCACAATGTAACTGAAATATAGTAGTAATTTTTCCACATAAAATCGTGTTCATAATAATGTTGCTATGGAGAGTTGAATGTAGTTTATTTCTAATGGAAACATTAGGAAACATGGCTCCCATGGGACTAGAGCCCATCTTCTCTTTGTTCATTTCAGAATAGATAAAACTGCTTTAAACGGTGTGTGGCCCCACAAGACCATCTTTTGCTTTAAGTATTCATGTCATGGGTGTGGCAGTGCATATCATTACAGCTTTCAGCCTGTGGCCTGAGGAGATGAGAAGTAGGCCAGGCATCTGACATCCTGGGCTGTGTCCTGTTTCAGCCCCAAATTTGCTTAGTGCCTTTAGTCAGACCACTAAGGTGTTGTGTGATCAAATGTCCATGTCTGAGAAAAATATATTGCCTAACAATGTATTCATTGTGGTTGTTAGTAAATATGATACAGTTAATTAAATATTATTTACATTATGTAAGTTTTTCTGTGGTTTTATAATAAAGACTCAGATTAGGCAACTGATTTAACTATGTGACTCTAAAGTGCAATTGCATACTATAAGTAAAAGGAACAAAAAAATGCTCCCTACATATGATTTTTTGTTGTTGGGTTCTGTGTGTGCTTGCTTATTTTGTGTGATTATTTAGAAGAGGGTATTGAGGACAAAGAAGGGCAGAATAACCGTGGGGAAGTACATGGAAACATAAATACACCCTACAGTGAAGGAGAATATACCATCTTATAAATAAGGAATAGATAGTTCTCTAGTGGCATATCAGAATACTGATTGTGATTGTCAGTAACTATGCAATGTAGTAGATAATTAAATTAACACTGGACATGAACTTTTTAAACCAGAAATTATATTTATTATATATATGTTATACATACATGGTATGTAATATATATTTACTGATTTAGTGTATCTATTTGCTTTATTTTTATAGTAAAGCAAAATAAAATAAAGAAAGTTTAACTGTAGTGACAGAACATGCTCAGTAGTATAAAAACTATACAAATTATTTAGCCATAAATTAGTCATACATTCATTAATGTAGCACTTGTACCACTGGCAAAAAAAATTCTAGTATTTAATTTTTAAGTTTTCTTTTCTCTTTATAGTGTAGTCATGAGCCAAATATGACAAAGAGAAGGAAAACTCTGACTCCAAAAAACCTCCGCTGCCTTGCGGCATACCTCTTCAGGGGAAAGGCTAAGGGAGTAAACCCCGACAGAAAATCCGGAGCCGGAGTCCCTAAGGCGGTTTGACGCTGTAGTCAACACCGGCAACTCCTGCGGCGCACCTGAAGCCAAGCTGTATCGACTCCGTCTTTCCCTTGGACCCTTCAGCTGCGAAGAGAGGGGGGGTCTGCTGCATGGGCAACAGCAGACCCTCCATATCACCCTGCCCAGGCTCTGTAGCTTCAGCTTCACTGGAGAGGACACTCCAGTGTCATCGCAAGATGTCGATTTAACACGGGAGGAGACAGATACCGTGTCACTCCCGAGTCGGACTGCACAGCCATTCTCGGCGGTGCAGATAGACTCTTAAGAAGCTACACCATCGTCTCTCGAGGCTCTGTAGCTTCAGCTTCACTGGAGAGGACACTCCAGCGTCATCGCAAGATGTCGATTCAACACGGGAGGAGACAGATACTACCATGTCACTCCCGAGTCGGACTGCACAGCCATTCTCGGCGGTGCAGATAGACTCTCAAGAAGCTACGCCATCGTCTCTCGAGACGGACGGCTGCCGCCGCCGCCGACGACTCTCATGTCAGACATTTTCCAAATTACACCCTTAGATAAGAAACCACCTCAGAAACCTGAGGTGATTGGAACATTAATTACCCCAACCAAACATTCCCTCCCCTGACAGTGTTCCTCCATTCTGGTCTTCTCCCTGGATTACAGTGGCATGCCTTGGGAACACAGGAGGCTGAGAGAGAGAGCCAAATAAGATAATTACCCGCAAATTATCAAGTAAGATGGTGTTCTGGATATTTTAAGTTCTAATTCATGTGAAAGACATAAAGCAGCTGAAAACAGATTTTTAAGTCTTCAAAAGGCAGCATTTTGTTCCAGGTTGACAGCTTGAAACCTCAGGTGCTATGGGACACTAGACAATGAGCTAAAAAAAAAGAACTATAAGGAAAGGGCTTCTAAGTAATAAGAGACAAAGTCAAATAAATGAATAAATATTTAATATGACAAGTGGTAACAGGAATGTCTGGAAGCACTCAGCCCAGAAGACAAGTTTTTCCCTCTTAAAGCTAAAGAGCTGGCAAACCCTCTGTCACTGGTTACAGCAGGGAAATTGCATAGAAGAGTACAAGTGTAGTTACACCTATATAATTAATAAATTTTTAAGTTAAAAGATCTGAAACAAATATGTCAGAACATTGACATTTCAGTGCTAGGGCTGCTAGGTTCCCACCTCAGTTTTGTCTTTTCTTTCAGTCTTTAAGACCTGCCGTAGTAATAAGGGAAACTAGGGAAACTTACTATGAGCTCTGGGCAGCTATTTGTACTGTGGTGCCTTAAGTAAGGGGGGATTTTTTATTTGTTTGTTTTTCCTGTGGTTATAAAAACTGTAAGTCACGATGGTGCACATTTTTTTTCATTAAGTCGACAAATATTTATTGCAAGTCTTTTTGCGTGCCAGCCATTGTGTTAGGAGCTAGGTACACATTGTCTGATTGGAAGTATATTAGCCTCGGGGCAGCAGTTTTCTCTCCCTGACACTGCCCAGCACATTAGTTAAATGCAGACAGTCTCCTAACCTCCACTTGCATCTAGACTTTTCTTCTTTCTCTTTTTTTATTTTTTAAGTGAAATTTATTGGGGTACGCGTTTCAAGTGTACAACTCAATAAAGCATCATCTGCACACAGTGGGGAACATTTAAAGTGAAGAGAAAAAGTGGGCAGGAATCAAGGAATGCAAATATCTGAAAGCTCTGCATAAGAGGAACTTTTCATATAATTAGGCCAGATACCACAAATTTGGCTCTAGAGAAATTTCCAGGTCACATTGAGAATGTCCAAACCTACTGGAGCCTTAGATAAGAACCAGGAAAAGCTTCAGCAATATAATATACTTAGTAACCTGGGCATAAAATATATATTAAATGGAAATGAGGGAATTAAAATGCTTTGAAAGAGAAAGTGTAATTTAAATGCTAAAGGGTTGTAATTGTAGCCTCAAGGATGGGGGGGGCGGGATTATAGCTTTATTATTATGAAGAAACAGACAACTGCTTTAATCTTTGTTCCATGCCCCTTCAAAAACGTGAAGAATTTACATTTTGGTTTGATGATAATTAGCAGTATTAAGTACATGGCATTTCTGCAAGGACAATCCTAGATATTGGAGGCTATAAAAATAGAAAATCTGTGCTTGAATTTGAAGTCAAGTTTGTACTTAAATCTTGCTTCCACTGCTTACTGGTTGTATGGCCTTGGTTGAGTCATTAATTTCTCTTGAGTCATAGTTTCTCATGTATTTAAGAGAAATGCTTAATTAGCTAATTATTTTCTACATTGTTGTTATAGGATTAAACAAGGTTATTCTATAAAGTATCTGGTACATGAGGTACTGTTTGTTCTTAATAAATGGTAAATACTTTTATTATCATCAACAAGAAATGGGAAGATTCTTCCTGAATATCACATAATGTTACAATTACTGGGAAAACAAAGGTCAGTCAAATGTTTAACCTGTGTGATGCAAAATTAGTATGACTGTATGGTTTTTTTTTCTGAATTGCTCATTTTTATAGAATTTACTGAATTTTATTTTGCTGTTAAATAGAAAGAACCTATGTTCTTTGCTCTGTTAAAATCAGCCTGACTATAAACTCATCCAAATCACACCTCATATTTTGTTGATTCAATACAAGAAGCTTAGTAACTGTTACTCTTGAGACTTCCAGTCAAAATGGAAGCATAGGTACACATGGCTCATCTTCTCGCACAACCATATCCAAATTACAGCTAAATTGTAGAACAACCAGCAGAAATTGAGTTGATTAAAAGTCTGACAACTATGGAATTAAAGAAACCATATCCATCCAGTCCAGTAAGAGGAGCAGAGACATGGAGTAGAGCAGTCCCACGTACATGAGTGGTGGATAAAAATCCAGGAGGGATATCTCAGCAGTGAGGAATCCCAACCCCACACCAGGCCCCCCAGTCCAGGGTTATAGTGCCAGGAAGATAAGTCTCCATAACTTCTAGCTGCAAAAACCAGCAGGGAATGAATTGGTGGAGTAAACTTCTGGAGTTGCAAGCAGTTTCTCTTAAAGAACCTGCACACAAACTTACTCATACTCACTCACTCTGAGCTCCAGAACCAGCAGAGCAGCTTGAACAGCGCCAGTGGAATACAGGGAGGAACTGAAGCGGTTGGCATCAAGCCAAGAGCTGGGAGATAGCTTTCTCGAGACAGAAAGGTGGGCAGAGCTTCAGAGCTAGCAAAGTGTCATATCTGAGACTCCATCAACCTGGCCAACACTGTTTGCCTGGCCCTGGAGATCCCCTGAAGTTCTGTCCCACCCAACTTACAGCTATTAACAGTAGATTTTCCATGTGAATGGCTGGTCTTGGCTTATGCTTCATAACTTCCTAAATCCTTTCAAACAAGCAACAACTGACCTCGTTGAGTGCCCAGCCCCCTAACCTCTTGCTAAGTGGCTCCAAACAGGGCACTAGCAGCAACCAGACTAGATTCACAGCTTGGCTTTACCTGGGAATCTCCAAGCCCAGCACAAGTAGCAGCCACCTCAGGTTGCTTTATAGCTCAGGAAGGGTGGCCTCAAGCAAAACACAGGTGGGGCTGACTTTGGCCTGCACCACCCAGCAAACCAAAGAGCCTGCATACCCAGTAGACAGCTACAGACCACATCGGAGCACCACCACCATGCTCTGCCCTGCACAGCTGATCCTCCACGGAGGGTGGAGGTTGGTGGTCAGTGGTCACAGCCAGTCCTTGCAGCTGACTGGTCTGGGTAACTTCCTCCTATTGACCTGCCTTGCAACCAAGGCTCAACTGCAAGAGGAGGGTGTACTCAGTCCACACAAAGGGCACACCTCAAGTACCCAGCTTGGGTGACAGGGGAGGCTGTACCACTGGACCCTACAGGACACCTACTACATTAAGCCACACTACCAAGACACAGAGACAAAGTAGCTCTACCTAATACATAGAAACAAACACAAGGAGGCTGCCAAAATGAGGAGACAAAGAAACATGGCCCAAATGAAAGAACATATCAAAACTCCAGAGAAATAACTAAACAATGGACATAAGCTATCTAGCGGATGCAGAGCTCAAAACACTGGTTATAAAGATGCTCAAGGAACTTAGTGAGGACCTCAACAGAATAAAAAGATCCAGTCAGAAATGAAGGATACTCTAATTGAAATAAAGAACAATTTACAGGGAAACAACAGGAGAGTAAATAAAGTTAAGAATCAGATCAAGGAGTTGGAATATAAAGAAGTAAAAGACAACCAACCAGAACAACAGGAAGAAGAAAGAATCCAAAGAAAATGAGAATAGTGTAAGCAGCCTCTCGTATTTATTGGGGTGACATTGGTTCATAGGATCATATAGGTTTCAAGTGATACTTCTAGATCAATATATTAAAAAGGTAACACATCATGATCAAGTGGGGTTCTTTCCAGGAGCGCAAGGATGGTTCAACATATACAAATCAATCAACATAATATACCACATTAACAAAACAAAGGGGAAAAATTATATAATCTTATCAGTAGATGCAGAAAAAGCATTTGATAAGATGCAACATCCATTTATGATTGAAGTATTCAATAAAATAGGTATAGGAGGAAAGTACCTCAACATAAAGGCCACAACTCTCTTCTTGATATCCACAGCAACCCTCGTTGACACCAAGCTTTGTGGGAATGAACAATTTTGTGAGGGATTATACATTGTGGTGGCGAAGTGTGCCCTGAATAGCCTTTCTCCAATTCGATGGCTTTATCTTCCTCTCCTCTGTTCATCTCTGTTCATCTCTGCTTCTTCCCTTTGCATCCTCTGTCATCACATCAGGAGCTTCACTTTCTTCCCACTGTGCTTGGCAGCTTCACCCTCACCTGAGACCTGGATGCCAGTCGACATCCCAGCCATTGGAGGACTCCTCTTCTGCCATATAAGCACATATCGAAACAGTTCCTCCTTTACTGACAGTTTCCTCTGTAGAAGGAATTTCAGTGCTGATTGTTAAGAGAATACTATTGGCTCATTTTAAGTTTGCTTGAAGCTGCAAAGGGAGATAAAAGAAGACACTAAGTTGCTCAGGCTGAAGAAAGTAAACCTTGGGGAAGATTTCCTTCAGGGCAGGTGTAACTATCCCAAGGGTCAAAATTTGTTCTGCCTGGAGGCCTCCAAGATAATTGCTATTGCCATACCTTCCTCTCCTACCATGACTGGGGAAAATAGAGAGAACTCAAGGTTACTGTCAACACTGCTCTCCCTGTTACATGCTCCCCTCATCCTTATGGAAAATTATATGGTTTTAACTTTTTTAAGAAGTCAGGAGTCAATTAATCTAAAGTGGGTTTAAGAGGACAAATATTAGAAAATAGTTCTGGAATGTGAAGCTGTGCCAATGAAGAAAGAAAAGTTTTTGGCAGAAGTCCAAACTGAGTCCAAGGTCTGGAGGAAAATCAAACCAATTATGGATGCTTTGGTGGTCAGGGAGATTAAGAAAGTTGGGCAGCAGGCTTCAGAAGTGGGAGGCTCTGAGACAAGATGTAGGGGGCCAGGAATATAGTCACTAATTAATTAGGTTTTAAGGCACGGATACATGTTAATGGAGACATATTAATGGAAACCGATTTTCACAGTAGGTGTTGAGTAACCAGAAAACACACTTGGAATCAGTTTCTTGAAGATCTAAGAGCAGAGGTCACAGTAATAGCTCAATGCTTCCAGATGCAGTGCAATATTACAGTTAAGAAGCCCAGCCTTTGGACTAAGACAACCCTGGGTTCACAACCCAGCTCTGCTACTTACTAGCTAAACAACCGAAAGTTAATAACCTCTCTCCCTAAGCTTCCATGTCCTTGTCTGGAAATATTAGAGATAATAATATAATCTAAAGATTATAAAGATTCATTGAAGTTAATAAGTCCTAGAGTCATCCTTGACTTCCCTCTTTCCTTTCTCACAAACACTTCCAGCTAACCCTGTTGCTCTGTGTTCAGAATAGATATCCAGTATCTGGTCATTTCTCACCAATTCCATTGTTATTATTTGCTCTGAGCCTTGATGTTTGCTCACCTGCATTATTTTATAACAGGGATCACCTTCTAACTCATTACCCTGCTTCCACTCTCATCATCCTAGCTAGAGTGATCCTTCTGAAACATAAGTCAGACATGCTCAAAATCCCCCACTGGCCCCCTTTTTCATTCCAAGTGAACGCTAAACTCCTTATCATGGTCAAAAGGCCCTACAGAATCAGCACCCCCAAACCCCAGTACCCAGCCACACTGACCTTTTTACTGTTTCTTGAACTCAATAATCACATTCTTGACTTAGAGCCTTTAAGTTGATGGTTTCTTCTGGCCAATATTTTCTTCCTCAAAATATCCACATCATTAACTTGTTCATGGGCTTCAGATTGTGCTCAAATATCAGCTGCTCAGTGAGGTCCATCCTGACCAACCTATTTAAGGTTACAGTTCACACCACTCCCTTATACCCACACTCTCTTTCCAGTTTCTCTGCTCTATATTTTTCGTAACATTTATCACCTGTCTACATACTATATAGTTTACTTATTGTTTATGTTTAATGTCTGTCCCTGCTCACTAGTGTGTTAGTTCCACAAGGCAAGATTTTTTTGGTCTGTATTGTTTGCTGATACACTCCCAACACCAAGGGTGGGCCTGCCTGGCACACAGGAGGCACTTGAAATGTATTTACTGAAAGAATGAATAATGATGCATGAAATGCACTTGGAACATTGCCTGATACACAGTAAGCATTTATTTAATGTAAGTCTTTCTAAAAGAGTGAGTATAGCTTTGATATTGTTACAGAGGCAGGGAAGGACTGCTGGCATACATTCTGGAATCAGAGATAACAGGGGACCCGAGGGAAGCATTAGGCAGCACCAGCTCTGGTCTTATAGGCGTACGGTGGCGAAAAACTAGGCAGCCTATACACAGCCCTACTGCACGTGGCATGCTGAATCTTCTTTCGTTTGGCATGCCCTACCCTCACATTTGTGTTTTCTTTAAAGAAAATTCCTTCAACTCATTAAACTTTCTTCAAAGACAGTGCTTCCAATCATTACTATTAGTATGTGAGCCCTATGAAGTTATTTCTCCCTGTCCCTATAAAGAAATGTGAAGCTCATAGCTATATATTAGAGACAGACAAATAAAATAATCCCCACTCAGTCAAGCTATGTTTAATAAAAGCCTTTGATTGTCACATGCTAAGGAATTAGAGCACAAGGTTGCTTCCTCTGTGTAGATGACAAGACTGCCTTAGGATACTCTCATCCTGGATTCCATCTTTTAGAATTCACAGTCCCTTTGGCTGGAGAAGGATCAAGAACTGAGCATGCATCCTGGAATTTATAGTTGTAACAACATTGTATGACAGATGCTGCTTCCAGATTCCCCCCAAATGGCTTTCCTAAGAGTAACTGCTCCACAGTAATTTCACAGAATATTAACAGATTGTTTTGCAGCAAATAAAGGGGGAGAAGTGGCTCTTGAGTCAATATAATTTAAGAAATTATATAATCAATTTTAAGCAGATTTCTTTACTGCAAGGTTCTTGGAAGTTTTATTTGCTGATGTACAACTGTGGATATTTGAGAGGATGGCATCATATGCAACATTTTCTAAACTCACTAGGTTGGGTAGTTCTTTTTGAAACAGTCCCCTCAAGGACCTATTTCACTAGTCTCTCTCCTGTTGCTTCTTCTATCCTAATCCCTTCCGTGTTTTACTGTCCCTAGCTTAAATTAATGTACTCTCAAAAAAAATCTATTCCATTCAGTCAACAAGTATTTGTTTAACACTTACTATGTGCACACATTGCAAGCACCCAGGATTCAGTGTTGTGTAGGACACATGCAGTCCTTGTCCTCATGGGATTTATGGTCTAGTAGAGAAGACACACAAAAATCATACTTGAAAGTTGATGAATGCGATGAAAGGTAAAATGCAGGCTGTCATAAGAACATCTAAGAGAGAATGATGTTTATACAATGCACTATGAGGAAGCCTGACTTAATTGTTCTCATGAATCAATTTTATCTTTAGGTGATTAATCACAAATTGTTTATCATTTACTGTGTGCATTACACTGTACTAAGTAATATTGGGAAATACAGAGGCATAGATATAAACTTTGCTTTAAAAAAAAACTTCTCTAGCCCTGCCTGGTGTGGCTCAGTGTTCTGAGTGCCGGCCTGCAACCCAAAGGATTGTCAGTTCGATCCCCAGTCGGGACACATGCCTGGGTTGCTGGCCAGTTTCATGGTTAGGGACATGCAAGGGGCACCCACCCATTGATGTTTCTCTCCCTCTCTTTCAACCTTCCTTCCCCTCTGTCTCTCTTCCTCCCTTCCCCTGTCTCTAAAAATAAATAAAACCTTTAAAAAAACCTTCTCTAATTGAAACAAAAACCAATAAAAATAAAATGAAGTAAAAAATGCAAGTCAGAATAAAATCACATGTAAATTTGAGTGGTTCAGATGTCCATTAAAATGCTACCTGTCTTTCAAAGAGTAGAGCATCATAGTTTCTGGGAAGGCCTTTCCCTCTGAAACTGGCTGCACCGTAGGTTGACTTATCAGCACTTTTCACACACGCTGCCTTTTAGGACAGTGATTGGTGTGCATCTCTGATCTACCAGACTAAACAGTCAACTTTGTGGTACACACACTCGGTCTTTAACATCTTTGCATTCCTCACAGTGCACTGTCATTTGTGAGAACCAGCAAGGTATAATGGTTAAGATCAAAAGCTTTGGAATCATACCAACTGGTTGAATCCTGGTGTTGGTTTGAAACCTCAGGAGTTCCCTGGGTGGAATCTAAATATTCCCCTGACACACACACACACACACGGGACAAGGAGAGACCAAAGAACAAGGCAGATCATGCAGATGAGGCTTGTCTTGGGAGGTCACAAGAGAAATAGATCCCTGCACCCACCTGCCAGAAGCTTTAACGTTTATATTAGAGGCTTTAACTGGGTCCAGATGGTTTCAACAACACACAACACATTTCTCTTTCAAGGTTTGTCCTTGAGGCCGCTTCTAGTGTGGGGAAGGCAAGCAAAACCTACAGTCCAAGGACAAAAGTAGGGGTGAGGAGCCTGCAATTGCCCAGGTTCATCAGGCAGGTCAACTGGCAGTCACGTCCTCTCAATGACCAACTGCAACACCTGGCTCTAAATTTTGCTGGCTGTATAACTTTGTGCAAATTTATTAATTACTTGAGCCTTGGTTTTCTTGTTTATAAAAGGAAATAATACTACCCATATCTACCTAATGGCATTGTTTTAGCAGAGATGACATGTATGAAATAATTCAGTGTCTGACATGGTAGTAGTCAGCAATGGAAAATATTCTTGTTGTGTCTGTTGTTATCACATGATGCCCTGCAATATGTGCCTGGGCGACACAGGTGTTTGAAGGCAAGGGAGAATGAGGTCTGGCACTGGAGGACGTGGCCCATCATCTCAGCTGTCTCTCACAAAGTGCCAGTACAAATAAAGATGGAAAACATTTGAAAAGATCCCCTGGGTCAGACTAGCTACTATAGATTGAGACCAAAGGGCTATATAATGGGATAAATTATGTTGGACAGACATGGAGAAGCCTGATGATGGGGTTGGAGAGGACTTGAAATATGGGCTGAAATGTTCAAAGGCCAAAGAGGTACAAAGATTAGTGCAAGGTCACTTAGCTAGTTAGTAGGCAAGCTAGGACTTAAAACAGTTACCAAATTTTATAAACTCTGTTTTCAACTGAGAAAATGCCATTCATTTATTCATATTAATTTATTCATTCTTCATTCACATTGTGAAGAACCATTTGCTGTATTGCCACCAATGTGTAGAATCTTCTGCTACCCGATGAATTTAAAAAATACAAACTGTCTTTTGATCTTAACTAACTAAAATCTAATTGAGCATTAAGACAGAGCATTAGAAAATTAAATTGCTGCACAAGAGTTACCTAAACATAAAAGTTATGTCATCATACATGATTACATGTGAATTGAGTTATTCAGATAATGTGTTCAGAGATTGAGGAGATCATGGTGAATTTGAGATGTCAGAAAATCCTCCATAAAAGATAGAATTTATATCCACCCACCCATCTGTCCATGAAATAGACACTATTGAGTAGCCATTATTTCCCAATACCAAACCAAACCCTGGGAATACAATAATGAAAGATATCAATATTGATCTCCAAGATTCACAGTACAATAAGGAAAACAAAGAGAAGAGGGCAAGAAACAAGGAGTAGAGAAGCACGTGGTATATTTGTAAGTATATGTACTTATATTTTCTATTTTATTATTATTTTTTTTATCCTCATTTGAGGACATGCTCATTGATCCCAGAGAGAAGGGAGAGGAGGGAGGGAGAGAGGGAGAGAAACATAGATGCAAGAGAGAAACACCAACTGGTTACCTTTCATAAGCTCCCCAACCTGGAATTGAACCTGCCATCTAGGGATGTGCCCTGGTTTGGAATCAAACTCGTGACCTTTCAGTTTATGAGACAATGCTCCAACCAACTGAGCCATACCAGCCAGGTCTCTATGTTAAATATAAGCAGAGGCAGAATTAGGGTTAGGTAGACAAACAAGACAATTAGGGCACAAAATTTAAGGAAGCAGTCTCAACGTCCTGCAAGTACAGAGCAAATACTTGTCCAGACCTGAGAAGGAGTGCCTCTTTAAATTTTGCACCCTTAACACCTTACTGACCTCACCCTAGTCCTGGCCCACTAACTCTGTTTAGCCATCATACAAAGTGACAGAAGGATATAAATAACAGCAACAACAATAAAACCAGCAAACCTTGAATAGGATCTGAATAAATGTCCTTGAGCCTCAATTTCCTCTTCTGCATAATGAATAGATTGACCTAGATTAGTACTTTTTGGACCATGACCTGTACAGCATGTGGAATCTTCAGAAATAACTCAGAAAAGGAGGGCCTGAATGGTTAGAGCATTAGATCCACCACTCTTGCTTTAACCAGACAATCTTTTATTGGTTTTAAGATTATTCTCTAACATTTATTTTATTTAAGATTTTAATTATTTTTTAAAATCAGTTAGCATATCAAATATCATATTGACCCTGGATGATCTCTATTAGTTTCAACAGTTGTCCATTTGTCTTTTTATGAGGAATCTCGTTTCTGCCAAAGGCCAGTGAACAGCTGTGACTCTAGTTTCAATGAATGGTGGTATTAAATAAATAATATTCAAAGGCATTGATATCTTGTGAGTCCTGTGGTGAGTGCATGAGTCTTATTGTTCCCCACATAAAGTGCTGAATGAGACTTGGTAAATTGGCAGAGAATGAGAAATGAGGGATGGGCTTAAAAACTAGATCAATTTGATGTTAATCTAGGGGTACAGTGGGAGATAACAACCTGTGAGCTTGATTATGCTTTAGACTTGAAACCAGGAAATATTGATGCAATCAAGTCACATGTTCTTGTGACAGTGCCTCATGACTGTCACAGTGCTTTCTGCTTCCCCTTCAGAAATACCACGCAGTCAATAACTGGCCACAAATGATCACACATGAGGTGTTGTTGGACAAATCCTGGATTAACTTTGTGATTAGTGGATAAATATATCATTTGCTCCATTCTAAGAAGCAAATTAATGATCTCTAAAGACATGTGAGTCTTCACAAGCATCCTAAAGAAATAATCAAGAGGAAGGGTATAAGTGAAAGATTAGATAAGAAACAGCAGAGTAGTCAATCAGGTTCATGTCAGTGAAGTGGCACGGTTATATAAGCAGCTGCTTATATATGGGTAAAAGTACAGCCATGATTCTGTTGTGTAAAACAAGAGTGGGTAACTGCATGCTCCAAATGGGAAACACAAAGAATGACTTTTAGTTTCAAGAACATAGCAGACAAAACTGCTTTGGTAATAAACCTCAGTCCTGTATCCAAATGGGGAGATGTGCTTCAAAAACAGAGTGAAGGGAAAGGAAGCTCCTCGGAGCATTTTGAAGACACCATCTCAATTAATAGAAAGACTGAAGCTGGACAGTATTAGTCCTATAGGTGGGTAAAGAAACCAATTTCCAGAGAGATAGTAAATTACCTAAGTCATACAGCTAATACTAAATAACAGTTAGTCTTCCAATCCAGGACTAATTATAAAGTGAGTGCTTTTCTACTACAATCCCAAGGATTTGAAGGAAAGAGTATAAAAATATAATCATTTTCAGCACTAGCCTAGTGTGTGAGAGTCATAATTTCCAAAAAAACACAATACGAGGAGAAGCAAAGGCATGTTGGGGGAAAAGTTAGAAGCTCATGCTTCTGTATAGCTGAAGAAATCATCAGTGAGACAAATGGGGAACCCACTGTATGGGAGAACATTTCCACCAATGATATGTCCAACAAGGGTTTAATCTCTAAAATATGCAAAGAACTAACACAACTAAATACCAGGAAAACAAACAACCCAATTAAGAAATGGACAAAAGACTTGAATAGACACTTCTCCAAAGAGGACATTTAGAGCACCTATAGACATATGAAAAAAAATGCTCAATATCACTAATCATCAGAGAAATGCAAATTAAAACCACAAAGAGATATCACCTCATACCTGTCAGTATGGCTACCATCAATCAATCAATAAACAAGTGCTGGTGAGGTTGTGGAGAAAAAGAAACCCTAGTGCACTGTTGATGGGAATGCAGATTGGTGCAGCCACTGTGGAAAACCATATAGAGTATATTTTAAAAATTAAAAATGGATCTGCCTTTGGACCCAGCTATTCTACTTCTGGGAATATATCTCAAGGATCCTGAAACACCAATACAAAAAAAAAAATGCACCCCTATGTTTATAGCAGCACTATTTACAATAGCCAAAATTTGGAAATAGCCTAAGTGACCAACAGTAGATGAGTGGATAAAAAAGCTGTGGTACATACACAATGGAATACTATACAGCCATAAAAAATAAGAAACTCTTACTTTTTGCAACAGCATGGATGGACCTGGAAAAAATTATGCTAAGTGAATTAAACCAGTCAGTGAGAGAAAAATACCACATGATCTCACTTATATGTGGAATCTAATGAACATAATAAACCAACAAACTAAATAGTAACAGAAACTTAGATGCATAAAACAGACTGAGAGCTGCCAGAAAGGAAGGGGGAGAAAGAATGAAAGACCATGAAGGGATTAACCAAAGAACATCTATGCACAACCCATGGACACAGACAACAATAGGGGACTGACTTGGGATGAGGAGCAGGTAGGGCTGGGTGGAGGTGGGGAAAGGGAGAAAAGTCAGGAACAACTGTAACAGCATAAACAATAAAAATTAAATTAAAAATTAAATTAAAAAATAAAGTTAAAAATAAAGTCAGAAGCTTGTGAAAACCCATTCAATTACTTAAGAGTTCTCCAAGTGACAGGTGAGTTAGGAGAAGGAGAGGGAGATGAGAATGTAATAAAACATGACACACGCTCAGCTTCCTAAAACTTCTGGAAAGTTAGGGGGCCCAATCATTCAGTTCACCACTGTATACCTCAGCGCCTAGCTCAATGCCTAGCTTGTTGAATCAGTACATCAATATCAAATGGAAGTTGAGAAGATGGAGGTAGAGTTGGATGTACCATCTCAAGCCTATGACAAATATGGGCTTTCAATGTGCACATATATCTACCATATGTGTATGGAGGAGAAAGGTATGCTTTTTGCTGAATAATGGCCATATTCATAAAGCTTCTGCCCTTCTATTTCAAAGCCAGCTTGACTCCTGGACTGAGTAGGTAATTGCTGGCTGGGTGTGTTTCATCCCAGCACCTCTTCTGATATGGTTGATACTCTCTTCCTATATTTACTTATTTCCAGTAAACTTAAATGTCAGTGTAACAGGAGATTAGGATGAGATTCTTTCTAACTCAGTCTGAGTGAAGCAATAATCACAGTATCAAAGTTAGAGTGAGACAACCCCCCAACACCACCACCACCATATGCAGATTTACAAACAAAATGGACCTGAGCAATCAGTCCACAGCCCTTGATCCCCTTAGTCAGTTGAAAACCATATAAAGAGTATAGAGAGTGGCCAGAAGTTGGACTGGTGAAGGGATTACTTGGGAGAGGCTACAGGCCCTCACTCACATTTCCACCTTGAATGGGGAGGTGTGAACTTCTAACCACAAACTTAAAGACTACATTCAGAAAACTGTGCTTAAATTCAGAGACAGAGTACCAGTGCCTGACTCACACATGAGAAAGTTTAAAGTGGACCTGGACAGGGGCCTGATTCCCACCTAGGAAATCTAGATAGTGAAAGAGCTAACCACTTACTGAGGGAGTCAGGAGAAGGCAGCTCTTGTAGGATCATCCCACATTCTCAGAGTCTTATGGGTCAAAGGATGTGTATTCTCAAGGACCAATGGCTTGGGTAATATTGGGTCTTGCCCATTAGAGTCATCTGAAGTAGACTGAGATCTTCTGTGGAAAGAAACTGAGGTGGACCCCTGACTGCCCAGGTGCTGATGAAGGAATCCAACAAACGTTCATCTGCCCAGGTCAAGGGACCTGCACAAGAGAAGGGCCTAGCAGAGGTATTGCCAGTATGAACTGTTGGCCTCAGGTATAGAGTATGAAGCCACTGAGCCAAGCAAGCCTGGCTGATTGCCTTACCTCTCTCCATTCACTTCACTCACTTTGATCCTTGCGGAATCCAAGACTGCAAGTCACCTGGTAAATATAAAAACAATAGAGCAGGAAAATCATGCTCCCCTCCCTGCTGCAGGCTTCAGTCCTGAGGCTGGCCTGGGCTGGAGAAGAGGAGTTCAGAGTTTTGACAGTTAAACAAGATTGGACATTCTACTTCCTGAATTGAAGCTGTTTTTTACCAAAAGTGACTGCAGGACTTTTATTTTCTGAGAGTTCCCAGAAAAGATATGCCTTCCTAAGTCTTTATTTAGGGTGGCAAAGTATAATTTTCAAAAGATAAATACATGACCCTTCTAGAAGCTAGAATAACCATGTCAAGATTTATTTAAGTCATTGGTGAGAGACCAAGAAGGATGTTAATGCTGGTTCAATGAGCATTTGAGAAACTGAATATTTGTGGGAACTGAATGAGGACAGAAAAATGGAAGACTGAGACATTAGAAACTAAAATGGCTAACCTCCTAACAGGGTAATAAAACCAAAATGTTTGGGTAATTTTTTTTCCAATCAGACAGAAATAATTTGCATCTCCACTGGACAAAAATCTAAAAGTTAACCTACAATACCACGAAGTGTGGGCCCAAATCAAGAGTAAGAAATGGCATATTCCTCCTGAACACTAAGTAATCATTGGGTAGGCCAGTGAGGCAATATTGCCACAGGACACAGAAAGGACGTGTAGCCATCCTGTTGACTTAGTTCCAAGTTTTTAAGAGTTTCTCTTAATAAAGATCAGGGTTAATTAGCTCTTTTCTACTCCTGGTCAATTTTAGAGGCTTGTGGGAGACAAAAATAAGGTTACATTTTGATCATAATCTTTGAGATGTGGTTGTTCAACATACTAGGTAAATATTTTCAGGCCTGAGAAAGTGGCTCATGACTATCTCTGTTAACCAGAATACAAGAGATTTGGTATCCAACTCATCATTAGAGCACAAGGCAGAGTTGGCTGGATGTGAGGACACAGGAAGGAAAAATGAAGACAAAGG
Source organism: Furipterus horrens (assembly GCF_987537825.1). NCBI lineage: Eukaryota > Metazoa > Chordata > Mammalia > Chiroptera > Furipteridae > Furipterus > Furipterus horrens. The sequence continues at coordinate 233,304 of NW_028327206.1, read as the reverse complement.
TCTGAATGATCAGGGGACCATGAGGGGCATGGAGCCTGGGAAAGGCTAATCTTCACAGTGATTAGGACGCTCTCTGGGGATGGAAGTACATACAGTAACGGAGAAGGCAGAGAGGGCAAACTGAGCTCCTTGCACTGTTGTTGCTGGCAGTCCACAAAGCAAGGATAGGGTTTGTTTGTTTTCAATTGCAACCCACAATAAGGTTCTATTTTTCCCTAGTAACCTAAACTTTTTTTCTTAAAAAGAAAAACAGGCACAATTGCCTACTTGACCAACACATTAATGCATATTTAAATAGTTTAACCTAGTTACTGACAGGAAACTTGAATAAAACAAGCCAGTGTGCAGTCGGTGTTCTTGTAATTTAAGAGTCAAATGTTCTACAACAATTCAACATTATGTTCTGTTCCTTGTTACCAATAGATGACACAGGCCAGTGACTCTCCTACAGAGTGTTCCGACATTATGCAAATGTTTGTGATACCCAATTCAAAGGAACCCAGTGGCTGTTTAAGAGGGTGGTATTACCTCACTTCCAGAAAGCAAAGTGGCATACCAGAGACTGAAGTGCCTTTGTTTTGTTTTGGTAGAAAATCTGCCTCACCAGGCAGAGTTTTTGCCATGCTGCTGCGATTCATGGTCTGCCCTTGAACAAGGCCATGAAGAGGGAACTGCCACCTTTCTTGATCTGCTGTCTTCCCATAATCTAACCCTGGAATGGGCAGCTGACTAAGCAGTGGGTTCTTTCTTATGGATCCCCAAGATAAAACAAACAAAGAAGCAGGTTTGTGTTTCCCAAAGAAAAATGCTTCTACTGAAACCAACGGTCCTTATAACTGTGATTAAATTTAGTTTTAAATCCTAGCTCTAGAAATTTTCTCTTCCCCTCCTCTCCCCTCCCCTCCCCTCTCTCCTCTTTTATCTCTCTTCTCTCAGAGACCAACCGTTTCCCCAGGATTATCAACAGTCCCCAAGGCAACAGAAGACATAGCTGGACCTGACTTGTGGTCTTATGGTCTGGACCACTGGCAAGCTAAAAATAACATCTTGACCCAAGTTATGTTTCAGTTCCTGAACCCCAAGGTGGACCGACCCCCTGACTACTTTCCCATGACACTGGATAGAGGGACACCCAAAAGATGTCAGAGCTGTTCTCAATACCTGAAGAAATGATTCATCACCCTTACCTCACCTCAACCAGTCAGCTCCCAGAGTGACCCCGAACCCCTAAACCACAGAGTCTTTTGATTTTGCCTTATATAATCTGTAACCTATACACCATCAGGGAGTTCAGGCTTTTCAGCACTAGCTTCACATTCTGGATGGCACCATTCATAATAAAATAGCCATTTTTCTCCACTGAGATTCCTGATATCTAGTGCTTGGCTCTGCTAGCACCGGATGGGCAAATTCTTTGTGTTCTGTAACTCTACTAAGTGGTAGGACAATAATTGGAATAATAGAAAACTAAAAATGAAGGAAAAATCCAACACCATCTCACATGACAAAAAAGAAAGAACAAAATAGCTTCAGAAAGGAGTGGGGTGGAAAATAAGCTTAGATTGGTGATCTTTTCTAACATGAGAATGATCATAAAAAAATTTATTATATTTTATTGATTATGCTATCACAGTTGTCGCAAATTTTCCCCCTTTGCTTCCCTCCAACCAACAACCCACATTCCTTCCAGTAATACCCCCACATTATTCCTATCCATGGGTCATGCGTTCTTTGGCTACTCCATGTATTTTACATCCCCATGACTATTCCATAACTACCTATTTGTACTTCTTAATCACCTCATCTCTTCACCCATTCCCCCACATCCCACTCCCATCTGGCAACCATCAAAATGCTCTCCCTATCCATGATTCTGTCTCTGTTCTTGTTTGCTTAATTTGTTTTTTAGATCCAAGTTTTTGCCATTTCATGTTCATAGTTTTGATATTCTTTTTCTTAAACAAGTCCTTTTACCATTTCATATAATAATGGCTTGGTGATGATGAACTCCTTCAGCTTTACCTTGTCCAGGAAGCACTTCCTCTGCCCTTCAATTCTAAATGATAGCTTTGCTGGGTAGAGCAATCTTGGCTGTAGGTTTTTGCTTTACATTACTGTGAATATTTCTTGCCAGTTCCTTCTAGCCTGCAAAGTTTCTTTTGAGAAATCAGCTGACAGTCTATGGGAACTCCCTGGTAGGTAACTCTCTGCTTTTCTCTTGCTGCTTTTAAGATTCTCTCTTGATCTTTAACCTTTGGCATTTTAATTATGATGTGCCTTGGAGTGGGTCTCTTTGCATCCATCTTGTTTGGGACTCTCTGTGCTTCCTGGACTTGCATGTCTGTTTCCTTCAACAAATTAGGGAAGTTTTCTTTCATTATTCTTTCAAATAGACTTCCAATTTCTTGCTCTTTCTCTTCTCCTTCTGGCACCCCTATGATGTGAATGTTGAAATGCTTGAAGTTGTCTCAGAGGCTGCTTATGCTATCCTCATTTTTTTTGGATTCTTTTATCTTCTTGTTGTTCTGATTGGTTGTTTTTTGCTTCCTTATGTTCCAAATCATTTATTTGATTCTCAGCTTCATCCACTCTACTGCTGTTTCCCTGTAAATTGTTTTTTATTTCAAAATTAGTGTATCCTCATTTCCTACTGGATTCCTTTTTAGCTGCTGAGGTCCTCACTAAGTTTCTTGAGCATGCTTATAACCAGTGTCTTGAACTCTTCATCTGATAGGTTGCTTATCTCCATTTCATTTAGCTCTTTTTCTGGAGTTTTGATCTATTCTTTCATTTGGGCCATGTTTCTTTGTCTCCTCATTTTTGGCAGCCTCTCTGAGTTTGTTTCTGTGTATTAAGTAGAGCTGCTATGACTCCCAGGCTTGGAAGAGTGGCCTAATGCAGTACGTGTCCTGTAGAGTCAAGTGGCACAGCTTCCACTATCACCCAAGCTGGGTACTCAAGGTGCACCCTTTGTGTGGGCTGAATATACCCTCTTCTTGTAGTTGAGACTTGGTTGCCCTTGGCAGATCAATGGGAGGGATTTACCCAGGTCAATAAGCTGCAAAGATTGTGACCATTGACCACCAATCTCCATCTTCTATGGAGGATCATCTGTACAGGGGCAGGGTGGTGGTGCTCCAATGTGGTCTGTAGCTATCCACTGGGTGCACTGGTCCTGGGGTTTCCTGGGTGGTACAGGCCAAAGTGAGCCCCCACCTATGTTTTGCCTGGGGTCACTCTGCCTAAGCTATAAAGCAATCTGACCAGCCAAGATGGAGGCGGAGACAGACACACTTCATCTCCCTCCACAACTAAGAATACAACTACCTCAAAACTAGAAACAACCAGAAGTTCCAGAAAAATCAAACTGCATGGAAGTCCAGCAAACAAAGATATAAAGAAGAAATACTCATCAAGACAGGTAGGAGGGGCCGAGTCAGGCTGGAGAGGACACGGTGTGGTGGCAGTAGTGGTGGCAGCAGTGGTAGGCTGGTGGAAAGTGCAGTCACACGTTTTAAAAAGTCAGGAGGGACACCTGGGGAGCATTCCCAGCTCCTCACCAGACCTCATATCTCATGGTCCCAGCACCAGGGAAAATCAAGCCTCATTTGTTCTGACTGTGCAGACCAGTGGGTGTTAGCGTGGAGGCAGAAACTGCTATTCTCAGCAGAGTCTGCTTGTATAAAGGGTCCCCACAGTCCTAGAATGGCCACAGACCCACCCACTCTGGGAACGACAGCCAGGGCAGCAGCTAGAGGGGTGCCAGTCTGGTGCAGAAGTGGAAGAGGTGCCAGGAAAAGGGGCGAGTGCTAGGCAGGCGTCATTGTTTATTCTCAGACCCCTCCCCCACATACGGAGGCACAACGTGGTGAAACAGGTCACCCTGTACTGATGAATCCCTAAGGCTCCGCCCCTTACACCATAACAGGTGTGACAGCTCTACCTGTCAGAATGAGGAGGCAGAGAAGTATGACACCAAAGGGGGAACAGATCAAGGTTCCAGTGGGAGAACTAAGCGACGAGGAGATAGACAACCTAACAGATGCAGAATTCAAAACACTGGTGATAAAGATGCTCATAGGCTTGACAGATATGCTTGAGTATGGGAAACACATAAGAGAAGAAGTGAAGGCTACACTAAGTGAAATGAAGGAAAATCCACACAAAACCAATGGTGAAGGGAAGGAAACCAAGGTTCAAATCAATGATTTGGAACATAAGAAAGAAAAATACAGTCAACCAGTGCAGAATGAGGAAGCAAGAATTTAAAAAAATGAGGAAAACTTCCAAAATTTTACAAAGGAGCTGGACATACAGGTCCAGGAAGCACAGAGCGTCCTGGGAAAGCTGGACCCAGAGGGGACCACACCAGGACACTTCATGACTGAGATGCCAAAGGTGAAAGATAAAGATAGAGTCCTGGGGGCAGCAAGAGGGGGGCAGAGAGTTGTCTACAGTGGGGTGCCTATAGGACTATCAGCTGATTTCTCAGAGGACACTTTGCAGGCAGGAAGGGACTGGCAAGCAGTATTCAATGTGATGAAAGTCAACCTGCAACCAAGATTACTCTATCCAGCAAAGCTATCATTTGGAATGGAAGGGCAGATGAAGTGCTTCCCAGACAAGGTGAAGCTAAAGGAGTTCATCATCACCAAGCCATTATTATATGAAATGTCAATGGGACTTACTTAAGAAAAAGAAGATCAAAACTATGAACACTAAAATGACAACAAACTCACAATAATCAACAACTGAATCTAAAACAAAAACAAAATCCAACAAAGCAAACCAGAATAGGAACGGAATTTTAGGAACAGAATCATTTGGAGGGTTATCACCTGGGAGGGGGGAGGGAGAGAAATGGGAAAATGGTTCAGGGACTAAGAAGCATAATCGGTTGGTATGAAATAGACAGGAGGATGTTAATAATAAGCCAAATAACTTATATGCACCAAAGAAATTTGGTGAAGCCAAAGAACTTGTATGCACGACCGATGGACATGAACTAAGGGGGGTGGGATTGTTGGAGGGAAGGGGGTTGGTTACTGGGCAGAGGGGAGCAAAGGGGGGAAAATTGGGACTACCGTAACAACATAATCAATAAAATATACTTAAAAAAAAAAAAAAAAGCAATCCGAGATGGCTGCTACTTGTGATGGGCTTGGAGATTCCCAGGTGAAGCCAAGCTATGAATATAAGTGGCTGCTGCTAGTGCCAGGCCTGGGGGGGTTCAGTGAGGCAGCTGTTGCTTGTTAGAGGATTGAGGAAGTTATGCAGCATGAGCCAAGACCAGCCATTCATATGGGAATACAGTTGACCTGGCCAGTAAAATAGATGGGGCTGAATCTCTGGGGATCTCCAAGGCAGTTCAAACAATGTTAGCCATGTTGATGGAGCCTCAGATATAGCACCAGCTTGCCAACTCTGTGGCTGTCTTGGGGGAGGGTTTAGAAAAGGGACAATGGCCTTTGCTCACCTTGATGCCAGACCCTTCACTTTTTCCCAGCATGCCACTGATATCTTTCAAGCTGCTACCCCAGTGCTGGAGCTCAGAGGAAGTGAGTCTGAGAAGGTGACTGACTCCATGTGTGGTCCTTTAAGAGGAACTTCTTGGGGCTCGAGCAGTTTCTTCTCCAACTCAATCCCTGCTGGTTTTTGCAGCCAGAAGTTTTGTGGATTTATCTTCCTCACACTGGAACCCTGAGCCGGGGGCCATGGTGTGAGGCTGGGACTCCTCCCTCCCAAGACATCCCTCCCGAATTTTTATCCACCACACGTGAGTGTGGAACCAGCACATTCCTACCGGCCCCATCTATCAGTCTGGATGGATGAAGTTTCTTTAATTCTGTAGTTGTTAGTCTTCCATTCCTCTCAGTTTCTGATGGTTCTGAGTGATGGTTGTTCTAAATTTTAGTTGTAAGTTTGATGTGGTTGTGCAAAGAGGTGAACCATGTCTGCCTGTGCTGCCATCTGGACTGGAGATCCCAGAAGATAATTTTTGAAGAATAAAAAGCTCATCCTTTTTTCCTGTAAAATCGTGGAAAAGTAATCAGTCTTGCTTCATCACTGAAAAAAACAATTTAATTTGTTTAAGCAGCCCTGGCCAGGTAGCTAAGTTGGTTGGAGCATTCTACCAATATGCCAAGGTTGTGGATTCAAACCCCTCCCCTCCAAAATCAGGCCACATACAAAAGCAACCAATAAATGCATCAAAAGGAGGGAATTATAACCTTTCAAGTAAATAAACAGAACAGCACTGAAGCTTGAGGAGGGAATCATGCCCCTCCCCCTTCTCCCATTGCTTCACAGACTAACTCAGACTAGCAAGCCTGCCTCCTTTCTCCAAATTCCTTTTTCTAGAAAACACCTTTTGTGAAGTGAGATGAAGAAGAAAGATAAAGGGAATGAATTGATTTGTTTAAAAGGCTTTTCTGGGTAGTTGAAATAGGGGTAAAATAAAAGGTAATGCAAGTGGCTGATTTGAAATGTGGGTCTGAGACACAGTAAATGAACTCCTTGACTTTCAAATCCTGAATGTCAAGCTCCTGCTGTATGCAGAACGTATTTTAAAAAGAAGAGAAAAGAAAGGCAGTGAGAACTCCAGCAGAGGATTGTCTGTGATTTCCCTCTGTAGGAAAAATATGAGTGATATTTTTGTATTCCTGTGGCTGAAAGAATGAGAAATAAGCATGAGTATGCATAACTGAGGTTTAAGAACTAGCCATCTTTGGGGTGGGGGTAAGTTTTTGGTATATTTGGGGGCTAGGAACAGGCTCCAAGTTGTCTTTTACACAAGGAGCTTTCAGTGAAAATGACAGATGCCATTTATTAAATGCCTACTATGTGCCAGGCACACTGTGGGTACTTTCAACATGTTATTTTTATACTATCTCAATGATAAAAAAAAAAATGCGAATTAAAAAAATTCTGAGTTATTCTACAAAGTTCCATACCTAACATTACCCAGCCTCATTGTTGGGGGAAAAAACAATATTATGTGTGTTCTGATATAAATAAGTACTAATTGCTGGTAAGCTTCTTCAGACTTCTCGCCTTACTATATTTTAGAAAAACCCAAGTTAGTTCTTTTTAAAACTAAGTTTATTTTTATTTTTATTTATTTTTATATTTTAAAATATGCTTTGTTGATTATGCTATTACAGTTGTCCCAATTTATTTTCCCTTTGTTCCCCTTCGCCCAGTGACCCCCCTCCCTCCAGTTGTCCCCTCACCTTAGTCCATGCCCATTGGTTGTGCTTATAGTTCTTCTCAACATCTTCCTATCTACTCCACTCCCTCCTACTATGCTTCTTAATTCCTGTACCATCTCCCTCCCTTTCCCCCTTCCTCCTCCCTGCTGACCTCCCCCCATAATGTCCCCCATACCTATAATTCATTTCCCACTCTCATTGCTGACTTAATTTGCCTTTGTTTCGATTCCCTAGCTTCTGTTGTTGGTTCTTGTGATGCAGTTTTCATTTTAATGTTCATAGTTTTGATCCTCCTTCTCCTAAACAAGTCCCTTTAACATTTCATATAACAGTTTTACTTTGTCCTGGAAGCACTTTCTCTGCCCTCCTATTCTGAATGACAGCTTCACTGGATAGAGTAATCGTGGTTGTAGGTTTTTGCTTTTCATTACTTTGAATATTTCTTGCAAGTCCCTTCTTGCCTGCAGAGTTTCTTTTGAGCAATCAGCTGAGAGTCTTATTGGGACCCCTTTGTACATAGTTCTTTTCTTCTCTCTTGCTGCTTTTAAGATTCTCTCTTTATCCTTAATTTTTGACATTTTGATTATAATGTGTCTTGGTGTGGTTCTCCCTGGGTCCAGTTTTTTTGGAACTCTCTGTGCTTCCTGGACCTGTAAGTCTATTTCTTTCCCCAAGTTAGGGAAGTTCTGATTCATTATTTTTTCACATACTTTTTCAATTTCTAGTTCTTCACCTTCTGGCAACCCTATGATTTGGATATTGGCCTGCTTATAGCTGTCCCATAGGTTTGTGACCCTCTCCTCATTTTCCTCACTTTTCATTTCCTCTTTCTGCACTGGTTGACTGCTTGTTCCTTCCCCATGTTCCAATTTGCTGATTTGATTCCTGGTTTTCCTTTTCTCATCACTTGTTTCATATGTGTTTTTGTTCATTTCAGCAGGACTCGCCTTCATTCCTTCCCTGTCTTGTTTAAGAGCCACTATTAGGTCTGTAAGCTTTCTTATAACCAGAGCTCTGAACTGAGCCTCAGAAAGATTATCTATCTGCTGGTCCAATAGATGATATATTTGCTGTCTTGTCAGCTGCGTGATTGGGATCTCTATCATGATCCCTGCCATCCTGGAAGTTTTGTGTTTACCTTTGCTTCCTGAGTGAGGTTGTCACACCTCCTACACTATAGCGGGTGGAGCCCCGTGCATTTGTCATTTACCAGGCGACCCTTCTCACCACGCTGTGGCGTTTTGTGTTGGGCCGGGGGTCTAAGATGGATTCCTGACATTCTTTCTCTGCTGAGAGACCGGGAGCTTCCTCCTCCATCCCCACACCCTTCAGCCCTCACAGTCTGAGGAAATGGGGGTCTGCCTTCCCCAGTGTTGGAATCGCAAGCTGATGGGTCTGGTCTGCAGCCAGAGTTGATTCCCGGGCGCTTCTCATCTCCCCTTAAATACGGGTGTCTGTGCTTACCGCTGTCCCGCCACCATCTCCGCAGCTGCTGCTGCCAGCACAACTTGACCTCTCTGCCCCAGCTTCGCCCCTCCTACCCGTCCAAATGAGCACCACTTGTTTATAACTTCATACATTGGACTTCCATGTAGCTTTATTTTCTGGAACTTCTGGTAACTGTGTTTCTAGTTTTGCATTTGATGTATTCCTTCTTAGTTGTGGAAGGAGATGGAGGTTGTCAGTCTAGGCCTCCATCTTGGCTGGAAGTCTCCTGAATTGATTTTTAATTGTCATGCTTTGTAATCTTTGGTAATTTCTGAAAATATTTTTCTGTTGTTTTCATGAAGAATCTCAAAACAATGAAAAACAAACATTTACTGGGAAAGAAAAAATGGTGGATAACATCATTATTTTCAGATAGAAACCATTCATTTATGGGTGGTATTCATAGAAAATCATTATATTTGTGGAAATTGATTTTGAATTTCAAATTGAATATTTGGTAACAGACATCTCCCACATATTTATTTGTGCTTTAATTGAAATATGAAACATATTAACATAGGGGCATTCAAAATAATTTTTAAAAAATATTTTTTAGTGTATTTATTTTTAGAGCGGGGAAGGGAAGGAGAAAGAGGAGAGAAAAATCGATGTGAGAGAGAAACAGTGATCAGTTGCCCATCATCTGCACCACAACTGGGACCAAACCCACAATCCAGCTATGTGCCCTGACCAGGAATTGAACTGGTGACCTTCTGCTTTGTGGAACAATGTCCAACCAACTGAGCCACACAGGTAGGGCCAAAATACTCTTATATTAAAATTTAGGACACCGTTTTGCTTTTCAGATGTATCAAATAAAATACTTATCAACATATGAGAGCATTTATATTAAATCTGGTAACTTCTGGACATCAAAATTTGGATGTTATGGATACTCATCAAGGTTTATGAACCTTTTAACTTTCTATCTTCTTTTATTCTTGAAAGTGCTACTAAAATTCCCTCTAATTTGGCCTTTAAACGAGACACTTGTTGGCATCCCCTCTTTGCTATAGTCATTCATTTACTCATTTATTTATTCAACCTTTATTTAATAACACATGTAATGTATGGCAAATATTGTAGATTCAAAGAGAATAAAAGAAATAGCCCCTTCTTTAATTATCTTACATTGCAGGAACCAGATAATTTTAACACAGTGTGATGTGCTATAATTATGGGTAGAGTTATATAAAGGTGCTTTGGGAATATAGAAAAGGAAGCTTTTAACTGCCAAAAGGATGTGGGGGATATGAAAAAAAATAGGAGTTAGCCACTGGGTGAGGGGCAGGGGAAGGAGGCAGGGACTGCTGCATTTCAAGCAAAAGAAAACAGCGTGGTAAGGCAAGAGGGTGGGGACAAAAACACAGATTCTAGAAACAGGTCATGAGTATGCCTAAAGCACAGAGTTGTTGAGATGGAAGAAAGGTTAACCTGTGACTAAAAAGGACACAGATCAGGAACAGATTGTGATGGCAAAGGGTAAGAATTTTAACCAAAGGGCTAATTGGAAAATTTAAACTGGGAAGGAAATAACATCATCAGGTGAAAGCAACTTATAGCACTTGTGTGAAAGATAGCTCTACCTGAACACCAACAAGGATCTGCTGTGGAAGTCTGAGTATAAAATAATGAAGGTCTAAGCAAAATTAGTGGACTTGGGAGGTTTGGGAAGGCAGAATTGACAAAAGTGGTTGATAGATTGATATGGGAAGAAAAGAAAGGGGAAGGAGTAGAAGTCCCCAACATTTTTGACATCAGGGACCTGTTCGCTTGCTAGCCTGCCCGCCTGTCTGTCATCTCCTGCTGTGTGGACCGGTTCCTAACAGGGCACGATACTGGTCAGGTCAATGGCCTGGGGTTTGGGGACCTCTGGAATAGAGGGTACCTCTCAGATTTCTAGGTTGAGTGAATGGATACTGATGTCATTAGCTGAGACTAAAGTGTCAGGAGGAGGAAAAGCAGAGTGATAGGATGATAATGAATTCTATTTGTGACATGTTAAATCTAAGGTGTCTGGGAGGTATACAAAAATTCTGAGCCAGATTAAAATCCTCAGGCATTGGAAGATTATATTTGGTGAACTAGTCCCAGCAATTCAACTAAAAAAAAAAAAAAAAATACAAAACCATGAAGCAAATATAAGGAAAGCTAAATTTTTTTTTTTCTAGTGACCACTTTGGTACTTTTAAAAACATTACCAAGAATGCAGATTTATATTTTCTATATAAATATTTATAAACTGTACTTATATATTACTTTGTTTTTCTTGCCACTGCTTGGCACATGACAGAAATATGTGCATAGAGAGACTGCCTATCGGTTGTCCAGCCTAGGCGATGATCAGCAGGCAGCGGCCAATACTGCTTCCTTCTCTACAGCCTCCCTCATGCTGAAGAATTCACACTTCTGCCCACAGCAAATGTATTGAGGGTTTTACACTAACATAAGGCCATGGAAATCAAGCAGAAAGGGACAGTTCATATGTATCTAAATAGACCCAGTTCATGAGTCTCATTCATGGCTGTTCATATTTTATATCCATTTAGATTCAAAGCACTTCGATCACTGGTTACTTTCTCATTTGATATATTCTCTACATTTCTATATCTGCCTGTCCATTAAGGAAATAGCACATGTTTTCCATATGCCAGTGTTTTTCAAGGTTTCTATCAAGCTCTTTTAGAGGGCTTATTAAGCTAGATTTTTAGGCCCTACCCTCAGTGGTTCTAATACAATAGATCTGACATGGGGCCAGAAAATGTACTTTTCCGACAAGTTTACAGGTGATCCTGCTGTTGCTGGTCCAGGAATTGCAAAACTAACATGTCAATTTTCCTCAGCCAACGCAATGAGAAGAAAATTGAAACAATTTTCTAAATTTGCTAATGCAGACATAGGGAAAACATGATAAAAATAGGATTTGTTCATTACAAAAAGATAACTACAGCCCTGGCTGGTGTGGCTCAGTGGAGTGAGCACCAGCCTGTGAACTAAAGGGTTGCTGGTTGAATCCCAGTCAGGGCACATGCCTGGGTCTTGGGCCAGGTTCTCAGTGGGAGGTGTGCTAGAGACAACCACACATTGATGTTTCTCTCCCTCTCTTTCTTCCTCCCTTCCCCTCTCTCTAAAAATAAATAAATAAAATCTTAAAAACAACAGCAACAAAAACAAAGATAAGTAGGGTAATTGTAGTGGGCAGTCATGCTTTTGAATAAAATATGAAATTATTTGCTATGACATTCTATTTTGTTTTGTTTTTAAAAGCTGGCCCTAAAAATATTTACAGGGAAGCATAAAGTCTCTTTTCTTCTATTCAAAATGCAGTTGATGACAAAAAGGACAAAGGAACTAATTCTACATTGCAAGACATTCTAGATAGCTGTCACACATACTGGCAGAGAGCAAGACTGATCCTTAGAGAGTAAAAAGTGATTTGAGTCTATAGTTCTTAGTTATGAAGCTGTCTCTAACTGCTTGATTTCTGAATTTTTGCAGACCATGTGTCCTTCTCTGAGCAAACACTGACTGTATCATTCAGTCAGTGATCCTTATTGACTACTTCACTCAGGCCACTGTTACCTTGGAAAAATAATCCTGACAGCACGAATTTCAAAATGGCAGGAGAGTGGGAAGATAAATCATATTTAAAAAGAGAGGTTAACATGGCAAGGCTTGGAAACAGACTGGTGATATTATAATATTTTTTGAAGAAATCTCAATTAAATAGCATTTAGAATTTTCATACAACTTTAGTATGACCTAGGCAGCTCCCAACTTAGAAACAAGTTCTATCTAAAAACATAACTGGAAAGTAATTTGTTTGGCATTTGGAACAAGTTCCAAGTGACATTATTTTACGTATAACATTCCATCTAAGGTTGCTAAGAGATTTTTTAAATTCCCAAATCCATAGAAAATTTTCAAAATCTTTAAGATAACTGAAATAGCAGTTCTTTACTTGGAAAAGGTAGGAAAAAATCTTTTGTAATGTAAATTCTATGTTTGATGGAATATTTTAACAAGGACCATAGAACAGGGTACTGCCTCATTACTAGCTGTGTGGTTTGAGCAAATTATTTACCTTCATTCAACATGTGCCCTCAGTAGTAAACAGGTAGTGTTGATTAAGAGCATTAGAAAACAATGTTTAACTTATAATGGTGGTTAAGAGCTTTGGAACAATGTATTTAAACTCCCCCTTCCTCAGAGTGCAGGGTGCTGTAGGTATCATAATGCTTATTATGCACTTATTAACCACACATTCTGTGCCAGAAAGAATACTAAGAATATTCATGTTATTTTGTTTAATTATAAAACAATCCTATGAGGTAGGTGTTGCTATTTTCATTGTTGTAAGTGAAGAACAGGAAAAGAAAATGGTTTAAAATATTAATATTAAAAATTAGTTCTGAAGGAAAAAATAGATTTAACTAGAGAAGGGTGATAACCCTGGGTTATCATTCTTACAACTATTATCTCACTGATCCTTGCAACTACCCTATGATATTGGAATTATTATTTTTTCCATTCTTAAATATCAGTATTCTGCTACTCAGAGCTTAGTCTAAAGTAGATAATAGGACCAGGAATTATGTAGAAGAGATTCAGGATTATACAATTTCCATATCAGTTACAAAGCAGTAGTTTCAGTCTAGGTCAATGTGGGGAGAGGATAGAATAGTCTACAGGTGGCCAATGTGAAAGTAATAGGAAAAGTAAGGTGTAGTTTACTGGTTGACTGTGCCAGCCATTTCAAAATCAGGTGCTTGTTATCTAGGGAATGTTGCCATTTGATGGACAGAAATTTTTCTAATACTCTGTAACTCCATACTTATAAATCTCTTGGTTCATAAGGAAATTGTTTATAAGCAGTTTTGTTTATTATGGAGAAAAAAATAAATCCTTTCCAAAGAGTCAGTAATTTTCAGCCAGTACATTAGTACATATGAAACCAGAATCTAAACTATTTCTGAAGGAAAAAAACAAGTTAATGTTAGCTATTGTAAGGTCCCATCCCAGTTAGTACATCAGGTTACCAGTATAATGTGAAGCAGACAGCCATATGACTTGATAACCATATTATTACCAATCTCAGTATTGACTAAAGTTAGCTAAGCCTTATTAGTTATCACAAATTAAAGAAGTTCTGCTTATAGATAACACAGATCTTAAGGAATAATGTGAGAAAGATCTTTAAGAACACAAAGGGTATACATATAACAGATTTGATTATTCAAAGAAGTTATATTCTTTCATCTCTGAATAAAAAGTTTAAGATATAATTTACACACCCAGCTCTATTACTTGCTAGGCATTAGGCTAAGGGCTGAAAATACACAGATGATAAGAATGTTCTTGCCCTACAGGATTTCCCTGTCTAATAGGAGGATAAGGGGTAAGTGCCAGTTATTATACCAGGAGATTGGCAGCATAACAAAGGCATCCGTCCACAGAGTGAGAGGTTAGATCCCAGAGAGGCATCCTTCACCTTTCTCCTGGCCTGACTTCCAAATGAGCACTTGCTTTCTACTTGAACCAAACATACCCTTGACTCTTTTAAAAGGTTTTGTTTCTGCATACCCTTCACCCATCTACCCCTCATGTTGACATCAAAACAAAGAAATTAACATTGGTACAGCATTTTACTAGGTGCGTCTTCTTTGTCCCCAATCTGTGACAGTACTTCACATTTTTCTTGTCTTTTGAAGACATCTGGTCAGGTTATTTTGTAGAATATACTCAGTTTGGGTATGATTCATGTTTCTTATGATTATACTAAGCTTAAAATTTTTGGGACAAAAAACACAGAAAGGATGTGCCCTTTTCAGTGCATGATGTCAGGGGCACAGGATGTTACTGTCTCATTACTGACAATGTTAATCTTGATCACTTGTGTTAGGTGATGTCTGTCAGATTTTTTTCCACTGTAATTATTCCTTTTCTGTTATTAACTATTTGAAAGAATCCTTGATGTTTTGACTGAAGAAATTATCCAGACATTTTATTATTTTATTTTTAATATATTTTATTGATTATGCTATTATCATTATCCCAATTTTCTCCCTTTGCGCCCCTCCACCCAGTACCCCCATACCCTCCAGCAATCACCCCTTTAATTCACGTCCATGGGTTGTGCATATAACTTCTTTCACTACTCCACTTCCTATACTGTTCTTAACATCCCTATCTATTTTGTACCTACCAATTAAGCTTCTTAATCCCTGTATCTTTTCCTCCATTCTCCCCCTTCTGCTCTGATAACCCTCCAGATGATTTCCATATCGATGACTCTGTTTCTGTTCTGCTTGTTTGTTTTGGGTTTTTTTTAGAATCAATTGTTGATAGTTGTGAATTTACAGCCATTTTAATGTTCATAGTTTTGATCTTCTTTTTCTTATATAATCCCCTTTACTGTTTCATATAATAATGGGTTGGTGATGGTGAACTCCTTTAGTTTTATCCTGCTGTAAAGCACTTAATCTGCCCTTCAATTCTAAATGATAGCTTTGCTGGATAGAGTAATCTTGGTTGTGGGTCCTTGCTTTTCATCACATTGAATACTTCTTGCCAGTCCCTTCTCGCCTGCAAAGTTTCTTTTGAGAAATCAACTGATAGTCTTATGGGAATGCCTGTGCAGGTAACTCTCTGCTTTTCTGTTGCTGCTTTTAAGATTCTCTCTTTATCTTTAGCCTTTGGCATTTTAATTATGATGTGTCTTGGTGTGGTCCTCTTTGGATCTAACTTGTTTGGGCCTCTCTGTGCTTCCTGAACTGGCATGTCTATTTCCTTCACCAAATTAGGAAACCTGTCTTCATTATTTTTTCAATTTCTTGCTCTTCCCTTCTCCTGCTGGCACCCATATGATTTGAATGTTGGTACATCTGAATATGTCCCAAAGGCTCCTTAGCCTATCCTTGTTTTTTTAATTTTTTTTTCTTCTTGTTGTTCTGATTGAATGTTTTTTTCTTCTCTATGTTCCAAATCATTGATTTGATTCTCAGCTTTATCCCCTCCACTGTTGGCTCCCTGTAGATTTTTCTTCATTTTACTTAATGTAAACTTCATTTCTGCCTGGGTCTTTTTTATGTTGTTGAAGTACCCAATGAGTTCCTTGAGTATCCTGGTAACCAGTGTTTTGAACTCTGTATCTGGTAGGTTGCTTATCTTCATTTTATTTAGTTCTTTTTTTTTGGAATTTTGTTCTGTTCTTTCATTTGGGCAATATTTCTTTGTCTCCTCAATTTGGCAGCCTCCCTGTGTTTGTTTCTGTGTATTAAGTAGAGCTTCTTTGATTCCCTTAGTAGCATGGCCTATTGTAGAAAAGAGCTCTGGTAAGTTGGATGGGGTGGAGCCTTAGGTAATTGCCAGGGCAAGGCAACTTGTGTCACCACTCTGTGGCTCTGTGTGGGGGTGGATTAGGAGAGGGGACAATGCTTCCACCTGGCCTCTGGAGTTTTTCCTGGGAGGAAGCTGTCTCTGGCACTTGCCCTGATGTCAGTCACTTCAATTTCTCCCAATATGCCACTGGTGCCCTTCCAGCTGTTGCCCTAGTGCTGAATCCTGAGGGAGTGAGTCTGCGTAAGACCTAAATCCATTGCAGGCCCTTTAAGAGGAGTGTCTTGACAATCCCACAGTTTCTTCCACCACCCCAAACCCCACTGGTTTTTACAGCCAGAAGTTATGGGGAATTGTCTTCATGGCACTAAAACCACGGGCTGGGTGGTCTGGTCTGGGGCTGAAATCCCTTGCTCTCGAGGTATCCCTAATGATTTTTATCTACTACATGGAAATGTGGGACCACCTGTTCTGCATCTCCATGTTTCTCTGTCTGTCCATCTCGGCATCTCTGCCTCTTCTACCTATTTTGGTAAATGTGGCTTCTTTAAATCCTTGGTTGTCAGACTTCCATACAGCTTGATTTTCTGATGATTCTGGGTGATATTTTTTTGGTAGTCTAGTTGTAATTTTTGCTGTAGTTGTGTGAGGAGGTGAGGCATGTTTATCTATGCCTCCATCTTGACCAGAAGTGTCTCCTTCTCTTTCCAGGTGATCCTTTCCTGTGGTTACTTATTTATCCAGAGCTTTTTTTCCTTTAAAAAAAAAAGCCTTATTGATGGCGCAGAGTCATGGAATAGTCAAAAACAGCATTCTAGGCCCAGAAATGAGATTAGCTTATATAAAAACATCCATCTATAAGGTCTATTTATCTAACTTGTAAATAAATATTCTTTTAAAATCTTCAATCCACATTTTCCAGGGAGAAGGAGAACACAAAGACACAGAAATAAACTGGGTCATAAACACATGGAGGGTCTCTCTGTTTCTGATCACTGTACCATTTGAATTTCAGGAATCACTAACCCTAAATCTGGGAGCATAGATACTCCCAAATTTGCATCTGCAATAGGTGTGAAAGGCACTTTTTCCAGAAGCTCCCTAAAAGCAATTACCACCTCATTTTAATCAGGATTTACCCCTCTCATCCCTGCTGAAACACTGATCTTCATGAATGACATAAGTGATGAATAAATTTCATGGAAAATATTTCACTGGAAAATCCTGGGAGGGGACACTGAACTTAGAGGTGGGTATAAAAATAAGGCAGATTTATTAGCTAGAGGTGAACACTCATACTATAGAAATATTTGAAGAACAGGTGTGGAATCCCTATTTGCCTGCTGTTGATATAATAAAGTCTGCTTTGCAAAGCTAAAGACATAGCAACTTTCCCATAATAAATAACCGAGTTACAAAGAAATAGTAGAATAGCTTCTTACAAAACCATTGGTTCACAAATCTGGCTAATATTACCAAATTTAATTATGCTTAGTATCCTATTAGAGAAAAAAATGTGGAAGCTTACAGAAAATATTAACAGTTATTTCCTCTGGGGAAATGTTTTGGAGTTTTTTACTTTCTCATATATAGTTCCATACTATTGGATTTTATTTATTGACTATGATCAGGTACTACTTTTAAACTGAAAATAAATCAGACTTTTTAAAAATCCTATTTCTAGTAAATACTAAAGCCTTGCCATAAAGAGAAATAAAAGGAAGAACATATTAAACTCCTTAGAAGTTAATTACTGAGGTATTGAAAGGACATGGTTAAAAGGTAATTGCCCTGGCTGGTGTGGCTCAATGGATTGAGTGCTGGCCTGCCAACCAAAGGGTCACCAGTTTGATTCCCAGTCGGGGCACATGCCTGGGTTGTGGGCCAGGTCCCTGGTTGGGGGCGTGTGAGAAGCAATCACACATTGATGTTTCTCTCCCTCTCTTTCTCCCTCTCTTCCCCTCTCTCTAAAAGAAAATAAATAAAACCTTGAAAAAAACAAAATTAAAAAAAAAAAAAAGAAAAGGTAATCGTTCTGCAACAAAAGCTTGAGAAAGGGGTCGTAAGTTTATCTGTGCCTGTGGTTGGTTGAATGGTTAGCCACTACATAGAGCGTTCCCATCGGAAGCAAAGTTTAACAAAGCAAAGGTTGAGAGGATTGTTTTTGCTCATTTAGATTTTGTATCATTTAGAATCTTGCCCCAAAATTTAAAATTAGAGAAAGAGGCCAAATAAAATTATTTTGCTATTTTGTGAAAAGTATTCTGTGACAAGAATGTTATTTTACTAAAGGTTGAATGTTTGTTTGCTTTTTACATATTTATTTGGTATATAGTAAACTGGAGTATCAATTCATGAAAAAAAACCAAAGGGTGATTCCACTTCTGGGTATGTATCCAAAGAAACCCAAAACACTAATTCAAAAAAATACATGCACCTCTATGTTCATTGCAGTATTATTTACAATAGCCAACATATGGCAGCAACATGAGTGCCCATCAATAGATGCGTGGATAAAAAAGCAGCGGTGTGTGTGTGTGTGTGTGTGTGTGTGTGTGTGTGTGTGTGTCTGTCTGGAAGGAGTCCAGCCATTGTTAATAGAATGAGAATGGTTTGCGTGACATCGAAGTAACCTGGCAGCCAAGGATAGTAGACTGGAATGTGCATGTATGAACAATGACTACTTCACTATACTAGTCAATGGGGGCAAATACTAGTCAGTGGGGGTGGTAGACACTGTTGAGTGAGCATGTGTACCATGTGGCCGGCACATTCAAAATGACTGAGTGAGTAGAGCAACAAATCTGCATTGCGTTTTGCATTAAGCTTGAACATTCTTGCATGGAAACTATTCGGATGATTCGAAAGGCCGCAGCTATGGATAACTGGTGACTGGCAGCTTCATCACAACAACGTGCCCACTCATGCATCACGTCTCATGCATAGCATTTTGGTGAAACATCAAATAGCCCAGGTGACTCAGCCCTGCTACAGCCCAGATTTGGTGCCCTGTGACTTCTGGCTTTTCCCAAAACTAAAATCACCTTCGAAAGGGAAGAAATTTCAGACCATCAATGAGATTCAGGAAAATACAACAGGGCAGCTGATGGCGACTGGGAGAACTGTGAGAGGTCCCAAGGGACCTGCTTTGAAGGGGA
The DNA here is from genome assembly GCF_987537825.1 of Furipterus horrens. Classification (NCBI taxonomy): domain Eukaryota; kingdom Metazoa; phylum Chordata; class Mammalia; order Chiroptera; family Furipteridae; genus Furipterus; species Furipterus horrens. The sequence goes on along the minus strand of NW_028327206.1, from coordinate 214,109 downwards.
CTGAGGCATCATTGTCCTATGTACAATGTTTCTTGTATCTTGTATCTTCTTTAATAAATATAACTATCCATGACTGGATAGTTTCTGGACAGGCCATTTACATATATAATGGAATATTACTTGCCATAAAAACATGAAATCTTACCATTTCTAACAGCATGGAGGGACCTAGAGGGTATTAATTCGAAGTGAAATAAGTCAGATACAAATACCATATGACTTCACTTACTTGTGGAATTTGAAGAGCAAAATAAATGAACAAACAAAATAGAAATGGACTCATGGATACAGAGAACAGACTGATGATTGCCAGAGGGGATGGGTAAAAAAGGTGAAGGGATTAATAAGTACAAATTGATAGTTACAAAATAGTCAAGGGGATATAAAGTACATTATAGTAAATATAGTCAGTAATATTGTAACAGATAGGTATGGTGCCAGGAGGGTACTGGAATTGTCCAGCAGGGGTGGGCACTTTGTAAAATATATGATTGCCTGACCACTATGCTGTACACCTAAAACGAATACAAAGTTGAAAAAAAAAAGAAGCCTAAGGGGTAATGCCTTTAAAAGATAGCTAGTCAGTGGGGGGAGGATAGGGGGTGGAGGGATTGAGCAAAAAGGAAAAAGGGCTCATGGACATGGACACCAGTGTGGTGATTGCTGTGGGAATGGGGCAATAAGGGGACTAAAAGGTAATGTAAAAAAAAAAAAAAATACAATAAAGATTTAATAAAGTACAAAAAGATATTATAAAAAGAATCAATGAAGTTTCTCTAGGTTTTGCCTAACAGCAAGGATTCCAATTCCTCTTCAGAAAATTAGCTTCTGCTCCAGCACCTAGGCTGCTCTTCCTCCCCCCACGCCCTTAGAAGAATGAGAACCTGTATTTCCTCCTGAACTTCAGGAGAGCCATCAGTGCATAGCTCTACAAGTAACACAGAATCCTGGCAAATTAAATGGTAGTTAAACATAGGAACAGGATACAGAATAAGTAAACACGAACAGGATACAGCTCTCTTGCAAAAAAAAAAAAAAAAAATTAAAGCCAATATTTAACAAATGTTATACCTAATGAAGCACATGCATGTGTTTTTCACATTTTTGTTTTGTTTTAATACACAAGACCACCAAAATTTTTTATCGTTGCAAACATTCTCATTTTTCCTTTAGCATTTTGTTGAGTTGTTATATTCTATTTTATTTTCTTTAGTTTTAAAAGACCCTTAATTTTGTAACGACGTTTCAAAGTTGGAAAACATAAATAGCTGCATTAAGTTTCTCAACAGTAAACAGGGTCAGCTTTGAAAAGATACTTTTGTTGCTATGTTGGAAGCAAGTACTCAAACATTTAAGTACTCGGGCTTGCTTCTGATTTGTTAGAGCTCTTTTGTTTTTTCTTTGCCATTCAGCTTATTCTGGGTTTGAAACAGGGTTTGCTTGGCAGAAAATGATGCGTGTGGTGATAGTGAACAAGTGAAGTAATTCTAGAAATGCCTACAGAAAAAAACTTCATGATTCTTGCGCAACTATTGTAGGTGGTTGTTCTTTAAAGCTCTGAAAAGTGTGTTACGCCAGGTGTTCCTCACTTGCACTGCAGGACTTGGAGCTTCCCACAGAATCCCACCTGCCTCCCCTTTCCCCTTGAACTACCGTTTCCTTTCCCAACGGTGTGGGCAGCATTCCTCAGAGAGCGGGTTCCTCCTCTGGCTTTTCCAGGCTGCCTGGCCCCACGTGACGTCCCCTAACACCTGTACGGGCTCCAGCTCACAGGGCCCCCATCCCCTCCGCCAGGTACAGACCCTGCCCGGATCCCCTCCCCCAGGAGGTCAAGATCTTAGGGCGAGCCTCGCTCAGGCCGGCAGGGGAGGGGCTGAGCTCGGGCCGGAGCGGCAGCTAGATCCTGTGCAGCCTGATTATCACATGACTCGACGGCGGCGGTAGCGGTGGCAGCACGCGCGCCGGCTCCGCGGGCTGTCTTGGTGGGCTCCGTGCCGCTCACTCACGAGCCGAACGCGGCGGGCGGGGACAGGACTTACTGCAGCCGCGGCCCCAACCGCTCCCGGAGCGCGCGGCGTCTCCCCGGCCGGGTCCGCCCGCTCCATGCCTCTCCGTTGCGGAAGTGTAGCGGGGGGAGGCGGCGGCGGCAGGGAGCGCCGGAGGCCGGGGCTCGGCCCCCTGCAGCGCTAGGCTCGGGGAGCCCCGCGGCGCGTCCCGGCGGCCAGGCTGCCAGTGCGCCCGGCGCCCGCCGCAGCCTGCATGCTCGGCGCTGCGCCTCGCCGGGCCCCAGCCGCCGCCTGCTGCTCGCCCCGCTCTTGCGGGGAGCCGGAGTAATATGCTCACTCGAGTAAAATCTGCCGTGGCCAATTTCATGGGCGGCATCATGGCTGGCAGCTCAGGCTCCGAGCACGGCGGCGGCGGCTGCGGAGGCTCGGACCTGCCGCTGCGCTTTCCCTACGGGCGGCCGGAGTTCCTGGGTCTGTCTCAGGACGAGGTGGAGTGCAGCGCCGACCACATCGCCCGCCCCATCCTCATCCTCAAGGAGAACCGGCGGCTGCCCTGGGCTACTGGCTACGCAGAGTGAGTGCAGCGACACCCGCGGCTCCCCCGCTCTCCTCGCGGCCCTTGCCCGCACGCTTCCAGCCCTCCTCTGTTCTTGTCCTCGGCCCCAGCGTTCTCTGGATGCCGGCGTCCCGGCCTCCGCGGGGACCTCTTAATTTCCACTGGCCATTCGTGTCTTCTCCACACCCCCTTCCCCCATCCCCAAGGACGCGCCGTCTCCAGCCCGGGGATGGAGGTTGATGGGTGGGTGAAGCGCTGGACCGTGGGAAAGCTAAGGTTGGACGGATCTGTGATTCTGGGGGCCGCGACACTTGAAAGTGGGTTAGAACAGTTCTGCCGAACTTTGGAACCCAGCAGGGAAATTGGTCTCTGCGCCCTCCCGCCCCTCGCCCCAGTCTTTGTGTCTCCGCGCAAAGTTTTTGGGGTAGAGAGCCCGGAGGAGCGCCCCCCGCCCCCCCCAGCGACGTCCCAGACCTGGAGGCAGGCGCGTTCTCTTGTATGGTAGCGCATTTCAGAAGGTCTTACTTAGTTTCTCCGATTGCAGCCTACAGCTCATTTCTCTGCTTCTTTAGCAGGTAGTAGCCCTGCGCGTTCATTAAATGTCAGTACAATTTTCCCCAGTCCTTCGGGAGGGGCAAACTTATTCCAGGTGTTTAATGACAGCATTTTGGTAATCAGCTTTAGCGATTAAGCGAGAGTTTGAGTGATTTACTATTTCAAGAACCGATTGAGTTTTGGTGACTACCTGGAGTAGAACTGGGAACGGAGAGAGGATTTTTAAAGCCTCTGCCCCCCCCCTCTACGGCTTCTCCTCCATTGATTATTAACGGCCATCCTATGAATGGTAGGATAAGTACTGTTTCTCCTCCTACTTAGCGTTATGAAACTGGGAAACTCTGAAGGTGGAGCTTAGCAGACTGGAGTTCCGGGGTTAATAGTGACCTGGTGGGTGCAAAACTGCACGTGAAACTCTGGTGCCTGGGCACACCTGCCCCTTTAGCTTTAACGAAATCCGCTCTGTAATCTGCGCCCTCCCCCGTCGGTGCACAGCCTCGCCCGCTGATTGGCTCATACGGAACCAATCAGCTCTCCTGACGCCTGGGTGCTTGGATGCTGACCCTGTTCTGGTGGACCGGATACCCCGGGGCAGGCTTGGTTCTCGACATTCTGGGTTCCGGTGCGGGGGATGGCCTCGAAGATGCCCTGCTTAGAATCTGGAATTCTCTTTCCCTTCCCCTTTCAGCCTACAGCCGTTTCTCCTTGGGCTGAAATAGAAAGTGTGTATAAATAGGGACGGATGGCTGGAGTGTGAGAAAGAGTGGGAAAGCAGAAGTGAAACCAGTGGGTGGTAAAACAATAAAAATTAACATAATAAAGGATAAGCATAATAGAGAACATTGAGGCTGGGGAGGTACAAAAGAGTTTTGTAACTTGCAGGAGAAAGCCAAAGTCAAAGTAAACACCTGTGTAAGGTGTCTACCCAAACATACCAAGCACTGTTTCTTGACTAAAATAAGAATACATTGTTTTAAAAGCACATTTGGACCCTTTGCAAAACAAAAAGCAACTTGGAGGCATACTCCATCCTGCAATTGTGTAGATGGGGCCCATGTGCCTGCCAAAAACCTGGAGGGCTGAGTTGCTACTCCAGTGGGTTTTTCAGGGCAAGAGCACCTGTTTGAGGGGCAGAAAGACAGGCAGGCAAATGGTGAGAAAAATCATAAAAGAGGTAGAAAGGAAGCTGTTAAAACACGAAATGTGGAAGCCATTTGGACACAATCAAAGGAGTACCTCAGATTAGCAGGACAGAAAGGAAAGGGGAAAAGCCACCAGTTTAAGAAGGTCTGGATCCCATGTCAGGTACATGATTTGCCAAGGGCTGTAAAGATTATAAGGGAACCTGAAATGAGACGTGTAGGAGAGATTGTACTTAGAGGGCCCTACCTCTTCCTAGCTGGGCCTCAGTTTCCTTACTTCTGAGAAGCTTATCTTTTCCTAGACCAGGATATGAGAGATGTCAACATTAATTATAAAAATAGTTCATGTTAATTCAAGCAAAGACCAGTGTACAAATGTAAGCCCTCCCCCACCCCCCCAAGGGTAATGACAATTCAATGTTTGGGGGGGTGTGCCTTTCTAGGATTCTTTGGATGCACCTATAAATGTGTAGCATGCATTTCTTCTGTCTTCCCAGACTCATACTAAGCATATTATTCAGTAGCATTTTCATAAATTTTCATAAAGATTAAATGGCATGTTTATTTTATTTTTTAAATTTTTTATTGTTATTCTATTACAGTGTCCCAATTTTTCCCCCTTTGCCCTTGGTCCATCCAGCCCACCCCCACTTATGCAGTCAATCCCTACGCCATTGTCCATGTCCATGGGTCATTCATACATGTTCCTTGACTAGTTTCTTCCCCTTCTCTCTACCATTATCTCCCTCTCACCTCCCCACTGGCAGCTGTCAGTCTGTTCCATGTTTCCATGTCTCTGGTTCTATTTTGCCTGTTAATTTTGTTCATTGGATTCCTCTTATAAGTGACATCATATGGTATTTTTCTTTCACTGACTAGTTTATTCCACTTAGCATAATGTTCTCCAGTTCCATCCATGCTGTTGCAAAAGGTAGGAGTTCTTTCTTTCTGCAGCGTAGTACTCCATTGTGTAAATGTGCCACAGTTTTTTGACCCACTCATCTACAGATGGGCACTTAGGCTGTTTCCAGCACTTGGCTATTGTAAATAGTGTTGCGGTGAACATAGGGGTGCATAAGTTCTTTTGAATTGGTGTTTTGGGATTCTCAGGGTATATTTCGAGAAGTGGAATCACTGGGTCAAAAGGCAGTTCCATGTTTAGTTTTTTGAGGAAATTCCATACTGTTTTCCGCAGTGGCTGCACCAGTCTGCATTCCCACCAACAGTGCACTAGGGCTCCCTTTTCTCTACATCCTCGCCAGCACTTGTTGGTTTATTGATGATGGCCATTTTGACAGGTGTGAGGCGATAGCTCATTGTGGTTTTAATTTGCACCTCTGTGATGGCTAGTGATGTTGAGCATCTTTTCATTTATCTATGGGCCATCTGTATGTCCTCCTTGGAGAACTGTCTGTTCAGGTCCTTTGCCCATTTTTAAATTGGGTGGTTTGTCTTCCTGGTGTTGAGTCATACAGTAGCATTTTCATAAAACACTGTGTCAGGACTTTTTCCAAGTCAGTACATGTAGAATTTCCTCACTCTTTTAAAATGTGTACATAGTGCTAACAGCAGCTAACATAGTTAGTGCCTGCTGTTCAGTTCTTGTACTCTTTCCAAGTTTATATATCATTTGATTCTCACAACAACCCTCTAATGCGATGATTTTCAGCATTTTTCATCTCATGGCACACATAAATTTATTACTAAAATTCTGTGGCACACCCCCAAAAATATATATATATTGCCAGTCAGCTTAAAAATTGGTATGATTTTTATTTTTTCACACTGGACAGCTATTGTGTTGATTGTTGTCTTTTTTTTTTTTTAATTTGTTAATCCAAGGGAAAAGAGGTCAGTGCCCCTGACTAAAAAGTCAGGTATTACATGTTTTAAAACTTCTAGCTCAGAGTCATACCACCGTAGCAGAACCTGTATTTGAACCCAAGCAATCTGACTGTGGGGCCCATGACAAACTACCTCCTTCTAATGTATGAAATTACGATACACCCATCTGTACCTGTGATTAACCACCAATGTCATTTTGCCACCTTCCTCTGTTAAATGCTGTACTGTACCACTTCCTCAAACCTTGAACTGTAGTTTATCTTCCTGTGAAAATATATCTTGGATGACCAAAAATGGCTGAAATAGGGAAGGGGAGAGAACGACAAGTAGGAACTGGGGCTATGATTAAATTCTGTTACCAGTAATACTGCCCCTTACTACTGGGGGGAGGAATTATCTTCAGTTTGTTCTAGAAGGTATTCAATACTTGCGAAGGAGTAGCATTGGTAGGAAGATTGCTCAGAGAGAGGGGATGAGAAAGATGCCAGTGAGTCAAGGCCTGAGTCAGAAGTGGTTTGCTTATCTTTCTAGAAAGTGAGCTACTTTCTAAGTTTTTCTAGCAAGGAAGAATTGGCATCACTTGAGTGAGTGAGTGAAGAGTTACAGGAGAGTTTGAGCTCTAGTGTTGATGACCTTTTTGATGGCAGAAAAAATGAGAAATGGTTTATTTGTTGCCCCTTACTATTAATCCATTTCAAGAAAAGATACTCTATAGATTATAGAGCTAGAGAATTAGTTTAAGCAATCCCTGTGAGATTTGGGGATCCAGAAACTGAAGACCCTCATTTATTAATTCAATATTTATTGACATTAGGGAGAGTGGAACTTCCTGGTTCCTCTGAAAGTGTCCTGTTGTGGCTGAAAAATTTAGCTGCTTGATTAAGGGCTATATGTTCGGTTGACAAGCACTGTAGTTACAGATAACATTCATAGAGCTAAAATCTTTCCAAAAAGAGATTTGGCTTTGAAATCACTGACTTAGCCTGTTGGATCTGCTCAGAGCGAGCCCATCGGAAGCAACAGTCTGACCCAGAGACCCTACCCAGCAGCTACTTCCTTTCTTTTTCCACAAGTTTAAATACCACTCAGGTGATCCCTGTGCGTCCTGGACAGTTCAAATTTTAATAGGTTAAGAGTCCAGTTTGACTGTTTTTTTCTTCATGACTTGTTTACCCGCTTTTCTCCTATTGATGGTCACTTGAACTCAGAGATACAAGTGGATATGGAGTTTGTGTTTGAAACCATGACAGTAGAGAATGCCAGAGAATGTGCAGGACTCTGTGTGTGAAAGTATCATGTTCAAGTCTCTGTTAGTGGTAAATTCCTTTGCTTGTATAGAAAGAATAATAATTATAGTATAATTTTACTTAGGCAATAGCTGTAACTATGCAATTCTTTTATTTTTACTTTTAGTACCTTTCTTATAAAAGTGCCTGCACATGGGTACAAAAAAAAAAAAGGGAAAGAAAGGGTACCTTGAGAGTTCCTATTAAATGTACATTTCATACGCTCTGTGTCTTGCAAAGCTCAAAATTATGAAATTTTGGATGGAATAGCCTTATTTAAATCCTGCAAACAGCCCATAAGTATTTAGATTTATTTTGGAATCTATAAGCTGTTCGTCTTCTGTCAATGGCACTAATTAGCAATTACTCATAAATTGCATTGCTTTCCTGTGCTGTAATGGTGACAGAGAAACCACTATTTCTCTCTTGCTGCAGAGCTCAGAAATCCCCTGGCTTTTGTTTTTCCCTTTTAACCTCTTCTATCTAGCACACCCAGCCAGCCCTCTGACACCCCTTAGCAGAGCTCCTGCCTGAGAACTTCCTGTTTGATTTTTGCAACTGAAGAACTTCCAGGTTCTCCACTTATTGTTGTGCAAAAATGAAAAGGAAATGGGGTGGGGGTATTGTCTCATTTAACAGAGCCGTCGGTAGCACTGAAGTCCAAAGTCGCCTAGCCTAAGTCTCTAACCTTTCTGGTAACCTGCAGGCATTACTAATTTTTTTTACCATAAAGTAAGTGACTAAATTCTCCGTTTTTCAAATTTAACAGTATAATGAAGTCATCCCCTCTAGGATGAATTTCTTGGGCTGTCCTTTTTCATGGGAAAATGCATCAGCTTCCCACAAAGACTAGCGGTGCTTCAGGCAGAGGATTTAGCTAATCTGAGGGGTTGTTTTTATTCTGTTTTTTCCCCAGTTAGGTAGACAGTTACCTCTGATACTGCCCTACCACAAAGTGCTTCCTCATTATTGTCACAACAATACCAATTAATAATTTAAAACTGACTGATACCAGAATATTTTCTAAAAAATATAGTATTGAAGATAATTTTTCATTGAGATATAATTGACATATAACAATAGTTTCAGGTGTACAACGTAATGATTTGACATTTGTATATATTGTGAAATAATCACCACAGTAAATCTAGTTAACACCCAACACCCATAACATACATAGTTACAAAATGTTTTTTCTTGTGATGAGAACTTTTAAGATTTCCTCTTTCCAACTTTCAAATATGCAATACAGGATTATTAACTATAGTCACCAGACTTAGTGACTTTATAACTGGAAATGTACACTTTCGACCATCTTCGCCCATTTTTCCCCCTACCTCCAACCCCTCCCTTTCCTTACAACCACTAATCTGTTCTTTGTATGACTTCAGGTTTTGTTTGTTTTTCTTTTCTTTTTAGGTTCCATATATAAGTGACATATGGTATTTGTCTTTCCCAGCCTGACATATTTCACTTATATAATGCCTTCAAGGCCCATCCATATTGTTGCAAGTGGCAGGATTTCCTTATTTTTTATGGTTGAAAAATACTCCATTTAATATAGATTCATGTATATATATGTATGAATATATGTGTGTATGCATGTGTATATAGGTCTTTATCCATTCATCCACTGATGGGTTTGGGCTGTTTCCATGACTTGGCTATTGTAAATAATGCTGCAGTGACCATGGGGGTGTAGATATCTTTCTGAGTCATTGTTTTAATTTCCTTTGGCTAAATACCTGGAAGTGGAATTGCTGGATCATACAGTTCTAGCTTTATTTTTTGAGGAACCTCCATACTGGACTTTCCACATCCTCATCCACAATTGTTATCTCTTGTCTTTTAGATAATAGTTATTCGAACAGGTGTGAGGTCATATTTCATTGTGGTTTTGATTTGCATTTTCCTTTTTATTAGTGATGTCGAGCACCTTTCCAAGTACCTTGGCCTTCAATATATCTTCTTTGGAAAAATGTCTATTTAAATCCTCTGCTCATTTAAAAAATGAGATTGTCATTTTACTGTTGAATTATATAAGTTCTTTTATATTTTGGATGTTAACCCCTTATCAGATATATGGTTTGCAAATATTTTCTTCTATTTGGTAGGTTGCATTTTCATTATTTGGTGGTTTCTTTTGTTGTGCAGAAGTTTTTTTAGTTTGATGTAGTCCCATTTTGCTTATATTTACTTGTGTTGCCTTTCCTTTGGTGTCAAAGCCAAAAAAATCATTTCCAAGACTGCTGTCAAGGAGCCTATGTTTTCTCTAGGAGTTGTATGGGTTTTGAGTTTTATGGTAAAGTCTTGATCTATTTTGAGTTAATTTTGTAAAATGATTTTATCTGTTTATTTTTAGAGGGAAGGGAGGGAAGGGGGAAAGAGAGGGAGAGAAACATCGATGTGCTAGAGATAAATCCATCAATTGCTTCTCACACATTCCCAACTGAGGACCTGACCCTCAACCCAGGCATGTGCCCTGACCGGGCATTGAAATGGCAACCTTTTGGTTTGCAGGCCAGCACTCAATCCACTGAGCTGCACCAGCCAGGGCTTGTGTGTTCAATTTTGTCAAGTGCTTTTTCTGCATCAAGATGGTTATATGCTTTTTATCTTCATTAATGCAGCATGTCACATTGATTGGTGTGTGTCAAACCATCCTTGCATCCTTGGAATAAATCCCACTTAATGATGTATAATTCTTTTAATTTTGCATTTATATTAATCAAAGATGTTGGCCTGTCTTGAGCTGTCCTTGTGTGGTTTTGGTATCAGGGTAATCTGGCTTCCTAAAACGAGTTTGAAAGTATTCCCTCCTCTTTTTTGGAAGACTTTGAGAAGATAGGACAAATTATTTTTAAAGGAAAATATCTTTAATTCTTGATGTTTGGTAAAAATTAAAAACCAAGTGCCTTTATAGTTTTATTTGTCTAGCTTGAACAGAGGATTGATATATTTCCCCATTGAATTTATGCTGTTTTCTTTCAGGTAATAAACATGCATCTGCTTTTGTTAGTTCTCTCATTCAACCAGTGAAGCCATTGTGTTCCTACTCTAATGTGTCAGGCATTGGTCCCATGCTGGGTCCATAATATGGCATAGTCATCATCCTCAAGAAAATTGTGTACAATAGTTTTTCTCACTTTAGTATATATATATATTTTTTTAAGAGAGAGGGGAAAGGAGGGAGAAAGAGAGGGAAACATCCATGTGAGAGAGAAGCATCAATGAGTTGCCTCTGATACACTCCCCAAAAGGGGACTGAACCTGAAACCTAAGCAGTGTCCTGACTGGGAATTGAACTGGTGACCTTTCATTTTGCGAGACAATGCCCAACCAACTGAGCCACGCCATTCAGGGCTTTCGTGCCATTTTTGAAATTAAATTGAAATGAAATCATGAACTATTGAGGTTAAAAGAGACCAGCACTGGGTGGTGGTGGGAGGGTGGTTTTTGTCTCCATTGTCTTTAATGCTTCTGAGCAATTACAAAAATCAGTATTTGGAGCCTTTTTAATTGACAGTAAGGAAGCAAGCAGTTCTCACCAGCAAAGACTGTGACTAGCTGCCAAGTTCTCTGTACCTGTATAAGGGTATGAGTAAAGAAAAAATTACTCTGACACTTGTTAAAATAGTAAAAAAGACTTTATTGAAGACTGTTTGCAATAGGGACATTGTAAGAGGGGAGAGAGTTTAGACTCAACTCCAAATTCAGCAAAGACAGATGGGAATTTATTGTCAATGAGTAGAGTAAGGAGGTCAATGGACAGAAAATTACTGAGAGGAGACTTCACAGGTAGGGGAATTCTTACTGAGGCAGGTTAACGACTTAGACATCAAAGGTAGAAGGTGAGGCAATTGATTACATATCTAAGATGATTAGATTTGACTTCTTAAGTTCTGACAAAAAAGCAAATCTATTATTTACCACCCACCAACATTAAAACCAGTGTAGATGCAAAAAGAAGTTTTCAGTTTTTAAAAAATGCTGTAATATCTACAGCTCCGGAGTCCCATCCGGTTCCGAACCTAGTTATGCGTTCTCCCGCTCCTTCTTTCCTTCAACATGACAGATGCTGCTGTGTCCTTTGCCAAGGACTTCCTGGCAGGTGGAGTGGCGGCGGCCATCTCCGAGACAGCGGTAGCGCCCATCAGGCGGGTCAAGCTGCTGCTGCAGGTGCAGCATGCCAGCAAGCAAATCACCGCAGATAAGCAATACAAGGGCATTATAGACTGCGTGGTTCGTATCCCCAAGGAGCAGGGAGTCCTGTCCTTCTGGCGTGGTAACCTGGCCAATGTCATCAGATACTTCCCCACCCAGGCTCTCAACTTTGCCTTCAAAGATAAATACAAGCAGATCTTCTGGGTGATGTGGACAAGAGAACCCAGTTTGGGCGGTACTTTGCAGGAAATCTGGCATCGGGTGGTGCCGCTAGGGCCACCTCTTTGTGTTTTGCATATCCTCTTGATTTTGCCCGTACCCGTCTAGCAGCTGATGTGGGCAAAGCTGGAGCTGAAAGGGAATTCAAAGGCCTCGGTGACTGCCTGATTAAGATCTACAAATCTAATGGGATTAAGGGCCTGTACCAAGGCTTTAATGTGTCTGTGCAGGGTATTATCATCTATCGAGCTGCCTACTTTGGTATCTATGACACTGCAAAGGGAATGCTTCCAGATCCCAAGAATACTCACATCTTCGTCAGCTGGATGATCGCACAGTCCGTCACAGCGGTGGCTGGGTTGACTTCCTATCCATTTGACACTGTTCGTCGCTGCATGATGATGCAGCCAGGGCGCAAAGGAACTGATATCATGTACACTGGCACACTCGACTGCTGGAGGAAAACTGCTCGTGATGAAGGAGGCAAAGCCTTTTTCAAGGGTGCATGGTCCAATGTTCTCAGAGGCGTGGGTGGTGCTTTTGTGCTTGTCTTGTATGATGAAATCAAGAAGTTCACATAAGTTATTTTGTAGTCTTTCCCCCTCCCCCTTGAACAGGCATGTTGTATTATGTAACATATCTTGAGCATTCTCGACAGACTGTTGGCTGTCTGTTTATCAATGGCAACTTTTTACTGGTTGAAAATGGGGAGCAGTAATATTCATCTGACTAGTTTTCTCTTGAAGCCATTTCCATGGTGATGGTGGGACTCAAATTACATTTTTTATTTCAGTCACTCCTGATAAATGACAAATTTGAAGAAATAAAAAATACCTGAAATATTTTTAAAAATTGCTGTAATACTGCTCCTGTTTTTCTAATTTTTCAGAAAGCCATAAAATCATGTATTTATCTGCCCTAGTGGATTCCCAAGGCACTTTTCAGTTTAAAATTCTGGGAGTTCCTGGAGTTAAGCTAAGAACTAGTTTTCTTTCAGGCCAAGATATTTTTTTCCCCAGGAGTTCCTGCAATCTCTTTTATTGTGATTACAATTTTGAATTATTTTCCCCCAGTGCTTTACTATGAAAATTTTCAAACATGCAGAAAAGTTGAAATCATTGTATACTGAGCATGTGTATGTCCACCATTTAGATTGTGTGATGCACATTTTGCTGTATTTGCTTAATCATTTGCCTATCAATACAGTCTTGTTAATATTTTTTTTCTTTCTTTTTGATGAGACAGAAGAGAGACAGACAGACAGACAGAGACAGACATCAATTTTCCATTCCACCCATTTATATGCATTCACTGGTTGCTTTTTGTATGTGTCCTGACTGGGGATGGACCCCACAACCTTGGTGTATTGGAATGACGCTCCAACCAAATGAGCTACTCAACCAGGGAGATAGTCTTGTTATTTTTAAGTATATGTTTATTTTAGTCCAATGGCTTTGATTTATTCTATTAAGTTATTTTTCCATAGTAAATTAAAAATTAGTTTGAGTAGCTTTGACTTTCAGTTGAAAAAACCACCAAACAATTGAGTTCCCACCCAAGATTTAACTTTTACAGCATTGACGCCCTGCAAATGCTCACTCAGTCCCTACACTTTTCATAACCTAGCATTCACATAACTGAGAGCTTTACATGGGGTCAAATATAAAAGTGGAAGTTTTCTGTGCTCCTGTTTAATTACATCAGTAAGAAATTTGTGTAAAACTTGAGTCACTCTGTAACAGAACCCTTGGGCTGCTTCGATTGAAACAGAACCCACGGGCTGTTTAGTTAGGGGCCCGATCGCCCGCCGCCAGAATTATAACTCTGAATACCAGAGTTTGGTGAAAAGAAAAAGAATTGTTTATTTATACATAGTCCTGCCTCCCCCTCCCAGACCTGGCCAGTCTTAGGAAGGTCAGAAACACTGTTTCCCTACTTCCTAGGCACAGTTCAGCTTTACCAGCAGCTGCCAATCACTCAGTTCTGATTGGGGAGGTCCTTTCTGTGCTGTGGTGCCCTCCAGCTCTCAATGCAGGACCTCCTGGATTCTCAGCCTCCTTGTAAACTGCCTTCTTCCTGCAAACCGCATGGATCTCCTCTCCTTCTCCAAGCAGCCTGGCAAGAGCCTCTTCTTAAAGCAGCCTGGAGATTCCTTCTCCAAGCCAGATGGAGGGAGCCCACAAGAGCCAGAGAGTGAGGGCATGAGGGCCAGAGAGAGCCTGAGAGAGAGAGCCTCCTAGAGCCAGAGCCAGCCCAAAATCTGTCTGCAGCTGCTTCTCTCTTCCTCCCTGCCTCCTCTCTTTCCCTGCGTCCTCACACGCAGTGGGTGTTGCAAACCGTCCTGACCATTCACAGAACCCTACGTAGGGTCTGTCTGCTTCTTCCGTACCAGCCCACAGTTCAAGATCCCTCCCATCTTCCTGAGTCTTGGAAGTAAAGCGGATCTTTGCAACAATGTATCCAGCCACTAGCTCCAGGCATGCAAGGGCATCCTGAAAGCTGCTTCCTGCTGCCTATCTCCCAGCCGCAAACTCTGGGGTTTGTTTTTGGACTCTCCTGTTTCTGTAACAACTCCTCCTTTCTGCTGGTAGCCATTCAGTTCAGTACCGTCTGAGGAGTACTTAGTTTACTCAAGACATCAAAATGTGTTGTCTGGAAAGTTTTTGACAAATGAAGAGAAGACACCATTGTTTTGTATTTTCCTTATTTCCAAGCAGGTATTGTCTACTAGGAGCCTCAGGGAAATCACAATACCTTCTTAATTGCTCTTTTTCTGGTGTGGTCAGATTAGTTGGGTCTTCTGGAATGTGAATCCTTAATGTTTTCTTTGCTATATTCTTTCTGACTTAGTTTTTTCTAAATGGTTGTAAAATTTAAATACTTAACCTGTATTTTCTCTCCAAGTGGACTTTATGCTCCCTAATGTAGAGCATAAAGATACTACCCATTTACATCTGTAGAGCTCTGAATGATTATTAAGGCCCTACCATGTACACTTAAATATAAGGATCTTTTATCCATGTTTAATTAAAGAAAAACTAAGGCCCAGTGAGAACCTCAGTTACTTGAGAATCGCATATCCTGGTGATCATCTTGGAGTAGTCATTGAACCTGACCATTGTGTCAGTTTATTCATTAATGAAAACACATTGTATCCCTATAAACAAAAGGTCACAGAAGAGAGTGTAATGTATTTTGTTACTTAAAGGAAACTAATAAGGCTTAATCTCCAGGTGGCTTTAAATTGGACAAGGGCATATTAGCACATCAGGTTTTTATAAAAGGATTCTTTTCAAAGCTCTTAAAATACGGTTAACCCTTGAAAAACTAAAGTTTGAACGGCGCAGGTCCACTTTGTGCAGACATATATTTTTTCAGTAAATGCCTATATCGTTTTGACCTGTGATTGGGAGTCTACAAATGCAGGGGGCTGACTGCATTCGTTGATCTGTATCTTTTTATATAAGGGACTTGAGCATTCATGGATTTTAGTATCTGTAGGGGAGGGTGGGATTCTGGAACCACTCCCCCATGGATGCTAAGGGACAACTGGAGTTGAGTTTCGGGGAGAATCAAATATTATATATGGATTTTCAACTGTACTCGGGTTGGTGGTCCTAACCCCCACAACGTTCAAGAGTCAATTGTAGTTCTGTTGAGTATAATAGACTTTGTTAATTATACTTAATTTTCTTAGTATATGTGCACTTCCTAAATAGTCCAGATCTTTTCAAAATTACCATTTTTTTCTTATCTTCAAAGTGCTTTTAAAAATATTTTAATGTTTTTGGAACCCTGTAAGTCTTAACACCAATCTACATTTTTTTGTAGTGGTGTTTTCTTTTTTTAATTTTTATTTATTTATTTTATTTAGTTAGTTTTAGAGAAAGGAGAAAGGAGGAAGAGAGGGAGAGAAACATTGGTTGTCTGGCTGCCTCTCACATGCACCCAACTGGGGACCCGGCCTACAACGCAGGCATGTGCCCTGATCAGAAATCAAACCTGCAACCTTTCATTTGCAGTTGGTGCTCAATCCACTGAGCCACACCAGCCACGGCTGTAGTGTTGTTTTTCTAAAGTTAATAAATAGATCATGTGTTTTACTATAAGTACTTAGAAGTGAGGAAATATACTTAGGAATTCCAAATGATGGGGCTCAAATTATGAATCAGGTTTTTTTGGGAGAGCCCCTTTTGAAATTTACGTTGGGAGTTCTGTTACCTAAGTTTTTACTTGACTTAAGCAGAATGAAGTTTTTTAAGTTTCAAGGGAATTTTTCAATTGAGTGAACTGCGGAGGCCAACAAGGAAGGCTAGCAATACCAGTATAGCATTTGTTTGCTGGTCCTCAGGCTCTTAGTGACTGTCTTGTGTCATCAGCGACTTGCTGGCCTAGTGGATGCTTGCTGGATGGGCATTGTGATTAATCAGCACAGGGCTATGAGCGTAGAGAGTCAATTTGCCAACCTGAGAGGACCAAAGTGGTTTGTGTACTCATTGTCTTTTCAGGGAGTTGACAAGTAGACATTTACGCTATTAAAAAAATGGCACCTCTTTGCCATATCACCTTTTTCATGTAATTACAGGGAGAAAAAAAAAATCTAATGTTAATTTGTTTCATTTAATAAAAATGCTGTGGATTACTGAGTTACTATATTTAGGTAGTTGGCTGTGGTATACTAATAGTTATTCTGTGCCTTTTTGAGGTGAGCATTGACAGATTATATTTAGAACACACACAGCCGGCAAAAATAAAAGACAAAATAAATGTTTAGTAGGAAGCAAATTTAAGGTACAGTGACTATAAAATAGCCCATTAGAGGATGTGAGGGGAGGGAGGGAACCAAGTTGGTATTACTATTGAAAGAACTATTTAGAGGGTTTTTGTTTTATTTTTTCCTTAAGATACAAGGAAATAGCTACAATATTTTGTTGCAAATAAATAGCCTATGGAATTGAACGCTAAAGTATATGTTTGGGGGGAAAATAGCAATTGTTTCGGCCTTTTAGGACCACGGTCACCCTGGGAAGTGGGTTTAGAGAGCCAGATCCGACGGCCTCTTGGCAACCTTCCCTGTGCTTTTTCCTGATGGGGGCGTGCTGCCCTGTTGTCAAGGGCCAGGTGTCCAAGCTGGGCTGGTGATTCAGGGCAGCAGCAAATGGGAAGAGAAGAATTGGCAACTTGGACTATAGCAGCTGGTGTTTATTTTTTAAAATATCTAGGTGCTCAGATGGGAATTGCATGGGCCCATAGTTGAAGCCTTGCCTCTCCTCTCCCGGTGCCCCCAGGTCATCAGGTCAGCGCTGACAGAGGCCATCTGGCCACACTGGGCCTTTCCCACCTCGAACACCACCTGAAGCCCTGCCTGCTGCCTGGCCAGCCTCACAGGCATCACCTGGTGGCAGGTCTCTGTGCAGCTGGGAGCAGCCCTCACTCCCAACCTTCTCACTGACATGGACCCTTTTATTTTTAAATTTATTTTTCTTAAATGGGTCCCAGGTGAAAGATTTTGTCTAGCAAACTATAGAATAAGTATTAAGTTGCCTCCTTAAATATATTTTTTGAACCAGACACATAGTATCTTCTAGTCAGCAGGAAGGGTGGGTATGGTGATTGAACTAACATTTCAGCCAGTATAGCAGGATTAACCTTTGTTTCCATAAAGGTGTGAATCCTGATTGCCCACAATCTATTTTTCATTAGCCCTTTTTTCCCTTCAGTATTTAAAATAGCTCGGGTCTCCTGTTGCTTCCCAGAGTCTGGACCACAAGTTGAAACACTGCCAGTACTCTTGGCTTTAGCATCATCTCTGAGTTTCCAACCAGGTGTGCTCAGATTCCTGTCAAAATCATTCTGTTAGGGATTCAAATGTGTAACACCTTCCTTGAGCACATTACTTCAAAGTCCCCAACGTCCTTTTCCTATTGAAAAACTTATTTTCTTGGCTCACACAGTGCTGCTAGTTGCCTGAGAGATCTCTTGCTTGTCAGCTGCAAATTTAATTAAACTTGTGCTGAGAATATTCTTTTTCTAGCAGATTTTTGACTCTTGGGCAAAAGTTTATCGTGTAAAAATTTATATCAATCATTGACTGTGAGAAGAACTTTAAGACATTTTTAAGTGTCTACAGATTTATCAAGGTGAAGGCAGGCATTGATTAGTCAGGAACATAGAATTAATTTTTAAAATGATATATATATTTTCTCATTGCAGAATTGATGGGTTCATTATAGGCCCTTTCAAATTCTCATAAGTACTATGAAGAACATACACATTATCCATAAATTCTTTCACTCATAATTAGCTTCAACTGGTAATTTGCATGTAGCTCTAAGTACATTTGTATTTATTTACAAAATGGAATAATTCTGCATACTGATTAGTAGTTTTTTCACTTTAAATGGTGTGACTATCTTTCTATGTAAATAAATATTGTACTTTGTCATTTTCAATAACAGTGCTGTATTTCATTTATGGTTTTAACATACTTTTTTTTTTTTTCCATTGGTGGCAACCAATTATTTTACTATTAAGAACAGTCCTGGGATGAGTATCCTTGTGGATAAATCTTCATTAAGACTTAATTTGAAAAGTGACATTTTTCTAGGGGAAAAATGTTCAAATTGTACTTTTCTAGTATTTCTAGTAACATTATTTAATGATTTGGAAAGATCAGTGTTAAAATTGAAAATAGTTTTGAGATTATGTACTTTATTTTAAAGTAATTCACCTAAGTAGTGTTTTGGTGAGCCAGGATTACTGATTTAAGAAATATTATTGTTTCTTTTTTGTATTTGGGATTACATAATGAGTTGTAGAAAAATGACCCTTAAGAACTAATTTAAGACCCTACTCTGAAGAACTGCCCAATGATTCTGTCTTTCTCCAGAGCTAATGGCACTCATTGGCTGTCGTGCATTTGATAGATAATCATTGATATCTAATTTTTATTTAATTGTTTTAACTTTTAATCAATAGTCTTGAGAGTGTGAACATTATTATACACACTTGAATTCCTCCAATACTTAATATAAATCCATATACATTGATACTCAAATATATAAGCCTGATATAATGGGGACATAATATACTATAGTTCTCTTAATTTCAAATGAAGGAAAGATTACCCTTATTTTATAGGCTGATATCAAATTATGTGCTCAACTCCTGGGAATACAACAGTTATCACAGTACTTATACATTTCAGACATCTGTCTGCTCAATAAGTGTTTGTTGGAGGCATTGCCTGGTATTCTTTGTATGTGGACTTGCCCCGTGGTGAACAGGGAAAAAAATACATCTAGGTTTCTGTCTCTTAGTTGGAGGTCAACAGTAGGAACAGATTCTACTGGAAAAAGTAGATTTCTTGGTATATCTGAATGAGTGGCTAGCAATGGGAAGTCTTGTGGATACTGAGTTCAGAAACCTATTGAAGTTTCAGAACATTAACAGTTTTCTCGGCCCGCTCACCTGTTCAGCTTTTTTTTTCTCTTCCTCACTTTCTTTCCTTTGTAGTTTTTTCTGGTTTTAGTATATTCATAAGGCACATGCTCATTAGTCATTTCTCTGTGCACAAGCTAAAGCATTGTTAAATTAGACACACTTTATGGTGGCTGGATTATTTATACTGAGGCTTGCAGTTTGCTTTTGATACAAAAATTCAAAGTCACCCACAGTAACTGGACTGTTTGTCCAACCCCAAGCCAACATCTTCTTGTTTAAAATCATGTATGTGTAGATATGAACCAGTTAGAATAAAGAAAATCTGCATTAAAATTTAATTATAAAAAAGGATAAAATTTTTTTAGTTTCTGTTCTTATACTAGTATTAGTTCTCAAGCTGATCTGAAGAGCTTTTGTGTTAGTCAGCTATATATAAATCATGTTTGCTATATTAGAAATTAAAACTGAACAATTTAAAAACTTTATAAATATATTTACAAATAAATATGTAAACATTTTTAATGAAAACCAACCATGTTTTCCAAAACAAAAACAATTTAGTAGAAGAGTTACATCATTGTACATTTGTAAATCTCGTTAGTGTCTGGCTTAATAGACAGCTGGATTCTTACCTCTTCTGTATTTAATCTGCGTATTATCACACTAATGTCTAGATTCCACTCATACTCCTGAGAGCCTGACTGGCTGTGACCACCAACCACCATAGAGTATCACCCCACAAAGCAGGACTTACTTCAGTGGGATTCTGGTGCCTGCTGAGTCAGGCCTTTGTGTGTGTTGCTCTGGAGGTTGTTGGGTGGTGCTTTGATGTGGCCTGAAACTGTCCACTAGGTGTGCTGGCTCTGGGGCCTCCTGAGAGTTTCAGGCCAAGGTCAGCCACCACCTGTGTTCTACTTGGGGCCACCTAGTATGAGCTACTAAGCACTCTGCAGATGGCTTCTACTTGTGCTGGGCTTGATCGTGTCCAGGAGAGGCCAAGCTGCAAACCAAGGCCAGCTGTTGCTAGTGCTGGTCCTGGGACCACTTAGCAAGGGGTACAGGGCATACTGAGGCCAGATGCTGGTTGTTTGAGAGATTTTAGAAAAGTCTGAAGCATGAGCCAAGACAGGTAATTTATATGGGACAGCCACTGGAAACAGTTTGAATGGGCCTGCAAACTGGGTGGGGTGGAGTCTCAAAGAATCAGCAGGGTGAGATGAATAGTCTGAGCCAGGTTGATGTAGTCTCAGATATAGAACCCACCTGCTGATTTGGAGTAGGAGGGCTCAGAAAAGGAATAATGGCCTCTGCCAGCACTTCTGTCTGGGATAAAGCTGTCCCCCAGCTCTCACTTTGATGCCAGGTAATTCAGTTCCTTCCATAAGTTCCTTGTGCCTTTCAAGATGCTACCCCAGTGCTGGAGCTCAGAGCAAGTGAGTCCAGGTAAGTCTGGGCATAGGCCATTTAAGAGTATCACCTGGGACTTCAGAAGCCCTCCTCCATCTTATTCAGCCATACTCACTACTAGTTTTCACAGCAGAAGTGATGGGGACTTCTCTTCCTGGCATCAGAACTCTGAGCTAGGGGCCTGGCGTGGGGCTGGGTGGAACCCCTCACTCCTCAGGGGGTTCTCCACAGCCAAGATATCCCTCCCAGTTTTTATCCACCACACGTAGGTGTGGGACCAGCCCATTCTGCATCTCTGAGCCTCTTCCCAGTCTCAATGTGGCTTCTTATTTAAAACCTTAGTTGTAGAACTTCCATTCAGCTAGATTTCAGACAGTTCTAAAAGAGGTTGTTTTATAGTTTAGTTGTAATTTTAATGTAGTTGTGGGCAGATGCAGTTCTGCATTTACCCACACTTCCATCTTGAGCAGAAGTTCTGGATATTTCTAAAGTAGATCTTTGGGATATTTGACAAACATTGTGGTTAGATTATTAATATGGGATAAAGATGTTATTTAACAGTAATCTCCAGAAGTTAATGCTTCTTTAGTGTCCTCATTTCATGGTTTCCTTCTGAAATCTTTAAAGAAGCATGTAATTTAAGAAAATGGAATGAACATTCCTTGGAGGTCTAGGAACACCTATTCTTCCATTTCCACTTTGCTGCAAACCAGCCTAGAGCATTCTGATATTCTGTTATCAGCTTGAGCAGTTCCACACAAGTCACCAGGCCCCCCTTCAGCTACCTCTTCCCTCCCAGCTTCTTGTCTGGCACAGCACGTCCTGAGCTCATCCAAGCTGTGTTCTTTTTGCTTCCATCACACCTTACTGAATATTTTAAAATTATATTTGTAAAACTACTATATGAAGAATATTTCAGTAATATATTTTGGGTTATAAAGTTTTTTCACACGCATACCCAGAAAAAATCTTCTCCTTGCGACATATTTCTTAATCCAGTGAGTAATATTTAGGTAGCTTTTATTTTTAGGCTTTTTAAAAATTTTTATTTAATTCATTGGGATGACATTGGTTAATAAAATTACATAGGTTTCAAGTGTACAGTTCTATAGTGTATCATTTGTATATTGTATTGTTAGGTGGCTTTAATGCTAATAATGTTCAAGGAAGAATATATGAAAGAATACTCTATCAATTAGCATTTCTAGATATACAAATACCTGATGGAAATTAATAAGCAAACTTAAATAGTAGCCAACAGAGCACTTAGAAAAAGTTCAACAAAATAATGGAAAAAGCAAAATGTGAAATGTCTAAAAAAATAAAATAAAACCAAATTTGACTCTGTTTATTTCTTTCTGAAAGTAGCATTGGCCATTTAATCTCAACATTCTCAATTTATTCCTACTGAGATCAGAAATTTTGAGAGTAGGGACTTTACCTAATTTATCATTTTACTTAAAACCTAGAATATCTGCTATAAGCAAAGCCCTTGATAAATATCCTTTTAATGTATGTAGCATGTATGGATAGACCAGTTGGGTTTTTTTTACCTTATATTTTAACATTTTTCCATTCAACCCCCATTCATTAAAGACTACATTTTTTTAAAAAATTAAGTACTCTATGTCTACTCCAGTTACCATTAGCAACCTCTCAAACCATACATCTAATGTTTGTTCAACATCATCATTTGAATAACTTTATTGCAAACACTTCAGGTTGAACTTGTGGTCTTTCCTTGCTCCCTCGTCTCTCCCTCCCCTTCCTCAACACCCCTACCACCATTGTGCCCCATCTCAGTAAATGTCAGCTGTCTCCAGCAATCTTCCTGTATATCTCCCATTTCCTTACTCCCTAAATATAGTCACTACCAAGTCTCATAAATTTTATTTGCAAAATCCTTCTGCAATCATCCACCTGTCTCTATTTTCATAGTCACTAATCCAAGGCAGTCCATCTCTATCTAGACCTGGCAATAGGCTTTCAACTCATCTCCCTCCGTGCACACTTGCCCTCTAACTCATTCTTTGTAACTCATCCAGAGAGATCTCTTTAAAACTCACACTAGATCAAGTCTGTCTCTTGTTTAAAACCTTTCAGTGAGGATGTGGAGAAAAGGGAACCCTTGTGAACTGTTAGGAGGAATGCAAATTAGTGCAGCCAGTATGAAAATAGTATGGAGTTTCCTCAAACAATTAAAAATAGAACTACCGCATGATCCAACAATTCCACTTCTAGGTATATATTCAAAGGAAAGAAAAAAAGGTTACTGAATAGAGATCTGTACTCCTATGTTCATTACAGCATTAGTTATAATAGCTAAGATATGGAAACAAGCCACATGCCCATCAATGGATGAACAGATAAAAAAGATTATGAAAATTATTTAGATATAAGGAAGAAGGAAATCCTGCCATGTGCAACAACCTGGATGGACCTTGAGGGCATTATGCTAAGTGAAATAAGCCAGACACAAAGACAAATACTGTATAAAATCTCGTATATGTGGAACTTTTTATTTTTAAAGTCAAATTCTTAGAAGCAGAGTAGAACAGCAGTGACAGAGGCTGGCGAGTAAGGGAACTGGGGAGAGGTTGTTAAAAGGGTACAAACTTACAGCTATAAGATGAGTAAGGTCTGAGGATCTAATGTGAAACATGCTGGCTTTAGTTGATAGCACTGTATTATATAAATGACATTTACTAAGAAAGTAGATCTTCGCTTTCCTCTCACACACAAAAAAGTTAAATATGTGAGGTGATAGATGTGTTAGTTGACTTAACTGTGGGAATCCTTTCACAATGTATACATATATCCAATCGCCACAACGTACACATTAAATATCTTATAATTTTATGTTAATTATATATCAGTAAAACTGAAAAATAAAATATAGATTTTCTTGTGATAATAGAACACTTTTCAAAGGTTCATTTCTCTGTCTACCTCTTTAGCTTATCTTCATTTTGTGCTGTGTCCCCTCCTTCAGGGCCACTCTGTTCTCAGACACAGACAGAGATCCAGGATTCAACCAGGGGGCATTTAGACAGCCTCAAGGCCCATGGCCTGGCCAGACAGGAAGAGCTGAGAGAAGCAGGCAATAAACAAACTAGTTTAATTCAATCAAATGGTAAAGTAACCTGCGTTGGGATTTTTGGACTCAAATCAGACAGAAGAATTAGATAATGTTCATTGTAAATTCAGGGCATGTGAATTATGAGAACATGCTATCTGGAGAGCATGGAATTGAAAAGAAAAGAAAATCTCATATTGTTAGTGGCAAGGAGAAAAATCAAACATAAAAGTGAGTCAAACTCTCCCAATCAGCAGCCTCAGTGTGCTGGGATTTTTTTTTTTTTTTTTTTTTTACGTTAATTTGCTTAAGAGATAACCTCCACATTCTGGGAATAGTAAAAATATATTTTGATGGGCACAGGTCCACCACATGCAATTGTGCTGGATGTGCACCCCCAACTCTAGGGTCTTCCTCTTACGCAGTAGTTGATATGAATGCTGCCCCAGAGTTGTGCAGGGACCATGTATGTAGCCACAGGTAGCAGTCTCCATAGCTAAGTATGTTTTACTTCCAGGGGAGAATATTAATACTTTCATGTTAAATTCATGAATAAAAATTTGTAATTGATGCTCAGTCTTGGTATAGTTATTATTTAAAATATTTGTTATATAAAAGAAAATTTGGTATATTACAATATCTAAAAGATTAAATTTGTAAATCAATAGAAAACAGCTACGAGACTCAAACTGGGATATCTGAGTCAAGTTTTAATAAAGATACTATTAAAAAGGGATAAGCAGTACTCCGAAGTTAGTAGCAGTGGCAGTCACCTCGCTAGGCCTAAAGAGTGTGAACAGGGGTCATTACCAGAACTCAGAGGCAGAGAGAAGGCTGTATGTTACTGTGAACTTGAACTCAGTCATTCAACTGGTGCCTCCTGACTTCCATGCCATCGACCCTTTCTAAAAATTTTTTAAGTATCTTATTTCCTATATTATATCTTTTTTTGCTTATACTACGTAGATTGGTTACTGTTTCCTATGCTGAACCAGGATACCCAAAGCAGTTGCAGTGAATAGACCCTCACGGACAGAAATTTGTCCTTGATGATCTGATCTGGTTGGACTGAAGACAGATTATCTTAGGAGTATGAAACCTGAGACATTTATTCATGCATTAGCTATATTATTTCTTAAATTGTCACCTGTGGTTTCTCAGAATGATGTTCCTATTGTAGGCCTGGCTTCACCAGACTGCCAGGCAGTTAAAGTGGGAGTGGGTAACACGACCGTCCTAAAGAACTTAGAGATTTTTAATTTTTAGTTAAAACATGGTCAGACCTGGCTACTGTGGCTCAGTGGATTGAGCATCAGCCTGCGAGCCAAGTGTCGCTGGTTCGATTCCCAGTCAGGGCACATTACTAGGTTGCACGTCAGGTCCCCAGTTGGGGGCGCAAGTGAGAGGCAACTACACAGTGATGTTTCTCTCCCTCTCTTTCTCCTTTCCCCTCTCTCTAAAAATAAAATAAAATAAAAAATAAATTATTAAAAAAAAAAAAAACATTGTCAGAAAACCAGGAATCTCCTTTGACTGTTCTAAACAAATCTCATCCTTAAACCACAGGGCTCATGTGCCTGAAAATCAATCAGAATATGATTCTGAAGATACAGAATTACAACTTAATTTCCATTCAGCGGCTCATCAGGCTGTTTATGTGAAAAATTGGATATTGATTGCAAAGACTGAGGGTTAAGAACTGGAATAGGATCACTGCATGAATTTAGGTGACTCTGAATTCCCCAAGCATTAGTTATCAGTTGCCATATAAAAAATTACCCCAAAACTCAGTGGTGGAAAATAACACTCATTATCTCATGGCTGCTGGAGGTCAACATAGCTGGGTGCTTCTGACCCCACGGTCTCTCTCAGGCTCCAATCAACCTGAAGCTGGGGCTGCAGCCATCTCAGATTTCGACTGGTGAAAGATTCCCAAGCTCACTTACATGGACTCACATGGCATTGGAAAGCTTCAGGTTCTCACTGGCTGTTGGCTGGAGATAATGACTTCTTGCCTCATAGGTCTTTCTAAAAGGCGGTTCACACAGTGGCGGCTGGCTGCCCTCAGAGCAGGTGAACAGGAGTGAGAAAAGATGTCCAAATCAGAAACCAGGATCTCTTTGTACCCTAACCAGAAGTGAAATTCCATTACTTTTCCCATATTTTATTGTGAGTCACTATACCCATCCCCCTCACAATGAAAAGGGATTGAACAGGGTGTGAATACCAAGAGATGGGAAACATTGAGGTCCATTTCAAGGCTGCCTACCATAGCAACAGAGGTCTCTCTTCTCCTGGCTGCAGTTACTTCTGCATTGCTTAAAGACTCTGCAAGGACCTCGTGTCATATAGTAGCAAGTTAATTTTCCAGAGGGTGACTTCTCCTCTTGTCCCTCTCCTTTTGCCCTCTCATTTTCCCAGACAACGGTGTGCTAGAGCCAGCTCATAATAGCTCCTGAGAGCTGCTTGTGCACATCTCTTCCCAATTCCAAGCACAGACACTTCAGTTTGGTTGTTTGAAAACAGTCATGGTATTTACGCTATGGAACTGGCAAATGCTACAAATTAGGCTTTCAGAGAGCTGATTTACTAGCACACTACTGCCCCCAGACATATAACTAAACTCAGATTTCACTGTGCCTTAAAAGCAGTGCAGATTCTGATGCCAGAAGATAAGGCCAAACTAATTGCGATATCAGGCAGAAACCATGATGTCAAAATCATGTGTAGAAATGAATTCTAAGGCTGCTAGAAGGCCTTTAGATCAGACCAAATGTTCTTGTGTGGTTGCACTGACAGGGATTTCACACTGCATGTACCCAGTTAAAGGTTCGGAGTGGTTAGAAGAGACTGTGTAGTTGGTTGATTGAAAACTGCATTCAGTGGAGCCCTAAGTCAATGTGGAAACTATGGGTAAAATAGCCCAAGTTCTTCAAAGAATTTAGTTATAAGAAAAACAATGGAATAGAAGGTAAATATGTACTAGAAGAAAATTAAAAGACAATCAAACCCCAAACATGGGCAAGTCTAAACTAAAATATCTAGGGATGCAAATGTGGGTGCTAAAACTCTAACGAAACATAAGGAAGTACTACTATAAAAGTCAGAGCAGTGGTTGCTTTCATGGGGAGGCAGAGGACTTGACTGTAATAAGGCCATGGAAGAGCTGAATGGTGGCTAGAATTACAAAGCTATACAGATTCTGTGTAATTCATGGCATTTGTGTTTTATTTTGTAATTTTTAAAACTTAACAGTAATGTAGATAGCTGATTATTGACATGGGAAAAGTCATTTATTCATTCAATAACTAGTCATTGATCACTCTCTCTGAGTTAGACACGACAGCAGAGCAAAAATCCTCTGCCTTCATAGTGTTTACTTTCTAGTGAGAGAGACTACAAACAGAAGGATATATAATTGAAGGGTAAGTGTCGTGAAGGGAATGAAGCAAATAAGGAGGCTGGAGAGTGATGGAGGCTAATACTCTAGCTAAGGTTGTGAGGGCAGACCTATCTGAATGACATCTGAGCAGAGATCTGAATGAAGAAAAGGAGGGGCTGTCAAAGAGGTGGGAGATTATCCCAGGCGATGGCGACAGCAAGGCCCTGAGTGAGGTGTTATGAGAGAGCTCAGGAAGCAGCAGGGAGACCAGAGAGTCAGAGAAAGTAAATGAGAGGAAAGAGCAGGAGGCAAGGTCCAGAGATTCCCTGAGGCCAGACCTCATATGGCCTTCAGGCCAACTTAGGAGTTCCGGATGCAGGTTTCAAAGCTGTACACATCCATTTCTTTGGTGATATGGTATAAATTCATTTTAAAGTATAACATTCATTTAAAACAATAACATCATCTCAACTTCATTATCACCTATTTCCCTTCCTCTAGGGCAGAGGTTCTCAACCTTCCTAATGCCGTGACTCTTTAATACAGTTCCTCATGTTGTGGTGACCCCCCCAACTATAACTAAAGCATAGTGATTAATCACAAAAACAATATGTAATTATATATGTATTTTCCGATGGTCTTAGGCAACCCCTATGAAAAGGTCATTCGACCCCCAAAAGGGTCATGACCCACAGGTTGAGAACCGCTGCTCTAGAGAATTGGCAGAACAGTGGTACTAACACAGCACAAGCTTCCTGTGCACAAAAATGATTACTGCACTTTAGGCTACCGATAGGTCTACTAAAGTATTTGAAAAACCTTCCAGCTATCTTTAACCATGCAGAGAACAATGCCACCTTCTAACTACTTCCTACATCAAGTGTCTTTGAGCATAGACCTTTTTTTTTAAGCTAATTTCACCCCCCAAAATAAATATATTGGTCGGAACTACTTCATTTCTCTTACCTATACATTCAGTAGAACCATATGTCAACTATAATAGATGAGATTTGGTATAAAATATAAAAGGAATATCTTGATGAAATATAGTTAAAACATAGGGAAAGAAATTACCAAAGCAGCTTTTGTAATCATTTCTTCTGCCAAGTTTTAAGAATAAAATGGATGCCTTGCCACAAATTGGTCTAAGGCAATTTTGCCATTTCCCAATTGTCAGCTTCTCTTCAGTGACCCTCCTTGCCTCCAAAGATCAGAAGTGAGAGCTATGGCTCTCCTCCCTCACAACCTTGCTACCAGGAATACTATAATGAAGGCAAAATTTGAACTGATTTCTGCTCTGTATATGAACAATTTATTGCCAGACCCTTATACCCTATTCACACAAGAGCTAAGATGCCTGTACAATGTTTCTAGCCAACTACATATCTCAAAAACCATTAATTATACAAAGAAACATCATTTTAGATATCTTTTATGCTAATTAACAAGCTATTGCAGATTTAGATAGGAATATTTTAAATGCTGCAGTCAGTCATTTCTCTAATGAGGATTTCTGAATTCTTTCACATGCTAATTAATCACTCATGGAGTGTGGATTTCTGATTAAAATATTTCAAATGTTCTAATCACTTCTAGGTGTAGATTAAACTGGCGCACACCTTGACATTACTCTGACTTAAACCCTGAAGCAATATTGAAGTGAGTTACACCACTTTAACAGAGCCTAGGATGATTTAGATAAAAGCCTGCTTAGGCAAAGGAAGGTTGACCAGTTGACATCTTGTGGTCTTCTCTTTTCAGCCAGTGATTCTTGACTGCCTTCCAATATATACTTGGGCAGTTTCTAGAGAGAGCTTTATATTGTCATCTAACGCTCCCTGATAAAAGTAGCAGTTTTAAGTCTGGCCATCAGAGGTCAGTAAACTCCTACATACTCAATATTTTCCATTGGAAATCATTTTTAAGAACAATGGGTATTATAAATTAATTTACATACAGATGGGGGAGTTTTCCTTACTCTTTCAAGAAATAAAAGAAATAATTCACCAAAGAAACCTAAGTAATGCTTGAGCGATGGGCAGAAGACTATTTCCCCATTTTCACATCCATCTTACATATAAAGTTAAATAAAATGTTCCGCATAAATTCTAATAGAGTAAGCCTGGATTTATTTTCATTTACAGCAAAAGAAAAAGAAAAAAAAAAGCTTTTAAAAGAATGTAGATTTCTAAACAAAACATAATTCCTGTGATTTGTACACCTTATATTAAATACTTAACTTTTAATTATTTTAACTTCACAATGATGTTTGAGGTATATAGGGAGGTGTTAATGCAACAGTTTTATGGACTAGGGAAGTAACACAGCAGTACAAAACTTACCTGAGGTCCAAAGTCTAGTTTGTAATCCATAGCCCTCAAAATATTTAGCTGCTCTAGGCTCCATCACAAACTACCTTATATCCTTATTTCACCACACATGTGTTTATGTCTTTCTCTCCAATGACAATGACATTAAAAGCTCTCTTGGGGCAGAAGTCCAGTTCCTTCTCTAAAACCCCACAATGACTGGAATAAAGTTAATAAAGAATTGAATTTGGTAAGTAAATAATTAAATTACATATTTCTGTTTCCTATTTTTTGTGCATGCTGCAGTACATACACACAATGATGGGCATCAATGCTAACCCAGAGAAACCCTTGGATGAATTATAAGTCTGAAAACCAGAGAAACCCGCATTCAAATCTAGACACAAGCAGGTATGTGGTTCACTAGAGCAGATCTTCAAACATATTGATTGTTTTTATCCCAGCAGCAAAAATATATAAGCACTCATCACTAATATGCAGATATTTATTTATAATTATAAATATGTATATCTATTAATATTTATTTACATTTCAAGACATACTCAAAATAGAAACATAAATATTATAAAATTAAGATGAAATAAAGATATATTTCAGTAATTATATAATCTATTTCCTTTATAATGCTATAAAATATTTTTTGATTTCTCTAAATACTACTATAGTATTTTATGATACCAACATGATTGAACTCTCACCTCCATGTTTATATTTTATTTATAAATTACAAATATAGAAATACTTTAAAACATACAAGAATAGATATTTGAAGTGAGATAATCATGTGAAAGAATATATTAAATAATTACGTGTCTTCTTTTTAATGCTACAAAACACCTTTTTGTTTTCATATCATTTTATTCTTGGGTTGCTGCAATTCAAATATTTGAGTTTATTTGGATACTTGATTTTAATGGCCGTAGAAGCTAGAAAAGTGCCTTAGATGGTATGGCTCAGTGGATTGAGCACCAACCTGCAAACCCAAAGGTCACTGGTTCAATTCCCAGTCAGGGCACATTCCTGGGTTGGGGGTGTGTGAGAGGCAACCACACATCGATGTTTCTCCCCCTCTCTTTCTCCCTCACTTCCCTTTTCTCTAAAAAATTAATTAAAGAAAAAAAGAAACTAGGAAAGTAACTCAAAAAAAGCATATTATATAATATTTCAAATGGTGTATTTAATAATTACATTGTCATTGTTTTTAATCTAATAAAAAATGTTAGTAAAAAATGTAAGCACTACCATTTTCTTGTAGATCACTTATGCATGTTCTATTAGTATTATCTATAGTTTCTCACATGCTTCATAAGAAGCTCTTTAAGCCACTGGTCCTTTAGGGAAGATGATTTTACTTAAGCTAGATGCACTGTCGTATGTCACAGTGCAATAAAGTGAAGGAAGGGAGGACTGAGAGGGCCACTTCAAGACTCTTCCTGTGGTTTCCCACTCAGCTCTAAAAGTACCACATCTGCTGCCACAGTTTGTGGCTACATGACATGTGAACTGAACCAAGTGTCAGTCTATATATTGAATATTCCAAAAACTTAAATTCCCTTTTATAATTTTAGAAAACATAGCAATAAAAATTCAATTTTTTTTCTTTTCACATGCTTATGGATCCTTTTCTCCATACCTAATGCTGACACTACCCCCCATCCTGATACCACTGCTACAAGAGGGGTCCAATTAAATACAGGAACTCAGTGACTTCCGGTCAAGATGGAGATGTAGGTAAACATGGCTGGTAGCCTCGCACAACTACAGCACAGATTACAACTAGACTACAAAACAACTATCACCCAAAATTGTCAGAAAATCAAGCAGTATGAAAGTCTGACAACCAAGGAATTAAAGAAGCCACATTCATCCAGACAGGTAGGAGGGGCAGAGATGGCAAGACACATGGAGAGGTACATGCATGGAGACTCAGATGGGCAGTCCCACACCCAGGGATACCTTGGGAGCAAAGGAATCCAGCCCCATGCCAGACCACCTAGCCTAGCATTCCAGTGCCAGGAATATAAGTCCCTATAACTTCTGGCTGTAAAAACCAGTGGGGCTTGGGGCAGCAGAAGAAACTGTGGGATTCTCAGGAGTCTCCCCTTAAAGAGCCCACAACGAACTTAGGACTTACACAGACTCACTCCAGCACAGGGGCAGCAGCTAGAAGGGTAACAGTGGCATATAGGGAGAAAATGAAGTGCCTGGCACCAGGGCGAGAGCTAGAGGATAGCTTCCTCCCGAACAAAACTCCAGAGGCCAGGCAGCAGCACTGTCCCCTCTCCAAGACCTCCCCCACCTAGAGCAACAAAGCAGTGACACCATATCTGAGATTCCATACACCTGGTTCTCACAGACTGTTCCGCCAAGGCAATCACATAAGGCTCTGCTCCATTCAACTTACCAATGTGCTTTTCTATAACAGGCCACACTATTAAGACAAGAAGTCAAAGCAGCTCTACCTAATGCATAGAAACAAACACAGGGAAGCTGCCAAAATGAGGAGACAAAGAAATATGGCCCAAATGAAAGAACAGAACAAAACTCCAGAAAAATAACTAAATAAAATGGAGATAAGCAACCTACCAGATGCAGAGTTCAAAACACTGGTTATCAGAATGCTTGAGGAACTCATTGGGTACTTCAACAGCATAAAAAAGACCTAGGCAGAAATGAAGGTTACACTAAGTGAGATAAAGAAAAATTTACAGAGAACCAACAGTTGTGCAGATGAAGCCAAGAATCAGATCAATGGTTTGGAACATAAGGAAGAAAAAAGTATTTAATGAGAAAAGCAAGAAGAAAAAAAAAGAATCCAAAAAACAAGGATAGGCTAAGGAGCCTCTGGAATAACTTCAAATGTACCAACATTCGAGTCATAGAATTGCCAGAAGTAGAAGAGAAAAAGCAAGAACTTGAAAACTTATTTGAAAAAATAATGAAAGAAAACTTTCTAATTTGGTGAAAGAAATAGGCATACAAGTCTAGAAAGCACAGAGTCCCAAACAAGATGGATGCAAAGAGAAGCACACTAAGACACATCATAATTAAAATGTCAAAGGTTAAAGATAAAGAGAGAACCTTAAAAGCAGCAAGAGAAAACCAGAGTTACCTACAAAGAAGTTCCCATAAGACCATTAGCTGACTTTCCAAAAGAAACTGTGCAGGCTAGCAGGGACCAGCAAGAAATATTCAAAGTGATAAAAAGCAAGGACTTACAATCTAGATTGCTCTCTCCAGCAAAGCTATTATTTAGAATGAAAAGGCAGATAAACTGCTTCCCAGACAAGGTAAAGCTGAAGAAGTTCATCATCACCAAGCCATTAGTATATGAAATGTTAAAGGGACTTATTTTAGAAAAAAATCAAAACTGTGAACATGAAAATGGCAATAAATTTGCAACTATCAACAATTGAATCTAAAAAACAAACTAAGCAAACAAGCAGAACTGAAACAGAATCATAGATATGGAAATCATTTGGATGGTTATTAGTTGGGAGAGGAAAGGGGAAGAATATGGGAAAATGTTCAGGGATTATGAAGCATAACTCGTCGTCGTCGTCGTCGTTGGCAGACTGGTAGGTACAAAATAGACTGGGGGTGTTAAGAACAGTATAGGAAATGGGATATCTAAAAAACTTATATGCATGTCCTATGAACATGAACTAAGGGGGGAATTGACAGATGGAATGGGGGGGTACCAGGTGGAGGGAGGCCAAGGGGAAAAATTAGTTCAACTGTAATAACATAATCAATAAAATATATCTAAAAATTATACAGGAACTCTACAAGTTGGTCTCATTGTTACACAACAGTTCCAGGCCCCAGAGAGGCGAAAAAAGACACTATTTTTTCTATTGCCACATAACTAAAGTATTGCAAACTTAGTGACTTAAAACAACACACATTTATTTTCTCACACTTCCTGGGACAGCAGTCTTGGAATGGCTTAGCTTAGGGTCCTCACCTGGAGGTTTGGCTGTGTAAGGATCCACCTCCTCGCTTACACAACTGCTGATGGCATTCAAATCCTTGTGACTATAGTGCTGAAGGGTCTGTTGACCAGAGGTTACTCTCGGCTCCTAGAGCCAGCTCACAGTTCTTGCCAATTGGGATTCCTCAATATAGCTACTTTCCTCCTTAGAGTCAGCTAGGGGGAGAGAGAATCCAGTAAGACCAAAGCTACAAATTTATGTAATGCAATCACATGATCACAAACTCATAATCACAATCCATCACCTTTGCCCTATCAGTAAGAAGCACTCCCTCAAAAGGAGGGGAACCACACAAGACCATGAATAACAGGAAGGGGCGTTTCATGAGACCACATTCAGATTTTGTCTGCCACACCACCATTTGTTGTCAAAGGGAAAAGATTCCCCAACCAAAAACCCAATCTTGAAGTTACAAATTATGTTCTTGACAGTGTTTCCTAATGTATGGTTCTCAATCAATGGTCTCAGGATCATCTGAGTGCTTGTGAAAAATATAAAATTCCTGGGCAATGTCCCAGGTTGACTTTATCAGAATTTCAAGGGATGGGTACTAGGAATCAGCATTTTAAAACAGCTATTCACTACTTATCACTAAAGCTTAAAAATTACTACTCTAAGCACAGACCAGCAGCACAAGAAATTGAGAGGTGGAATAGTATGACACCTCCTGGTTTGCTATGGAAAGGAGAACTAGGACCACAATATTATAGAATCTGACAGCTAGAGGCATCTCAGAGGTCAACTAAGCCAGTGGTTTTTAAACCTACAGAGATTCAGCCAGATCAATTAAGTCAATCTCCAGAGATTGGGTCAAAATCAGCATTTATAAAAGGTATGTTCAATGTCTTTATCCCGAGTCAAGAATCACTAGCCTAATCCAAACCTCTTACTTGAAAGAAAAGGAAACTCAGGCTAAGTGAATTTATGTTGTTTGTAGAGAGCAGTGGTTCTCAACCTTCCTAATGGCCATGACCCTTTAATACAGTTCCTCATGTTGTGGTGACCCCCAACAATAAAATTATTTTCACTGTTACTTCATAACTGTAATTTGGCTACTGTTATGAATCATAATGTAAATATCTGATATGCAGTGTGTATTTTCATTGTTTTGCCCTGGCTGGTTTAGCTCAGTGGATTGAGCGTCGGCCTGCGAGCTAAGTGTCGCTGGTTCGATCTTCCAGTCAGGGTACATCAGAGAAGGAAAACTCTGACTCCAAAAAACCTCCGCTGCCTTGCGGCATACCTCTTCAGGGGAAAGGCTAAGGGAGTAAACCCCGACAGAAAATCCGGAGCCGGAGTCCCTAAGGCGGTTTGACGTTGTAGTCAACACCGGCAACTCCTGCGGCGCACCTGAACCCAAGCTGTATCGACTCCGTCTTTCCCTTGGACCCTTCAGCTGCGAAGAGAGGGGGGGTCTGCTGCATGGGCAACAGCAGACCCTCCATATTACCCTGCCCAGGCTCTGTAGCTTCAGCGTCATCGCAAGATGTCGATTCAACACGGGAGGAGACAGATACCATGTCACTCCCGAGTCGGACTGCACAGCCATTCTTGGCGGTGCAGATAGACTCTGAAGAAGCTACACCATCGTCTCTCGAGACGGACGGCTGCCGACGATTTTCATTGTTACAAATTGAACATAATTAAAGCATAGTGATTAATCACAAAAACAATATGTAATTATATATGTGTTTTCCGATGGTCTTAGGTGACCTCTGTGAAAGGGTCGTTTGACTCCCAAAGGGGTTGCGACCCACAGGTTGAGAACCACTGAGCTAGAGTCTCACAGATTCTAATGACAAAGAACTTAACTGTCGTGACCAGATGTCCAGTGCTCTCTCCATTTTTTAACAGTTCCTCCAGAAGGGCTCATTTTAGTTGGAAAGGGTTAATGATGGAAATATTTGACAGCAAAATATTTTCACAATATTGGTAAGTGTTCTTCCTAAAAATCAATTCTGTACTTGTGTCTGTATTTGTATAAGAACTGAAAGGAAAAAGCCGCCAGACCTTTAACTATAGCAGCATTACTGGCAGGAAGCACAGCTATAATTACACAGAAAGTTCTTCCCCTTAGCTATATTTTCCTCAAGTGGTTTTAAAAACCAAGCATTACACATCTATACATGAATAACTGATCAGGACTTGAATATTTGTATTTTTTTACTGCTTCAACTTGTGTTCTCAGAAACAGGAAGTAATAAAAGGTAATCAAGCATTACAATTTTCAATCGTCTTTGCTTCTTTCTTTCACTTTTTACTTTCTCTTTTCCCTGTGTCCTTGCTTATGTTACCAGATAACCTTTAAAAACCCTGCACAGCTGAGATGATAAGCCTAGGGAGGGAGGAGTCTAGGTTCCTATCCTCACTGTGTTCTGGTTGTGGTATACAAGATGATTCATTCAATGTCCCTATCTTCTTTTTCTGCAAGGTAGCTAAAATAATCTATGCTCTGTTTATCTCCAGGATCATAATGAAATAAGAACTGTCAAAGTAGTTTACAAACATAAGCATCGTAGAAATATTATCTATTACAATCAAAATTTTGGTGTAACCAGGACACATCATGATTGAGATGCCAAAGGTGAAAGATAAAGACAGAGTCCTGGGGGCAGCAAGAGAGAGGCAGAGAGTTGCCTACTGGGGGATGCCTATAGGCCTATCAGCTGATTTCTCAGAGGGCGCTTTGCAGGCAGGAAGGGACTGGCAAGAAGTATTCAATGTGATGAAAAGCAGCCTACAACCAAGATTACTCTATCCAGCAAAGCTATCATTTCGAATGGAAGGGCAGATGAAGTGCTTCCCAGACAAGTTGAAGCTAAAGGAGTTCATTATCACCAAGCCATTATTATATGAAATGTCAAAGGGACTTACTTAAGAAAAAGAAGATCAAAACTATGAACACTAAAATGACAACAAACTCACAACTATCAACAACTGAATCTAAAAATAGAAACAAAATTCATCTAAGCAAACCAGAATAGGAACAGAATCATAAGTATAGGGATCAGTTGGGGGGTTATCAGCTGGGAGTGGGGAGGAGGAGAAATGGGCAAATGGTGCAGGAACTAAGAAGCATAATTGGCAGGTACAAAATAGACAGGGGGGAAGTTAAGAATAATATAGGAAAGGATGAGGCCAAAGAACTTATATGCACGATCGATGGACATGAACTAAGGGGGGTGGGATTGCTGGAGGGAAGGGAGGTACTGGGCAGAGGGGAGCAAAGGGGGGAAAAAATGGAACTACTGTAACAACATAATCAATAAAATATACTTTTAAAAAAGGGAAAAAAAGATTTTGGTGTAAGATATGACAACTGGAAGCCACACTCAAAGTTTCCTGAAATTGTGCTTCTTGGGAAATGTGTCAATAAAGATGGTTACACAGAACTGAGAAAGCAAATTCTCAAAGCATACACAGAGTCAAGTCTTTTTTGTTGTCTGTTGATTCCAGATTAATGGTATCTAAATAATCATTTCTTTCTTAAATTCTCTACCCTTATCCTAGATCTTATCTGCCTAAACTTTTCTTTCGTTAACTCTGCCTTATTGTCCCCTTTCAATTATTTTTCAATTCTGCTCTTTCCAAAACACAAAAAAAACCTGCCCAAAACAAAATATTGAAGTACAAAAAAAGAATCAACACCTAAGGCACTTATTTTTAGATAACAAAATAGCATTTATCAAATAGGATGATATTCCTATATATAGCAAGAAGTCCTGTGGGCATATTTTGTCTTTTAGAGAATAGGAGGAAACAGTGCACTTTTTTTATTGATTACGAAAGTATCCTGACCTTACAGTAAATGGGAAGAAATTATGTAGAGAAAACAATATCGCTTACCCAGAGTTAATTATGTTTAACATACACTTTCTTCCCATTTTTCTTCTATATAAATGGACAAATATGCTTGTGTGTGTTTCAAAACTGGGATGAAATATGCATACAATTTTAGATCCTCATTTTTTTAATTTGACATTTTCTCATCAATACTGTTTCAAATCCTTAATTTTTATAATCATGATTTTTAATGGTTTTATCTTATTCCATTGTATTGGAGAATTATTATGTAATTTTTATTCTCTTATTGTTAGGCAAATTAACATTATATGAACTATCATTTAATGAAGACTTAGATGGTGCTTGTAATCTTGGCAATAGCTTCATATAGATTTTTTCCTTTTAATAAATTTTTTTTTTTTTACAGAAGTTTCAGGTTCATAAAAAAATTGAGAGGAAGGTACAAAGATTTCCCATAGTCAGACTGCCTCTACACATAGACAGCCACCCCCACTATCAATATTCCCCTCCAAAGTGGTATATTTGTTACAGTTGACAAACCTACATTGATACATTATAATCACCCAAAGTCTATAGTTCACCTTAGGTAGAGTTTACCTTTGGTGTATATTTTATACAGAGTAGTTTCCCTGCCGTAAAAATCCTCTATGTATCACCTACTCATGTTTCCCTCCCCCAAAACCCCAGACAACCACTGATCTTTTTACTGTCTCCATAGTTTTACCTTTCCAGAATGTAATGTAGTTGAAATCATACAGCATGTAGACTTTTCAGATTGGCTTCAGTTGGTAATATGCATTTAAGTTTCTTCCATGTCCTTTCATGGTTTGAGTGCTCATTTATTTTTAGTATGGAATGAAATTCTATTGTCTGGGTGTACCACAGCTTATTTATTCATTCACCTACTAAAGAACATTAAGGTTGCTTCCCTGCTAAAGAAACTATTATCAAAACAAAAAGAGAACCAGTGGTATAGGAGAAAATATGTGCCAGTGATACATTGGACAAGGGCTTAATCTCCAAAAAATATGAAGAACTCATACAACGCAACACCAGAAAGACAAACAATCCAAATAAAAATGGGCAAAGGACATGAATAGATACTTCTCCAAGGAGGACATGCAGATCACCCATAGACGTATGAAAAGGTGCTCCACATCACTAGCCATCAGAGAGATGCAAATTAAAACCACAATGAAAAAAAAAATCACAATGAGATATCACCTTGCACCTGCCAGAATGTCCATCAACAAACAAGTACTGGTGAGAATGTGAAGAAAAAGGAACCCTAGTGCACTGTTGGTGGGAATGCAGACTAATGCAGCCACTATGGAAAACAGTATGTAATTTCCTCAGAAAATTAAAAATAGAACTGTCTTTTGACCCAGTGATTTCACTGCTGGGAATATACCCTAAGAATCCTGAAACACCAATTCAAAAGAACCTATGCATCCTTATGTTCATAGCAGTGCTATTTACAGCCAAGTGTTGGGAAAAGCCTAGGTGCCCATCAGTAGATGAGTGGATAAAAAAAAACTGTGGTACATTTACGCAATGGAATACTATGCAGCAGAAAGAAAGAAGGAATTCCTACTTTTTGTGACAGCATGGTTGGAACTTGAGACTATTAAGCCAAGTGAAATAAGCCAGTTGGTGAAAGACAAGTACCATATGATCTCACTTATAAGAAAAATCAAATGAACAAAATAAACTAATGAGCAAAACAGAACCAGAGACATGGAAACAGGAAACAGACTGACAGCTGCCAGAGGGGAGAAGGAAGGCAGGAATGGTGGAAAGAAAGGGAAGGGATTAGTCAAAGAACATGTATGAATGAACCATGCTTATGAACAATGAGTTGGGGATTGACTACAGGAGTGGGTTGTGTGCTGGGTGGAGAAGGGCAAAGAAGGACAAATTGGGACAACTGTAATAGAATAAACAATAATAAAAAAAAGAAAATTAGACTTCCAGTAAAGATGGCAGTGTAAGCAGATAAGGCTCACTTTTTCACACAACCACATCAAAATTACAACTAAAATATAGAACAACCATCACTCAGAATTGTCAGAAATTGGGTTGAATGGAAATCTGGTAACTATGGAATTAAAGAAACCACAGCCATTGAGACTGGTAGGAGGGGTGCAGACATAGAATGGGCTGGTCCCGCACCCTGTATGGTGTATAAAATTTTGGGACGGATATCTCAGGAGCAAGGAATCCCAGCCCCATACCAGGGACCCCAGCCCAGGGTTCCAGTGTAAAGAAGGTAAGTCCACACA
Source organism: Furipterus horrens (assembly GCF_987537825.1). NCBI lineage: Eukaryota > Metazoa > Chordata > Mammalia > Chiroptera > Furipteridae > Furipterus > Furipterus horrens. The sequence continues at coordinate 174,617 of NW_028327206.1, read as the reverse complement.
ACTTCTGGCTGCAAAATCCAGCAGGGATTGAGTCAGTGGAAGAAATTGCTGGAGCCCCAAGCAGTTCCTCTTGAAGAACCCACACACAGACTCACCTACTCAGACTCACTCCCTCTGAGCTGCAGCACCAGGGTAGCTGCTTGAAAGACACAGTGGCCATTGTCCCTTTTCTATGCCCTCTCCCCACAGAGATGGAAAACTGGTGCCATATCTGAGAATCTATCAACTTGATTAACACTGTTTGACCCACTTTGGAGATCCCCAGAGACACCGCTCCACCCAACTTGCGGGCCCACCCAAGCTGCTTTTCCATTTGAATGGTTGGTCTTGGCTCATGCTGCACTACTTCCTAAACCCTATCAAATAAGCAACAGCCAGCTTCAGTGAGCCCCAAGTTTGGCACTAGCAGCAGCCAGCCTAGATTCACAACTTGGCTTCACCTAGGTATCTCCAAATCCAGCACAAGTAGCAACCATCTCAGATTGCTTTATACTTCAGGAAGGGTGACTGAGGTAAAATACAGGTGGGGGCAGACCTTGCCATGCACCACCCAGGAAACTCCAGGCCAACACACCCAATAGACAGCTACAGACCATGTTGGAGCACCACTACTCTGACCCTGCACGGATGATCCTCCACAGAGGATGGAGGTTGGTGGTAAGTGGTTGCAACCAATTCTTTCAGCTTACTGACTTGGGTAAATCCTTCCCATTGATCTGCCAACAGCAGTCAAGAGGAGGGTGCACTCAAACCACATGAAGGGTGCACCTTGAGGACCCAGCTTGGGTGAAAGGAGAGGCTGTGCCACTGGACCCTACTGGACACCTACGATATTAGACTATGATAGCAAGACAGAGAGTCATAGCAGCTCTATCTAATACATTAAAACAAACACATGGAGGCTGCCAAAATGAGGAGACAAAGAAACATGGTCCAAATGAAAGAACAGATAAAGATTCCAGAAAAAGAACTAAACAAAATGGAGTTAAGCAACCTATCAGATGCAGAGTTCAAAACACTGGTTATAGGGGTGCTCATGGAACTTAGTGAGGACCTCAGCAGCCTAAGAAAGATCCAGTCAGTAACAAAAGATACACTAATGGGAATAAAGAAGAATTTATAGACAAGCAACAGTAGAGTGGATGAAGCCAAAAATCAAATCAATGATTTGGAAGATAAGGAAGCAAAAAAAAACCAACCAATTAGAACAGTAAGAAAAAAAGAATCCAAAAAAATGAAGGTAGTATAAGCAGCATCTGGGAAAACTTCAGGAGGTCCAACATTGGCACCATAGGGGAGCCAGAGGAGAAGAGAAAGAGCAAGAAGTTAGAAATCTACTTGAAAAACTAATGAAAGAAAACTTCCCTTATCTGGTGAAGGAAATAGACATGCAAGTCCAGGAAGCACAGAGAGTCCCAAACAAGATGGATGCAAAGAGGACCACACCAAGACACATCATAATTAAAATGCCAAAGGTTCAAGATAAAGAGAGAATCTTAAAAGCACCAAGAGAAAAGAAGTTAGTTACCTACAGGGGAGTTTCCATACAACTATCAGCTGATTTCTCAAAAGAAACTTTGCAGGCTAGAAGGGATTGGCAAGAAATATTCAAAGCCCTGAAAAGCAGAGACCTACAGCCACAGTTGCTCTATCCAGCAAAGTTATCATTGAGAATCACAGGATAAAGAGCTTCCCAGACATGAAAAAACTAAAGGAGTTTATTATCACCAAACCATTACTATATGAAATGTTAAAAGGACTTATTTTAGGGGAAAAAAAAAGAAAAGGTCAAAACTATGAGCCATTAAATGGCAATAAATACAAATCTATCGACAACTGAATCTAACAAACTAAGGAAATAAGAACAGAGACAGAATCATGGCTACAAAGAGCATTTTAATGGTTGGCAGATGGGAATGGGGTGTGGGGGAATGGGTGAAGAGGTGAGGGCATTAAGAAGTACAAATAGGTAGTTACAGAATAGCCATGGGGATGTAAAGTACAGTGTAGGAAATGGAGTAGCCAAAGAACTTATATGCATGGCCTATGGACATGATTAAAGGTGGGGGGATTGCCTGAGGGAGTGAGGGGTAGTGGATGGAGTGGGGCAAAGGGGGAAAAATCAGGACAACTGTAATAGCATAATCAATAAAATTAATTTTTAAAAAACAAAATTACATAAAATTGATTTCACACACAAAAAGATAAAGAACATTAAGGTTGCTTCCAAGTTTTGCAATTATGCATAAGCTGCTATTAACATCCATCTGCAGGTTTCTGCATGGACATAAGTTTGCAGGTCTTTGGATAAATATAGAGGAACACAACTGCTGGATCATATGATAAAAGTATGTCTAGTTTTATAAGAAACCACCCAACTTGTCATTCAAAGTAACATTTTACATTCCCACAAAAAGTTAAAGAGTTCCTGTTGCTCCACATATTCACTAGCATTTGGTGTTGTCAATATTCTGGCTTTAGCTATTCTAATAGGTATGTAGTGGTATCTCACTGTTTTAATTTCTATTTTCTTAATGACTTATGATCTTTTCATATGCTTATTTGCCATCTGTATGTCTTCTTTGATAAGGTGTCTATTATGGTCATTGGCTCATTTTCAAATCAGTTTGTTTATTTTTCGATATTTAAGCTTTAAGAGTTCTTTGTGTACAGTCTTTTATTAGTTGTGTTCTTTTGCAAATATTTTCTAGTCTGTGGCTTGTTTTCTCATTCTCTTAACATTGTTTTTCACAGAACAAAGTTTTTCATTTTAATGAAATCTGACTTATTAATTATTTATTTAACTGATCATGCCTTTGATATTGTGTCTAAAAATGCATTGCCATACCCAAGGTCATCTAGGTTTTCTCCTGTTTTATCTTGTACAAGTTTTAGCATTTTTCATTTTACAGCTAGGTCTGTGGTCCATTTTGAGTTAATTTTTTGTGAGGGGTGTAAGGTGTGGGTCTAGATTCTTTTTTTTTTTTTTTTTTTGCATGTGGATGTCTAGCACCATTCAGTGCCATTTTTTGAAAACTAGCTGTGCTCCCTTGTCTTTGCTTCTTTGTCAAGAACCAGTTAACTGTGTTTATGTTGGACTCTTTCTGGACTCTATTCTGTTCCGTTCATCTATTTGTCTGTTCTTTCACGAGTACTATACTGACTTGACTACCGTAGCTTTATACCAAGTTTTAAAGTCAGGTAGTGTCAACTCTCCAATATTGTCCTTCTCCTTCAGTGTTGTGTTAGCTATTCTGAATCTTTTCCTTCTCCATATGAAGTTATAATCAGTTTGTCCATATCCACAAAATAACCTTTTGGTATTTTAACTGGGGTTACATTAAATATATATATTAAGCCAGGATAAACTGATATCTTGACAATACTGAATCCTATTCATGAACATGAAATATCTCTCCATTTATTTAGTTATTTGATTTTGTTCATCAGAGTGTTATAATTTTTTTGTATATATCTTGGTACATATTTTGTTAGATTTGTAGCTAAGTATTTAATTTGGGGGAAGCCAAGGTAAATGGTATCATGTTTTTAACCTAAAATTCCACTTGTTCATTGCTGGTATATAGGAAAGCAATTGACTTTTCTATATTAACCTTGTGTCTTGCAACCTTGATATAGTTATTAATTCCAGAAGTTCTTTTATCAATTATTTTGGATTTCCTTCACAGAAGATCATCTTGTCATGAAAGACAGTTTTATTTCTTCCCTTCCTATCTAGGACTTCCAGAACAATGTTGAAAAGCAATGGTGAGAGAAGACATTCTCTGCTTTGTCCCTGATCTTACTGGGAAAGCTTTGAGTTTTCCACCATAAAGTATGACATTAGCTGTAAGTTTCTTGTAGGTATTCTTTAAATTGAGGAAGTTCCCCTTTATTATCAGATTACTGAGATTCTTATCATAAATCAGTGTTGCACTTTGTCATGATTTTTCTGCATCTACTGGTGTGATCATATTACTTCTTTTTCTTCTTCAGCATGTTATGTGATAGATTATGTTAACTGATTTTCAAATGTTTAACCAGCCTTGTATACCTGAGGGTAGACCTTGTTAAGAAGAGCAGAATGCTCTGGTATATTTTTAACTGGTTTCTTTTCTCTGCCAGAAGCACAGATGATTTTTCTCCAATATTAATTGTGAGAATCAGGTCAAACCCCTCGAAGTAAAACTCATAAAAGTGTAGAGTTCCTCTATGAGTGGATCCTCTGGCGTTTTTAACTCAAGAGTTTTCCACAGAGCCTCCAGCAATTCATAATTACATTCAGGTTTTCATACCACAGCAGTGGTTCCCTCAAAGTTTACTGCTATGGGTTTTTGCTCCAGTAAATTATGATTCTCTATATTCACCTGTCTTTCCAGTTTTGGAGGCAATGGATTGCCCTGTGACCTCACTTTTTCTTATGTATCTAAAAAGAATTGTTAATTTTTTTAGTTTGTTCAGCTTTTTACTTGTTTTTTGGGTGGAGTGTCAATTTCTAAGGTTATTATATGCTAAGTAACCAGAAGTCCTGAGCATTCATGTATTATGTTTTTATTCCCACAAGTAGGTTGAATCATAAGAAATATCCAGTATATAATGGTTTTAATAAAAAATGGCAATGTTGATGATTTAACCTCACTTATGTTATCATTATTATATAGATGCTAATTTTTAAAGGTTAACTACCTGCCCATGTTACACAGCAAATGGAAATCCAGGATGTGAACCCACATCAGTCTTACTCAAAAGTCCTGATCTTTATCAACACTATTTTATAAGTTTTTTAATTTGGCTTGTTATATTTATATTTTTAAACAAATCCTCCCCCTTCTGTTTCTATTAAAACTCTTCCTCCTAATTAAAATAATGTTGCTTCTACTTCTTTATATTATATAATTCCCTGATGATCAAAAAGACTCATATTTTTTCTATTTACTTGCTTAACCTTTTTCTTCTATTGGAAATCTACCCTAATTAATCAAATTAAACTACCCTAAAGACTAGCCATGGGAACATAACAGAGCCCTTCACTTTCCCTAGGTTCAAGATGTTCTCTCTTTATTCTTTTATTCTCTTACCTAACACTTTAGATTGCCTTAGTCTGGTCAGTCATTTTTACTATACTAATGGTAGGGGACTGAGCCTATTTTACACAGTCTTCCTATGTACAAAAAGACCAGAGGAAGGAAACTCACTCATTAAGCATGTACAATGTGCCACTCATAATAATAATAAATACCACACACATTATAATATTTCATTCTCACTATAATCCTGTGTCATAGAAATTATCATCCCCATTTTATTGATGCAAAAACAGGAAATTAGGAAATTAATTAACTTGTTAGTGAGCATAGAGAAAGGAACAGAACTAGGGTTTTAATCCAGATTGGAGGCCTGGAAGGATATTGATTTTATACAAGGTTCAACAGAAATCTCCATCTCTGTCTGTAAACAAAAATCAATCATTCTTTCTGGGTTTCGACCATCTTCTAAACATATATTAAAAGTCCTGAAATCTTGCTCAAATGGTTCTCTATTAGTACAATAAAAAGGTAGAATGTCTTACCTGATCTCTCCTCTTTTCTGACTGGGATTCCCCTTCTAGTGGTTCTTGTGTAACTTCAGGCATGCCACTTAATTCACTGACTCTTGAGTACATGAGTTACAAAATTAGGTCCAATTAAGTTATTTTAAAGTATATTTTATTGATTATGCTATTACAGTTGTCCCAATTTTCCCCACTATGCCCCCACTCTGCACAGTAACCCCCTTCCATCAGCAATTCCCCCGTTAGTTCATGTCCATAGGTCACACATGTAAATTCTTTGGCTTCTCCCTGTCCTATACTGTTCTTAACATCCTCCTGTCTATTTGGCGCCTACCAACTATGCTTCTTAATCCCTGTACCTTTTCCCCCATTCCCCCCTCACTGATAACCCTCCAAATGATCTCCATATCTATGATTCTGTCCCTGTCCCAGTTGTTTGCTTAGTTTGTTTTAGTTTTTGTATTTAGATTCAGTTGTTGATAACTGTGACTTTGTTGTCATTTTAATGTTCATAGTTTTGATTGTCTTCTTTTTCTAAGACAACTCCCTTTAACATTTAATGTAATAATGGCTTGGTCATGATGAACTCATTTAGCTTTACCTTGTCTGGGAAACAATTTATCTGCCCTTCCATTCTAAATGATAGCTTTGCTGGATAGAGTAATCTAGATTGTAGATCTTTGCTTTTCACGACTTTGAATACTTCTTCCCAGTCCCTTCTAGTCTGCAAAATTTCTTTTGAAAAAATCAGCTGATGGTCTTATGGGAACGCCTTTGTAGGTTCCCATACTAAGGGAACCTACAAAGTCTTAAAAGCAGTTTTTGTCTTGCTTCTTTTAAGACTTTCTCTTTATCTTTAACCTTTGACATTTTAATTATGATGTGTCTTGGTGTGCTTCTCTTCGCATTCATCTCGTTTGGGACTTTCTGTGCTTCCTGGACTTGTATGCCTACTTCTTTCACCAAATTAGGGAAGTTTTCTTTCATTATTTTTTCAAATAAGTTTTCAATTTCTTGCTCTTTCTCTTCTCCTCTGGCATTTCTATGGTTCAGATGTTGACACTTTTGGAGGTTCCTTAGTCTGTCCTCATATTTTTAATTTTTGTTTTCTTCTTGCTGCTCTGATTGCATACTTTTCTCCTCCTTATGTTCCAAATCATGGATTTGATTCTCAGTTTCATCTGCTCCATGGTTGCGTCCTTGTATATTTTTCTTTATTTCATTCAATGTAACCTTCATTTCTGCCTGGGTTTTTTTTTTTTATGCTGTTAAAGTACCCAAGGAGTTCCTTAAGTTTCCTGATAACCAGTGTTTTGAACTCTGCATCTGGTAAATTGCTTATCTCCATTTCATTTAGTTCTTTTTCTAGAGTTTTATTCTACATTTTATTTGGACTATATTTCTTCATCTCCTCATTTTGGCAGCCTCTCTTTGTTTATTTCTGGGTATTAGGTAGAGCTTCTTTGATTCCCTGTCTTAATGGCATGACCAATTATAGGAAAGCATGCATGTAAGCTATATGGGACAGAGCCATAGGTAATCGCTAGGTCAGGGCAACCTGTGTCACCACTCTATGCCCTTGTGTCGGGGAGGGCTCAGAAAGGGGACAATGCAACTGCCTGGCCTCTGGAGTTTTGCCTGGAAGGAAGCTGTCTCCCTGATGCCAGTAACTTCAATTTCTCTTCATATGCCACTGGTGCTCTTCCAGCTTTTTCACTGTTCTGGATCCCAGAGGGTATGAGCCTATGTAAGTCCTAAGTCGATGGCAGGACCTTTAAGAAGAGTCTCATGAGAATCCTGCATTTTTTTCCGCTGCCCAACCTCCATTGGTTTTTATGTCCAGAAGTTATGGTGACTTATTTTACTGGCACTGGAACCCTGGGCTTGGTGGTCTGGTGTGGGGCTGGGTTCCTTCACTCCCAAGGTATCTCTCCCATTTTTTATGCACCACACATGGAAGTGGGACCACCCATTCTGGGTCTCCACGCTTCTCCACTCCACTCTATGTCTCCAGGTGTCTCTGCATCTCCGCCCCTCCTACCATCTCTCTGGATGAATATAACTTCTTTAAATCCTTGGTTATCTGACTTCCATACAGCTCAATTTTATGATGATTCTGGGTGACACTTGTTCTGTAGTCTAGCTGTAATTTTTGCTATAGTTGTGCAAGGAGGTGAGGTATGTTTACCTATGCCTCCGTCTTAACTGGAAATAGAAAGTTTTGTTTTTGGTACTGTTTTTGTTTTGTTTGGGTGTTTTTTTGCATCAAGGAAAGAGCACTGACATTGGAGGTAGATAAATCTAAGCTCTGGAATAAAATTTGGCCTATTTCTTACTCTCATCTAAGCCATGAGAATCCATTTTATTCAATGTGTTTTAAAAACAACAAAAATAACCTATAAGACATAGATAAGTTCATAGATGCATACAAACAACCTACCAAGGCTGAATCATAAACATATAGAAATTCTGAACAGACCAGCTGCTACTAAGGGATGAATGGGTATTCAGAAACTTCCCAACAAAGAAAGCATTGGACCAGATTGCTTCACTGGTGAATTCTGTCAAACATTTAAAGAATTAACACCAAAATTTTTCAAATGTTTTGAAAACACTGAAGAGAAAGAGATGTCCCAAAGTAATTTTATGAGGCCAGCATTACTTCGATAGCAAAGCCAGACAAGAACGCTGAAAGAAAAATTACAGTCCAATATTCCTCATGAACTCAAATGCAAAAATCCTTAATAAAATATTAGCAAACCAAATTCAACAGTACATTAGAAGGATCACACACCAAAATCATGTAGGATTTATTCCTGGGATGCAATAATAGTTCAATATACACAAATCAATCAATGTGATATACCAGACTAACAAAATGAAAGATAAAAATTATATAATCTCAATAGATACAGAGATAGTATTTGACAAAATTCAACATCCTTTCATAATAAAAGCTCAAGAAATTACATATGGATGGAACCTACCTCAACATAATAAAGGTCCTATTTGGTAAACTCACAGCTATATTATATTCAATAGCAAAAAGCTGAAAGCTTCATTTAAGCTCAGGAACAAGACAAGGATGCCCATTCTTACCATTCTCATTGGACTGCTCTGAAAGTCCTAGCCAGAGAAATTAAACAAGAAAAAGAAATAAAAGACATCCTAGTCAGAAACTAAGAATAAAATTTTCTGTTTGCAAATATTCCACCAAAGCACTGTTAGAACTAATAAATGAATTTGGTAAAGTTGCAGTACACAAAATCAATATACAAAAAATCAGTTGTGCTTCTACATACTAACAATGAGCTACTAGAAAGAGAAATTAGAAATACAATTTAATTTAAAATTGCATCAAAAAGAATAAATTATGTAGAAAAACATTTAACCAAGGAGGTGAAAGATCTGTACACTAAAAACTATAAAACATTGGTGAAAGAAATTGAAGAAGACACAAATAAATAGAAAAATATCCCAAGTTAATCAGAAGCATTAGTAATGTTAAAATGTCCATACTACCCAGAGTAATAATAGATTCAATAAAATCCCTATCGAAATGCCAATTATATTTTCAAGGAAATAGAAACAACAATCTTAAAATTCATATAGAACTATAAACAATCCTGAATAACCAAAGCACTCTTCAGCAAGAAGAATAAAGCTGGAGACATCACACTTCCTGGTTCCAAGCTATCTTACAAACCTATAGTAATCACAACAGTATGATATTGGCATAAAAACAGGCACATGAATCAATGAAACAGAATAGAGAGCCCAGCAATAAATCCACACATATCGTCAATTAACTTATAACAAAGGAACAAAGACTATGCAATGGGAAATGACAGTGTCTTCAATAAATGGTGTAGGAAAACTAGATATCTACATTTAAAAAAAAAGAACTAGACATGTATCTAACATCACACACAAAAATCAATTCAAAATGCATTAAAAACTTGAACATAAGACCTAAAACTGTAAAACTCCTAGAAGAAAACATAAGGTGTAATCTCCTTGATATTGATCTTGGTGATGATTTTTTAGATTTGATATCAAAAACAAAGGCAACAAGACCAGAAACAAATGAGTGAGACCACTTCAAACTAAAAGGTTCCTACACAGCAAAAGAAACCATTAACAAATTGAAAGGACAACCTATGGAATATGAAAAAAATTTGCAAGTCACATATCCAATAGGGGTTGATATCCAAAATATATAAGAAACCTATACAACTCAATGGCAAAAAATAAGGTAAATATAATAACCTGATTAAAAATAAGCAAAGGGCCTGGTAATATACATTTTCCAAAGAAGGTAGGCAAAATGGCCAACAGACACATGAAAAGGTGCTCACTATCACTAAAAATTAGAGCAATGCACATCAGAACCACAACAAGCAATTATTAGACTGGATATTATCAAAAGGACAAGAGATAATGCTGGCCAGGATGTAGAAAAACAGAACCCTTGGGCACTGTTGTTGGGAATGTAAACTGGTATGCCACTATCGAGAACTATATGGAGGTTTCTCAGAAATTAAAAGTAGAATTGCCATATGATCCAGCAACCCCATTTCTGGATATATATTCAAAGAAAATAAAATCATTATTTTGAAGAGACATCCGCTCTCCCATTGTTCATCACATCATTATTCACAATAATCAAAGTATGGAAACAACCTAAGTATCCATCAATGGATGAGTGGATAAAGATGTGATTATATATATTTACATACATGCCATAAAAAGAAGGAAATCTTGCCATTCACAACATGGGTAAGCCTCCTGTGGGGCATTATGCTAAGTGAAATAAGCCAGAGGGAAAAAGAGAAATGCTGTGTGGTATCACTTATATGTGACTTTTTTCTTTAAGTTGACTTATAGAAACAGAGAATAGAAGAGACTGGGAGGAGGAGGGGAGGGAGATGTTACCCATAGAATACAAACGTTCAATTACAAAATGAGTAAGTTCTGAAAATCTAATGTATAATATGGCGACTATAGTTGAAAATACTATATTGTATAATTAAAATTTGCTCGAAGAGTATAGCTTGTGTTATCACCAAAAGAAAACAGAAAAGTAACTGATGAATATGCTAATTAACTTGATTGGGAGAATCCTTTCACAAGTATATGTATATCAAATCCTTGTGCTATATACTTTATTTTATTCGTCAATTATGCCTCAATGAAGCTAAATAATATACTTTAAAATATCTGAATGTGTCTTTTAATTTAACCACTTATTTCTTTGATAGCTGCAGAAAAGTAAAATTTAAGAGGCATAATTTTACGAAGTTCATAATTGGTTTATTTTATCATACTTTTTGGGGATCAAAGCATTGTGTTTGAGAGAGAATTCATTTATATATTTGCAAAATTTATTTTTCTTTTAAAATAACAAAATGCTGTGGATATCCAGGAAAACTATTTTACCATCTTTTAAAAAGTAGGGAGGGTCTCCCACTGTATATAAATCTTTTCTCAAAGAGCCTCTAGCTAACTCTATTCTCAGTTGCTACATAAAAATAAAAAACAAAAATAAATAAAAGAGGCCACCACAGCTGAAAAATAATGAAAAATATGGTTGAAGATGGAAAAAGCAGCCTGTTTTTTTCTTAGGATGACTAACATATTGCCTCTTAAATAAAAGAATATGTATTACAAAAAGGATGTAGCTATTGAGTACTTGATTTCTTAACCTTCTGACACTTCAATTAGAAAAATACAATTGATGCCTCTGGTGTGAGGCTCAGCTAACGCAGAGCAGCGATGATGTGGAGTGAAATGAACACTGGAATACTTAACTGGACGAGAAGTAACAATAAAAGAGAAGCTGGATGTGGCACTACTTTACAGGAACACATTGTACAAAGTCAGTGAATATGCTGTCTCTTACCAATCCTTTTGGTCATCATTTTGAAGGAATTCAAGTTTTGACAAATATAGGCAGGCTATAATTTCTGATTCTGACTCTTATCTTGTGCTATTCTCTGCACTGGGAACCCTAGAAAGGTGGAAATAAACAAGAAATTAAGAGAACCTTAATCTATACCCTCCACTTCAAATACAATCATTGGAGCTATTCTATAAAGGTGAATATATTTCCCTTAAAAAAAGCAGGTTCTCAGATGTAGTCATTCCTAGGTGGCTGAGTGTCTTGTAAAGAACTATTACTATTCTTCTAAGTCATTATTTCTCAACCCTTTTTTATTATGCTCCATCCAGCTTTCTTAGATTTTTTTTCTCTTAATTTTCACCTTCATGAAATTTTACTACCACAGATACACTGTATATTTGTGCCTCACACATAAACACAGTATGGTATTTTGGGGCCCCAAGTTTTATCAGCCAGCTGTGCCCCACTTGGGACAAGACTGCCCTCCTTAGGAATACATACTCCAAGTTTTCAGAAAAGTTTCTTTAGTTCTCAACCACCCCTGAGTCAAGGCAGGATTGGCCCATATTCAGCTTTAATCATAAGTCAGGAGATGCTGACAGCAGTGAATCTGTCTTCACATGACAAAAAATAAAAAGAGGAAGATAGAAGAAAAAGTCAAGTGGAATTTCATAAATAAGGTTTTAACTGACAGGCACAAGCCAAAGGGGAAAAAATCACCAGTTATGACTGCGGACGGAATCACCGTCCAAACTATCAAACCCCAAAACAAAATCCATGCCCACCTTTACAGAAACTCAAGGTAAGAATTGCAAAGGAGATAGATTCCAAACCAATACTATTCCACATTTTCCTGATTTTTTTTTCTTTTTAATGTATGTGTGCCAGTGTTGTGGGCATTTTGAAGCAATTAAGCATAATTTAGGTATTAGTTGGTATTTCCTCCTGATGAGTGTTTCAAATCCTTCTGGTATCTTTTACTTTATTAAACTCACCCAATAATAAGCTCCAATCAATCTAATTTCCAGAATAAATTTTTTTAATTTTCAAGCTTATTAATTTATTACCTTGCTAAATCTCTGAAACATTGAAGAAATGACATAATGAGTAAAACCTCCAAAGATATGCTAAATTTGCACTTACATAATCAAGAAAATTCAGTACATATATATATTTGAAAATATAATTATCTCATGATATAATAAAAGACCTAACCATAGGTAAGTAGTGTGCCTATACTCTAATTTTCTTGATAAAATGATTAAAGCACATTCTGAGATCACATTTCAAGAAAATTTGTTGTAGACTGGTTTTTTTGGTAGGCTGATCATCTGTTGAGTTAGACATGGTTTTCTCTTATCCTGGCATTTTAACTTGAATTAAATTAGGTTTTCCAACAACAGCAATTGCTAGGATTTAAATTTCAAGAACAATGACAAAGGTAGATTCAGTCAATGCCAGCTATACCCCTAGGCCAGAAATTACATGATTCTCTGTGCTTTCAAAGACCCAGAGAATCCTAAACCAGGAGTCTGGGGTTTTGAGGTTAAGCAGATTTAGGTAAACTGCCCTGAACTTCTTAAAGCATGAAGTTCTCAGTTTGATTCCCTCACTCTTTGGGCTACAGCAAGTGAGCTGTTTGGTATACTCATTGTGAAGTGAACTCCGCTGAGGGATCAAAAACTGGTTCCAATTTGAATTGAAAATGAAAAGCGAAAGGGAGAAGAAAACCAATGTTCACATGACAGAGAAAGGGCAGGTATATACCTTATGTACATACATAGCAAATTGACTTCTAGAAATTTATTCTAAAGAATTGACAATGAATGTGCCTAAAGATTTACTATAAGAATAATAATTGCAGTTAGTTTATTATAAACCCCTAACTATCTCACTGCATGGATATAGTTAAATAAACAACAATGGAGCCAAATATTTTTATATAAAAACAGGTAATAAAACTGTATTAAAATATAAATTGTAAGTAAAATAATCCAGAAACAAAAAGACAAATAGTAAATGATTCATTTATATGAGGTACCAAAGGTAGTAAAACCCATGGAGGAACAGTAGAATGGTGGTTGTGAGAGGCCAAGGGGAGGCAGGACGGGAGAGTTGATGTTTAATGGGCACAGGTTCCATTAGGAAAGATGAAAATGTCCTGGAGATGGGTTGCACAATAATGTGAATGTACGCACCACTACTGAACTGTACACTTAGAGACAGATGGTCAAGGTGGTAAATTTTTATATTATGTATATTTACCACAGTTAAAATTTTTATTAAGGTATTAGGAGTAGTTTCATTTTCTTTATTAAACTGTCTGCAATTTCTAAATATTTTCTATAAATGTATTTTGTTTATAATAAAGGGGGGGCCTAATTATATTAAGAAAGGAAAACTCATTCTATTTTAGTTAATATTGTTTTTAGTGGCTAACAATTTTGTGTGACAATAATTAGGGATTTTGGTCATTATTTCTGCTAAACATATTTTCTTTTCCCAGAATACTCTCCCTACCACACACTCCCACATTTGTCTACAGAAGATGCACACACTCTTTGAGACCAAATTTGAGCTCAACTTCCCTAGGAAATCTTCCTGTATAACCTCAGTGAGAATTATTCTCATTCTCATTCACAGCATCTGTAATAAGAATAATAACACTTACTGTTATTAGGTAATTCATATGTAGCTAGTACTAAAATTAACAAACTAATTTAAGTAGGTATTATCATCCCCAGTAGACAGATGAGAACAATAAGGAAGAAATACAAAATACCTTGAACTGCAAAAGAGATTACAATCAAGGTTTGTCTACTCCAGAACCCATATCCCTATATTACCTATGATATCCTGCAAGACTATAAAGAATGCTGTGCTGGCTTCACTTAGTTTCAGAAACAGAATATTAGGCAGGACAATATTTTTGAAAATATTTTTCTTCCTCCCAGTATTTCCCATCCCATTTGCAATATACTAAGTTCTGAGCCCCTTGACACTGGGTGGGATATGGTAGATGCAAGAGTAGAATAGAGCTAAAGAGGCTCTTCCTGACTGTGATTTCTGAGGGGTCCAGGATACACAAGACGTCTGCGAGAGGCTTTGTGAAAAAGAGCAGGTCTATCCTCCATCAGCAACCCTATGCACCCACTCTCCCATGTTTTAACAAAGGGAACCGAGGAAGGAGCCTCTGGACAGAAGCACGGAGAGCAGTGACCTCGGTGGGTATCTGGGACTGGCCCTACATTCCACTTCCCAGGTTGGAGGTGGGGCGAGTGAATTAGGTGCCTATATAAGTAACACATAGACCACAGAGAATTTTGGGAAAAAATACTGTGCCCCAGAGGATGATGAACACCTCAAAGTTCTAAAGGAAAGAGAGACTTTGGTCCTAAAGGGGACAGAGAAGGAACTTCCTGGTGGAGACCAACATGCAACCAGGCCCATCTCTTGGGCAACTGCCTGGACCTTGCACTAGGAGGGAGTCATGGGACACTGCCTCTTACCCGTTTTCTGAACAGCATTAAAATGCAGTGTTATTGTCTATTGTCTGGGATTTGCTTCAAAATAATCTGGTGTAGTGGGAATATAGGTAAAATAAAAATGTATGATTATTGTACCTGGATAATGAATACTTGTGGGTTTACTGCTCTCTGTTTTTTGTAGGTGCTTAATAATATCCCCAAGACCCTAGAAGATGCCAGCAATGTAGTTTCACTTCAACTGCGATTATCTTGGGCCTGTCTGCCCAAGATAGACTGGTTGAGTTGTCCTAGGCCTTAGAGACTTCTAAGGAAGGCCCTGCCAGCACAGATCAATGCAAGAACTGAAGGGACAGTGGACACCTGCATGATATGGAGGATTCATTGTTCTCCTTTCTCTCTTTTCAGTGCCTTGAACCTCATTATATAAGCCCCCTGGTACTTACTAGGTATATTCTAGGAGGAAGGTAGGAACCACAGATTGACTAAGACTGTGTGTTTACATAACTGAAGCATAGCTGGAAAGAAATAGTTATAGTTCTAATACCTAAGCCTATTCTTTGAAATTTTTACTTGCTACAAATATTTCCAAAGTAGACACTATGCACTGCCACTGTATAGTAAGCTAGCCAATATCTGATTCCATTGGCTCCAATCAAATATATGTAGAAGTATACATGTGCATACTTTATATACAAGATAAGGTTATTGACATATCATCCAAAATGGTATCGTGTTAGGAGGCATTTCTGGTTTCTGGAAAAATTCTTATTAGCACTTAAGCTCCACCAAACAAAAACAACCTTGTAATGATGCTTGCCTTCACCTTTGTCATCTGGCTGTTCACCAAATTGGCTTAACTTTTAAGCCTTACTTGTAAAGCTGTTTGATGCAATCTGATAGTAACCCAACAATCTGATTTCAAGCACCAAGATTTTGAAACGAAAGAACAAGATTGGGTTTTTAGCTCTATAATTTAAAAGATGGATGGTTCATGTTTGCCTGGGCAGCCCAGATTCTAAATGCCAGACTGCTCTTGATATGTCAGGACTATGCGAGCTTACCCGAAATAGAAATCTTTCCAGAGCAGCCTGGGGCAACAGGGCACATACTCAGGGCTTGTGGCTGCTGTTGTACCTACTATAAGACCCAAGACCCACTGGAAGAAGAGCTGCTTTTCCTGACAAAATGAGGACTGACGGTCTTCCTTGGACCCCTACCAGGAACCTTTCCAACATCCCCTCTTCCACTGTGTGCAGGTGGTGGTATCTAAGGAGGAGGAACCACAGCCCTTTACTCCTATTGCTAAATCCTTGCTCTTTCCTCCCCACAAGCCTAGAGAGGATAAGAGGACAGCGCTACGGCTTGCTTTTGTTTCACCCGTAACTTGTAAATCCGTTTCCTCTAAGGCCCACTCTGGAATTCTAACCAAACACAGATAGATTTCAAATTGTGTCTCTGGTAGTGGTCATGAGCTACACCCATTCACAAGTATATTTATTTCTTTATTTTCCATGTGAGCAGTAGACTGTATTTACAGGGGTACCAGTGCAAGGTTGGGGCTTTCATCCTTCACAATGAACAAAAATAAAGCTGATTCATGATAGGGTTTTTTGACTAAGAGTATAGGATTTGTAGCCATACCAGCCTAAATTTGAACTCGCATGCTACCACTTTCTAGTCCTATGACCCCTGATAGGTTTTTAATCAGTTGAGGCCTTGGTGATGTAGATATAATACTACCCACATTACTATAAATGTATTTAGAGTACTTAACATACTGTCTAGTTTATAGTAAGTGCTTAATAAATGCTAGCCCTAATAAATAAATATGCCCAGAAAGCTAAAGGATCCAAACCAAAATAAAACCCCACATCTCAGAACATGGTCAAAAAATAATCTCAGGTGGAGAAATGCCATATTCTTTGTATTATTCCTGACTGACATGGTAGGAGGCAGCCTGGAGAGAGGGCAGAATAAGGAGCATCAGTTGGCTTGAGAGTTGAAGATAAACTTTTACACAGAATCTATCATGAAAGATGTACTCCTTTTATGAAAATCTAGGAGAACAGCAAAAACCCTGCATTGAATTGGGCTAGAGTGTGTGTATGAAGCTAAAATGAGTTTTGTATTAATTCTGATGCTTTATATATAACACATCCAACATATATTTTAAAACCCTTTCAACACCAACATCCTCAAAGAGGGAGAGCTGGGATACAAACCGTTGAAGTCGGGGACTTGAACTCACACTCTAAGGGAGCTTCCTGCCATAGTGTTTTGCCTTATCATTCTTAGTAACTTCTAACTCCCAAATCTTATGCGTCAACCTACATCCAGCTAACAATCTAAGAACTTGGCTTCTACCTCAGTATTGCAAATTTAGAAGACACCCACGCAACTCTAGGGTGCCCTTAGTTGTTTCACTCTGGAGGCCAATGACATCATCTTCTAGACATACAGAATGACATGGGAAAAACTTGAAGACAAAGCAACAGTCACAGAACCTATTTTCCACTTGGAAGAAACACAGGGGCCCCTCTTCTTTTTATCAGCTGGCAAAAGCTATATTCTTTTTATCCAAAGAAGAAAAATAGCTATTGAATTCCAACCCCTGTGTCTTTTATATGGAAATGATTGAGGTATTCTGCTCTCTTTGAAAGTTTCTGGTTGCAGTATCTGGAGACTCTTCTTTTTCAAGCACTGAATAGCATATGTCTGACCTATCTTTTTACTCAAAATCAAGTTCTGTTTGCCACTTTCCATTTATGCACAAAATGCACCAATCTTCCAATTTCAGTTGGAAAAAGGGGTGTATGGAAACAACTGTGTATTAAATAAAGACATTTTTATTTCAACTTAAGCATGTATCCTAGTGCTATAGTGTTGGTAACAACAAATTTTCACTGTAAAATATTATTGCACTTGAAAGATGAATAATATATTATCAGTTGACTTTGTTGCCAGTAAATTTTTGTAGTAAATTTTTTATTGAAAGAGCAGGTTCTGGTGTCAAATCCTGGACTCACTAGGGTGTGCATGACATTAGGTAAGATTCACTTTACCCATCTGTAAAATGGGATCTTGATGATGAAGAATATTTTTAATGCATTAAGTTCAAATGAGGATTAAACAAAATCCTCCATGTACATGGCCTAATATAATGTCTGCACTTAGTATATTAGCCATTATGATTAATCATTTGAGAAAAATTACCAAAAGATTCTGACTTTATTTCTCTTTCAGTTAAATCTATTGTAGGTTCTGTGAGATGCTCAGAGTACATATCCTTCATTCAGACTCTTCTTCAGTTAATGTGTTCTGACTCCAAAATCATAGCCTTATTCATTACTGAAGGTGTGCTTTGTCTGTGGGCTTTGAACAATAATTGGTAAAATAGGATCCTTAGTGACTGTAATATAGTGAATTAAATTTTCTCATCTGGAAAAATTATTTCCTTTTTAAATTAAATTTATTTGGGTGACATTGTTAATAAGCTTATATAAGTTTCAAGTACACAATTCTATACTACATCATCTATACGTTGCATTGTGTGCTCACCATTTAAAGTCTAGTCTCCTTTCATCATATGTTTGACCCCCTTTACCCTCTTCAACCTCCCCACACCCATTTCCCCTCTGGTAGACTCTGGTACTATTGCTGTGTCTATGATTTTCTTTGCTTTGGTTTTTAGTTTGTTGCTTTCTGTTTTATGTCCCATATATGAGTGAAATCATATGGTTCTTGTCCTTTTCCCTCTGACTTATTTCACTTAGCAAGATGTTGCAAATGGCAACATTTCATTATGACTTATGTGTGGGTAGTATTCCATTTTATATATGTACCACGCCTTCTTTATCCAATCATCCATCAAAGGACATTTAGGATGTCTTGGCTACTGTGAATAATGTTGCAATGAACATAAGGGTATATATATCTTTACAAATGAGTGTTTTCATATTTTTCAGGTAGATACCCAGAAGAAGGATTGCTGGGTCATATGGTAACTCTATTCTTAAGTTTTTGAGAAACCTCCATACTGGTTTTTATAGTGATTGTACCAATTTACATTCCCACCAGCAGTGTATGAGGGTTCCTTTTTGTCCACATCTTCTCCAACACTTATTTCTTGTCTTATTGATACTAGCCATTCTAACATGCGTGAGGTGGTAGGTACCTCATTGTGGTTTTGATTTTCATTTCCCTTATAGCTAGTGAAGTCAAACATTTTTTCATATATCTGTTGGCCATTTGTATGTCTTCTTGGAAAAAGTATCTGTTCAGGTCCTCTGCCCATTTTTAAATTGGATTATTTGGTGGTTGTTTTTGTTGTTTGTTTTTTTTTCTTTGCTGTTGAGTTGTACTAGTTCTTTATATATTTTGGAATATTAGCCCCTTATTGAAGGTATTATTTGTACATATCTTCTCCCACTTGTTTAGTTGTTGGAAAATTATTTCTGTTTCTACCCATGTGGCTTAAAACTTTTCTGAGGTATATATGTTTTGGTTTTATTTTTAATACTTATGGTGTGCATAAGATAATTGGAAAGAGCAAATATTCGAGTGACACAGACCTGGATTTAAGTCCTGTGCCCATAATTTAACAGCTATATGACTTCAGATATGCTGCCTCTCTGATCTTTAGTCTCTTTACCTACAAACTACAGAATAAAAACAATTACCCATTTTTAAAAATGAATCTTTATGAGTTATTTAGTGTTTTAAATAGCACTCTCACTGTAAAATACAAAGAAATAAGTTTAGAAGGTATTGAAAATTATAGCCAGGCCTAAAATATTCATCTTTAAAGATGGTTGTCATCATCAAAGGTATTTTTCACAGAAATTCCGGGAAGATTTTTTATTATAAAATGAAAATGACAGGGAAAAGATATGTCACTTTTGATTCACAGTTAAGTCTTTCTAATAATGGAAAAAGTAATCAGTACCCAAGGCCACAGGCATCTCACTGATAAGCTCACAATGATCATTATTACTGGAAAGGCTCCCTTCTCTGGAGCCATGAAGGCTCTGAGAATTGGAGCCAGCCTTCATCCACTACTTAAAGTTTTAAGAAGCATCTCTTCTTTCTGCCTCTTCCCTGCTCTCTGTGGCCTGGATCATTCACAGACAAGCTTTCTACCATCTCTCTCCTTTCCAGGCAGCCTCCTGGCAGGTCACTGTCTTTAAATACATCCACCTTTCAACTTCAAAAAGCCAGCTTCTTTCCTTTGCTTTTTGTAATAAGGAGCTGTATTCACATTTGCTTACTTAACACAGAAAGGCTCGGTTATTATGGAACTTTATTAGCAACCACATTTCTGTCATTGAAAAAACTCCATTTTTCATCAAAGACCTCCAGTTTCAAGGGACACGTCTGAGTTCTAACTTCATTGGCAAGTGTTGAAGGAACAACATGTGAGCCTTTGGAGGTGGGAGAGCAGAATCTCGTTCCAAAGCTGAAGGGGATGAGCTCATCCCGGGGTAGTGAGAACCGGTGCTTCAGCTGCTCCTCCCTCCACCATCCTGGTCCCCAGAGTGAACTTTGGGAAACACTGTCGTAAGTGTCAGATCATTTTGGCTGGAGAACACCCCTGAATGAGCATTACACTGGAACAATCATCCTCGTTAGGCATATAAGCAATCTTTGGCACAGAATGATGTTCCAGGCATTTCTTCAGAATAGCTGGACCACCGTGGTCACCCTAGAGGTAACCCAGGCCTCTTCTCTCCCGAGCCCTGAGATGTGGCTGAAAACAATGGAAGCCAGGGCCCAGGCTCTTCCAGAGGCTACAGCTCAGGAAACTGACCTCCAGGGTGTTTCTAAATTCAACAGTTCAGACCAAGGAGCAAAGGCAAACAAATAGAAGACTGGTTCATGGCTCCTTAGGAATATTTGGAGAGGAAAACCCTGAGGAAATCCTCAAGTTCTTGCTAAGCCCAGCAGTTGGAAGTCTATAAATCATTGCCATTTGAATACTAATGATTTATAGACTTCCAACTGCTGGGCTTAGCAAGAACTTGAGGATTTATAAATCATTGCCATTTGAATACTAAAAGCCCTGGCTGGTTTGGCTCAGTGGATTGAGCGTCGGCCTGCGAGCTAAGTGTCGCTGGTTCGATCTTCCAGTCAGGGTACATCAGAGAAGGAAAACTCTGACTCCAAAAAACTTCCACTGCCTTGCGGCATACCTCTTCAGGGGAAAGGCTAAGGGAGTAAACCCCGACAGAAAATCCGGAGCCGGAGTCCCTAAGGCGGTTTGACGTTGTAGTCAACACCGGCAACTCCTGCGGCGCACCTGAAGCCAAGCTGTATTGACTCCGTCTTTCCCTTGGACCCTTCAGCTGTGAAGAGAGGGGGGGTCTGCTGCATGGGCAACAGCAGACCCTCCATATCACCCTGCCCAGGCTCTGTAGCTTCAGCTTCACTGGAGAGGACACTCCAGCGTCATCGCAAGATGTCGATTCAACACGGGAGGAGACAGATACCGTGTCACTCCCGAGTCAGACTGCACAGCCATTCTCGGCGGTGCAGATAGACTCTTAAGAAGCTACACCATCGTCTCTCAAGACGGACGGCTGCCGACGATGATGAATACTAAAGACAAAGTAACATATTCCCTGCCCTCAAACTAGTAAAGGAAGACATCTCAATTATACTCTTAATGCCTAGATTTAGTTTCTGATAATAATACTTACTCTGTTTTTCTGTGTTTATGTATCAATTCAGAAACTGAATTACATAAACATTTTTGGAGCAACCACTAAATACATTTTGCTAGGTTTTCATCTGTCTGCTCATTCAGGCGCCAACAATTTGCCCATCATTACTCCAGGTGTTACAAATACAAATACTCAAAGAATGGGGAGACAAGTCAATATACACTTATAAGAGGTAATAAAAATTAATACTTAGAGCATTACATAGGATTTGGTGGGATTACAGAAGAGGAACTCATGAACCCTATGTGTGCAGGTAAGAAAAAACTTCTCAGAGCTGAGACTTGAAAAATGAATGAAATGTTGAAGTGAGGAAGCAAAAAGAAGGTGTAAAGAACACCACATGTGGAAACATAAAAGTGTTAGAGAAGAACTGTGAGAGGAAAAATAAGTCAATTCAATACATAGCAGAAACAGCAACAACGGTAGACGGGAAGACCACATTGCAAGGAATCACAAGGTCATGCTCCCTAACACCTTTCCCTCCCTACACTCCAGCTCCAGCCCTACCATCAGTACTAGAAGCTGCCCTGCTTTCTGGTACAGAGCTGTTGAGCATTCTCACTCATTGAGGACAGTGGTGTGGAGAACCACCGTGTTCACAGAATGGTCCAATTGATGCAGGTGTTGATCCAGGGCCCAGAGTGTCCATAATCCACTGTAACTTCCTGGCTTTGCACAAGGAAGAATTCAGACACACGTGAGCCAGCAGAGAGTTTAAGGTTCGAATTCATTGGTGAAGCAGTGAGGCCGGGTGTGCTACTCCACAGACAGAGCAGCCCCCCTTCAGGGAAATTTGCTTCCTTTATTGAAGTTCATTTAATTGAAGGGTAGGGTGTGCAATGAAGGGAAGGAATATTCAGGATCTTCCCAGGAAAAGGGTGGAGATTTCTCAGAGGCACTCCTGCAGCCATTCTGTGTGTACTTTCCATTTCCAGTCATAGTGGCACAGGTGTGTCATTTGGCATGCTTATGTTTACTGGTAGGTGAAATTAGTTGCCATGTTGGATGCAGCTGGTCTCTGCCAGTTCTAAAACATAAATCCGGCAGCAGGTGGTTTTCCTTCTTCTTGACAGTTTCTATAGCTTTTATCGATTACAGCTGTTCTGCTATATACACTATCTCACAGTGAGTTTCAGTTCATTAGAAGAAATTTCTGTTTGTTGCTCTGTCCTACAATCTGGGGCCAAAACAATACATACATATAAGAATAAGTGCATCTTTTCAAAACCAAGTAATCTATTCAATTTGAGGGAGTTGGAGAAAGCAGTGCCTTGCAAGATACAGTGGGAGACAAGGACAGACCCAGAACAGGGTGGATGGAGATCTAGCTGAGCCAACAGCAGGGGGTATTGAGCTAGTCTGTTTCCTTTTCTGAAGTTCTCTTCCCTCACCTATAAACAATCCAGAATTTGAGAGGCAGCTGCCAACTTTCTTCAAGGAAAGGTAATAAAGCCAAAAGAAATATCTCAATTTTAGAGGCTTATGTTTTATTTTAACTTCCAAAATGAAATACAGATCTATCTATAAGTATAAGTAAGGTAGAATATGATTCCAAAAACATCAAAAAAATAAAGGTAACATACTCAAAAGTGTTACAGAGAAACTATGTGGAATAGTCCAGATTTTAAGAACAAACATTCTGCATAAGAATGAATAATTTTGTGGCAAAAATATTTACAGCTTAACAAATAAGCTCTTCCTATTCCTTACATCATTAAAGGGACATTTTCCAACCTTTTTTCCATGCACTCTGAAAAATGTACCATATAAGATGCTAACCTGACTGCAAAATGTATTTCAATGATGGTGAAGGAGCCAAGAAAAATAATTAAACAAGCAAAGACACAAACAAATAAATAAAATTACTTCTTGAGTTCTGAGGCTCCACTCTCATGAATGGAATTGGTGCCCTTATAAAGGAGGCTCCAAGGATCTCGTTCATTCACTTCCTCCATGTGAGGATGCAGCAAGAAGTTAGCAATGCAGACAAGGGACTCTGCCAGCCCCTGGCCTTGCTGGCGCCACTGTGGACCTCCGAGCTTCCAGAACTGTGAGAAATACCAGTCAGGTTTTTGCATATTGTAAGAGCCCAAATGGACTAAGAAATATTGTTAAGTACTCTTTTGTATCTGATGTCGTTCTTTTAGTGTGCTGTTTCTGAGATCATGCATGTTGTATGTATCAGTAGTTTACTTTTATTATTGAATAAGAATGCCTAGATTTTATTAGTCCATTTATCAGTTGATGGGCATTCAGTTGTTACTAATTCAAGGCTATTATTAAGGCAGGATAGTAAGAAGCTAGAAAAATTTCTTAACAAGTGGAATCGGGAAACTGAAACAGATCGCTACACAAACTGGCAGAGCAATTTACAGTCAGATACAAAAGGTCACCTCCCCAGAGAAAACATCTAGGCCTCAGTTGTATTTCAGCTCCAGGCCCAGAAAAACAGCAAAACCTGGACCAACTGCAGCAACTGATGATCCCCCCGCCCTGTCACTAACCCTGTGGAGACCACAACCTGAAAGGGCACTTCTGAAGAACTATTGAATATTCTACTGAAACCTTCCCCTAAGTCCTCCCCTGAAATTCCTGCGTATAGGAGAGAAATAAAAGCCTCAAACACCATATGCTCTCCCTCTGGGAGGAAACAACGTAATTTCTTTTCCTTTACCCTTTTCCTCCCTCACAGGCATGCATCACCTAAACTCTAAGGGTCCCTGCAGACTTGCAGTCAGGGGAGCAATGGGCAGTGGCAACTCATCTCAGGCTAACCCCTGACCTTGTCTCTGACTCCCCAGTGAGCTAAGGCAGCCCAGCCTAGGCTTTCCTGTTGCTTTAATAATGTACCTTCATAGTCACCTAGACTCATGTTGTAAAATCTTTCCTACATGAAGTCAAGAACCCAATACCACTAGCTGGCCCTAGGCAGACTCACTCAGGGCCAGGTCTCCTGTCTGATAACATTATGAATAATACCGCCATGAACATCCACAAATACCTACCAGTGTATATGTAGACATATGTTTTTATTTCTCTTAGGTAGACACTAAGTTAGGGAATGGCTGGATTATGGGAGCCTTATGTTTACCTTTTTAAGAAAACTGCTAAACTTTTCTAAGTGACTGTAGCATTTTGCATTACTAGACTAATTTTTAATTCAGCATATTTTAATTGTCTTTATTTATTGTTTGTTTATAAATGAAATTCTACATTTGGAGCTGTTCTGCATTCTGTAATTTTTCTGAGAGTCTGCTTCTCAGTCTTTCTCTCTCTCTCTCTCTCTCTCTCTCTCTCACATACACACGCACACATTCACACATATGCACACACAGCAGAGCCATGCAAAAATTCCTTACACACATCTGCTCTTGATTTGGAGTATTACAGCCAGTCTAAGCAGTGGAGAAATGAACAATATATTGGATTTAGCCAATGAGTATAATTGATTATTCTTACTTATGTGATTAGCTTCCTTTGCAGACTCAGCCCTAGGACAAAGAACAAAATCTCTTTCTGGACAAACAAATAAAATAGCCAACAAATCTATAAGAAAATGGAAAATGGCCTGAAGCAGCTTGGTCTTATGTGAACCACAATATGATACCAGAGAAGAAGCTCTTTTCAAGAAGAGAGAAAACAAAACAACAAAAGAATTCTTCCTCTGGAGAAAATATTCGCTAACTACACATTTCACCATTTTAGAAAATGCCTTCATAACTGATTGTCATTCTCCTGAAAAACTGTCTTGTAGACTCTTCAGACAGACATGAAAAAGAATATTGAACTGACAAACATTCACCCCAAAGCAAGAGAATGGATTCCTAATGTTTTAAGAAATGCTTGTTCCTTTATATAATAATAAATATAACAATTTCAACCATAGTCTCTTACAATAAAAAGGCTTTTCTCTGGAAGAAAGATTAAAATAGGAATATACAAGCCAACATTTGCAAATTTATGAGCTTCTCAAAGCTTTTTTTTCTCTTTTAGATCAATCTGCGAGTTTGATTTGCTACACTATTTTTAAAAACTAGATGGGAATCATAGGGGATAAAAAAGAATTCTAAGAAGAATTAGCAAAACTGGCACCCTGTCTCATTCTATTACTTTACCTTTAGCCTGATCTTTACTCCTAGTTCTGTCTTATGTTATTTAAGAAGCTACAATCTTCCTTAAGCCAATAGTAACATGTGCTAATAAAAATTTATTTTGTTAATAAGAGAATTTAGGATTACCCCAAATTTTCAATTCTTACCCAAGAATAAAAACATGCCTGTCTTTTCGTGTTTGATAGCTTTTAAAGAGATTTAGATTATTATAAAAGTAACATTAATGACATAATCATATTAGATTAATCCACAATAAGTAAACTACCTTGAAAAATGTCCTTAATAGGAGACTTCCAGCCAAGACGGAGGCATAGCCAGACAGGCTGCCTCTCCCTCCACAACGAAGAAGGAATACAACTACCTCAAAACTGGAAACAACCAGAAGTTCCAAAAAATCAAACTACATGGAAGTCCAGCAAACAAAGATATAAAGAAGAAATACTCATCCACACAGATAGGCGGGATGGAGCTGGGGTGGAGAGGACACGGTATGGTGGTGGCACCAGCAGTGGCAGCAGAAGGCTGGCAGAAAGCACAGTCACACATTTTTAAAAGTCAGGAGGGACACCTGGGGAGTGTTCCCAGCTCCTCACTGGACCTTGAAGCTCATGGTCCCAGCACCAGGGAAAATCAAGCCTCATTGCTTCTGACTGTGCAAACCAGTGGGGGGTTGGGGTAGAGGCAGAACCTGCCGGTCTCTCAGCAGAGTCTGCTTGTTTAAAGGGTACCCATGGTCCTGGAGTGTCCCCAGTCCCACCCACTCTGGGAACAACGGCCAGGGCAGCAGCTAGAGAGGCGCCAGTCCCATACAGAAGTGGAAGAGGTGCCTGAAAAAGGGGCAAGTGCTGGGCAGGCAGCGTTGTTACCACTTGGACCCCTCCCCCACACGGCGCCACAATGTGGTGAAACAAGTCGCCCTGTACTAACGATTCCCTAAGGCTTCGCCCCTTATCACGTAACAGGAGCGACAGTTCTACCTGGGACATGAAGGCAAACAAACACAGGAGCCTGTCAGAATGAGGAGACAGAGAAGTATGGCCCAAAAGGGGGAATGCATCAAGGTTCCAGGGGCAGAACTAAGCAACGAGGAAATAGCCAACCTCACAGATGAGACAGACAACCTAACAGATGCAGAATTCAAAACACTAGTGATGAAGATGCTCACAGGCTTGACAGATATGCTTGAGTATGGGAAAAACATAAGAGAAGTGAAGGCTATGCTAAGTGAAATGGAGGAAAATCTACACAAAACCAATGGTGAAGGGAAGGAAACTGGGGTTCAAATCAATAATTTGGAACATAAGGAAGAAAATAAAACAGTCAACCAGTGCAAAATGAGAAAGCAAGAACTGAAAAAAAGTGAGGAAAACTTCCCAAATTTTGGGAAGGAGATGGACATACAGGTCTATGAAGCACGGAAGGTCCCAGGCGAGCTGGACCCAGAGGGAACCACAATAGGAAGCATCATGATTGCAAGTCCAAAGGGGAAAGATAAGGAGAGAGTCCTAAGGGCAGCAAGAGAGAGGCAGAGAGTTGCCTACAGGGGGGTGCCTATAGGACTATCAGCTGATTTCTCAGAGGACACTTTGCAGGCAGGAAGGGACTGGCAAGAAGTATTCAATGTGATGAAAAGCAACCTACAACCAGGACTACTCTATCCAGCGAGGCTATCATTTGAAGTGGAAGGGCAGATGAAGCGCTTCCCAGACAAGGTAAAGCTAAAGGAGTTCATCGTCACCAAGCCATTATTATATGAAATGTCTGAGGGACTCACTTAACGAAATAGAAGATCAAAACTATGAACACTGAAATGACAACACACTCACAACTATCAACAACTGAATCTAAAAAATAAAAACAAAACTCAACTAAGCAAACCAGAATAGGAACAGAATCATAGGTATGGGGATCATTTGGAGGGTTATCAGCTGGGAGGGGGAGTGGGAGAAATGACGATATTGTGCAGGAATTAAGAAGTACAATCGGTTGGTACAAAATAGACAGGGGGAAGTTAAGAATAATATAGGAAAGGTTGAAGCCAAAGAACTTATATGCACAACCCATGGACATGAACTAAGGGTGGTGGGACTGCTGGAGGGAAGGGGGGTACTGGGTAGAGGGGAGCAATTGGGAAAAAATGGAAATACTGTAACAACATAATCAATAAAATATACTTTTTTTAAAAGACAGTATAGGAAAGGAACTAGCCAAAAAACATATGTACAACCCATGGACGTGAACTAAGTGGGAATTCTGGAGGGAACTGAGAGTACCAGGTGGAGGGGAGCAAAATATTGGGACAACTGTAGTAGTGAAATAAATAAAATATATATATATTTTTTAAATGTCCTTGGTGTACATTTTAGGCATGGTGGCTAAATGTCCATCTCACTTGTTTTAGGCCATTTGCTCTTTGTTATGAGGGATAACATAACTCCCATCAATTGCACATGTGCTTTTCTGGGTTTTCTATGAGTTGGATGACTTTGACTTGACCCAGTTCTACTCACCAAGCTCTTATGACAAGTATCAGTCATTTATAGAATTCACTTACAATTCAATTACAAATTTTATAGGTATCATCAACAAAGAATTTAGACTTTCTATTTAAGATTATATTGTATATAATACACCTAGAAGTTCTTCTGAATCCATATCATATTCAAGGCAGAATTTAGAAATGTGTTTTGGGCCTCTTGCCCCTCCCTCAGCTATCTTTTCTCAGGACATACCCATGTTTGCAGCTGCTGTGGCCTTATTGTTGCCTCATGACCTCTCCAGAGCCCAGTTCCAGCCTCATCACCAAGTTATTGGATAAAATTAGACACTTGACTAGAGGAATTTAATCCATTGGCTGAACAATAACTATGATTCCCTCTCCAGAGAATTTGAATCAAGAAGCAAAATGCCTATTGGAAAATGGTACAGAGATCTAGCACTGAAAGCTCATGTAGAGGTAAAGCCAGATTTAGGGCAATGTCACACACTGACATTATGAAAGTTTGCAAAATATGAGTGAGCAGAGGAGGGTAACCTACCAAAAGTAAAACAAAACAGAGATAAGAGACCAAACAGAAGGAGAAAAAGAAATAAGAGAGAAGGTAGAATTGATCTAATCCTGACATTGCAATTCTTTTTAGTTTGCAAAATGTTTGGCTATATGTTATTTTCAGATTTCTAGATCACAGATGACTTTAGGATTATTTATCAAGGTCTTATATGCAATGCGTGTACTAATCAAACATAACTCTCAGGAATTAATTGTAACTTAATTTTTTTCTCCTGCTTCCCCCCTACATTTTATTTGGGGTGGGAGAGTTCCTTACTATCTCAGTTTGAAATATCTTTCCTGCTCCTTTTTATATAATATAACATCTTATAGTCAACTCAAATAGTAAACAAAAGTCTCAAATATTGCTATTTAGAAAGTCCTGTTCCAAGTGAGGGACAAAGCTTCCAACTCACTCAAAGTTTTATAGCTGCCTCCTGTGTGATGAGGAAATGGTTCTTCTCCGTGGGCCTCCCATGTTTCTGCATATCTTGCTAGAGGGGCACTGACTTTCCTTTGTTCTGTACTATCTTTTCAAGAATCTTTGTCTAGTGAACAGACTTCAAAGACTGAGATAGTGTCTCCCTGAAGAAGAGCAGACTGATGGCTATCCAGTATAATAAAGATAATGTCTACCTCTGGAGAAAAGGGCAGGCATGTTTGCTGCCTATGAGAAAATATTCAGGCTCCTTCAATTTAGAGTTTTTCTTCTATAATCTACTACATGTTCAGGTGAAATCGGCCCTCTTTGCATCACCCTGTGGAAACTAAGGCTCAGCGAACTATCATAAAAGTACCATTACTGTAAAGAGTAAGTTGTGTGTCACCTTTGGTGCTATGGATATTGTTTAGATTACCACGAGAAAAACAGAAAGAAGGAAAGTTGAGAGGCTCATGAACATTCAAAGAAGGCAAAAAAGATGATCGGTTTGAAGGCTAAGCTCTACCATAAACAACACCATGCTGAGAAAATGCAAATGAAAAAGACCAAGATGCATGAAAATCAAAAGAACAATGAAAAGACTCCACAGGGAGCAGTACCTGCATATCTATTGGACAGAGAGGGCCAGTCCTGAGCTGAAGTACTTTCCAATATGATTAAACACAAACAAAAAGAGAAAGCATGAAAATGGCAAGTCCCTCTGCCCAAAGTTCATGCCCAGGGAGAAATAGAGGTACTAAAAGTTATTCAAACAGGGAAGAGAAGGAAGAGAAGTATGGAAGAGATGGTTACTAAAGTCTGTTCTACTGGAAACCCACCTAAATAAGATTCATTAGAAGACTGGGCTTACATTTCAAGAAGGCCCATGTCACACATCCTGAACTAAAAGCCACCTTTTCCTGCCAAGACTTGGTGTAAAGGAGAGCCCCCAACCCCCACTTTATACAACTTCATGGGTTATTACCAAAGGTACTAACAAGTTGGGCCTTGTGACACAAGGAGGCAAGGTTATTTGGGGAAAATGTGCCCAGCTTACTAATTCTGAAAATGGTAGATGCATAAATGCAGTCTTACTGGTTAGACAGCAGTTTCATACAAGTAACTCCTTATAATTATTGAAGACTACACATCGATCAGGAAAACTCCTTTACTGTGATGTTTCTGAGTGCTATCAAGCAGCTTACGTATCTGCAGTTATCAAGAGAACTATTTATTGTATTGTAGAGAGCATTAAAATGGCCCGGTTTTACCAAAAAAAAAAAAAAAAAAGCTGGACAGTTAGACAGCTCTTCCTGCAGTTTCTCTGATTCAGATAAATGCATCTCTCAACAGGATTACACCACTACTTTTTTTTCTCAGCTCCAAAGTATCCTGTTGTCCACCTTTAGCCTCTACCCACTGCAATCCTATCTCCCATTGTGATGGTCCTGCTGAACAGAACCTAATCCAACATCACACTGCCTCTCGTCTGTGTAGGGTTCACCCTTGACCCTCAGAAGACATGTGTGCACCTTTGCCCTGGCAAATTTGTAGAGTGCAGACTAACACCAGAACAACTAACTGCCTCTCATTCTGCTCTGGCACTAGTCAGTCCAGACACCAATGGTCAGTGTCCTGCTCTATCAGTTAATCCTGTTGAAACTGCCTGTCCTAGGCTTGAAGGGAGAAGCAGAAACCACCTACTTCTATCCTTAGTGGGGCAAGAGGAACAAAGCACATAGCACAGCTCTAAGGAACACTTTTCACAAATTCTGGCTCCTGAATTTTCAGCACCTTAAACTTTATATCCTGTAGTGTTTGGAATTTTTATTTTAATTTACTGTTATATTTGCAATGTCTCATCTTTTCACTTGAGTCAGTTTTAGTGGGTTTCTGATAACCAAATGATCCTTAAAAAACAGATCAACTGTGATAATTTAATTTTTTTGTTTTTGTCCTCACAAACAGTAGGATTTATTTTGCGATGACAGCCCATGGACTTTCATGTGATTTTGATTCATTTTATAAAATGTGTGTTGATAAAAAGTTGTATCTAAATAATAAAATGTAAAAATTGTATGCCAAAATATTAGATACCTGGATGAAAGGAATACTGTAAATTCCTAGAAAGAAAAAAACTACTGAAATGGACTAAAGAAGTAAAAGAAAATTTGAATTGACCTTTAATAGGTAAAGAGATTAAATTAATAATCAAAAAATTCACCGGAAATAAAAGTCCAGGACCAGTTGGATTTACTAGTGAATTTTAACAAACTTTTAAAAAGTAAGTAACACCTTTTTTTTTTTTTACAAATTCTTCCCAAAAATAGAAGGGGGAACACAAGAAAAAAATATATAGTCCAATATCCCCTATGAATATAGACGCAAAAACCCATATCATATCACTAGCAAAATGAATCCAGCAACATATGAAAAGAATGATGCACCATAACTGTATGAAGTATGCCTTTTTATCCTGATTCTTTGACATCTGAGGATTTGCTGACTCTGGAAAGGCTGTCCTTCCCAGAGCTAGCCAAATCCTAGAGATAGTAAACAACACATCTGTTAGTGCTCCTTTGACATACAAACCAAGGAACCCAGGCTACATGTCTACCACCTCCTTTATCCAGCTCTCACAGGGCTCTGTACTCTGGGCCACTATTCACCTACCCCAAATACTCAGCCTGGTACTAACAATAGACTCTACACCCCAGGCCCACTAAATTATTCAAATTAGCCAGCCCTAAACCTGCTTGCCCTGCCTTTTCCATTCCTTCCCATGGAAACCTCAATATAGAGTCTTGCCCACATTTTCCCCTTTTTCTATCTCCTGACTCACCGTGGTGCTTCCCCCATGTGCCATCCCTCCCCCCATGGCATAGCACGCTGCTTCTAACTGGGAAAACTACCTTTTCAATGGCAATTGTCTCCTGGTCTATTGGTCTTATCACCCTGAATAATAAAACCTATGTTTTAAAACAGTGACAAGTATTGGTACTTACAAAATAGTCATGGGGTGATAAAGTACAGCATAAGGAATATACTCAATAATTTTGTAATAACTATGTATGGTGCCAGGTAGGTACTGAAAATATCAAGGGGAACACTTTGTAAAGTATATGATTATCTAACCACTATTTTATACACCTGAAACTAACATAAAATAATATTCAACATAAACTGTAATTTTAAAATAAAATTTAAAATATTTTAAATAATAATAAAAATAATGACAAGTAGAACTTACCCAGGAATGTAAGATTGGGACAACATTCAAAAACCAATCAATGTATAATAATATACAATGTTAGTAGAATAAAGAACAAAAATTACATTATTGTATCAATAGTCATAGAAAATGCACTTGATGAACTCCAACACTCTTTCATCATAAAAAACACTCAGCCAACTTGTAAGAGAAGAGAGTTTTCTCAACCTGATCAAAGGCATGTACAAAAATCCCACAGCTAACACTGTATTTAAGGGTGAAAGATTGAAAATTCTCTCCCTAAGATCAAAGACAAGAATGTTCCATCTTAACACTTCTATTTGCCATTACACCAGAGGTTCTAGACACAGCGATTAGGCAAGATTAAGAAATAAAAATCTAAGGCAGACTTAGAAGCCTAAGGTTAAAGATGGAGAGGCCACAAAATGGAAGGACTCTGGGTCCCTAAATCATTGCTTGAAAGAGGCAATCCATGAGAGCTTCCACCCAGAAACACCCCCGTTAGGGAGTTTAGCAAGGAGGAAATAATCTTTTATAATTTTAAGCCTTTGAAATTGGGGGATATGTATATTTTACAGCAGTTAGTGATAAAGATACAAATGCAATTGAGAATGAAGTATAGATTATACTCCACAACTAAGAAGGAATACAACTACCTCAAAACTAGAGACAATCAGAAGTTCCAGAAAATTGAGCTGTATGGAAGACCAACAAACAAAGATATAAAGAGAAATAGTCATCCAGGCAGGTAAGAGGGATCGAGCCAGGGCAGAGAGGATGCGGTGTGGTAGTGGCAGCAGCACAGCAGCGGCAGGCTAGTGGAAAGTGCAGTCACACATTTTAAAAAGTGGGAAGAGACACCTGGGGAGCACTCCCAGTGCCAGACCAGACCCCACAGCTCACAGTTCAGCTCTGGAGAAAAAAAAACCTCATTGCTTCTGACTGTGAAAACCAGTGGGGGTTGGAGTGGAGGAAGAAAATGCTGGTCTCTCAGCAGAGTCCACTTGTTTAAAGGGCCCCCATGTCCTAGAACATCTGCAGACCCACCCACCCTGGGAACAAAAGCCAGGGCAACAACTAGAGGGGCACCAGTCCCATACAAAAGTGGGAGAAGCTCCTGGAATAGGGGCAAGTGCTGAGCAAGTGGCATTGTTTCCTCAGACCACTCCCACACACAGTGCCACAACATGGTGAAATGGGTCACCCAGTACTGACGAATACCTAAGGCTCTTCCCCCCTTAACTGTATCAGGTGCACACAGCTCTATCTAAAACACAGAGGCAAACAAACACAGTAGCCTGTCAAGATGAGGAGACAGAGAAGTATGGCCCAAAAGGGGGAACAGATCAAGATTCCAGTGGGAGAACTAAGCAACAAGAAGATAGCCAACCTAACAGATGTAGAGTTCAAAACACTGCTGATAAAGATGCTCACAGGCTTGACAGATATGCTTAAGTATGGCAGATGCATAAAGGAAGAAGTGAAGGCTATGCTAAATGAAATGAAGGAAAATCCACACAAAACCAATGGTGAAGGGAAGAAAACCAAGGTTCAAATCAATGATTTGGAACATAAGGAAGAAAAAACGAGTCAAACAGTACAGAGTGAGGAAACAAAAATTGAAAAAAATGAGAGGCTTAGGAACCTCTGGGACAACTTTAAACATACCAATATCCGAATCATAGGGGTGCCAGAAGGAGAAGAGGAAGAGCAAGAAATTGAAAGCTTAAGTGAAAAAATAATGAAGGAAAGCTTCCTAAATTTGGTAAAGGAAATAGACATACAAGTCCCAGAAGCACAGAGTCCCAAACAAGCTAGACCCAAAGAGGACCACACCAAGACACATCATAATTAAAATGCCAAAGGTTAAGATAAAGAGAGAAACTTAAAAGCAGCAAGAAAAAAGCAGAGAGTTACCTACAAAGGGGTGCCTATAAGACTGTCAGCTAATTTCTCAAAAGAAACTTTGCAGGCAAGAAGGGACTGGCAAGAAGTATTCAAAGTGGTGAAAAGCAGGGGCCTACAACCAAGATTACCCTATCCATCAAAACTATCATTTAGAATGGAAGGGCAGGTGAAGTGCTTCCTAGGCAAGGTAAAGCTAAAGGAGTTCATCATCACCAAGTTATTATTATATGAAATGTCAAAGGAACTTACTTAAGAAAAAGAAGATCAAAATTATGAACATTAAAATGACAACATAGTCACAATTATCAATAACTGAATCTAAAAAATAAAAATGAAATCCAACTAAGCAAACCAGACTAGGAACAGATTCATAGGTATGGGGATCATTTAGAGGGTTATCAGCTGGGAGGGGGAAGAGGAAGAAATGGGGCAATGGTACAGGGATTAAGAAGCATAATTGGTTAATACAAAATAGACAGGAGGGAGTTAACCCTTTCAGTGCCAACATCGCTGTGAACAGTGCTAACAAATTTTCCCAAAAGTGCCAGCGTTGCTTCCAGCGACTCTTTTTTCAGTGCCTATAAATGTAAATAACAATGGAATAATTCATATTTTATGTTTTGTTCTCTTTTTTTTGTACCTCAGGTTATATATTGATATAACTTTTTCTCATGTTGATCCAAATTTCAAATTACACATGGCACTCAAAGTGGTAAGAATAATATAGGAAAGGGTGAAGCCAAAGAACTCATATGCACAACACATGGACATGAACTACGGGGGTGGGGTTGCTAGAGGGAAGAGGGGTACTGGGCAGAGGGGAGCAAAGGGAAAAAAATTGGGACTACTCTAACAATATAGTCAATAAAATATATTTAAAAAATAAAAAGAAATTAATGAGGCAATTAATATATGTAAAGTGATTAGCTTTACAGTGTCTAACAGGTACTGTGTTCAATAAATATGTTCAAATAATCTCTATGATTAATATAAATTAATGATGTGATTTTTTTTTTGCCAAAAAAGAAAAATGAATAGATTATAAAATTAATTTTGGCTATTTAACTGTCTAGCCATTAAGGAGAAATAAAATTAGACCCTTATGTCATACACAGTAGTGAATTGCAGGTGGATTAAAGAGTTGGTTTTAAAGCAACAAATCTTGTAAGAAGTGTTGGTGAGTATATACGCAAATTTACTTTTTAATCAAGACTTGAAACTCTGAAGATATTTTAAATGTAGCCAATTACAAGTAAATATGAGAAAATTTAAAACTTTAATGTTATAAAGATTAGAGACTGGGTCATTAAATATTCTGCAACTTCCTCCTCTCCATCTCTCAGGTCACTCACTCTGAGGGCCTTCGCTGCCACGCTGTGAGAGACCCACATGGAGAGGAACTGCAGACTTCCACCCAGCCAGTTCATACATATGTATGTGAGCAGGTGACAGACGCTCTTCTAAGAGCTTTACCTACTTCAGTTCATCTAATTCTCATACCTCTTTGAGATAAGTTTGATGATCTTCTTTTTATAGATAAAAAACTGAGTCACAGAAAGCTTATAAAACTCCCCCAACATCACACAGCTGATATTGCCTCTTATATTCATGCTCTAAATTATACACATGACTAGGTTATTAATATGATTTGGAGGTGAAAGCAGAGAGCTGGAGGGTGGAAGGAGGAAGAAGTTAAATGAATTTAGAAAAAAATGGCTGAATGAAGAAAATATTATAATATCATCAAATTTACACATTTGTAATATTAGTGTATGTATATAAAGCCATTTTTACTAGTAAAAATAAATAAATACTAAAGAATATACCAGAAAAATTTTAAACTGTTTAATCCCACACAAAGAGAAAATTGTCATAATTATAATGAATTCGCCACGGTTCCTATTTTTATTGACATTTCACTCATTTAACAAATATTTAAGGAGCACCTACTGTATGCCAGGCAGTATACTACATGCTGTGAATAAGATATGGCCTCTGTCTACCCAAGGCATTGACAGTAGTGGGAAATGGAGACTAGCAAATGTGCTATACAATGAAGTAATGTGACTCTCCACACATCTGTAATCCCAACAAGACAGACATAATTTGTTTTCAAGTAGCACTAAAAAAATTAATTAAGTGCACATTGATATCTGCAAATCCAGTGTGATAATCAATCAGCTATGCTAACCTTCCTCACCTCCTCCTAGCAAACCTTCCCATGCAGCTAGGCTAAAATAATATAGGTGCAGCTAGCATTACCCCCATGGGCTCAAGCGAACATAAAATCTAAACCAAAAAGGAATGGAACAAGAAGCAAATATTTGATTTGTCAGCTTTTTTGAGATTTCTGAATTTTAGTACATGACCAATGCTTTGACCATAGCAAAAATAAGACGTCATATGTATCCTTTGATCCAAGATTTAAGTTAAGTGGTTTGAATTTATACACAGAAACTAATTCCATAAATGCACAAGTATATGCTGATTCCATTTGGATGGACACTTTCTGCAGTATCATTTCTCAGGATTCACACAGAGAGTGGTTGGAGTCTTTTTCCAGAACCACTCTTCAAATTACTTTATACATCGAAGTCTATTATACTAATAAAGCATTTGCTGAATGAGTATTTTAGAACATCAAATCTGATTTGGCAAAAAAATCCTCCCAATTAAAATCCTCGTGTAGAAACCAAAATATCCCAAGTAAGGGAACATTTGATTATTAGAGACTCACTGGAACAAAGTGTGCTGGTATTTATTCCTATTTCATAAACTACCTTAAAAACAGACATGGAATATGTTTTTTCCTATGAAAGTACATTAAGGCAAAAGAAGGGCATTAAGCACCTCACTGCAAAACAGGCAGGCGAGAAACAAGAGACTAAGGCCCACTGGGCAGGGCATTGTCTCTCTTCAATTTTATAATTCTGGGAATCTTGCAAAAAGAGCCTACAAAAAGGTGTAGAACTTTCCTCTGAAGCACCACCTAGTGCACTGACATGTAGTATTCAACCTTTTTTGAATGAATGAATGAATGAATGAATGGTTCTCCAACTGATTTTTCTACAACTCACCCTTTCTCCTTACAATCCAGTCACACTGGTTTCTTTTGGCCTTTCATGTTCCTCCCTCAGGGCCTTTGCACTTCCAGACTCTGCACCAAAAATCTGTTCCCAATTTGCCCACAGGTCTCCACTCACTATTTCGCATTTTAAAATTTCCTTCCCTGGCTCCCTTATCCAAAGAAACCCCACCTTCCAGACTCACATTCTTTAGTTTTTTCTTGTTCCATTTCCTTTAGCATACATCACTCCCTGGTATTCTCTTTTTCATTTATTTTTTACTTGTATATTGACTGTCTCCTTCCCTGTAGATGGTGAGCTCCATGAGAACAGAACCTTGCCTTGTTCAGTCACTGCTATTAGTGCCTAGCACTTTGCCCGGCACACAACAGGCACTCAATCAATATTTGTTGAATGAATGAATGAATGAATGAATGAGAGAGAGAGAGAGAGAACACTAACATAGAAAGACTGAAAATGCCTGTTGAAGCTCAAG
Organism: Furipterus horrens; assembly: GCF_987537825.1. Taxonomy (NCBI): domain Eukaryota; kingdom Metazoa; phylum Chordata; class Mammalia; order Chiroptera; family Furipteridae; genus Furipterus; species Furipterus horrens. Next base: position 136,674 of record NW_028327206.1, on the reverse strand, counting down.
TTAGACACTTCCATGGAATTTTCTTTGAAAATTCACTGAAATACTGGAATAGACTCAGTATTCTATTCTTTTAAAGATTATTAAGTGACTAAATCATGCTGGATTTTTCTACTGGAATATCACAAGGCCAACAGCAGTTTTTGCCTCAGTGCATTCTCTTTTATTTCCTGCCCAATCTGGGTCAAGGTTGAAAAACCAGAAGAAAAGATGAGAGAGACCACTCATTAAATCAACAGTTCCAGTTTTATTTCCCTGTTGTCTAGTCCATTCATGCCGCAGACCAGCCTCTTAGACACCCCACTACTCCACTTTCTTCTTCTCAAGTTGTAGCATTGATACGGCTATTAAGAGTGTTAATGACATCATGTTTCTATAATGCTGACAGGTACCATATAATTTTTTAAAACATAATGAAAATATTGTTTTCTTTTCTTCTTGTTTGTTTTTTTTTTCTTCTTTGTTATTGTTTCTAATACAGGGTCCAGGGTTTCATCTCCTCCCTCCCACAAATGACAGAAAATCACCACCATTATATAATTGCAATGTCAATGGGTCTTGGAGGTAAGTGCCTGTTTTGTAAACCACAGCTCTCCCTGTCTCCTGACACTGAACTAAGGGATATGTTGGTAAGCACGATAATGATAATGGCTCCAAGAGCCTATTCTGTTAGGTGTCATTACTGCAGGAATCAGCAGGCACCCAGGCCACACCTTAGTCACAGAGGCTGATTGCATTCTAACCGTTAACACTGCAGTTATACAAACACTCCTGATGACTTGGTTATTCTCATTATTTTTATCATATGGGGACTCATTCAAGTGTTTTGTTAAAATATTGTAAGTATATCTGCTGATGCATACCTCCACAGATTTTACTCTGCTTTCTGTCGCCTCCACGTTGTTTGGCTTATTTACCAGAACAAGGAAGGGTATGTGCCAAAGGGTTTTCAGTTTGCTAAAAATTCTGATAACTTCTGTGCACTCCTCACAGTAGCTATTCAGACAAGGCATCCACTTCCCACAAGTGGGACGGTCAGTGAAAATGAAAACTTTGCTACCAGTCAGTTGTGGGAAAGCTAATACAGTGAGTGCCGGAGCCTGAGGTTTTTCAGACAGTTTATAGAGTAGCAGCAGCACACTGATCACCATCTGTCAGAAGTCAGGGGTGGAGTCATGTAACCACTGGAGTATCCTAGAAACTGATGTCCAGGATGCTGAACACCTACTCTGGGATCTTCACATCTCAAACATGCCAAGTACCTTCCTAATTCAGGTCCTTCCAAAATGCTTATTTTCTGTCTGCCTGGAACTTGATCTTCTCAAATCCATGAAAACTTAATTTCTGAGCATCTAGGAAGTCTTGGCTGCAGGCAACAGAATGCCCGAGTAAAAGTGTCCTTAACAATGAGAACTGACTTTCCTTACCTAACAATATTCCATAGGCATGTAGTTCTGGATGGACTCAGAGGTTCCAAGTTATGTTAGAGCCAGGGGTGAGCTTCTGCCATTTTCTTCACTTTTCCCTCGTTGTTACAGGTGGCTACCACAGCTCCAAGCATCATGTTCTCACACAACAATATCTAAAGTAGGAAAAAAGGGAAGGGTTTTCTCTCACGTGTTTCTCTCTTTATCAGGCAAGAAAATCTTTCCCCAAAGTGTCTCTGTCCCTGCAAACTTCCACTCAGACAGCATTGAACAGGATGTAATCATATGCCCACACCCTATATGCCAGGGAAGTGGGGGTCTGGCAGTTTTAGTCTCCAAAGTAGGCCAATGTTTTTAGCAAAGGAGAAGGGCTGTTGAGCAGGCAATCAACAATGCCCACCACAGCAGGTTCTTCCATTTATATGTCCTTATGATAATACCCTGTACCTCTCCTTCGTACTTCTTATAACAACTGCTATTATGTAATTAACCTCTTTGAAATGTAAACTTCATGAAGGCAAAGTCTATCTTACTTGTCCATCATTATACTTCTGCTTCTTAGCACAATGCCTGGCCCCAGGCCCAGCTACATAATTTGTAGGACCCATGCAAAATGGCAAGCAGGGCTCCTTGTTCAAAATGCAGGACAGAAGTACTATTAAAAGTATTAAATTATAAAGTGTTTTCTTTCCATGTTCTCCCTCTCTCAACTTGTCATGGTGTTTTTATTTGCTATTTATGATTGTTCAAAGAAAAATTCAAACTGGAATTTGTTAGGATAAATTTTTACCATTCATCTTTATATCATGCGTTGCCAGCTTTAAATGCAAATATAAATTCATCTGAGGCATATGTGGAATCATCAAAGCAACAATTGTATTTTGTAGCTCCCAAGTACAAATGTATATTCTTTCCAGAATAGTAGAAATGCTGCACACAACTAACTCAACTCTTAATTCACTCCTTTATATATGCCCATCCTACTAACACCATCTAACCTGAGTTTACTGAAGAGTAGGGAATGGCTGAAAGGAAAAAGGTCTATCTTTCTCTTTCTATATCATCATTTTCAGTGAAACAAAACTCATAAAGAATATGATAAGTTTCCTGGATCGTCTATGTGTCTTTGAAAGTTCTGGTTTGAATGTATGGCCTCTTGGAGCTGTGAGCACTGTGCATACTTTATCCTGGATGTAACATGCTTCCCTTGCACTTGCTTCAAGTCTCACTGAACTCCTATTCAATATGGGTCTCCTGGAATTCTGTACTCATGGGCATCATGTATGCTGTGTAGAAACAGGGAAGTAAGGAATGAGGGAGACACACATGTTGTGTGTGTATATTTTTTCTTCTCATGTGTGTGCTTTATTATCCCATCAGACTTCACTTACAAAACACATATTCAACCATAAAATTATTAAGAACTTCAGGATGACAATAGCGAAGCATTAAATTAAGTGCAAGTCCTCCTGAGCATGGGAGCCTCTATAACAAGACAGGTCACCTACCCATGATGCTGGGTCTGTCTAGCCCACCTAGGTGCTCAATAAATATTTAATGAATGAGTGAGTGACTGAGTGAGTGAATGCATCTCTTTGAATTGCTTTCTGATTACTTCCATATGAATGAGCTGCTCAGGTTCCTAAAGCATTTTCTTATTCATTAAATTACATTCAGGTGGGAGGCATACTAAGCTCTCAGTAGCTCAAGGACATAGAAATGACCTAAAAAGGGGGAAAAACTGGGCCATAGGGGCTCCAATATGAAGTCAACAGTACAAAGTAAGGGTCCCAAAAGATCACAGAAAACTTGGGTTGGGGCTTCTGGGCCTCAGTATCTGTGGGGGTCCAATCTCTGCACAAGATACCTGAAGTGGGGCCAACAAACTGAACAATTTGGTATCAACTGCATTGACCACCATGTGACTGATGCTCCCTGGATTTGTAAAGTAGTGGCCTGGCCTGAGCATTGTGGTTGCCTGTGATCAGACACACAGAGTTGATAAGGAACAAGAGGAATCTAATGAGCCTGGACAAGATATTAAGATCCTAGCAGAGTGTGCTAATTTTAAGGTGGTATCTCAGTCCATAAAGAAACAGTCTTAAACTAAAAATTAAGACCAAAATCAAGTAGAAAGGCCAACAGTAAATACACAGTTTGACTCAGTAGAGACACAGGTAGTGCCTGTTAAGTTACAAACAAATTAAAAAATAAACAAAAACAGTAAGTGTGGAAGTTATTACCATTTCATACAGGTATCTCTTACCTCCCCAACAAAAGTATAAACTTTTCAAGGACAGGGTCAGCTTTTTAGGCAGGGCCAGCTAAATTTTCATACTGGCTTCTCTATGTTTAATAGGCAAGCTACTATACATCACTGAGCCTTTCTCCTTATCTCTAAAATGAAAAAAGCAATGCTTATATCACAGGATTGATATGATGGCTACATGTAAACCACCAAGCACAGTACCTTCCATATAATAATTCTAAAAACAGATGGTGGCCAGTATTATTATTATTTTAGCTTTTATATTCTCCAAGACACTTGTGAGTTTGATCACTTTAAAGGCTTGTATTATGAAATGCTTAGAGAGAGTCTAAGCCAGAGTATGTATTTTAATATCAAAAAAGCTACTTCTCTGTTCAAAAACTTTCAGCTGTGCAAAATTCTTGCAAAATTAAATTCTTGCCTTGGCATTTAAACCAACTACACCACTGCCCAAACTTATTTTCCTATACATACTTCCTAACAGTCCCTATGCTGCAGTCAATCTTGACAACCCACCATTCTCCTAAATAATGCAATACTAATGGTTTTCTGGTTTTGGTCATGCCGCCTAGATATTTGACTTACCCTCATTCATCACTTTCCAAGGTCTATTGATTCTCTGCACCTGTCTGTAATATCTGCTTCTTCAGTGCCTCACTTTTGCCTTCCCTCATCTATCGAGAAGATTTAACATATATGTTCATTTTTTAAAAACAAATAAGTTAAGGAACATAAAATGGAGTGAAAAGAGCCTCTTCAACAAATGGTGTTGGGAGAACTGGACTGGGACACTCAAGATGAATCAAAGACTTAAATGTAAGCCGTGACACCATAAAAGTCCTAGAGGAAAACATAAGCAGGAAAATTTCAGATATCCCACATAACAATATCTTCATGGATACATCTCCTAAGGCAAGAGAAATAAAGGAAAGAACAAACAAATGGGACTACATCAAACTAAAGAGTTTCTGCTCAGCAAAAGAAAACATCAGCAAGATAAAAAGGGAACCAACCATATGGGAAAATATATTTGCCAATGATACCTCAGGCAAGGGATTGATCTCCAAAATATATAAAGAACTTATATAACTCAACATCAAGAAGACACACAACCCAACCAAAAAATGGGCAAAGGACCTGAACAAACACTTCTCCGAAGAGGACATACAGAGGATCCAAAGACATATGAAAGAATGCTCAACATCACTAGCCATCAGAGAGATGCAAATAAAAAACTACAATGAGATACCACCTCACACCAGTCAGAATGGCCATCATCAACAAATCAACAAAAAACAAGTGCAGGCGAGGATGTGGAGAAATGGGAACCCTACTGCACTGTTGGTGGGAATGCAGACTGGTGCAGCCACTATGGAGAACAGTATGGAATTTCCTCAAAAAACTAAAAATGGAGCTGCCTTTTGAACCAGCAATTCCATTGCTAGGATTATATCCAAAGAACTCTGAAACACCAATTCGAAAGAACCCATGCACCCCTATGTTCATAGCAGCACTATTTACAATAGCTAAGTGCTGGAAACAACCTAAGTGCCCATCTGTAGATGAGTGGATCAAAAAACTATGGTACATTTACACAATGGAGTACTATGTAGCAGAAAGAAAGAAGGAACTTCTACCATTTGCAGCAACATGGATGCAACTAGAGAGAATTATGCTTAGCGAAATAAACCAGAAAGGAAACTACCTTATGCTATCACCTATTACAGGAGACTAATGAACAACACAAACAAATGAGCAAAATTGAACCAGAGGCACATAAACAAGGAGTAGACTAACACTGACAAGGGGGGGGGGGAGGAGGGGAAGGAGGGGAAGGGTCTAGTCAAAGCACATATATAAATGACCCATGGACGTGAACAACAGGATGGGGACTGACTGTGGGAGAAGGGGTGGGCAGGGTGCAGGGAAGCAATGGGGGAAAAAGTGGGACAACTGTAATAGAAAAACAAAAATTTTTAGTGGGGAAAAAAAATGAAAGCAAAATAAATTAGTAAATGAGCCAGCAAATGCCCCCTCCCCACCAAAAAATAAAATAAATAAATAAATAAGTTAGATTTATTTGTACCTTTTCCCAGGTTTTGAATTGGAAACCTCTTTAGAGATTTGCTTGTGAAAATGTCGTCTTTCTTTTTTCAGTGTCTACAGTTCTGCATAATCTTTAAAAAGTATTAGAGCCTTCCATTCTTTCTGTTATCTGTGTAAAAAACTACTTTCTACTGTGAACTTCCAAGCCTCATCCTTCAAATATACTCTCACAAGGTATTTTTTTGGCTTCAACCTTCTTGAGAACTAATAAACTCTTTACATCTGAAAAGAGACAAATTCCACCAAAAAATGTTAATTCACTGGAGATCAAGTGGAATTTTAAATGTCCAAGTATTTCTACAAAAGCTATGTTTCCAAATATTGTAAGTCCTCACTTAACGTCATCAATAGGTTCTTGAAAACTGCAACTTTAAGCAAAACAACATATAATGAACCAATTTTACCATAGGCTGATTGATATAAATAAGAGTTAAATTCCTAGGACATATTTCTGGGCACAAAAGTGCCACCAAATAAGACCCCAAACACTTGTAATGTTAAAGATTGAAGTAATGTGAGCTCCACAAGCATTTAAGAAAGATAACTAAAAATAAGTAAGATTATTATTTTCAACCCACTTGTCCCAGTTCAGGATCATGGCGGTAACCAGAGTCAATCCCGGCAGCTGGGGCACAAGGTGGAAACCAACCCTGGACAGAATGCCCTTCTACCACGGGGTGTATTCATACACACACACACACACACACACACACACACACACGCACACGCAGACACGGAATATGTAGACACACCAGTTCACCTTGCGTGCATATCTTTGGGAAACACAAGGAAACCATGTACATGGAATAATCCCACACAAACACAGAGGGAATGTGCAAATTCCATACAGACGGTGGCCCCAGCTGGGAGTCATTTTTTTCTCTTATGAACATTACAAAGGAACAACTTTGAACAAAACGTTACTCGAGGGTCTGCTGTACTGAATTTTACTTTACACAGCCATTGGTTTACAAATGTACAAATAAACGTATCTGAAGGGGATATGTTCCCAAGAACCCCAGTGGATACCTGAAACCTCAGATAGTACCAAACTCCACATATAATGTTTTTTGCTATACTTACATACCTAGGATAACGTTTAATTTATAAATTAGGCACAGTAGAGATTAACAGCAATAACCAATAATAAAATAGAACATTTATAACACTATATTATAATAAAGGTTATATGAATGTGGTATCTCTCTCTCAAAACATCTTACTGTACTGTATTCCCCCTGCTTGTGATGCTATGAGATGATACAATGCCTACATGATGAGAAGACGTGAGGTAGGTGACACAGGCATTGTGACGTAGTGTTAGGTTAGATTACTATAAGGGTTACTTGAACACAAGCACTGCAATACAGCAACAATAAATCTGATAACCCAGACAGCTATTGAGTAACTAGGGGTAGGGGAGGAGCCTCTACAGCCTAGAGATGCTGACAAAGGGATAATTCATGCCCTGGTCCGGGAGGAGCAAAACAGTGTGATATTTTATCACACTACTCAGGAAAATGTGCAATTTAAAATTATAAATTATTTATTTCCAGAATTTTCCATTTAATAATTTTGGACCGTGAATGTCGGCAGGTAACTGAAATCAAGGTAAGCAAAACATTGGAAAATGGGGCACGACTGTACTGCTAATCTCCTAATTTAAACATGAACAACTCCCCCCGGCTGGTGTGGCTCAGCAGACTGAGTGCTGTGGCCTGTGAACCAAAGGGCCTCCGGTCTGGTTCCAAGTCAGGACACATGCCTGGGTTGCAGGCCAGGTCCCCAGCTGGGGTCGTGTGGGAGGCAACCGCACACTGGTGTTTCTTTCCCTCTCTTTCTCCCTCCCTTCCCCTCTCTCTAAAAGTAAATAGCAAAATAATCTTTTTGTAAAATGAACAACTCCTTTGAGTTTAAACCTCCTAGGAGAGTTGCCTCTAGTTAAGAACTCTACTTCCACATTCTTAACCTACTCTAGTAGGCCTAGCTTGCACCATATCACAAAGATGGTTCCACTGCGATCTATACTTTGCCAAAGCCGTAGGTCACGTCTCCTTCCTTTTCAGCAGCAGTCCACACAGTTGCCCACTCCATCCTTGAAATACCTCCTTTCTTGGCTTCCATGACATCACACCCTTCTGGTTCTCCTTTTATCTCACTTTGCCACTATATTTTAGACACCTTTGCTGACTATTCCTCTTCTCCCCAACATTAAATACTGGCATGCACTAGGGCTATATATCAAACCCCCTTAGATCTCATCCAATCCAACAGCTCAAATTACACCTGCAAGATAATGAAAACCAAAACAAATCTCTAGGTTTGTCTTAGTCATGAAATTCAAGTTCTTAGATTTACACATCCAATGGCCTGCTGGACATCTCCACTTAGCTGTCTCAGAAACAACATGATTAAAACAACCCTTGACTCCACAGCTCTTCCCCAAACCAATTTTCCTCCAGTTTTACCCATCCCAGCAAAAGGCACCATCATCCTTCTAGTTTCTCCAGCCAAAAATTACCCTCCGTGTCCACTATCTGCTGATCCTGTCTTCTCTATCAAATCATTTCCAGAGCATCCATTTTTCTGCTTTTCCTCTAACCAAAGCCCTGGGTAAGACAACATCACTTCTCACCTGGACTTGACTCTCCCATTCTAATAATTTGTTGCTCTCCTGAAAAATATTCTCCATGATATTTCTTTTTTAAATGTTTGATCATATAAAATGAACGTTACCAGATGCTCCAGTAAAAAGAAAAAGACCAGTTTTAAACAATATGAAATATTTAGAAACTAAACGAGGTTGTCAGTTTCTCAGTATTATTTTTAAGTTGATAAATAGTATTAAATTGTGTTATTTATTTATTTTTAGAGAGAGGGGAATGGAGTGAGAAAGAGAGAGAGGGAAACATACAAGAGATAATTGATCCATTGCCACTCACATGCCCCCAACTGGGGACCTGGCCTGCAATGCAGGCATGTGCCCTGACTGGGAACCAAATGAACGACCTTTGAATTTGCAGGCAGGCACTCAATCCACTGAGCCACACCAGCAAGAGCTAAGTTGATAAATAGTAAATAAGGACAAATATTGAATATGAAAAACATTATTTCCTAGTATTGTTTGTCTTTTACAAATGTAAATGCTCTAATTTTGCTTGTATTTTTCCCCATAAATTCCTTGACTTCAGATACGTTGCTAGAAAAAGGCAGCATTTAACAAAATGAGCCATAAAACATAATGTAGTATATTTATGAATATACTTGTAAATTTTCATCTTTTAAATTTTAACCATTAAAATAAACATCCTAAATGTAAGAAATGATGTTCAATTGTTTAATAAGGAATCTCAATAAATTATATAGAACATTTAGTTCGACAAAAACGATTTTTCATCATCTACCCACTGTTTTATTGTTTTTCTCTTCCACTATTTGTCTGTGTTTTCATCATCTCTAATTAGATAATTGTACTTATCCTGGAAATTAAGACCAGACATTTAGTTGGAAACATCAATATAAAGTATTATTTGCCAAGTGTCTTCAATATTTAAAATGCTAATTAGTATGTATATTTACAGTCACTAAAGGGAAGGAATAAATATTTGGCTTGCATAGTCTTTTATTTTTTATCATTTTTTCAGTTGCTTTTGCTCTTAAGACAGATGATTTTAACACAGATGGAATAAAAACAGGACTGTTGTTTGTTAAGTCATCATCTTTTCCTAGTGCTTACTCCTCACCTTTAAAGCATAATCTAATGGTGCAGTGTCACAGCCTGTCAATGTAAAAACAGGAGTTCTGATGTGGTCTCTCGATATGATATAAAGCAACACTTTGTGCTGCAATGGGTCATATTTTTTTAAAGATAGGAGGTACAGGTGTCATGTGTTTCAAAGGGGCATTGCAGACTGAGAAACATGGTACAAATATAAGACTCAGCTTGTGTGGGTCATTTGGAGAGAACAGCAAATTGTGCTAGATAGGAACTATGAGATAGCCATGTAAGAGCAGCACTAGGGGTTAACCTGTGGAGAATTCTTTTAATTGTAGAGGATTCCACACTCTAAAATTATTGCAGTTAAATGTTTTGAAAAAGCAAGGGTTAGGGAATCAAAAGATGAGAGTGCCTTCAGCTATGTAGCCATAGATTGAAGAGCTGGAAGAGGCCACAGACTGTCTTAAACAAAAAGCTGTAAGAGACAGTGGTTAAGGGTCCATGCTCTAGACTAGGGCCACAGAGCCTACACTTGAATTAAAATCCCACAATTTTAGTTCTGCAAATTTGTCCAAACTATTAGCTCTCCCAGTCTTTTATTCGTCTTCTGTATAAAAAGTTTAATTATATCTGTGACACATATTGAGTGTCAGGAGGGTTAATTAAGCTAATGTATGTAATGTGCTTAACAATACATGCTGTAGAGTAGTAAGTAGTCTATAGATGTTAACTATTGTGATCTGGCCATAAATGAAGCATATGAGACCCAGAGATGCCATGTGATTTACTCAAGCAGTTACTTAAAATTGCCTTTGAATCTGGGTTTCCACTTCTATACTGTGGGATATACATAGTCCCTGAACTTAAGTTGCTAGAGAATGAATATGGTGTACTAGAAAAAAAGTAAAGACTTTTATTGTAGAAACTAGGTTAAAATTCTAGAACTGCTCTTTAAAGCTACATGACCTGGGCCAGAGGTCTGGATGTTTCATAGTGTCAGATTCTTCATTTATAAATTCTGTTATAGGGTTACTGTATCTCTCATGTACTTACATTGCCAGGCACATGGGAGATTTTCAATAAAGGGTTTCTATGGTCTAGAAGGAAAAACAAAATTGAGTTCACATCATGACAGTCTTCTTTCATTCAGCCCCATTCCAAAAGAACCAGAGGGGTTGGGAAGGTACTATAAGATATAGGCCATGCCTTTTAGGTTGTACAGTAATTCAATAAGTTTAATTTAAATTTTGTTTTGAGACTATTTTGCAGGGTTGTGTGATCCTCTGAAGCAATAGTAAGTAGTATGATTGGGACACACCAATATCATATACTCAAATATTAAACCACAAACTACTACTTACAGTGATCCACTAGTTTATAATTGGAAAATATATTGGCAAATAATGTCAGATATAATTGAAAAACCTTATTTTAGTTAGTTTTTATCTCCTCCTCTGCAAATATTTACAAGCTTGCTAACAATGAAAAAAAAAATGTATTGATTTTGACCTTCATTTCCATTGTTACAGGCCAAAAATAAAAATAAAAATAAAAAAGTGAGAAGAAGAAAGCATGAATAACCAGACTAGATACCTTGAGCTGGAAAAATAGAACACTAGTAGTAATAGCAATGTGTCCTGATTCATCAGCTCACTAACCACACAAAGAGAAATCAACATTTAGAAGCTCATTTAGATGCTGTCATCTTAAGGAGCAACTGCTTTTACTCTATCCATTTTCAGCCATGGAGCACTCATTGATTCGTGCCCCTTCTCTCTCTCTCTCTCTCTCTCTCTCACTCTCTCTCTCTCCCCCCCCTGTCCCCCCCTCCCCCCTGCTTCTGAAGAGTTTCTTAGAAAGTACACTTCACATTAATGGTTCTTTTTATTCTTCATAATACTGACTCAGATGAGCTAAAAAATATCCAACCACAGCTGCTTGTCCAGCAACGCTAACAGACTCAGCCTTTAACCAGATATCTATAGCTCCCACCAAGTAGTAGAATTAAACCAATCCTTTTGAAACTTGACACATTTGCCAGTATCATTTGAGAGAATTTTTTAAACCATTCTTTTACTTCACTAACACAACTATTATCTCTTAGCTAGCTCTCCTGGTCAGGGAGTGTTTCTTTATCATCTTAGCCTGGATTTTGATCTAAACTATACTTATTTCCTCAAGGATTGTCAATTTACTAAGCAAAAAATTTCTGAATATCTACTAAAAAGAGGAAGACAATCTATTAACCGGAACTCACAAACCACGGGACAAGTCACAAGCAGTCTCTGGGTGTTCTTGGGCCCCAGGTCATTTCAGTCTCTAAGGCTGATTAAGGAGATGCAGAGAAACAATGTGTGTGGACTCCTGGTCACCTAAAAAAAGAAACGAAATAGCGAAACTAGTGAGCCACATAATGTGGTGCATACTTTACAAGAGAATGAACTATAAGACCCTTTAAGTTGGAAATGTGCAATGGGACATTACTTCTGGGTGTTCTGATGGGTTTTAGAATTCTGAAAATATGTGTGTATGTGTGTGTGTGTTAGAAAGCTTAAATATTATGTGTCTCGTTTGTGATGGACTATTTAAAAAATTCAGGGTCTTTATGTTTGAATGGTAAGTAAGTACGGCCAGAGGCTCAGAGAGCAAGGACCTTTAATTTATAAACGTTTTTTTAAGTAAAAGAAGTGCCTGTGAAGTAGGTTATTTTGGGAATACAGTCTAAGCAATCTTAATGACTAAGTTGTGACAATGAGAAAACTGTATATGAGGTTTTCAAAGTTAGTATTTTCTATTTTAAAACGTTCTTTTGCATTTTAACTTGGACTCATTTTACCTGTACTATGTACTGCATGCAAAGTAAACCACCAGTTCAAGGAGTTAAACAATATTTATAGAACTCAAAAGCATCGCCACATGTTCACATGGCTTTGTTTTCCAAAAACAATAATATGAGTGTGTGTGTCTGTGTGTACTGATATGCTAACAGCCCTTTCTACAGTGAACCCGAATTTGTGTCTCTAAATATTACACCTGAATATAGGATACTAAAAGGCACAAATGACTAAGTTTTCTCTATTTGATCCCCCTGCCTGGAACCATCATGACTGTTGGATAAATATTTCCTGAATAATAAAACTAATGTCAATATTGAAAAGCCCACAGATGTTCATAACTCTTAAAGATCCATGTTTGCATATTGCTTTCACTTAAAGAGAACACTGTTACATTTAGCTCATAAAGAAGTGATTGTTGCCATGATTGTTTTCCAGTTAACAAGATAGGTCATCTTGTCTAAAGGTGTGTTTCAATGAATTTTTAAACGGTTTCTTCTTCCCTGGCTTTTGACATCTTAAACTAGTGGTAGAACCAGTAAGAAAGAAAATTGGGACAAATTACATCAATACATGATTGTATGCCTTGGGCTGAAATAAATATACAACTTCAAAGAGGACAAGGACAAGTAGGGAAAGGTTAGGGGAGAAAAGGGAAAGGCGACATGTAGGTGACAGGACTAGAGAAAAACAGGGGGCACGTGGCTCCTAAGGTGGAATAGGCATACTGAATCTAAGAAATAAAAACTTCACAAAGCACTTTTACAGACATCGCTTCACAGCAGCTGAATGAAATAGAGAATATCTTGGTCTCAGAGATGAGAAAAGGGGCTCAGAGAGACTGAGTGATCTGCCCAAGGTCACACAGCTAGTACAGAAGTAGTAGAGGTGGCATCTAACCTCTCATGTCATCATTGCCATCATCATTGTGATCATCATCATGCCAGACCACTATTTTTTCTCTGAGTACATGATTAACCTCTATGCCATTCCTTTGATCAAATATTTGTAGACACCACAATTAAATATATATGTTGAAGTACTACTTAATAAAGGATGTCTATAATCATGGGACAAGGACAAACTTTATAGATATCAAGAAAGTTATCATTCCTTATTTTCAACTATAAAGTGTATATATAAGAAATAAGCTATGAGAGATAATTAACATTTTGAAATCTCTATGCATATATAGTTTGAAATATAAAATAACCAATAACAATAGTAACATAGTGACAGCTCAGTAACTTTAATTATCTGTATATATTTTATTATAAATTTATTCAACTTTATATTATGCCATTAAAGATGTTTTTAATTGATAAATTCTTTAAATGGCTTAAGGGCATCAAGTCCCTATAACATTTAAAAAATAGTTATATATCTTTTTAATTACTAAAGCGAACATAACCCTGGTGTAAAAAAATTAACATTAAATATACATGAGGCATATAAATATATAAAAAAGACAATTACTGTACAGTCCTGAGTAAATTCAGCCACTCTGCGCCATAATTACTATTAACACCATCAACTCATTTTAAACAATCTCAATTATAATGAACTCACTTAAATTTGAGTCCTAAACCTTCAGCAATGCACATTTACAATGTTTGGCTAATTGCACCCCCTTAAGGCTTTTCAGCAATGACAGCAGGTAGGCAGCACGCAGATGAATTCAGTCAGTGCAATGAGCATTTCACCGAGGGCTTTATGTGACCTGCATCCATCAGTCTGGCCCAGGGTCCCTCCCTCACTGGGGTCCCGGTCAGCATCAGCACAGCTGTGCCAGGTAAGCAGCAGTGGTTGATTCAACAACACTGCAAGGGGAGGGAAAGGAGGCCAATGGGAGGAGCCAAGTGGAGCAAAGGAAAAAGAGAGAGAAAACAGCAGGCAGACCAGGATGCTTTGATGTTCTTCAAAGAAAATCAAGAAAGCCGTTCTTTTGTTTCTGGGATACAGGCTCTGAAGAAAATTCCAGAGGAGAAACTTCCAAAATATTTGAGTAAAGCTAAATTCATTCAGCACATAATAATCATCACCTATTGTCCTATTCTATGCCAGCACTGTGCTCAGTGCTAGGAATGTAAAGATGAGCCATCTAGACGTGCTTCCCAACACATGATGCTTACAGACAGTTATTACTGAAATAATTGCACAAATATAATGTAAAATTAAAACCGTGATAATTGTTAAGGAAACTTATACAGTGATATTTTGAAAAGAATCTCATATATAAGACTAAGTTGCTGTGTGCTATGAGTAGGGGAAAGTTACGTATTATCTTAAAGGTAAAACTCACATTCAATCCTTTACCTGACTCAGTAAATAAAGAGGAAAGCTATGCTTTTGTGATGCATGAAGTGTAAGTACAGAAAACACACCAGACGCGTGACTGACTTGATTTTGTGCATCCAGGGCCCAAAGCAATCTTGGGCGCCTTTGAATTTGCCCACAAGTCAGCTCCAGCTTTTTGATACTGATAAATAGCAATGCAGAGGGGGATCAAAGAGTAGAAAATGAATATGGCAAGTGAGGTTTAGATCAAGCAAGTTAAAAGGCAGGTGTGTTTTGCATAACATCAGAGACCAGGACGAAGCTGCTAAAATGACAGTTCAAAAAAGCAGTTGCTGCTATCAAAAACAGAAGACAAACTACTTGATTTCCAGGGCTTAGATCTGATACAGGGAAATTTATGAGAAAGGGGTCTGTAAAATAGCAAGCAATAAATCAACTTCTCAAAATTCCATCAAGTGAAATTACCTCTCCCCTAAGGAGACAAATTTTTCCAACTATATGAGTCCACCTGATTTGCTACAGGAAAAAATAAGATTTACATGTACTGATCTACATAATATTAAATATACCTGTGAATGATCAATTTATTAGGCTATTTACATCCAGAACTTTAAAACTGTGCAGGGTTTAGGTGTTCCATCTGTATTTTAATAGGGATTTGAGAACATTTTATTTTTAAAAGCTGGCATCGAGCTGTTGTACAGGACAATACCTTTCAATTTCAAAATTTCTTCTAGGAAACTGCTCTTGCCTCTGTCTGAGGTCGCAAACCCAGAGTACAAAGGTAGACTTCAAGGTGTCCACAACCTTCTAAATTTTCCCATCATTAGGTACTTTCTTAGGAGAGGTTTCATAGCTGTCATCAAATTTGCAAAGAGGGCATAATTCAAAATACATAGAATCTTGAATAACACCATTTATAACTTTCAGAACTTTCCTCGCTGATATAATCTCTCAAGTATGAAAATTGTCTTTTTGTGTGGCATGTAGAATGGTGTTTATAAATATACACAAATAAATCTTTTTCTCCATGCTTATATGTGTGTATGCATATGTACACTAGAATGTTATGCATGTATGAGTATATGTCTATGTGAGTATGTGCATATATATACACATGAAACGTGAAGAAATTTAAAATAATTGTAAATATGCGTGACATATAAAATTATAACATTCTTGTTTTTATGACTAATAGGTCCTCCCAATGATTATAAACATCTTGAGAACAGAAAGTACATTTCATTTGCCAGTTATATAAACACCTTGCCTAGCAAATAGTGCTCAATAAAATAAACTTTAAAATAAAATGAATTACCCAGTAGATCCCGTCTAAAATAATACATCTAAGAAAAAATGGAATTTGTTCATGATCCTTTGATTTTATTTATTTTTCCTTTTTATAGAATTTTGGGGGTAACACTGGTTAACTAAATTATACAGGTTTCAGGTGCACCATCCCACAAGACATCATCTGTGCCCTGTATTGTGTGTTCATCACCCCAAGTCAGGGGTGGGGTTAGGGAGGCTGGGTGAGGAGATGAGAGGGAGGGTTTGAGCATAAAAGAAAAAAGAAAAAGAAAAAGAAAGGCACTCATGGACATGGACAACACTGTGGTGATTGCTGGGGAGGAGAGTGGAAAGCGGTGGAGGAGGATATAGCAGGGATAAATGGTGATGGAAGGCAACTTTTATTTTAATATCAGAAACATGTTAGAACACAAAACATTTTGTTTATTTGTTTTTAAGGGTTTTACAATGGAATCTTATTGAAATATATTTATAAAGCTATACTCTGGGTGTCTCTTAAAAGCCGCCTTTCACTTAGCCGCATGGGAAATGCGGGATGACTTAGGAGATCAGTCATACAATTACCACTCCACAATCCAGGCATCGCTTTTCAATATATTAACTCTGTACAAAGGGTTAACAACAAATACAGCTTCTTAAACATTTATTGTTTTTATTTTATTTTTTTTTCAGATTTAATGTGTTTTATTGATTAAAATATTACATTTGTGCCAATTTCCCTTCCCTCTGCTCCCCTCCACCTGGTGGCCCCCCTCCCTCCCGTTGTCCCCCCCTTTTAGATTATGTCCATTAGTTGTGCATACAGTTCCTCCCAACCTCTCTCTGTCTATTCCATTCCCTCCTACCATGATCCCCAATTCCTATATCATCTCCCTCCCTCTCCCCACTCCCCCTCCCTGTTGACCTCCCCCAATATGCTTCCCGTACCCACAGTTCCTTTTCCACTCTCGCTGCCTGTTTAGTTTGCCTTTGTTTCATCTCCCTAGCTTCTGTTTTTTAAACCAGTCCCTTTAACATCTCATATAACAGTGGTTTGGATCTAATGAACTCTTTCAGTTTTATTTTGTCCTGGAAACACTTTCTCTGTCCTTCTATTCTGAATGACAATTTCGCTGGATAGAGTATTCGTGGTTGTAGGTTTTGGATTTTCATTACTTTGAATATTTCTTGCCTGTAGGGTCTCCCTTGAGAAGTCAGCTGATAGTCTAATTGGGACCCCTTTGTACATAATTCTTTTCTTCTCTCTTGCTGCTTTTAAGATTCTCTCTTTATCTTTAATTTTTGACATTTTGATTATAATGTGTCTTGGAGTGGTTCTCCCTGGGTCCAGTCTCTTGGGAACTCTCCTTGCTTCCTGGACCTGCAAGTCTATTCCCTTCCCCAAGTCTGGGAAGTTCTCCTTTATTATATTTTCACTCAATTTTTCAAGTTCTAGTTCATCTTCCTCACTCTCTGGCAAACCAATGATTCTTATGTTGGGCCTTTTATAGCTGTCCCAGAGGTTTCTGATCCTCTCATTGTTGCTTCCCATTTCCTCTCTCTGCATTGGTTGACTGCTTGTTCCTTCTCCATATTCCAGTTTGTTGAAATGAACTCTGGATTTTTTTTCCTCACCATCTGTCTCGTATGTGGCTTTGTTCCTTTCGTTATGAAAGTTTTTCGCTTCTTTCTTATCTTTTTCCTGCTCTTTTGTGAATTCTGTAAGCCACCTGATAACAATGGCCCAGAACTGAGCCTCTGACAGGTTTCTTATCTGTTCATCTGTCAGGTTCTCTATCTGCTGCCTGGTGAGCTGTGCCACCGGGATTTCTATAGTTGTCTGCCTCATTTTGACAGATGCGTTTTGTTTTCTTGGGCCGGCTGTCCGGGGCAGTGCCTGTGTATGCGTCACAATTCAGCGACCGGCGCCTGTCCGCGACCTATTTCGCAGCCCTGTGGTGCTTTCTTTGGGGGCGGGGGTCCAAGATGGATTCACACAGTTATTCAGCTAGGAGACCGGGATCCGTCCTCCCGCCCCCCTGGGCCTCACTGTTCAAGGCGATGCAGTGGCTGCTTTCCCCAGCGCTGGGGTCGCGCACTGCCAGGGGCTTGACTGCAGCCGGGATTTTTCGCCGCCCCACCACTGTCCCAGGTGCGACCGCAAACAGCGCTGCCCTCTTTAACTCTTACCTGCCCAAATGGCACCGCTGGTTTATAACTTCATATGTTGGGCTTCCGTGTAGTTTTATTTTCTGGAATTTCTAGTTATCCTTTGTTTTGAAGTAGTTGTATTCCTCTCTAGTTGTAGAGGGAGACCTAGCGTGTCCGTCTAAGCCTCCATCTTGGCCGGAAGTCCATTGTTTTTATTTTTAATTTTAAATTACCATTGACATACAATATTATTTTACTTTTAGATGATTAAACATTTATATAACATATGAAGTGATCATCCCAATAAATCTAGTACCCATCTGACACCATATAGTCATTACAATATTAGTACCTGTATTCCCTATGACTATTCTTTAACTACCAATTTTATTTCTTAATCCTTCATCTTCTTCACCCATTCCCCAACCCCTCTCCCATCTGATAACCATAAAAATGTTCTCTGTATCTATGAATTTGTTTCTGTTCTGCTTGTTGGTTTATTTTGTTTTTTAGGTTCCACATATAAGTAAAATCATCTGGCATTTGTCTTTCTCTGTCTGACTTATTTCATTCAACACAATATCCTCTAGGTCCATCCATGTTGTTGCAGATGGCAAGGTTTCATTTTTTTTAAATGGCTGAGTCATATTCCACTGTATATATGCACCACTTCTTTATATAGTCATCTATTGATGGGCACTTAAGTTGCTTTCATATCCTGGCTTTTGTAAATAATGTTGCACTAAATATATGGATATATAAGTCTTTTAGATTTATTGTTTTGGGTTCCTTTGGATCAATACCCAGTAGAGTTTCTGGGTTCTTCTTTATCTCTTGTTACAGCCTTTGTTTTAAAGTCCATTTTGTATGGTATAAGTATTGGTAACCCAGCTATCTTAGTTCGATTTCCATTTTCATGAAATATCTTTTTCCATCCCTTTATTTTCAGTCTGTATGCCTTTCAATCTGAAGTGAGACTTGTAGACAGCTTATGTGTGTGTCTTGTTGTGTTATCCATGCATTCACCATATATCTTTCAATTAAAGGATTTAATTCATTTGCATTTAAAGTAATTGTTGAGGGGGTGGGTTGGGTGGGGGAGAGAAATTAGGGGAAAAAGGGGACAACTGTAATTGAAAAACCAAAAAAAAAAAAAAAGATTAAGGAAAAATGTTGAAATAGAAAAACAGAAAATACTAATATGTACCAACCAATCATAGAATAGCATTTTTGAATAGCTAATTAACGTATAAAAATCAATCTCACATGTATTATAAAATGCAAATAAAAAATGAACTATCAAAAAAAAATAAAGTAATTGTTGATAGATGTGTATTTATTGCCATTTTATTATTCATTTTTTTAAATCTTCTTTTTCTATTTATTCTTTAACATGACCCTTTAACATTTTTTGTAATACTGTGCTGGTTTGGTGGTGATTAACTCCTTTAGCTTTTCCTTGATTTGGGAAGCTCTTTATCTATCCTTCAATTCTAAATGATAGCTTTGCTGGGTACAGTAATCTTGGTTGTAGGCCCTTGTTTTCTCAATCACTTTGAATATTTCTTGCCACTTCCTTCTACCCTGCAAAGTTTCTGTTGAGAAATCAGCCAATGGCCTTATGGGAGCTCCCTTGTAGGTAAATAACTGCTTTTCTTTTGCTACTTTGAAAAT
Source organism: Furipterus horrens (assembly GCF_987537825.1). Lineage (NCBI taxonomy): Eukaryota > Metazoa > Chordata > Mammalia > Chiroptera > Furipteridae > Furipterus > Furipterus horrens. Next base: position 116,910 of record NW_028327206.1, on the reverse strand, counting down.
ACTCTCTTTGCCTTTTACCTTTTGCATTTTAATTATGATGTGTCTTGGTGTGGTCCTCTTCAGGTTCATGTTGTTTGGGACTCTCTGTGCTTCCTGAACTTGTGTATCTATTTCCTTCACCAGGTTGGGAAAGTTTTCTGTCATTATTTTTTTAAAATAGGTTTTCAATTTCTTCTCTATGTTTTCCTTCCAGCATTCCCATGATGTGAATGTTGGTATGCTTGAAATTGTTCTAGAGGGTCCTTAAACTATCTTCCTTTTTTCAGATTCTTTTTCTTCTTGCATTTCTGATTGGGTTTTTGCTGCTTCCTTATATTCCAAATAACTGATTTGATTCTCAGCTTTGTCTGCTCTATTGTTGAATCCCTGTAAATTATTCTTCATGCTAGTTAGTGTATCCTTAATTTCTGACTGGTCCCTTTGTATGGTTTTTATGTCCTTTTTTATGCTGAAGTTCTCACAAATTTCTTTGGGCATCCTTATAACCATTGTTTCTCATTCTGTACCTGGTTGTTTGCTTGCCTCCATTTCATTTCATTTTTTTTCTGGAGACTTCTCCTGTTCTTTTGTATGGGGCATGTTTCTTTGTCTTCTAATTTTGGCAGCCTCTCTGTGTTGGTTTCTATGTACTAGGTAGAGCTTCTACATCTCCTGGGCTTGGTATAGTGACCTTATATAGCAGGTGTTCTGTAGGGCCCAGTGTACAGCCTTCCCTGTCAACTGAACTAAGTGCTCCAAGATACATCCCTGTGTCAGCTATGTGCACTGTCCTGTTGCAGCTGAGCCTTGATTGCTGTTGGCATGTCACCCAAGACCAATTGATTTAGAGGACCAACTGTGACTACTGTGGAGGAACTGCTCTGCAGAGGCCAACCCTGTGGAGTAGGACTTGCTTCAGTGGGGTTTAAATGCCCACTGAGTTAACCCTTTGAGTGTGTTGCTCATGGAGGTGGTTGAATTGTGATCTGGCATGATCTGAAGCTGTCCACTGGGTACCCTGGCTCTGGGGCCTCCTGAGAGGTGCAAAGTCAGCCACTGTAGCATGAGCTACAGAGATCTGCAGATGGCTGATACTTGTGCTGGGTTTAGAGATGCCTAGGAGAGGCTAAGCTATAAACTGGGGCTGGCTGCCACTAGTGCCATGGCTGGGGCCACTTGGCAAGAGATATGGGGTATGCTGAGGCCAGATGCTGCTTGTCTGAGAGATTTTAGGGAAGTCCAAAGCATAATCCAAGAGAGGCCATTTGTATGAAAACCACTGGAAACAGTTCAGGTGGGCCGGCAAGTTGGAGAGGGGTGAGTCTCAGGGAATCACCAAGGCAGGGATAACAGTGATAGCCAGGTTAATGGAGACTCAGATATAGCACCCACCTGCTGGCTCTGTGGAAAGAGGGCTCAAAACGGAACAATGAATTCAGCCAGTACTTCAGTCTGGGAGAAAGCTGCCCCTCCAGCTCTTAACCTGAAGCCAGACAATTCAGTCCCTACCCCCACCCCCAGTGTCCCAGACACCTTTAGAGTTGCTGTCCAAGCATGGGAGCTCAGAGTGAGTGAGTCCTAGTATGTCCCTGCATGGACCATATAAGAGGAACGCCTTGGACTCCCACAGCCCTATGTTTTCACTTGCCACAATTCTGACTCATTTTCACAGCTAGAAGTTATGGGGACTTCTCTTCCCAGCACTGGAGCCTTGGGCTGGATGTTCTGGTGTTAGACTGGGACCCCTCCTTGCTCAAGGGGACCTCAGCAGCCATCATATTTCTCCCATTTTTATCTGCCACACATGGGCTTGGTACCAGCCCATCCCAAGTCTCTGCCCCTCTCACTAGTCTCCATGTGGCTTCTTCATTCTGTAATTCTGATATGGTTGTGGGAAGTTCTAAGTACTGCATTTACCAATGCTGCCATCTTGACTGGGAGCTTCTACAAATACAGCTGTTTATCAGGATATGACATGAGGAATACGAAAAAGAAAACCCTGAAAAGGAAATAGTCTCTTTTTTCAGTAAGTTCCCAACCCTCTTCCTGATGGAGCCCTTGCTGCTTCTCCTTTTTTTCATCTTCTTTCTCATCCACCTTGGCCTCCTTCCCCTTGCTCTTCCCCATGAGCGTTAAAAATAAAAAGGAAAGAAATTCAATCTAGTTTATTAACTCCATACAAAAATTGTAGATTAAAAAATATTTAATTGCATACTTGAAAGAGAACTTAAATTTCCAGTTCATTCCACTCATTAACAGATGAGAAGGCTGAGTCTCACAAGTATTGACAACCATCATTCAACTAAAGGAATAAAAACAGAGTTTTTAAGTAATCTAAAATTTTCATTACCCCCATGATACTTGCATCTTCTATTACTACGCACAATCAACTAGTAAATACTGATTGATCTGCCCATAACTATAAGATTTGATGTGTGACAGACAGTAAGTTTACTGGCGCTCAGGAAGAAAGAGTTCACATGGCTGAGTGAGTGGTCCGGGGAGGAGGGTGGAGAGGGGGAGGGAAAGGCTGGGAAAGGCAGCACTGCCAGCTGTGTAAGGGCAGGGCTGTGCTTCTCCCATTGGCAATACTGAGAGCAGAGCACATAGCACACAGGTTCTAGCATGCAAGGCACTTTCAGTCCATGTTGGTTGACTGAATAAACAGAAAATGGAGAGCTGGAGTGTGAAAAACACAGTATTATCAAAGTCAGAGAGGTGGGAGTGTGCATAGTGTTTAGGAGAACTGCAAATAGATTGATGTAGCACAGAGAGTTTGAATAAAGAAGTAATGGGAGTTAAGTTAGAAAAGCTGGTATCTTTCCTCTGAACTGCCACAGTATCCTCAGTTAACTTTTATTACATCCTTACCACATTGTATTGGGAACAATGTTTTGCTCATCTCTCTCCCTCTGTAAAAAGTGAACACTTTGCTTGGTGGGCAGGAACCATGAACTCTATGTATGCCTAAAGTTTAGCACAAGGAATGGGCCAGCAAGATGTCAATAAATCTATACAGAATGAGTGAATTAATGAATCAATTTATGTTATCTTATATAATGCTCACAATAATGGTATATACCCTGATGTCAGACCAAGTTTGGGTTTCATCTTGAGGGCAATGGGTAATCAATAAATATGTTTGTGTGGGAACATAATTTGATCTAAGTGATGAGGCTCAAGAGGATAACATCAGCCCTGGCCATGTTGCTCAGTGGGTTGGAGCGTTGTTCCATGTTACCAAACAGAAATTGGGGTCCCGTTGCCTGCCTCCACCCTCTAGGCAGAATTCCAGAGGCAAAGGTTTGGTGATAAAGGAAAGGAGTCCTTACAACACTGTGAAGTTTTGGAATAATAGCTTTCCACATGAATTAGTCACTTAGGCCTATAATTAAGGCAAAACTCTGTTTAGATACAACTTTAATTACTTAAGCCTATCAATTAAGGTGAAACTCTAACACCCGGGTTCTCCTAGCATTTCCCCCCTGTTAGTTTTAATTATCTTATTTCAATAGTTAGTTTATAAACTGAAACATCATAAGATACAAAAGCTACACAGTTTTGGAAGAATGGCAGGCTCCTGCCTCAGAGCCTGTTCCCTCTAGAATACCCAAAGAATAAATTTGCCACCCTCTGCCAGGCCAGCCCAATTCTAGGCTATGCCTGGAGTTCCTTCCCATCCGTTTCTAGCTACTACCTACATTATAAAAATATCCCTATCCATTTTGGGTTCAAAATATTTCTGGCTCTTACCTTTGATTGTCTAGACCTTTTATTTTCCACAGTACAATTATCTAGGGAACACTTATATCATGTTCCATCATATCTTTGAAGTCTGACAAGTACACTATAATTTTATTTAGAGAAAGAAAGGAAAGAGCCCTACTACTTAACCTGATAATTTCTATTGATTTTGTCAACAGAATCATCATCAGACAATGGGAAGACAGATTAAACCAGGTCAATAGACCTTGCTTTAGAATGAGAAAACAGAATGTTCCAGAACCTTAAATTTTTGTTATGGAAAATTTCTTACAAATTTCTTACCATTGAAAAGCCAGAAATGAATAGTTCACCTTGATCTAAAACTTATAGCTGATGTAGACCTAGTGGAATTTTCAAATGCTGGAAAATCCTATTTGCTAGGTCAAATTTCTTATGCAAAACTTACAATAGCAGATTATGCATTTATAACATTAAACCCTTAACTTGGAACAATTATGTATATTTGACAGATGCCCAAAATAAGTTTCATGTACTGATGAACCAACTCCAGAGTCCTAAATGTTCTCTGCATTTATTTGAAAAACAAACAACAACAAAAAAAAAACATGATTCCAGAGAAAACAATGTAGTTCCAACATTATCATCCCTATCACTGAAATTACTGGAGAAGAAATTGACAGGTGAAAGAACTGTATTAGGAAATCTCTGGATGAATATGCAAACTAGGAAAATCATGCATATCATAAGAAACAGTTGCTTCATTTACAAATTTCCAATACAGTATCTTATAGTGAGCCCCTATCAAGAATGCTGTTGTTAGTTCCAGAATGAATATAATTTAAATCTATTAAACATGATATTGAAACTGTGTTCATTTGAAAGATTTTCCACAGACATATATATTTTAGATATTAGTTATTACTAACCTTCTGACATATACACCATCACTTGAAGGTCATATATTTTTAAGTTGTTTTATAGTTAATTGTATCAACCATAAAAGAGTAACTGAAAGCTAAAAATGACAGTTTATAATTTTATGGCCAATCCACCTATAATAAAATCCTCTGATAGTCCTGCAGAAAAAGTTAGCATTAATTGAAAATTCAATGACAATGAGATCAAGCAGTAATACTAGGCATGAATAAATGCCATTCTGCTATCATCCCTTTAGAGAAATTGCCCAGTACTGCAGGTGTTAGATGATGCCCAAATTATCAAGCCAGAGTTTCTCCAGGCCAAGTTAAGAATTCCACTTTTATTTGGATTCTGAAGGCAGAGGACAGGTCACCCTGACACTGACTGAGGCTTTTTTTTTTTTTTTAAGGTTTTATTTATTTATTTTTAGAGAGAGGGGAAAGGAGGGAGAAAGAAAAAGAGAAACATTGATGCGTGAGATAAACATCAATTGGTTGCCTTTTGCATGTGCCCCAGCAGGGGACCAAACCCACAACCCAGGCACGTGCCCTGACCAGGAATTGAACCAGTGACCTTTCACTTTGCAGGATGACATCCAACCAAATGAGCCACACTGGTCAGGGCTGGGTGAGTTTGCACACGGTACACAGATGCTCAAAGTTCCACATAGGTATGGTAGACTATTTATTACAGAGCCTGGTTCTTTCTTAGCCTTTGGGATCCAGATGTTGTTCAGTTGCAATGATATTTCTTCCACATGGGAGAATTCAGCTCCAGAATGCTGCTATAAGAGAATTTATATAGGATCACAGCAGCATGCATCTTGTATGTGGGATTTGTGTGCAGCTGCTTGTAATAAAATTTGAGGAAACAGTGGCTTAAGCCAGTTCCTTGTAGGAAGTCCAGACGTAACCCTTTAGGGTTGGTACTGTAGTGTCATTAAGTCCTCTGGGACTCTTTTGCTCAATCCATGCTAAGTGTGGGGAGAAATACTCTGAGTATAGTTGAGTTTTTTACATGGGAAGTCCTGAGACCCCAGATCATGACATTTAATTCTTAGACTTTGGTTTACTAGCTCAAATGAAGTCTTGAGTATTCATGTCAAAATGGGGCTTTGAGTTCTGTTATTTGTTTCACTAGAGCAGTTTATTCTACTCCAGACTCTGAACATTCAACAAAAACAAGCCTACACAATCAAGAGACCTGCCAGAACTAACTTTTGTTGCTGTAGGTCTTAGAAGCTTCCTTAAATTGAGTGATGAAGTTTCAGTACTTGCCAAGCTAAGGATGTGGCCCTAGAATTTGACAGTGCAATAAGGACTTCAACTTAGCCACAAACTACTGGGAGCCTGGCACTGCAGATGCTTTGGTACTAATATCTAACATTTACAACAGTGCCAAAAGGTAAGAACTTTTTATTTTCTACAAAGAAACTAAGACTAGAGAGGTTAAGTGATGCATCCAAAATTGTGATACTAATAAAAGCTAGAATTGTGATTCAAATCTAGTCATTAGTCTAGTTTGAATAAAATGTGTGTGAGGAAGGTACAAATTACTTGGAAAGATAGCAAGATATTACTCCTTAACCTTCCTACTTCACCTTCTGCTATTAGAAGGCTAATCCCACCCCTGAATTCTCACTCATATCTTAATAATCTAAAGGGTGGGTCTAGAGCCAGGCTGAGTATTGTTCCTGCATTTTGTTTATTTTTTGTTTATTTGTTTCCCTAACTTCCATAATACATATGTGGAAGTTAGTCTGTTGGCACCAAATCCATACACTTTCCTCAGCTCCAAATGTTCCTCAAATCAATCCACTTAGTTCATACTCCTTTGTTCCTTAGTTCTAACTACAGGAAAAAATCACTAATAATACCAGGGTTTCAATGTCAAAGCTACTACACAAACCAAAGTTGGTACACTCATTGGGTAAGCTTAAAGAAAGACTGGCCTCCCCAGAAACTGAGGTGATAAAGCCCTATAGTCATAGCTGTGGAAGGGGTTGGGATTTAGCCACGAACCACTGTCAGGAGTCTTGGAAATCCCAAGCCTCTCTAGGTCCAGACTAAACAACTAGGACCAACAGGATTAGATTAGAGCTTGGGCAAGTTATCACTGCTGAACAATTTTTTGTTACAAAAAGGAGGCAACCAGATGTCAAGCTTTAACAATACAATGACAAAGAGAAAACAAGGTGACAGGTGGGATCAGAAACTCCTTTGTGGTGGTGACAATCTAAATGGAGGATCTACTTAAAGACCCCAAGAGTCAGAATACAGAATTGTGACATTTCTACATCGTACCTTGTTACTAGGTGCTGCCTTTAGTGGAAAGCTCATGGTTGGCCTGGGTATCACCACCCAGAGATGAACCTTGTGTTGGGTTGTTCTAAAGTCAACCTAGTGAAGCTAGAAACTACATTTTCCAGAATTTCTTGCCCTGTTTGGTTTCAAGTTAGCCTGAACTAAAAGAACTTGTGTTTTGGGAGACAGAAGTGAAATCATGGCTATTATTGTCCAAAGGCCTTTGCAGTCTGAATGACAGAACGATGCTTAACTTGAGGTCTTCTAAATTTGGGAAACATTGGGTTAAGCACCGTAAAGCAAGTGCCTTAGCTGTAGTAATTCTCAGAGTCTTTAATAGGCTAATCTTCAAGTTTAAGGTCCTTGGGGATGTCACAGGATTATTGCCTGAGAAACAAACTACAATGAAGTCTGCACCAGAGCAAGATATAGACTCACAGGGCAGAGCTGCAGAGCCTAGTGCAGGTGAGAAGACTACAGCAGGGTGACTGGGGCCAGTTGCAGTGGGAGGGTCAGACCAGATAACCACTGGTAAGAGAGAGACACAAGAGGCAAAGTCCTGAGTGGCATTTAAGCAATAACAGAGTGGGGCTATTCATAATCAAATTCCCTGTTAGGTTGAACTCCCTTGGCAGAAGATCGAACCCTGGTTTCAAGTCTCATGAATCTTACAGTCTAAAGCTGTCCTCTCTGATACAATGAGTACTAGCCACAGGTGGCTACCGAGCACTCACAATGGAGCTAGTGCAGACTGAGAAACTGAATTTTTATTTCACTTAATTTTAATTCACTTACATTTAAATTAAAAAACTGAAATAGTATAAAATGTTTCCATTAAATATAAATTTATCATTTAGGAAGAACTATATTTCTCTTTAATCACTGAAAAATTAACATCTGAATTGAATTTACGCTGTTAGTGTAAAACACTGGATTTCAAAGACAGTATTAAAAATTTTAAATATCTCATTAATCTTATGTTGATTGCATATAAAATATTTTGGATATATCAGCTTAAATACAATTATTAAAGTTAACCTAATTGATTTCTTTTTACTTTTCTTTTTGTTTAATAATTTTTTTTTTTTTTTTGGTTTTTCAATTACACTTGTCCCATTTTTCCATTTCTCTCCCCCACCCAGCCCACCCCCTCTCCCGCAATCATATCCCTCCCCGTTGTCCGTATCCATGACTCATTTATACACGTTCTTTGACTAAACCCTTCCCTTACTTATCCCCCTTCTCTCCCTCCCCCTCCCCCCTATTGACTGCTATTCTGCTCTTTGTTCTATTTAGTTCTTTTGTTTGTGTTGTTTAGTTTCCTGTATTAGATGATATCATATGGTATTTTTCTTTCTTTGACTGGCTTATTTCACTAAGCATAATTCTCTCTAGTTCCATCCATGTTGTTGCAAATGGCAGGAGTTCCTTCTTTCTTTCTGCTACATAGTATTCCATTGTGTAAATGTACCACAGTTTTTTGATCCACTCATCTACAGACAGGCACTTAGGTTGTTTCCAGTACTTAGCTATTGTAAACAGTGCTGCAATGAACATAGGGATGCTTACGTTCTTTTGAATTGGTGTTTCAAGATTCTTCGGGTATAATCCTAGTCGTGGAATCGCTGGTTCAAAAGGCAGTTCCATTTTTAGTTTTTTGAGGAAATTCCATACTGTTTTCCATAGTGGCTGCACCAGTCTGCATTCCCACCAACAGTGCAGTAGGGTTCCTGTTTCTCCACATCCTCGCCAGCACTTGTTGTTTGTTGATTTGTTGATGATGGCCATTCTGACTGGTGTAAAATGATATCTCATTGTGGTTTTTTATTTGCATCTCCCTGATGGCTAATGTTGTTGAGCATTTTTTCATGTGTCTATGGACCTCCTGTATGTCCTCTTTGGAGAAGTGTTTGTTCAGGTCCTTTGCCCATTTTTTAATTGGGTTGTTTATTTTCTTGATGTTGAGTTGTATAAGCTCTTTATATATTTTGGAAATCAGTCCCCTGTCTGTGATGTCATTGGCAAATATGTTTTCCCATATGGTTGGTTTCCTTTTCATCTTGCTGATGTTTTCTTTTGCTGAGCAGAAACTCTTTAGTTTGATGTAATCCCATTTGTTTATTTTTTCCTTTATTTCTCTTGCTTTAGATGTATCCATGAAGAAATTGTTACATGAGATATCTGAAATTTTCTTGCCTATGTTTTCCTCTAGGACTTTTATGGTGTTATGGCTTACATTTAAGTCTTTGATCCATCTTGAGTTTATTCTCGTGTGTGGTGTAAGTTGGTGGTCTAGTTTCATTTTTTTGCAAGTCCCAATCCAGTTCTCCCAGCACCATTTGTTAAAGAGGCTCTGCTCACTCCATTTTATGTTCCTTCCTCCTTTATCAAATATTAGTTGACCATAGAGGCCTGGGTTTATTTCTGGACTCTCTATTCTGTTCCACTGATCTATATGTCTGTTCTTATGCCAGTACCAGACTGTTTTGATCACAGTGGCTTTGTAGTATTGTTTGACATCTGGTGTTGTGATTCCTCCTGCTGTGTTCTTCTGTCTCAAGATTGCTTTTGCTATTCAGGGTCTTTTTTGGTTCCATATGAATTTATGGAGTATTTGTTCTAGGTCTGTGAAATATGTCATTGGTATTTTAATAGGGATTGCATTGAATCTGTAAATTGCTTTGGGTAGTATGGCCATTTTGATGATGTTGATTCTTCCCATCCAAGAACATGGTATTTGCTTCCATTTATTTGTATCTTCCTTAATTTCTTTCTTCAATGTTATGTAATTTTCAGAGTACAGGTCTTTTATCTCTTTGGTTAAGTTTACTCCTAGGTACTTTATTTTTCTTGTTGCTATAGTAAATGGTATTTTCTTTTTTGTCTCTGTCTCTGATATTTTACTGTTGGTGTACAGAAATGCCTTAGATTTCTGTATATTTATTTTGTACCCTGCTATTTTGCCAAATTCACTTATTATATCGAGTAGTCTTTTAGTTGAGTTTATAGGATTTTCTTGGTATACTATCATGTCATCTGCATATAATGATAGTTTTACTTTTTCTTTCCCAATTTGGATGCCTTTTATTTCTTTTTCTTGTCTCATTGCTGTGTCTAGGACTTCCAACACTATGTTGAATAGGAGTGGAGAGAGTGGACAACCTTGTCTAGTTCCTGAATTCAGGGGGAATGCTTTTAGTCTTTGTCCATTGAGTATGATGTTGGCCTCAGGCTTCTCATATATAGCCTTGATTATGTTAAGGTATGCTCCCTCTATTCCCATTTTGCTGAGTGTTTTCATCATAAATGGGTGTTGTACTTTATCAAATGCTTTTTCTGCATCTATTGCTATGATCATGTGATTTCTAACGATTCCATTTGAAAGTCATTTCCAGAAGACATTTCTTTTGCCTTTTTTTTTTTTAAATGAGCATTTGCAAGACGTGTGGTTTCCTAACTCTACTTTATCATACGTTGGCAACCTTTTTACATCTAGAAGGCCTAGATGTAGCAAAGTTTTCTTCTCAAAGGTTAGGGGGAAAGTTGAGAGCAGCTTTTTCATATTATATACACAGGCCTTCTACAAATGGCCAGTAAATCTTCCCAAAGGGTGGTGGGCGCTTCCTATTCAGCCAAATGTGGTATGTTCTTCTGCCATTTCTCTCTTCCGAAATCAAGGTCTGTAGTAGAACGAAGACCAACCGCACGATGTCCGGCTAACATTCCACCAGTCGCTGACTGGGGCTCCGCTCACCTTCCGGGCCTGTTAAGGGCTTTGTCCATCGTTGTCAGGACCAGGTGGTCTCGTCCAACTGGGGCATAAGGGTCACCCCAGGTGCCGCATCCCCGCGGTTCCAAGGCCTAAGGGTGGGCAAGCTTTCGTCCAAGTAGACTCGCCTTCTCCGCCGCCCGGGAAGGCCCTAAGGGCCCTCCGCGGCATTCCAGGGGCTGCCATTCTTCCGGCTCCGCCACGCCCTGTGCTCAAAGGCAGTGCGGTCCAGCCCTCGGTGGCTGGCCAGGGAGGCCGCTTCCCTTAGGCCCTGCAGGGGTAGACCTGGACACCCAGTGGTCCGCACGGCAGGATGCGGGCTCGGAGGCCACCGTCATCAGGTCGTGGAGATGGAGGAGGGGGTTGGGGGGGAGATGTTCGCTGCTGCTGCTTCAAAGCCTGGGCCCAGCCAGTGGGCAACCGCAGGGAGGGCTCTGGGTCTTGGCAGCACAGAGTCTGCTGCCTGTCCCCGGGCCCCCCAGCTCACCCGCCGGCCAGAGGCCAGAGGGCCTGGAGGGCCCAGAGGAGCTCAGAGGAGAAGGCCGCACTCCGCTCCTCACTGTGATCTCTGCCGTAACTTCTTTTTACTTTTTTTCAGTGTGACTACTAGAAAATAAAGTTTCATGTGTGGCTCCCATTACATTTCTATTAGATGGTGCTGTTTTCACATCTTGTAAGACCAAACCCCAAAACCAAGTTCTCCTCCCCCAGGTCAATAATACGTCTTCAGATGCGCTTTAACAAAGCAATTGTAACTAATCAACAGACCTAGGGCAAAAGTGAAAGAAAAAAAGGAAAACCAATTAGAGATCTACTAATTAGAATGCTTCTGAACTTAAGTAACTTGAATCCATTTTTCCTTTGCCTTCCTCCTACAAAGTAGTACCTGCCAACAAAAGGTAATGTGTTTGAACTTTACAAGAATGCATAAAATTTGCATGCTATGACTTTTCTAAATGATATGACAGGATCAAACAAATTTTCACCCAAGGAAAGACAGCTAAATCAAATTATGCTGCATCCATAAAATGAAATACTTCTGCAGACATGAAAAAGATTGAAGTAAGTTTATAAGTACTAATTTTGAAGTCATTTCTCCAAGATATATTACATGTTCTACTGTTTCTTATCCACAATTCGAAAACCAAAACATTCCAGAAACTACTAAAAGCTTCTTTTGAGACATAATTGGTGGAAAAGCCTGACCAGTCCTAAACTCGTGTGACAGCAACTATCTACCTGTCCTGGCATGAAATATGTAGTCTTAATTGATCTCACTTGGTGTGAATAGAATATTCATTCCTTCCAGTGAAAAACAATTTAATGTGTTTAATTATGGAGAGCTGCCTCAGATTCCACCAGCTGTGTTATGTGATATTTGGTATGTGCACGGCATCACTACTCTAAAACCCAAAAGATTCTGAATTACTAAACTCAACTGACCCTCATCAAGGAATCATGGTCTACACTAAGTGAACATACAAGATGCAAAATAGGGTCTGTTAAGATGATCCAGTTTGCACAATTTAAGAAGACCCATGCTGGTTTATGACTGGAAATTCTGAAAGGAATATATGTGTTTTATAAAGAAAGAATTTACATTGATTATTTCTAAGGAGTAGAACAACTCTATTATCGATGGAACCAGCTCATCCTCTGGGGCCCGGGGAAGAGGAGAGAGCTCCTGAGCCTTTCTCTGCAGAGTTGCCATGAGATTTTTTTACTCCAAGCTCCTTGAAGCCTGTTGTGTCCTGGCTCAAGATTTCATGCTCTGGAGACAAAAAAATTGATTGACCCATCTTAAGCCACACACCCTGTGGGTGGTGGTGGAGCGGAGAGATGAGAGGAAGTCTCCTTTGACTGACAATGCAGATGGGACCTCCCCCAAAGAGGCAGGGCTGAGGCTCTTACAGAGGGATGAGAAAGACCTGCGAGGGCAGACAATTAAAGCAGATGTCAGCAGCACAGGGCACAGAACTTGATTGGACTATGTATCTGCCACTTATTACCTGCCTATAGTAACTGAGTAAACATCTTAAGCCTTCTGGGCCTCGTTTTCTACGCAGCGAGGGTGAGAGACCTCCATGCTCTTGCAGCTCTAACAGTTTGAGGTTTGACTGGACACACCATCTCTCAGACTTGAAAGTATATATGAATCATCTAGGGATCTTGTTAAAAATACAGATTCTGATTCAGCAGGTCTGGGGTGGCCTGCACAAGCTCCCAGATGGTGCTGAAGTTGCTGGTGAATCAGACCACACTTTCATAGCCAAGTCCCAGAACACTGCTGTGCTGTGGCTTTGCAGGTGATGGGACACAAAGCCAAAGTTAACACATTTGAACTTGGAATGTTTTGCTTTATAGTATTGATACACTGACCAAAACGTCCTTGGTGGCCCAGTTTATTGCATACATTGAAAGTATAGACATAGCACTAATGTGGTTGTCCTTTGGGAAGGCAAATGACTTTCATTTAATCATCAATCATTAATCAGTAAAGCAAGACTATCCGTATATTATTACTCTGAAGCATAACCTAAGAGCTTTACCATCAACCATAGTAGGTACTTAAAAACAAGTGATTCTAATTTTGGCTTAGAGCTAATACAAAAATTATAACTTTTCGAGGTTTTTGATTAATGTGAACTTCAGAGTTGGTTTTCTTTTCTTTCTTTCTTTCTTTTTTTTTTTTTGAGCTGTAGACCAATCCATTGTCCAATAATACCAGGATATTAACCAACAGAACCTAGCTTGGGGGCCCATGAGGAAGGCCTAGGTTTTCATTTATGGCTGTTCAGAGTCAAGTACACAGATGGGTTTCAATAAATAATTTATTCTAATGGAATTTATCTAAAGTGAGTTGAGTACAGTACTAAAAGTGTCACAATGAGTTTGTTTATCTAAAGTTATTCCTACATTAGGAAGTCAAATCCCCCTATGATAGGTTTGATGGTGTTTAGCCTACACTAGGTATAATTTTAGACGTCAAGTACTCTCCGGCTTGACAATGGACCACCTAACAACATCTCGAAAAATGACCACCCGGCAGGCACCACTGTTGAGGCCCTGAGAGCCCCTGCTCTTCCTGTCATCTCGCAGCAGTGTGGGCAACCAGGACCTGTGCCTGGCCGGATCTGTACACCACTATTGAAGCCACCTGGGTCCCACTGTAAGTCAACTATCTCCAACTGTCACCTAGAATGTAGTACCCATATTAAGAGAACCCAGGCAGATGGGCTGCACTGTAAGGAGTCTGTGTCCAACGGTGAGGAATGGAGGGAGATTGGGATAAATTGTGGGAGTAGTTACAACCCGCCTACCTAGAGAGTTGAGTGCCAGGCAGACAGGGAGCACGAACTGTGGCTGGCCTGGGTGGAGGAATGCTCTCTGAACACACATGTGCTGGAATATCTGCTGGGAGGGTTCCAGGTAGGGTTGTTAGTTTGGCTTCACTGGCAGTGCTGGTGGTTTACTTTTGGTGGCGGGTCATTCGAGATGTCTGTGTGTGCACTTTGTCCTCTCACAGCGCCAGCTAGAGCCCAAAAGCTCCGTCGGGACGATGGACAACCTGGAGATGACCTAAACAATGATCTCCTGGTGGGTACCAGTTTTGAGGTCCTGATCGCCCCTGCGGTGCCTGCCACCTGCCATCCGTTTGGGTGACCAGGGTGTGTGCCTGCCCAAGAGAGAACACCTATATTGAAGCGGGCGACGTTCCAATACAAGTCGATGAACTCAGGTGGTCACCGGGAAAGTGGCCGCCACAGTAAGAGAACCCCATTAGATGACCTAACATCTATGGAGTCTGTGTCCAAGGCTGAGGAGTTGAGGGAGACTGGGACAAATTTGGGGAGTAGTTACAACCAGCTGACATGGAGAGTTGTATGCCAGACATGCAGGGAGCACCAAGTGTGGCTGGGTTGGAGCAGGGAATGGCCTCTGATCAACTGTCTGCTGGCATGTCTGCAGGGATGGTTTCTGGGATTGGTTTTGAGTGTGGCTTCTCTGGCAGTGCTGGCTGTTTACTTGTGGTGGCGGGTCATTCCAAACGTCTGTGTCACTTTCTCCTCTCGCAGCTCCAGAGCAAACCCAAAATCACCGGCTTGACAACGGACCACCTAACAACATCTCGAAAAATGACCACCCGGCAGGCACGACTGTTGAGGCCCTGAGAGCCCCTGCTCTTCCTGCCATCTCGCAGCAGTGTGGGCAAGCAGGACCTGTGCCTGGCCGGATCTGTACACCACTATTGAAGCCACCTGGGTCCCACTGTAAGTCAACTATCTCCAACTGTCACCTAGAACGTAGTACCCATATTAAGAGAACCCAGTCAGATGGCCTGCACTGTAAGGAGTCTGTGTCCAACGGTGAGGAATGGAGGGAGATTGGGATAAATTGTGGGAGTAGTTACAACCAGCCTACCTAGAGAGTTGCGTGCCAGGCAGACAGGGAGCACGAAGTGTGGCTGGCCTGGGTGGAGGAATGCCCTCTGAACACACATGTGCTGGAATGTCTGCTGGGAGGGTTCCAGGTAGGGTTGTTAGTTTGGCTTCACTGGCAGTGCTGGAGGTTTACTTTTGGTGGCGGGTCATACGAGATGTCTGTGTGTGCACTTTGTCCTCTCACAGCGCCAGCTAGAGCCCAAAAGCTCCGTCGGGACGATGGACAACCTGGAGATGACCTAAACAATGATCTCCTGGTGGGTACCAGTTTTGAGGTCCTGATCGCCCCTGCGGTGCCTGCCACCTGCCATCCGTTTGGGTGACCAGGGTGTGTGCCTGCCCAAGAGAGAACACCTATATTGAAGCGGGCGACGTTCCAATACAAGTCGATGAACTCAGGTGGTCACCGGGAAAGTGGCCGCCACAGTAAGAGAACCCCATTAGATGACCTAACATCTATGGAGTCTGTGTCCAAGGCTGAGGAGTTGAGGGAGACTGGGACAAATTTGGGGAGTAGTTACAACCAGCTGACATGGAGAGTTGTATGCCAGACATGCAGGGAGCACCAAGTGTGGCTGGGTTGGAGCAGGGAATGGCCTCTGATCAACTGTCTGCTGGCATGTCTGCAGGGATGGTTTCTGGGATTGGTTTTGAGTGTGGCTTCTCTGGCAGTGCTGGCTGTTTACTTGTGGTGGCGGGTCATTCCAAACGTCTGTGTCACTTTCTCCTCTCGCAGCTCCAGAGCAAACCCAAAATCACCGGCTTGACAACGGACCACCTAACAACATCTCGAAAAATGACCACCCGGCAGGCACGACTGTTGAGGCCCTGAGAGCCCCTGCTCTTCCTGCCATCTCGCAGCAGTGTGGGCAAGCAGCACCTGTGCCTGGCCGGATCTGTACACCACTATTGAAGCCACCTGGGTCCCACTGTAAGTCAACTATCTCCAACTGTAACTTAGAACGTAGTATTCGTATTAAGAGAACCCAGTCAGATGGCCTGCACTGTAAGGAGTCTGTGTCCAACGGTGAGGAATGGAGGGAGATTGGGATAAATTGTGGGAGTAGTTACAACCAGCCTACCTAGAGAGTTGCGTGCCAGGCAGACAGGGAGCACGAAGTGTGGCTGGCCTGGGTGGAGGAATGCCCTCTTAACACACATGTGCTGGAATGTCTGCTGGGAGGGTTCCAGGTAGGGTTGTTAGTTTGGCTTCACTGGCAGTGCTGGTGGTTTACTTTTGGTGGCGGGTCATTCGAGATGTCTGTGTGTGCACTTTGTCCTCTCACAGCGCCAGCTAGAGCTCAAAAGCTCCGTCGGGACGATGGACAACCTGGAGATGACCTAAACAATGATCTCCTGGTGGGTACCAGTTTTGAGGTCCTGATCGCCCCTGCGGTGCCTGCCACCCGCCATCCGTTTGGGCGACCAGGCTGTGTGCCTGCCCAGAAGAGAACACCTATATTGAAGCCGGCGACGTTCCAATACAAGTCGATGAACTCAGGTGGTCACCGGGAAAGTGGCCGCCACAGTAAGAGAACCCCATTAGATGACCTAACATCTATGGAGTCTGTGTCCAAGGGTGAGGAGTTGAGGGAGACTGGGACAAATTTGGGGAGTAGTTACAACCAGCTGACATGGAGAGTTGCATGCCAGACATGCAGGGAGCACCAAGTGTGGCTGGCCTGGAGCGGGGAATGGCCTCTGATCAACTGTCTGCTGGCATGTCTGCAGGGATGGTTTCTGGGATTGGTTTTGAGTGTGGCTTCTCTGGCAGTGCTGGCTGTTTACTTGTGGTGGCGGGTCATTCCAAACGTCTGTGTCACTTTCTCCTCTCGCAGCTCCAGAGCAAACCCAAAATCGCCGGCTTGACAACGGACAACGTAGCAACATCTAGAACAATGACCACCTGGCTGGCACCACTGTTGAGGCCCTGAGAGCCCCTGCTCTTCCTGCCATCTCGCAGCAGTGTGGGCAAGCAGGACCTGTGCCTGGCCGGATCTGTACACCACTATTGAAGCCACCTGGGTCCCACTGTAAGTCAACTATCTCCAACTGTCACCTAGAAAGTAGTACCCATATTAAGAGAACCCAGTCAGATGGTCTGCACTGTAAGGAGTCTGTGTCCAAGGGTGAGGAATGGAGGGAGATTGGGATAAATTGTGGGAGTAGTTACAACCAGCCTACCTAGAGAGTTGCGTGCCAGGCAGACAGGTAGCACGAAGTGTGGCTGGCCTGGGTGGAGGAATGCCCTCTGAACACACATGTGCTGGAATGTCTGCTGGGAGGGTTCCAGGTAGGGTTGTTAATTTGGCTTCACTGGCAGTGCTGGTGGTTTACTTTTGGTGGCGGGTCATTCGAGATGTCTGTGTGTGCACTTTGTCCTATCACAGCGCCAGCTAGAGCCCAAAAGCTCCGTCGGGACGATGGACAACCTGGAGATGACCTAAACAATGATCTCCTGGTGGGTACCAGTTTTGAGGTCCTGATCGCCCCTGCGGTGCCTGCCACCCACCATCCGTTTGGGCGACCAGGCTGTGTGCCTGCCCAGAAGAGAACACCTATATTGAAGCCGGCGACGTTCCAATACAAGTCGATGAACTCAGGTGGTCACCGGGAAAGTGGCCGCCACAGTAAGAGAACCCCATTAGATGACCTAACATCTATGGAGTCTGTGTCCAAGGCTGAGGAGTTGAGGGAGACTGGGACAAATTTGGGGAGTAGTTACAACCAGCTGACATGGAGAGTTGTATGCCAGACATGCAGGGAGCACCAAGTGTGGCTGGGCTGGAGCGGGGAATGGCCTCTGATCAACTGTCTGCTGGCATGTCTGCAGGGATGGTTTCTGGGATTGGTTTTGAGTGTGGCTTCTCTGGCAGTGCTGGCTGTTTACTTGTGGTGGCGGGTCATTCCAAACGTCTGTGTCACTTTCTCCTCTCGCAGCTCCAGAGCAAACCCAAAATCACCGGCTTGACAACGGACCACCTAACAACATCTCGAAAAATGACCACCCGGCAGGCACGACTGTTGAGGCCCTGAGAGCCCCTGCTCTTCCTGCCATCTCGCAGCAGTGTGGGCAAGCAGGACCTGTGCCTGGCCGGATCTGTACACCACTATTGAAGCCACCTGGGTCCCACTGTAAGTCAACTATCTCCAACTGTCACCTAGAACGTAGTACCCATATTAAGAGAACCCAGTCAGATGGCCTGCACTGTAAGGAGTCTGTGTCCAACGGTGAGGAATGGAGGGAGATTGGGATAAATTGTTGGAGTAGTTACAACCAGCGTACCTAGAGAGTTGCGTGCCAGGCAGACAGGGAGCACGAAGTGTGGCTGGCCTGGGTGGAGGAATGCCCTCTGAACACACATGTGCTGGAATGTCTGCTGGGAGGGTTCCAGGTAGGGTTGTTAGTTTGGCTTCACTGGCAGTGCTGGTGGTTTACTTTTGGTGGCGGGTCATACGAGATGTCTGTGTGTGCACTTTGTCCTCTCACAGCGCCAGCTAGAGCCCAAAAGCTCCGTCGGGACGATGGACAACCTGGAGATGACCTAAACAATGATCTCCTGGTGGGTACCAGTTTTGAGGTCCTGATCGCCCCTGCGGTGCCTCCCACCCGCCATCCGTTTGGGCGACCAGGGTGTGTGCCTGCCCAGAAGAGAACACCTATATTGAAGCCGGCGACGTTCCAATACAAGTCGATGAACTCAGGTGGTCACCGGGAAAGTGGCCGCCACAGTAAGAGAACCCCATTAGATGACCTAACATCTATGGAGTCTGTGTCCAAGGCTGAGGAGTTGAGGGAGACCAGGACAAATTTGGGGAGTAGTTACAACCAGCTGACATGGAGAGTTGCATGACAGACATGCAGTGAGCACCAAGTGTGGCTGGCCTGGAGCGGGGAATGGCCTCTGATCAACTGTCTGCTGGCATGTCTGCAGGCATGGTTTCTGGGATTGGTTTTGAGTGTGGCTTCTCTGGCAGTGCTGGCTGTTTACTTGTGGTGGCGGGTCATTCCAAACGTCTGTGTCACTTTCTCCTCTCTCAGCTCCAGAGAAAACCCAAAATCACCGGCTTGACAATGGACAACGTAACAACATCTAGAACAATGACCACCTGGAAGGCACCACTGTTGCGGCCCTGAGAGCCCCTGCTCTTCCTGCCATCTCGCAGCAGTGTGGGCAACCAGGACCTGTGCCTGGCCGGATCTGTACACCACTATTGAAGCCAACTGGGTCCCACAGTAAGTCAACTATCTCCAACTGTCACCTAGAACGTAGTACCCATATTAAGAGAACCCAGTCAGATGGTCTGCACTGTAAGGAGTCTGTGTCCAAGGGTGAGGAATGGAGGGAGATTGGGATAAATTGTGGGAGTAGTTGCAACCAGCCTACCTAGAGAGTTGCGTGCCAGGCAGACAGGGAGCACGAAGTGTGGCTGGCCTGGGTGGAGGAATGCCCTCTGAACACACATGTGCTGGAATGTCTGCTGGGAGGGTTCCACGTAGGGTTGTTAGTTTGGCTTCACTGGCAGTGCTGGTGGTTTACTTTTGGTGGCAGGTCATTCGAGATGTCTGTGTGTGCACTTTGTCCTATCACAGCACCAGCTAGAGCCCAAAAGCTCCGTCGGGACGATGGACAACCTGGAGATGACATAAACAATGATCTCCTGGTGGGTACCAGTTTTGAGGTCCTGATCGCCCCTGCGGTGCCTGCCACCCGCCATCCGTTTGGGCAACCAGGCTGTGTGCCTGCCCAGAAGAGAACACCTATATTGAAGCCGGCGACGTTCCAATACAAGTCGATGAACTCAGGTGGTCACCGGGAAAGTGGCCGCCACAGTAAGAGAACCCCATTAGATGACCTAACATCTATGGAGTCTGTGTCCAAGGGTGAGGAGTTGAGGGAGACTGGGACAAATTTGGGGAGTAGTTACAACCAGCTGACATGGAGAGTTGCATGCCAGACATGCAGGGAGCACCAAGTGTGGCTGGGCTGGAGCGGGGAATGGCCTCTGATCAACTGTCTGCTGGCATGTCTACAGGGATGGTTTCTGGGATTGGTTTTGAGTGTTGCTTCTCTGGCAGTGCTGGCTGTTTACTTGTGCTGGCGGGTCATTCCAAACGTCTGTGTCACTTTCTCCTCTCGCAGCTCCAGAGCAAACCCAAAATCACCGGCTTGACAACGGACCACCTAACAACATCTCGAAAAATGACCACCCGGCAGGCACGACTGTTGAGGCCCTGAGAGCCCCTGCTCTTCCTGCCATCTCACAGCAGTGTGGGCAACCAGGACCTGTGCCTGGCCGGATCTGTACACCACTATTGAAGCCACCTGGGTCCCACTGTAAGTCAACTATCTCCAACTGTCACCTAGAACGTAGTACCCATATTAAGAGAACCCAGTCAGATGGCCTGGCCTGCACTATAAGGAGTCTGTGTCCAACGGTGAGGAATGGAGGGAGATTGGGATAAATTGTTGGAGTAGTTACAACCAGCGTACCTAGAGAGTTGCGTGCCAGGCAGACAGGGAGCACGAAGTGTGGCTGGCCTGGGTGGAGGAATGCCCTCTGAACACACATGTGCTGGAATGTCTGCTGGGAGGGTTCCAGGTAGGGTTGTTAGTTTGGCTTCACTGGCAGTGCTGGTGGTTTACTTTTGGTGGCGGGTCATTCGAGATGTCTGTGTGTGCACTTTGTCCTCTCACAGCGCCAGCTAGAGCCCAAAAGCTCTGTCGGAACGATGGACAACCTGGAGATGACATAAACAATGATCTCCTGGTGGGTACCAGTTTTGAGGTCCTGATCGCCCCTGCGGTGCCTGCCACCCGCCATCCGTTTGGGCGACCAGGCTGTGTGTCTGCCCAGGAGAGAACACCTATATTGAAGCCGGCGACGTTCCAATACAAGTCGATGAACTCAGGTGGTCACCGGGAAAGTGGCCGCCACAGTAAGAGAACCCCATTAGATGACCTAACATCTATGGAGTCTGTGTCCAAGGCTGAGGAGTTGAGGGAGACTGGGACAAATTTGGGGAGTAGTTACAACCAGCTGACATGGAGAGTTGCATGCCAGACATGCAGGGAGCACCAAGTGTGGCTGGCCTGGAGCGGGGAATGGCCTCTGATCAACTGTCTGCTGGCATGTCTGCAGGGATGGTTTCTGGGATTGGTTTTGAGTGTGGCTTCTCTGGCAGTGCTGGCTGTTTACCTGTGGTGGCGGGTCATTCCAAACGTCTGTGTCACTTTCTCCTCTCGCAGCTCCAGAGCAAACCCAAAATCACCGGCTTGACAACGGACCACCTAACAACATCTCGAAAAATGACCACCCGGCAGGCACGACTGTTGAGGCCTTGAGAGCCCCTGCTCTTCCTGCCATCTCGCAGCAGTGTGGGCAAGCAGGACCTGTGCCTGGCCGGATCTGTACACCACTATTGAAGCCCCCTGGGTCCCACTGTAAGTCAACTATCTCCAACTGTCACCTAGAACGTAGTACCCATATTAAGAGAACCCAGTGAGATGGCCTGCACTATAAGGAGTCTTTGTCCAACGGTGAGGAATGGAGGGAGATTGGGATAAATTGTGGGAGTAGTTACAACCAGCCTACCTAGAGAGTTGCGTGCCAGGCAGACAGGGAGCACGAAGTGTGGCTGGCCTGGGTGGAGGAATGCCCTCTGAACACACATGTGCTGGAATGTCTGCTGGGAGGGTTCCAGGTAGGGTTGTTAGTTTGGCTTCACTGGCAGTGCTGGTGGTGTACTTTTGGTGGCGGGTCATACGAGATGTCTGTGTGTGCACTTTGTCCTCTCACAGCGCCAGCTAGAGCCCAAAAGCTCCGTCGGGACGATGGACAACCTGGAGATGACCTAAACAATGATCTCCTGGTGGGTACCAGTTTTGAGGTCCTGATCGCCCCTGCGGTGCCTGCCACCCGCCATCCGTTTGGGCGACCAGGGTGTTTGCCTGCCCAAGAGAGAACACCTATATTGAAGCCGGCGACGTTCCAATACATGTCGATGAACTCAGGTGGTCACCGGGAAAGTGGCCGCCACAGTAAGAGAACCCCATTAGATGACCTAACATCTATGGAGTCTGTGTCCAAGGCTGAGGAGTTGAGGGAGACTAGGACAAATTTGGGGAGTAGTTACAACCAGCTGACATGGAGAGTTGCATGCCAGACATGCAGGGAGCACCAAGTGTGGCTGGCCTGGAGCGGGGAATGGCCTCTGATCAACTGTCTGCTGGCATGTCTGCAGGGATGGTTTCTGGGATTGGTTTTGAGTGTGGCTTCTCTGGCAGTGCTGGCTGTTTACTTGTGGTGGCGGGTCATTCCAAACGTCTGTGTCACTTTCTCCTCTCTCAGCTCCAGAGAAAACCCAAAATCACCGGCTTGACAATGGACAACGTAACAACATCTAGAACAATGACCACCTGGCAGGCACCACTGTTGCGGCCCTGAGAGCCCCTGCTCTTCCTGCCATCTCGCAGCAGTGTGGGCAACCAGGACCTGTGCCTGGCCGGATCTGTACACCACTATTGAAGCCAACTGGGTCCCACAGTAAGTCAACTATCTCCACCTGTCACCTAGAACGTAGTACCCATATTAAGAGAACCCAATCAGATGGTCTGCACTGTAAGGAGTCTGTGTCAAAGGGTGAGGAATGGAGGGAGATTGCGATAAATTGTGGGAGTAGTTGCAACCAGCCTACCTAGAGAGTTGCGTGCCAGGCAGACAGGGAGCACGAAGTGTGGCTGGCCTGGGTGGAGGAATGCCCTCTGAACACACATGTGCTGGAATGTCTGCTGGGAGGGTTCCACGTAGGGTTGTTAGTTTGGCTTCACTGGCAGTGCTGGTGGTTTACTTTTGGTGGCAGGTCATTCGAGATGTCTGTGTGTGCACTTTCTCCTATCACAGCACCAGCTTCAGCCCAAAAGCTCCGTCGAGACGATGGACAACCTGGAGATGACCTAAACAATGATCTCCTGGTGGGTACCAGTTTTGAGGTCCTGATCGCCCCTGCGGTGCCTGTCACCCGCCATCCGTTTGGGCGACCAGGGTGTGTGCCTGCCCAGAAGAGAACACCTATATTGAAGCCGGCGACGTTCCAGTACAAGTCCATGATCTCAGGTGGTCACCGGGAAAGTGGCCGCCACAGTAAGAGAACCCCATTAGATGACCTAACATCTATGGAGTCTGTGTCCAAAGGTGAGGAGTTGAGGGAGACTGGGACAAATTTGGGGAGTAGTTACAACCAGCTGACATGGAGAGTTGTATGCCAGACATGCAGGGAGCACCAAGTGTGGCTGGGCTGGAGCGGGGAATGGCCTCTGATCAACTGTCTGCTGGCATGTCTGCAGGGATGGTTTCTGGGATTGGTTTTGAGTGTGGCTTCTCTGGCAGTGCTGGCTGTTTACTTGTGGTGGCGGGTCATTCCAAACGTCTGTGTCACTTTCTCCTCTCTCAGCTCCAGAGCAAACCCAAAATCGCCGGCTTGACAACGGACCACCTAACAACATCTCGAAAAATGACCACCCGGCAGGCACGACTATTGAGGCCCTGAGAGCCCTTGCTCTTCCTGCCATCTCGCAGCAGTGTGGGCAACCAGGACCTGTGCCTGGCCGGATCTGTACACCACTATTGAAGCCACCTGGGTCCCACAGTAAGTCAACTGTCTCCAACTGTCACCTAGAACGTAGTACCCATATTAAGAGAACCCAGTCAGATGGCCTGCACTGTAAGGAGTCTGTGTCCAACGTTGAGTAATGGAGGGAGATTGGGATAAATTGTGGGAGTAGTTACAACCAGCCTACCTAGAGAGTTGCGTGCCAGGCAGACAGGGAGCACGAAGTGTGGCTGGCCTGGGTGGAGGAATGCCCTCTGAACACACATGTGCTAGAATGTCTGCTGGGAGGGTTCCAGGTAGGGTTGTTAGTTTGGCTTCACTGGCAGTGCTGGTGGTTTACTTTTGGTGGCAGGTCATTCGAGATGTCTGTGTGTGCACTTTCTCCTATCACAGCGCCAGCTACAGCCCAAAAGCTCCGTCGAGACGATGGACAACCTGGAGATGACCTAAACAATGATCTCCTGGTGGGTACCAGTTTTGAGGTCCTGATCGCCCCTGCGGTGCCTGTCACCCGCCATCCGTTTGGGCGACCAGGGTGTGTGCCTGCCCAGAAGAGAACACCTATATTGAAGCCGGGGACGTTCCAGTACAAGTCCATGATCTCAGGTGGTAACCGGGAAAGTGGCCGCCACAGTAAGAGAACCCCATTAGATGACCTAACATCTATGGAGTCTGTGTCCAAAGGTGAGGAGTTGAGGGAGACTGGGACAAATTTGGGGAGTAGTTACAACCAGCTGACATGGAGAGTTGCATGCCAGACATGCAGGGAGCACCAAGTGTGGCTGGGCTGGAGCGGGGAATGGCCTCTGATCAACTGTCTGCTGGCATGTCTGCAGGGATGGTTTCTGGGATTGGTTTTGAGTGTGGCTTCTCTGGCAGTGCTGGCTGTTTACTTGTGGTGGCGGGTCATTCCAAACGTCTGTGTCACTTTCTCCTCTCTCAGCTCCAGAGCAAACCCAAATCGCCGGCTTGACAAAGGACAACGTAGCAACATCTAGAACAATGACCACCTGGCAGGCACCACTGTTGAGGCCCTGAGAGCCCTTGCTCTTCCTGCCATCTCGCAGCAGTGTGGGCAACCAGGACCTGTGCCTGGCCGGATCTGTACACCACTATTGAAGCCACCTGGGTCCCACTGTAAGTCAACTATCTCCAACTGTCACCTAGAACGTAGTACCCATATTAAGAGAACCCAGTCAGATGGTCTGCACTGTAAGGAGTCTGTGTCCAAGGGTGAGGAATGGAGGGAGATTGGGATAAATTGTGGGAGTAGTTACAACCAGCCTACCTAGAGAGTTGCGTGCCAGGCAGACAGGGAGCACGAAGTGTGGCTGGCCTGGGTGGAGGAATGCCCTCTGAACACACATGTGCTGGAATGTCTGCTGGGAGGGTTCCAGGTAGGGTTGTTAGTTTGGCTTCACTGGCAGTGCTGGTGGTTTACTTTTGGTGGCGGGTCATTCGAGATGTCTGTGTGTGCACTTTGTCCTCTCACAGCGCCAGCTAGATCCCAAAAGCTCCGTCGGGACGATGGACAACCTGGAGATGACCTAAACAATGATCTTCTGGTGGGTACCAGTTTTGAGGTCCTGATCGCCCCTGCGGTGCCTGCCACCCGCCATCCGTTTGGGCGACCAGGCTGTGTTTCTGCCCAGAAGAGAACACCTATATTGAAGCCGGGGACGTTCCAATACAAGTCGATGAACTCAGGTGGTCACCGGGAAAGTGGCCGCCACAGTAAGAGAACCCCATTAGATGACCTAACATCTATGGAGTCTGTGTCCAAGGCTGAGGAGTTGAGGGAGACTGGGACAAATTTGGGGAGTAGTTACAACCAGCTGACATGGAGAGTTGCATGCCAGACATGCAGTGAGCACCAAGTGTGGCTGGCCTGGAGTGGGGAATGGCCTCTGATCAACTGTCTGCTGGCATGTCTGCAGGGATGGTTTCTGGGATTGGATTTGAGTGTGGCTTCTCTGGCAGTGCTGGCTGTTTACTTGTGGTGGCGGGTCATTCCAAACGTCTGTGTCACTTTCTCCTCTCTCAGCTCCAGAGCAAACCCAAATCGCCGGCTTGACAACGGACAACGTAGCAACATCTAGAACAATGACCACCTGGCAGGCACCACTGTTGAGGCCCTGAGAGCCCCTGCTCTTCCTGCCATCTCTCAGCAGTGTGGGCAACCAGGACCTGTGCCTGGCCGGATCTGTACACCACTATTGAAGCCACCTGGGTCCCACTGTAAGTCAACTATCTCCAACTGTCACCTAGAACGTAGTACCCATATTAAGAGAACCCAGTCAGATGGTCTGCACTGTAAGGAGTCTGTGTCCAAGGGTGAGGAATGGAGGGAGATTGGGATAAATTGTGGGAGTAGTTACAACCAGCCTACCTAGAGAGTTGCGTGCCAGGCAGACAGGGAGCACGAAGTGTGGCTGGCCTGGGTGGAGGAATGCCCTCTGAACACACATGTGCTGGAATGTCTGCTGGGAGGGTTCCAGGTAGGGTTGTTAGTTTGGCTTCACTGGCAGTGCTGGTGGTTTACTTTTGGTGGCGGGTCATTCGAGATGTCTGTGTGTGCACTTTGTCCTCTCACAGCGCCAGCTAGAGCCCAAAAGCTCCGTCGGGACGATGGACAACCTGGAGATGACCTAAACAATGATTTCCTGGTGGGTACCAGTTTTGAGGTCCTGATCGCCCCTGCGGTGCCTGTCACCCGCCATCCATTTGGGCGACCAGGGTGTGTGCCTGCCAAGAAGAGAACACCTATATTGAAGCCGGGGACATTCCAGTACAAGTCCATGATCTCAGGTGGTCACCGGGAAAGTGGCCGCCACAGTAAGAGAACCCCATTAGATAACCTAACATCTATGGAGTCTGTGTCCAAGGCTGAGGAATTGAGGGAGACTAGGACAAATTTGGGGAGTAGTTACAACCAGCTGACATGGAGAGTTGCATGCCAGACATGCAGGGAGCACCAAGTGTGGCTGGCCTGGAGCGGGGAATGGCCTCTGATCAACTGTCTGCTGGCATGTCTGCAGGGATGGTTTCTGGGATTGGTTTTGAGTGTGGCTTCTCTGGCAGTGCTGGCTGTTTACTTGTGGTGGCGGGTCATTCCAAACGTCTGTGTCACTTTCTCCTCTCTCAGCTCCAGAGCAAACCCAAAATCGCCGGCTTGACAACGGACAACGTAACAACATCTAGAACAATGACCACCTGGCAGGCACCACTGTTGA
Source organism: Furipterus horrens (assembly GCF_987537825.1). Lineage (NCBI taxonomy): Eukaryota > Metazoa > Chordata > Mammalia > Chiroptera > Furipteridae > Furipterus > Furipterus horrens. The sequence continues at coordinate 89,926 of NW_028327206.1, read as the reverse complement.
GGCCCTGAGAGCCCCTGCTCTTCCTGCCATCTCGCAGCAGTGTGGGCAACCAGGACCTGTGCCTGGCCGGATCTGTACACCACTATTGAAGCCACCTGTGTCCCACTGTAAGTCAACTATCTCCACCTGTCACCTAGAACGTACTACCCATATTAAGAGAACCCAGTCAGATGGCCTGCACTATAAGGAGTCTGTGTCCAACGGTGAGGAATGGAGGGAGATTGGGATAAATTGTGGGAGTAGTTACAACCAGCCTACCTAGAGAGTTGCGTGCCAGGCAGACAGGGAGCACGAAGTGTGGCTGGCCTGGGTGGAGGAATGCCCTCTGAACACACATGTGCTGGAATGTCTGCTGGGAGGGTTCCAGGTAGGGTTGTTAGTTTGGCTTCACTGGCAGTGCTGGTGGTTTACTTTTGGTGGCGGGTCATTCGAGATGTCTGTGTGTCCACTTTGTCCTCTCACAGCGCCAGCTAGAGCCCAAAAGCTCCGTCGGGACGATGGACAACCTGGAGATGACCTAAACAATGATCTCCTGGTGGGTACCAGTTTTGAGGTCCTGATCGCCCCTGCGGTGCCTGCCACCCGCCATCCGTTTGGGCGACCAGGCTGTGTGCCTGCCCAGGAGAGAACACCTATATTGAAGCTGGGGACGTTCCAGTACAAGTCCATGATCTCAGGTGGTCACCGGGAAAGTGGCCGCCACAGTAAGAGAACCCCATTAGATGACCTAACATCTATGGAGTCTGTGTCCAAGGGTGAGGAGTTGAGGGAGACTGGGACAAATTTGGGGAGTAGTTACAACCAGCTGACATGGAGAGTTGTATGCCAGACATGCAGGGAGCACCAAGTGTGGCTGGGCTGGAGCGGGGAATGGCCTCTGATCAACTGTCTGCTGGCATGTCTGCAGGGATGGTTTCTGGGATTGGTTTTGAGTGTGGCTTCTCTGGCAGTGCTGGCTGTTTACTTGTGGTGGCGGGTCATTCCAAACGTCTGTGTCACTTTCTCCTCTCTCAGCTCCAGAGCAAACCCAAAATCGCCGGCTTGACAACGGACCACCTAACAACATCTCGAAAAATGACCACCCGGCAGGCACGACTATTGAGGCCCTGAGAGCCCTTGCTCTTCCTGCCATCTCGCAGCAGTGTGGGCAACCAGGACCTGTGCCTGGCCGGATCTGTACACCACTATTGAAGCCACCTGGGTCCCACAGTAAGTCAACTGTCTCCAACTGTCACCTAGAACGTAGTACCCATATTAAGAGAACCCAGTCAGATGGCCTGCACTGTAAGGAGTCTGTGTCCAACGTTGAGTAATGGAGGGAGATTGGGATAAATTGTGGGAGTAGTTACAACCAGCCTACCTAGAGAGTTGCGTGCCAGGCAGACAGGGAGCACGAAGTGTGGCTGGCCTGGGTGGAGGAATGCCCTCTGAACACACATGTGCTAGAATGTCTGCTGGGAGGGTTCCAGGTAGGGTTGTTAGTTTGGCTTCACTGGCAGTGCTGGTGGTTTACTTTTGGTGGCAGGTCATTCGAGATGTCTGTGTGTGCACTTTCTCCTATCACAGCGCCAGCTACAGCCCAAAAGCTCCGTCGAGACGATGGACAACCTGGAGATGACCTAAACAATGATCTCCTGGTGGGTACCAGTTTTGAGGTCCTGATCGCCCCTGCGGTGCCTGTCACCCGCCATCCGTTTGGGCGACCAGGGTGTGTGCCTGCCCAGAAGAGAACACCTATATTGAAGCCGGGGACGTTCCAGTACAAGTCCATGATCTCAGGTGGTAACCGGGAAAGTGGCCGCCACAGTAAGAGAACCCCATTAGATGACCTAACATCTATGGAGTCTGTGTCCAAAGGTGAGGAGTTGAGGGAGACTGGGACAAATTTGGGGAGTAGTTACAACCAGCTGACATGGAGAGTTGCATGCCAGACATGCAGGGAGCACCAAGTGTGGCTGGGCTGGAGCGGGGAATGGCCTCTGATCAACTGTCTGCTGGCATGTCTGCAGGGATGGTTTCTGGGATTGGTTTTGAGTGTGGCTTCTCTGGCAGTGCTGGCTGTTTACTTGTGGTGGCGGGTCATTCCAAACGTCTGTGTCACTTTCTCCTCTCTCAGCTCCAGAGCAAACCCAAATCGCCGGCTTGACAAAGGACAACGTAGCAACATCTAGAACAATGACCACCTGGCAGGCACCACTGTTGAGGCCCTGAGAGCCCTTGCTCTTCCTGCCATCTCGCAGCAGTGTGGGCAACCAGGACCTGTGCCTGGCCGGATCTGTACACCACTATTGAAGCCACCTGGGTCCCACTGTAAGTCAACTATCTCCAACTGTCACCTAGAACGTAGTACCCATATTAAGAGAACCCAGTCAGATGGTCTGCACTGTAAGGAGTCTGTGTCCAAGGGTGAGGAATGGAGGGAGATTGGGATAAATTGTGGGAGTAGTTACAACCAGCCTACCTAGAGAGTTGCGTGCCAGGCAGACAGGGAGCACGAAGTGTGGCTGGCCTGGGTGGAGGAATGCCCTCTGAACACACATGTGCTGGAATGTCTGCTGGGAGGGTTCCAGGTAGGGTTGTTAGTTTGGCTTCACTGGCAGTGCTGGTGGTTTACTTTTGGTGGCGGGTCATTCGAGATGTCTGTGTGTCCACTTTGTCCTCTCACAGCGCCAGCTAGATCCCAAAAGCTCCGTCGGGACGATGGACAACCTGGAGATGACCTAAACAATGATCTCCTGGTGGGTACCAGTTTTGAGGTCCTGATCGCCCCTGCGGTGCCTGCCACCCGCCATCCGTTTGGGCGACCAGGCTGTGTTTCTGCCCAGAAGAGAACACCTATATTGAAGCCGGGGACGTTCCAATACAAGTCGATGAACTCAGGTGGTCACCGGGAAAGTGGCCGCCACAGTAAGAGAACCCCATTAGATGACCTAACATCTATGGAGTCTGTGTCCAAGGCTGAGGAGTTGAGGGAGACTGGGACAAATTTGGGGAGTAGTTACAACCAGCTGACATGGAGAGTTGCATGCCAGACATGCAGTGAGCACCAAGTGTGGCTGGCCTGGAGTGGGGAATGGCCTCTGATCAACTGTCTGCTGGCATGTCTGCAGGGATGGTTTCTGGGATTGGATTTGAGTGTGGCTTCTCTGGCAGTGCTGGCTGTTTACTTGTGGTGGCGGGTCATTCCAAACGTCTGTGTCACTTTCTCCTCTCTCAGCTCCAGAGCAAACCCAAATCGCCGGCTTGACAACGGACAACGTAGCAACATCTAGAACAATGACCACCTGGCAGGCACCACTGTTGAGGCCCTGAGAGCCCCTGCTCTTCCTGCCATCTCTCAGCAGTGTGGGCAACCAGGACCTGTGCCTGGCCGGATCTGTACACCACTATTGAAGCCACCTGGGTCCCACCGTAAGTCAACTATCTCCAACTGTCACCTAGAACGTAGTACCCATATTAAGAGAACCCAGTCAGATGGTCTGCACTGTAAGGAGTCTGTGTCCAAGGGTGAGGAATGGAGGGAGATTGGGATAAATTGTGGGAGTAGTTACAACCAGCCTACCTAGAGAGTTGCGTGCCAGGCAGACAGGGAGCACGAAGTGTGGCTGGCCTGGGTGGAGGAATGCCCTCTGAACACACATGTGCTGGAATGTCTGCTGGGAGGGTTCCAGGTAGGGTTGTTAGTTTGGCTTCACTGGCAGTGCTGGTGGTTTACTTTTGGTGGCGGGTCATTCGAGATGTCTGTGTGTGCACTTTGTCCTCTCACAGCGCCAGCTAGAGCCCAAAAGCTCCGTCGGGACGATGGACAACCTGGAGATGACCTAAACAATGATCTCCTGGTGGGTACCAGTTTTGAGGTCCTGATCGCCCCTGCGGTGCCTGTCACCCGCCATCCATTTGGGCGACCAGGGTGTGTGCCTGCCAAGAAGAGAACACCTATATTGAAGCCGGGGACATTCCAGTACAAGTCCATGATCTCAGGTGGTCACCGGGAAAGTGGCCGCCACAGTAAGAGAACCCCATTAGATAACCTAACATCTATGGAGTCTGTGTCCAAGGCTGAGGAATTGAGGGAGACTAGGACAAATTTGGGGAGTAGTTACAACCAGCTGACATGGAGAGTTGCATGCCAGACATGCAGGGAGCACCAAGTGTGGCTGGCCTGGAGCGGGGAATGGCCTCTGATCAACTGTCTGCTGGCATGTCTGCAGGGATGGTTTCTGGGATTGGTTTTGAGTGTGGCTTCTCTGGCAGTGCTGGCTGTTTACTTGTGGTGGCGGGTCATTCCAAACGTCTGTGTCACTTTCTCCTCTCTCAGCTCCAGAGCAAACCCAAAATCGCCGGCTTGACAACGGACAACGTAACAACATCTAGAACAATGACCACCTGGCAGGCACCACTGTTGAGGCCCTGAGAGCCCCTGCTCTTCCTGCCATCTCGCAGCAGTGTGGGCAACCAGGACCTGTGCCTGGCCGGATCTGTACACCACTATTGAAGCCACCTGTGTCCCACTGTAAGTCAACTATCTCCACCTGTCACCTAGAACGTACTACCCATATTAAGAGAACCCAGTCAGATGGCCTGCACTATAAGGAGTCTGTGTCCAACGGTGAGGAATGGAGGGAGATTGGGATAAATTGTGGGAGTAGTTACAACCAGCCTACCTAGAGAGTTGCGTGCCAGGCAGACAGGGAGCACGAAGTGTGGCTGGCCTGGGTGGAGGAATGCCCTCTGAACACACATGTGCTGGAATGTCTGCTGGGAGGGTTCCAGGTAGGGTTGTTAGTTTGGCTTCACTGGCAGTGCTGGTGGTTTACTTTTGGTGGCGGGTCATTCGAGATGTCTGTGTGTCCACTTTGTCCTCTCACAGCGCCAGCTAGAGCCCAAAAGCTCCGTCGGGACGATGGACAACCTGGAGATGACCTAAACAATGATCTCCTGGTGGGTACCAGTTTTGAGGTCCTGATCGCCCCTGCGGTGCCTGCCACCCGCCATCCGTTTGGGCGACCAGGCTGTGTGCCTGCCCAGGAGAGAACACCTATATTGAAGCTGGGGACGTTCCAGTACAAGTCCATGATCTCAGGTGGTCACCGGGAAAGTGGCCGCCACAGTAAGAGAACCCCATTAGATGACCTAACATCTATGGAGTCTGTGTCCAAGGCTGAGGAGTTGAGGGAGACTGGGACAAATTTGGGGAGTAGTTACAACCAGCTGACATGGAGAGTTGCATGCCAGACATGCAGTGAGCACCAAGTGTGGCTGGCCTGGAGCGGGGAATGGCCTCTGATCAACTGTCTGCTGGCATGTCTGCAGGGATGGTTTCTGGGATTGGTTTTGAGTGTGGCTTCTCTGGCAGTGCTGGCTGTTTACTTGTGGTGGCGGGTCATTCCAAACGTCTGTGTCACTTTCTCCTCTCTCAGCTCCAGAGCAAACCCAAATCGCCGGCTTGACAACGGACAACGTAGCAACATCTAGAACAATGACCACCTGGCAGGCACCACTGTTGAGGCCCTGAGAGCCCCTGCTCTTCCTGCCATCTCGCAGCAGTGTGGGCAACCAGGACCTGTGCCTGGCCGGATCTGTACACCACTATTAAAGCCACCTGGGTCCCACAGTAAGTCAACTATCTCCAACTGTCACCTAGAACGTAGTACCCATATTAAGAGAACCCAGTCAGATGGTCTGCACTGTAAGGAGTCTGTGTCCAAGGGTGAGGAATGGAGGGAGATTGGGATAAATTGTGGGAGTAGTTACAACCAGCCTACCTAGAGAGTTGCATGCCAGGCAGACAGGGAGCACGAAGTGTGGCTGGCCTGGGTGGAGGAATGCCCTCTGAACACACATGTGCTGGAATGTCTGCTGGGAGGGTTCCAGGTAGGGTTGTTAGTTTGGCTTCACTGGCAGTGCTGGTGGTTTACTTTTGGTGGCGGGTCATTCGAGATGTCTGTGTGTGCACTTTGTCCTCTCACAGCGCCAGCTAGAGCCCAAAATCTCCGTCGGGGTGATGGACAACCTGGAGATGACCTAAACAATGATCTCCTGGTGGGTACCAGTTTTGAGGTCCTGATCGCCCCTGCGGTGCCTGTCACCCGCCATCCATTTGGGCGACCAGGGTGTGTGCCTGCCCAGAAGAGAACACCTATATTGAAGCCGGGGACGTTCCAGTACAAGTCCATGATCTCAGGTGGTCACCGGGAAAGTGGCCGCCACAGTAAGATAACCCCATTAGATGACCTAACATCTATGGAGTCTGTGTCCAAGGGTGAGGAGTTGAGGGAGACTGGGACAAATTTGGGGAGTAGTTACAACCAGCTGACATGGAGAGTTGCATGCCAGACATGCAGGGAGCACCAAGTGTGGCTGGCCTGGAGCGGGGAATGGCCTCTGATCAACTGTCTGCTGGCATGTCTGCAGGGATGGTTTCTGGGATTGGTTTTGAGTGTGGCTTCTCTGGCAGTGCTGGCTGTTTACTTGTGGTGGCGGGTCATTCCAAACGTCTGTGTCACTTTCTCCTCTCGCAGCTCCAGAGCAAAACCAAAATCACCGGCTTGACAACGGACCACCTAACAACATCTCGAAAAATGACCACCCGGCAGGCACGACTGTTGAGGCCCTGAGAGCCCCTGCTCTTCCTGCCATCTCGCAGCAGTGTGGGCAACCAGGACCTGTGCCTGGCCGGATCTGTACACCACTATTGAAGCCACCTGGGTCCCACTGTAAGTCAACTATCTCCAACTGTCACCTAGAACGTAGTACCCATATTAAGAGAACCCAGTCAGATGGCCTGCACTATAAGGAGTCTGTGTCCAACGGTGAGGAATGGAGGGAGATTGGGATAAATTGTGGGAGTAGTTACAACCAGCCTACCTAGAGAGTTGCGTGCCAGGCAGACAGGGAGCACGAAGTGTGGCTGGCCTGGGTGGAGGAATGCCCTCTGAACACACATGTGCTGGAATGTCTGCTGGGAGGGTTCCAGGTAGGGTTGTTAGTTTGGCTTCACTGGCAGTGCTGGTGGTTTACTTTTGGTGGCGGGTCATTCGAGATGTCTGTGTGTGCACTTTGTCCTCTCACAGCGCCAGCTAGATCCCAAAAGCTCCGTCGGGACGATGGACAACCTGGAGATGACCTAAACAATGATCTCCTGGTGGGTACCAGTTTTGAGGTCCTGATCGCCCCTGCGGTGCCTGCCACCCGCCATCCGTTTGGGCGACCAGGCTGTGTTTCTGCCCAGAAGAGAACACCTATATTGAAGCCGGGGACGTTCCAATACAAGTCGATGAACTCAGGTGGTCACCGGGAAAGTGGCCGCCACAGTAAGAGAACCCCATTAGATGACCTAACATCTATGGAGTCTGTGTCCAAGGCTGAGGAGTTGAGGGAGACTGGGACAAATTTGGGGAGTAGTTACAACCAGCTGACATGGAGAGTTGCATGCCAGACATGCAGTGAGCACCAAGTGTGGCTGGCCTGGAGTGGGGAATGGCCTCTGATCAACTGTCTGCTGGCATGTCTGCAGGGATGGTTTCTGGGATTGGATTTGAGTGTGGCTTCTCTGGCAGTGCTGGCTGTTTACTTGTGGTGGCGGGTCATTCCAAACGTCTGTGTCACTTTCTCCTCTCTCAGCTCCAGAGCAAACCCAAATCGCCGGCTTGACAACGGACAACGTAGCAACATCTAGAACAATGACCACCTGGCAGGCACCACTGTTGAGGCCCTGAGAGCCCCTGCTCTTCCTGCCATCTCGCAGCAGTGTGGGCAACCAGGACCTGTGCCTGGCCGGATCTGTACACCACTATTGAAGCCACCTGGGTCCCACTGTAAGTCAACTATCTCCAACTGTCACCTAGAACGTAGTACCCATATTAAGAGAACCCAGTCAGATGGCCTGCACTATAAGGAGTCTGTGTCCAACGGTGAGGAATGGAGGGAGATTGGGATAAATTGTGGGAGTAGTTACAACCAGCCTACCTAGAGAGTTGCGTGCCAGGCAGACAGGGAGCACGAAGTGTGGCTGGCCTGGGTGGAGGAATACCCTCTGAACACACATGTGCTGGAATGTCTGCTGGGAGGGTTCCAGGTAGGGTTGTTAGTTTGGCTTCACTGGCAGTGCTGGTGGTTTACTTTTGGTGGCGGGTCATTCGAGATGTCTGTGTGTGCACTTTGTCCTCTCACAGCGCCAGCTAGAGCCCAAAAGCTCCGTCGGGACGATGGACAACCTGGAGATGACCTAAACAATGATCTCCTGGTGGGTACCAGTTTTGAGGTCCTGATCGCCCCTGCGGTTCCTGCCACCCGCCATCCGTTTGGGCGACCAGGCTGTGTGCCTGCCCAGGAGAGAACACCTATATTGAAGCCGGCGACGTTCCAATACAAGTCGATGAACTCAGGTGGTCACCGGGAAAGTGGCCGCCACAGTAAGAGAACCCCATTAGATGACCTAACATCTATGGAGTCTGTGTCCAAGGCTGAGGAGTTGAGGGAGACTAGGACAAATTTGGGGAGTAGTTACAACCAGCTGACATGGAGAGTTGCATGCCAGACATGCAGGGAGCACCAAGTGTGGCTGGCCTGGAGCGGGGAATGTCCTCTGATCAACTGTCTGCTGGCATGTCTGCAGGGATGGTTTCTGGGATTGGTTTTGAGTGTGGCTTCTCTGGCAGTGCTGGCTGTTTACTTGTGGTGGCGGGTCATTCCAAACGTCTGTGTCACTTTCTCCTCTCTCAGCTCCAGAGCGAACCCAAAATCGCCGGCTTGACAATGGACCTCCTAACAACATCTCGAACAATGACCACCCGGCAGGCACCACTGTTGAGGCCCTGAGAGCCCCTGCTCTTCCTGTCATCTCGCAGCAGTGTGGGCAACCAGGACCTGTGCCTGGCCGGATCTGTACACCACTATTGAAGCCACCTGGGTCCCACTGTAAGTCAACTATCTCCAACTGTCACCTAGAACGTAGTACCCATATTAAGAGAACCCAGTCAGATGGCCTGCACTGTAAGGAGTCTGTGTCCAAGAGTGAGGAATGGAGGGAGATTGGGATAAATTGTGGGAGTAGTTACAACCAGCCTACCTAGAGAGTTGCGTGCCAGGCAGACAGGGAGCACGAAGTGTGGCTGGCCTGGGTGGAGGAATGCCCTCTGAACACACATGTGCTGGAATGTCTGCTGGGAGGGTTCCAGGTAGGGTTGTTAGTTTGGCTTCACTGGCAGTGCTGGTGGTTTACTTTTGGTGGCGGGTCATTCGAGATGTCTGTATGTGCAATTTGTCCTCTCACATCCCCAGATAGAGCCCAAAAGCTCCATCGGGACGATGGACAACCTGGAGATGACCTAAACAATGATCTCCTGGTGGGCACCAGTTTTGAGGCCCTGATCGCCCCTGCGGTGCCTGTCACCCGCCATCCGTTTGGGCGACCAGGGTGTATGCCTGCCCAGAAGAGAACACCTATATTGAAGCCGGGGACGTTCCAGTACAAGTTGATGATCTCAGATGGTCACTGGCAACGTGGGAACCACAGTAAGAGAACCCCATTAGATGACCTAACATCTATGGAGTCTGTGTCCAAGGCTGAGGAGTTGAGGAGACTGGAACAAATTTTGGGAGTAGTTACAACCAGCTGACATGGAGAGTTGCATGCCAGACATGCAGGGAGCACCAAGTGTTTGGCCTGGAGCGGGGAATGGCCTCTGATCCACTATCTGCTGGCATGTCTGCCGGGATGGTTTCTGGGATTGGTTTTGAGTGTGGCTTCTCTGGCAGTGCTGGCTGTTTACTTTTGGTGGCGGGTCATTCCAAACGTCTGTGTCACTTTCTCCTCTCGCAGCTCCAGAGCAAACCCAAAATCGCCGGCTTGACAACGGACCACCTAACAACATCTCTAACAATGACCACCCGGCAGGCACCACTTTTGAGGCCCTGAGAGCCCCTGCTCTTCCTGTCATCTCGCAGCAGTGTGGGCAACCAGGACCTGTGCCTGGCCGGATCTGTACACCACTATTGAAGCCACCTGGGTCCCACTGTAAGTCAACTGTCTCCAACTATCACCTAGAACGTAGTACCCATATTAAGAGAACCCAGTCAGATGGCCTGCACTGTCAGGAGTCTGTGTCCAAGGGTGAGGAATGGAGGGAGATTGGGATAAATTGTGGGAGTAGTTACAACCAGCCTACCTAGAGAGTTGCGTGCCAGGCAGACAGGGACCTCAACAGCATACAACTGATCCAGTCAGAAATCAAGGATACACTAATTGAAATAACACACAATTTACAGGGAAACCACAGTAGAGTGATGTAGTCTAAAATTAAATCAATGATATGGAATACAAGGAAGCAAAAAACAACCAATCAGAACAAGATGAAAAAGAAACCAAAAAAGTGAGGATAGCTTCTGGAACAACTTTAAGAGATCTAATATTCACATCATAGTGGTTTCAGAAGAAGTGAATGAGCAAGAAATTGGAAACTATTTGAAAAAATAATAAGTGGGAAGTTCCCTGATTTGGTGAAGGAAATAGACACGCAAGTCCCAGAAGCACAGAGAGTTGTATGCAAAATGCCCACTCTAAGACACGTCATAATTAAAATACCAAAGGTTAAAGATAAAGCAAGACTCTTAAAAGTAAAAAGAGAAAGGGAGAAAGGAGTTTAGTTACCCACAGGGGAATTCCCACTAGACTGTCAGCTAATTTCTCTAAAGAAACTTTGCAGACGAGAAGGTATTGGTAAGAAATATCCGAAGTCATGAAAAGGAGGAATCTACAGCCAAAACTGCTCTACCCAGCAAAGCTATCATTTTGAATTGAAGGGCAGATAAAGAGCCTCGCAGAAAATTAAAAAAAACGAGGGGTTCATAATCACCAAACAATTATTAGAAGAAATGTTAAAGAAACTTCTTTAAGAAAAAGAAGATCAAAACTATGAGCAATAGAAAGGCAAAAAATACAAATTTGTTAACAATTGAATCTAAAAAACAAACGTAGCAAACAAGGAGAGCAGAGATTGAATTAAGGATCCAGATAACGTTCTGGTGGTTGCCAGATGTGAGGGGGGTTTGAGGGAATGCGTGAAGAGGTAGGGGATTAAGAAATACAAATAAGTAGTGACAGAGTAACCATGGGGCTGTAAATGACCGTGTAGAACATGGAGTAGACAAAGAACTTGTGCATGACCCATGGACATGAACAGTGGTTAGGGACTGCCTGAGGAAGTGTGGAGTGTTGGATAGAGAGGATGTAAAGTGGGAAAAACCAGAACGACTGTAATAGCCTAATTAATAAAATACAATTTAAAAAATATCAAAAATAAAACTTATTTATAATTTATAATAAATTGTAATAATAAATCACACCAAAAGAAAATAAAGAAAAATCAAAGTAAGAAAAAGTTATAGGGGTGGAAGAAAACAAATTCTGGTAGGAGAGGCTGTACAGGTTTAACAAGTGGCTCTAGATGTGGCCCTGAGACATTTCTAAGACACAGCTCTGCTGCTGCTGTTGCTAAAACCAGAGCAGGTACAAGAGAGGGATATTCAGGCAGGGCCCCTGGACTTATCAGGAAGTAAAGTCACGTCTCTTGTCTGAGTAGTCCCTCAGGGTAGGGGACCCAGGCAGTGACCTCACTTCTTGAAGTCATAGACCAAAAGAACTTGTAACCCCGGTAGCGAGACAGCAAAATTCTAAAGCTGCCCCTAGCTGACTCACTTTGGCTACAGAGTTGGGACAGACAACATGTCCCTTTGTTGTCTCCCAAGTCCTTGACGCCAAAACCCCAAAAAGGCAGGAATATGAGTTTGGACCGCCGCTGCCACCGCAGGATCGAAACTCAGCATAGAAGGCTTTGGCCTGTTTCAAAGAAGAACTCACAGGTAACACAGAAACGCTCAGGGTGGTTTTCTTTGGGCCAGGCCACCACTCAGATCCCACCTGGGCTGATCTATGTCAACCTCGTGTGTGTGTAAGTGTGTGTGTGTGTGTGTGTGTGTGTGTGTGTGTGTGTGTTGTTGTGGAGCAAGTGCAAGAACCAAATGGTTGGAGACAATCAAATTAGAATTTAAAGAGCCTTTATTAGCTGGCTAGCGACTGCCCACCCGTCCACAACCCGGACTTAGGTGGACAGCCCCGACGTTAGGGATTGGGGGATTTATAAAGCATTTCGGGTGCATGAACTTGGACAGAGATACAGCTTGTACAGACAAAAATTTTCCACTATTTTCCAGGTCATTGCTCAAAGGAATAGGTCACTGCTCAAAGGAATAACAGTTAGGTTAAGTTCCTTGTTCTGCTTGGTCGGAACATGCAACTGAGGGGGTCTGGTTCCCGAGACCCAGGTTCAACTGATTACCCTACTGGCTGGACATCTAAGAAATACCCTTTAACATTCCCCACTGGTTTTATTTGGGGGTTCAAATCCTTGAGTCCTAGGTGTTTAAAGGATGATATTGTGACCTTAGGACCAAAACTCTTCTAGGCCCTTATGGAATGAAGCCCCTGTATAATTCCCCTTCTTAGACTTAAGACCCTTTATTTTAAAGAGGACAATGGGCCAAGGTCTCGTGCTTTTCTAGCTGCTTCAAGCTGAACATGGTCGTCGTCCTACCTACCCTTGGGTCTAGGGCTTTCTAATAAGAGTGGGGGTGGAGGGGAGGGTGGCCTTCCCACATGGCCAGCTGCTCTTATCTCATTTTAAAAATGCAGCACATAAATTTCAATTCTTTATAAAATAAAGGATATATAATATAAATAAAAAACTAATATTTGAAGACTACTAATAATTAGGTTTCCCTTATATTAGTTGTTTTTCAAAATAATAATTTCTGTATATATCCTATGAAATAAAAATTCAGTGTATGCTTAACTTCATAAATTTTTATTTTTGGAATTAAAATTCTAATAATTATATTATTTTCATCTTAGAATGTTTGATAGAAAACTCTCATATAACACCTGTTTAATATTTTGCTACTAATTACTCTCTGGGAAACTCTTTTCCTAGTGCCTTCTTATACCTTGAAATATCTAAAACACCTTGTTAGTGTTGGTAGATTTAGAAAACAATGATACAGGACACCCAGTTTTATTTGAACTTCACATAAACCACAAATCAAATTTTTAATACAAATATAGCATAGTAGTTCAATACTTGGGACATAGTTATGCCTAAAATTATAACTTATTTGAAATTCAGAACAATTAGGTGGCCTCCATTTTATCTGATAACCATACATCTGGTATTCTTTCTAAAAAGGAACCTTCATTTTAGCTAGAGTGTCCTTGAAAATTATAACCTAAGAAGTCATGGCTAGAAAAGCAGTACCCATTTCATTGTACAGCTACATCAGGGTTTCATAATCATATTACAATAGTTAAAAAGTTAGTATTTTCCACTGTCTAATTTCTGTAATCTTCTTAGTTTAAAGCACATAAACAACTAATGAGAAATTTTGTTTTTCTATTGGAATTGTCTTTTAAAAAACAACAAAAAGTTTGATTCATCAATTTACAGAAATTTCTTTGTGTTAAAATTCTATATTCTCCTAAGTCATTTTCTCAAAAATAAAACTCTGTTATACTTTACACTTGTTATAACTTAATAGGAAGATAGGATATAAAAACTTGAAAGTAAGTGTTTGTTTATTTTTAGAAATTATGTTTTTTTCTTTACTATTTTATCTTCAGTACCTGCTTGCCTACTCAGAGTTCTTAGTCTGTTAATAATGTGGGAATTTTTGTCTGCTTAGGTGGTATGTGCATTAAGGTTGAAACAAAAAATGAAGACTTTGCTATTTTTCTTTGTTTTTTTTTTTTTCTTGTCTTTTCTCTGACTACCCACCATCATGAAATGAAGGTTTTAAAAGTTTTAAGTTATGTGCTTGAAATTATGTATAAATTCAAAGAAAGGCATGCCACCAGTTGGTTTGTCTGGTAGAGGACTATTAAGATTGGGCCGTCATCCTTGCTTTAATATGATAGACCTAACATTTTGTCTTTCTCTTAACAATATAGAAGCAAGGGACTCTCAACAAAGAGAGCATACATGACATCTACACAGATGAAAAAAGTGATACACCTGAGTGTTTTGAAATGCTGTTTTGTAACATATCAGAGACCCTGTGTATATGCATATATGGAATATAATATGCCTGGTGCTTAACTATATGGCCAACATGCTACCATAGGGAATGTCTATTTCAGGTGAATCCCTTCTTTCAAGCATCCTAGAGCATACAACTCCTCTTAACTGCTGAGCACTTAGGTGCCAAGACTAGATTGTTTTACTTATGCTACTGCAATATCTTTTAACTCTAAAATATATTGAGAAATAAAAAGGAAAAAATATCTCTCAATTTATCAGGTCGCTTTACTAATTTCTCTTCTAATTGGTATAAAATGATGTAGTTACAGAGAGATTAAAAATCCTGAAGACATCATTTCTTAATCTGATTTGACTTTAATAAGTCCACTTACACTCCTTGTAAGGAAGTATTTAATACTTATATACATATTTATACACACACATAACTATAAGTATGCATATTTACGTACTTATTCAAGAATTCCATTTAATTATTGCTCTACTTTAAAAAAAAGTCATGATTTTTTGGTTCCATTCATTCATTTAGCAATTTTTGTTTTATGCAACCATTCCACTGGATTCCTATTCATCAATTTTATCTCAAGATACTGAAAAAAAATGTTCATGTATCAAAAGTAGTGTAGGGGCTGTATTGGAGTCTTGTAGATATTGTAATAAGTTACAACAAACACAATGGCATGAAACAACAGAAATATATTCTCACACATTCCTGGAGGCCAGAGTCCTAATCAAGGTATCACCAGGACAACACTTCTTCTAAAGCTCTACAAGAGAATCCTTTTTCTTGTTTCTTTCCATATTGTGGGACAGCATTTCTGGGCTTGTGGCCAGATCACTCATTTCTACCTCTACCTTCACTTTGCCATCTCCTTTGGGTGGCTGTCTAATCTCCCTCTGCTTTCCCTTATACATATACTTGTAAGTATACTTGTAAGCATTGAGGGCACACAGGATCATCCAGAGTCATCTAAAGATCTCTACCAGAGTCAAATTGCCAAACACTAGTTTCCTAAATAAGGTAACACAAAATCAAGGGATTATTATGTGAACATATTTATGAGAACATTGGGTTATCCTACTACAGGGACCTGGTTAAATCTAAGACTATAAGCAAGCATCATTCAACTAAGCAATAAATAACATGTGACTTTTGGCTTTTATCCAAGGGAGTTCTCATGACAGAACACTAATGGTTCTTTGACATGTACTTTATATGGCCCACTCAAGTGAGGATTGAATGGTTTGTAAATACTAACTGGGGTCTTTTGCAGGACGTGGGTACTGGTGATTGATAAAACTGTCAAGAAGTTGAGAATCTGTGAAAACTAACTAGGTCTTCTTAGAAAACTAATGTGTTGCACATCAACTCCTTTCTCACCTTTTCTTCACTTCTACTTTCTGACTCATTGAAAATCTGTAACTCTTCTTGAAAATTAGAGTTTTGGAAAAATTGGCTCCTACTGCATCTGACTCCTGTGAGTAAGAAACAAATCCTGAACTCTGATTAAGGTTTAATATTTGATGGAAATAATAAAATGCTTTTATCCTACTATATGAATAAGACCTTACAAAATTTCTATCAGATTGAATGAAGGTTGCTAATAACATATTTCATTAAAAAAAACAAATACAAATATTTTGCGTGGTAATGAACATACATGACTGCTTTATAGTAATAACCCTTCAAAGGAAGACTATATTATTTCTTACATTACATTTAACAAATAGTTTTGGAAAATATGTCCTAATGAACATATTTGAACTTATCTATGAACAATGATAATTTTTGAATATTCCAGACTTAGTGTTTAGGATCCAAAACATTAACAGAGATTGAAAATTTATAAGGATATGGCATACATGCTCACTCACAGAAACAGTGGAATTATTTTCATGACTAATACTTTTGGATCAATTCAGTTCAATTTCTCTTTTAATGACTTTATTGATAGCTCTAGTTGACTTGGTTACGCATGATTATAAAACAGAAAAAAAATGGGCAAGTTATTTCACATTTTGCAACAATTTTCTAGGTTCATCATGGGCTAATTTTCCTACAATCTTCAGTTTATATTGAACATAGGTTTTATTGAAAATTTTTGAATGTGGCATTTTTGTTTTTATTTTATACATTATCCATATACACATTATTCATTTAAAATAAATTTATTTAACAGAACTACCTCTTCGATGTAGTCAGGCATGTTCAATATGGACTATGTCCATTCAAAATAATTTTACAGACCATGTGAGTAAGGCCATAATTAAGACACAAATTAACATAAGGGACCACAACCATCTCTTTATTAAGAGAGAGATTGAAAGTACCCATAGGATACATTATTTGGTCTGAGAAGTTTTATATTCTGGTTTTCTTTTTCATTGTGGAAATTCTACTCTCATTGTTGGTAACTAAGATAAACTCAACAATATTTTGCTTCATAAAGTGAGAGAAATTCATTATAAATGTACAGATGTATCTTGAAGAACCTGTAAGATAACCTGCTTACAGATGGATTCCCCTGGTGTCTCCTCTGCTGGGCTATCCATGCCACCCAGATCACATCTGCTGCCTTTGCCTCCTCAGCCTTCCCTCTCTTGCCAGAGCCTGTTTGGAATGACATGTATTCTTATCAGTCATATTCTCTCTACATTTCTTGCGAATCCACTTTCTTCATTTCAAATAGACATATAAGCAAAAACAGGTTTCATCTTGTAGTACAGACACCCAAAGGGGAAAAGTAGCTATACCCAGATAATGATTACCAGGGATTTTGTGGTGACACTTGACTGAGCTTCCTATCCTTGCACATTTTCAATATGGTCATATGGACAGGGTCTCATGACTTCGAGATGGTATCTCCATAATGATCACGTGGGTCAAGTGAAAGAGGGGTTGTTCTGGAAGGAACGTTGCTAGGCAGACATCCTCATATGTGCCCACCATTCTACTGATCAACACCACTGCTGTTAGTTTCTAAGATCTTGGCTCATAAACAGCCAAACTATGTCACACCTACTCTTATTGTTCCTTGGGATTTATTCTCAGATGCAAGTTTGATACAGTATCTACACATCAATAAATGTGATACACCGCATCAGCAAAATGAAGCATGAAAGTCAAATGATCATTTCAATAATAACGCAAAAAAGCATTTGTAAAATCAAGCACCAATTTAAGTTAAAAATTCTCAGAAAAGTAAGAATAGAGTGGACATACTTCAACATAATAAAGGCCATATATGACAAACCCACAGCTAACATCATACTCAATAGGCAAAATCTAAAAGTGCTTCCCTTAAGATCAGGAACAAGATAGGGATATCCATTTTCATCACTCTTATTCAGCATAGAAGTCATAGCCATAGGAATTAGAAAGGGAGAAATAACAGGCATCCAAATGGAATAGAAGAGGTAAACCTCATTATTTGCCCATTATATAATACTTTGTTTAGAGAAGCCTAAAAATTACACCTAGTAACTACTAGAACTGATAAATGGATTCAGTAAAGTACCAGGATAAAAAAATTAAATCTATTGCAATTTTATATTCCAATAATGAACTCTCAGAAAGGGAAACTAAGAACGCAATCCCATTTACAATTGTATCCACAACGATAAAATATTAGGAATAACTTTAACCAAGTATGTAAAAACCTCTACTCAGAAATTTATAAGACACCAAAGAAAGAAATTGAAGAAGATACAAATAAGTGGAAGTCTTTCATGTGTTGATAGATAGGAAAAATTAACATCAAAAAAAGGTCTGATTTCAAACTTTCCTTTTTGTTAAGTATATTTTATTATGTTGTTACAGTAGTTCCAATTTTTCCCCTTCTCTCTCCTCCACCCAGTACCCTCTTTTCATCCAGCAAACCCACCCCACCAGGTTCATGTCCATGGGTTGTGCATATAAGTTCTTTGGCTTCACCCTTTCCTATGTTATTCTTAATTTCCCCTGTTTATTTTGTACCAACCAATTATGCTTCTTAATCCCTGTACTATGTCCCCATTTCTCTCCCTCCCCACTCCCAGCTGATAACCCTCCAAATGATCCCCATACCTTTGATTCTGTTCCTATTCTGGTTTGCTTAGTTGGATTCTGTTTTTATTTTTTAGATTCAGTTGTTAATAGTTTTGAGTTTGTTGTCATTTTACTGTTCATAGTTTTGATCTTCTTTTTCCTTAGTAAGTCTCTTTGACATTTCATATAATAGTGGCTTGGTGACGATGAAGTCCTTTAGCTTTACCTTGTCTGGGAAGCACTTCATCTAAATGATAGTTTTGCTGGATAGAGTAATTCTGGTTGCAGGTTGCCTTTCATCACATTGAATACTGCTTTCCAGTCCCTTCCTGCCTGCAAAGTGTCCTCTGATAAATCGGCTGATAGTCCTATAGGCATTCTCCTGTAGGCAACTCTCCACCTCCCTCTTGCTGCCCCCAGGACTCTGTCTTTATCTTTCACCTTTGGCATCTCAGTCATGATGCATCCTGGTGTGGTCCCCTCTGAGTCCACCTCACCCGGGACCCTGTGTGCTCCCCAAACCTGTATGTCCATGTCCTTCACAAAATTTGGGAAGTTTTCCTCATTATTTTCAATTCTTGCTTCCTCATTCTGCACTGTTTTTTTTTTTGTTTGTTTGTTTTTCCCCTTATATTCCAAATCATTGATTTGAATCCCAGTTTTCTGGCCTTCACCACTGGTTTTGTGTGCATTTTCCTTCATTTCACTTAGAATAGCCTTCACTTCTTCTCTTATGTGCTTTCCATGCATACTCAAGCATGTCTGTCAAGCCTGTGAGCATCTTTATCAATAGTGTTTGAATTCTGTGTCTCTTAGGTTGTCTATCTCCTCATCTGTTGGGTTGTCTATCTCCTCCTCTCTTAGTTCTTCCACTGGAACCTTGATCTCTTCCCCCCTTTGAGCCTTACTTCTCTGTCTCCTCATTCTGACAGGCTCCTGTGTTTGTTTGCCTCCATGTTGCAGGTAGAGCTGTCGCTCCTGTTGTGTTGTAAGGGGTGGAGCCTTAGGGATTCATCAGTACAGGGCGACCTGTTTCACCACGTTGTGGTGCTGTATGTGGGGGAGGTGTCTGAGAGGGAACAATGCTGCCTGCCTAGCACTCACCCCTTATCCAGGCACCTCTCCCACTTCTGCACTGCACTGGCACTCTTCTAGCTGCTGCCCTGGCCATCGTTCCCAGAGTGAGTGGGTCTGCGGACATTCTAGGATTGTGAGGGCCCTTTAAACAAGAAGACTCTGCTGCGAGACTGGCAGTTTCTGCCTCCACCCCAACCCCCACTCATCTGCACAGTCAAAAGCAATGAAGCTTGATTTTCCCCTGTGCTGGAACCATGAGCTGCGAGGTCCAGTGAGGAGCTGGGAACACTCCCCAGATGTCCCTCCTACCTTTAAAATGTGTGACTGCACTTTCTGATGGCCTGTCACTGCCCCCATTGTTGCTGCCACCACACTGCGTTCTCTCCACCCTGGCTCCACCCCTCCTACCTGTCTGGATGAGTATTTCTTCTTTATATCTTTGTTTGCTGGACTTCCATGCAGTTTGATTTTCTGGAACTTCTGGTTATTTCTAGTTTTGAGGTAGTTGTATTTCTTCTTAGTTGTGGAGGGAGTTGCAGCATGTCTGTCTACACCTCCATCTTGGCTGGAAGTCTCTCAATCTTTCTAAGAACCCATTTCATTATTCTTTAAGATTATTTTTATTATGAGTTCATCTGTAACTCGCCATGATTTATTTTATTTCTTTCTCTTTATGTAGCTATAGATATGTATAATTATTCGTTTATATTTTTAATTAGTATTATAAATGTGTGTTTTGTAAGCTAATACATATTAAAGACATGGCCTATCACTGTGTATTACATAGGTATTTTATTCGCTTCTCTACTTGATTCACATGTGTTCTCTGAGTCTGTTCCTTCAGCATCTCTTGAGGATATGTGTGATCTTAAAACCCTGGTAAGTATTGATTTGACCAGAGCTAGATCATCACTATAGCAGGGCCAACCTGATTCTTTATTGAGTACAGGGAAAAAAGGCAGATGAAATGACTATGTATTGAGAGAAAATAGGAAAGAAGTAGGAATTCATTCAGTCCTGGAGAAAAGAGAAAGAAGACAGAGTGAAATGGAGAGAGAGAGTCATTGAAAGAGAGAGTGAGAACCGTCACTGCTTCTTGTAGAATTTCTCAATCCTTTTCCTAGTCCCTCCTGTACCATGAAATATCTGAAGCACCTTGTTATGTGGTATGTCATCTGTTATTGATTTGTGGATTCATACAACCATGCACCCCCGGAATATATCCCTCTTAGGGTGTATAATTTTTAAATGTGTTTCTGTAACACAATACTAATATTTTGTTGAGGATTTGAACATCTACTAGGGGGACACCAACAGATGTAATTATCTTTTGGCAGGAAGACCCCTTATGTTACAGGTTTCTTTCACTACGGGAGTGTTCTAGGAACCCATCTATATCCGTGTACCAGCTGGCATTGTTGTTAGAGGCTGAATTCGGTTTCAGGAAAAAAACAATTTTGAAGGCCTTTCGATTTTTTTCTCCCATCTCATGATATGTGGTTTACGTGCACACCAGCCCACACTGTGCTGAGTGGTCAGCAGTTTTTGACCAAAACAGCATGACCCCTGTTCCACCTTTCATATTCACTTGATTTCAACCTGAGAGACTTTTCTTTGTTTCCCTGGATGAGCAAAAATCCTCAAATGGAAATATGTTACCAGTGTGGAAGACATGAGACAAAAAATGACAGAAGCATTAAAGACATCAAAATGGATGAGTTCAAAAACTTTGTTGAGCAGCAGATAATACATCTTGATACGTGTATTACATCAAATAGAATGTACTTTGAAGGTGACTGAAGGTGAAATGTGTAAGAATAAATACACAACTTTTAGAAATAAATTCTTGTATTTTGGGGTCCCCCCTCGTTGGTTCATTAGAAATATTTCCCTGTAATATTTTTATTTCTAGTGACTTCATATTATTTTAGAATTAGGATAATGCTGGCCTTGTAACATGAGCTTGGGGTCATCTGTCTTTGTAAATATTTTGGAATAGTCTTGACTGGGTCAAGTCCTGGATCACACTTAGCAAACTAGTTTCAGCTACAAGATTACGCACACATGTACTTAAAGGACTTCTTTTGTATTATATCTGTTCTGTAATATAATGGCAATTCCTTTAAGAATGACAAAAATGCTTTGTTAGATTAAAAAAATATGTGTGAGCAGACAAAAAACTCACCTATTATAAGAGTCCATTCATAGAAAATATCCAGAATAGGTAAAGGGTAAGAGACAGATAGTTATGGTTGGAAAGAATGAGGAGTTAGTATTTTGGGGGCAGAGTTTTCTTTTGGGGTGATGTACACCTGCAACTAGATAGTGGTGATGATGCTTGCACCACATGAGTAATGTACGTCATGCTCAGGAATGGCACAATTTAAAATATGACTTTCAATCAAGATGACAGCACAGGCAGACATGACTTGCCTCTTCACACAAGCACAACAAAATTACAACTAAAATATAGAACAACCATCACTCGGAGCCATCAGAAATCAAGTTGAAAGGAAGTCTGACAGCTACACAGTTAAAGAAACCGCAGCCATCCAGACTGGTAGGAGGGGCACAGAGACCCCTCAATGACGGGTGGTGGATAAAAACCAGGGAGGGATATCTCAGGAGTGAGGAGTCCCAGCTCTACACCAGGACCCCCAGCCCAGTGTGCCAGGGCCAGGGAACTAAGACCCCATAAGTTCTGGCTGTAGAAACCAATAAGAATTGAGTTGGTGGAAGAAACTTCAAGCATTTCCTCTTAAAGAATGCACACATAGACTAACTTACTGGGACTCGCTTCCTCTGGGCTCCAGCACCGCAGTCGCGGCTTGAAAGGCACCATTGATATACAGGGAGAAACTGAGTTGTCTAGCATCAGGGTGAGCAGAGGTCATGATCCATTTTCTGGGCCCTCCACGCACAGGGCCAGTGGGCTGGTGCCGTATCAGAGATTCCAACCTGGCTAACATTGTTAGATCTGCTTTCAAGATCCCCAGAGACTCTGCCCAGCATAAATTATGGGCCCACCCAAGCTGATTTTTGATATGAATGGTTGGTCTTGGCATATGCTTGACAATTTCCTAAATCATCTCAAACAAGCAAGAGCTGGCCTCAGTGAGCCCCAGGCCTCCCACTAGCAGCAGCCAGCCTAGATTCACAGTTTGGTTTGCCTGGGAATTTCCAAGCCCAGGACAAGTATCAACCATCTCATATTGTTTTATAGCTCAGGGAGGGCCTGGGAAAAACACAGGTGAGGACTTAACTTGGCCTGCACCCCCCAGGAAGTCCCAGGGCCAGTGTACCCAGTGGAGAGCTACAGACCATGTTGGAGCACCACCACCCTGCCCTTGCACACCTGATCCCCCATAGAGGGCAGATGTTGGTGTTAAGTTGTCACAGTCGATCCTTGCAGTGGACTGGCCTTCATAAATCTCTCCCATTGATCCATCAACAGCAAACAAGTTTCAACTACAAGAGGAGGTTGTACTCGGTGCACACAAAGGGCATACCTTGAGGACCAAGCTTGGGGATAGGGGAGGCTGTGCCACTGGACCCAACAGGACACCTACACATTTGGCCACACTACCCAAACAGGGAATCATAGTAGCTACCTAATCCATGGAAACAAATGCAGGGAGGCTGTGAAAATGAGGAGACAAAAACAAAAAACAAAAAACATTGTCCCAAAAAGAACAGAGCAAAACTCCAGAAAAAAGAGCTAAATTAAATGGAAATAAACAATCTATAGATGCAGAGTTCAAAACACTTGTTATAATGATGCTCAAGGAACATAGTGAGGACCTCAACAGCACACAAATGATCCAGTCAGAAATGAAGGATACACTAATTGAAATAACACACAATTTACAGGGAAACCACAGTAGAGTGATGTAGCCTAAAATTAAATCAATGATATGGAATACAAGGAAGCAAAAAACAACCAATCAGAACAAGATGAAAAAGAAACCAAAAAAGTGAGGATAGCTTCTGGAACAACTTTAAGAGATCTAATATTCACATCATAGTGGTTTCAGAAGAAGAGAATGAGCAAGAAATTGGAAACTATTTGAAAAAAAATAATAAGTGGGAAGTTCCCTGATTTGGTGAAGGAAATAGACACGCAAGTCCCAGAAGCACAGAGAGTTGTATGCAAAGTGCCCACTCTAAGACACGTCATAATTAAAATACCAAAGGTTAAAGATAAAGCAAGACTCTTAAAAGTAAAAAGAGAGAGGGAGAAAGGAGTTTAGTTACCCACAGGGGAATTCCCACTAGACTGTCAGCTAATTTCTCTAAAGAAACTTTGCAGACGAGAAGGTATTGGTAAGAAATATCCGAAGTCATGAAAAGGAGGAATCTACAGCCAAAACTGCTCTACCCAGCAAAGCTATCATTTTGAATTGAAGGGCAGATAAAGAGCCTTGCAGAAAATTAAAAAAAACGAGGGGTTCATAATCACCAAACAATTATTAGAAGAAATGTTAAAGAAACTTCTTTAAGAAAAAGAAGATCAAAACTATGAGCAATAGAAAGGCAAAAAATACAAATTTGTTAACAATTGAATCTAAAAAACAAACGTAGCAAACAAGGAGAGCAGAGATTGAATTAAGGATCCAGATAACGTTCTGGTGGTTGCCAGATGTGAGGGGGGTTTGAGGGAATGCGTGAAGAGGTAGGGGATTAAGAAATACAAATAAGTAGTGACAGAGTAACCATGGGGCTGTAAATGACCGTGTAGAACATGGAGTAGACAAAGAACTTGTGCATGACCCATGGACATGAACAATGGTTAGGGACTGCCTGAGGAAGTGTGGAGTGTTGGATAGAGAGGATGTAAAGTGGGAAAAACCAGAACGACTGTAATAGCCTAATTAATAAAATACAATTTAAAAAATATCAAAAATAAAACTTATTTATAATTTATAATAAATTGTAATAATAAATCACACCAAAAGAAAATAAAGAAAAATCAAAGTAAGAAAAAGTTATAGGGGTGGAAGAAAACAAATTCTGGTAGGAGAGGCTGTACAGGTTTAACAAGTGGCTCTAGATGTGGCCCTGAGACATTTCTAAGACACAGCTCTGCTGCTGCTGTTGCTAAAACCAGAGCAGGTACAAGAGAGGGATATTCAGGCAGGGTCCCTGGACTTATCAGGAAGTAAAGTCACGTCTCTTGTCTGAGTAGTCCCTCAGGGTAGGGGACCCAGGCAGTGACCTCACTTCTTGAAGTCATAGACCAAAAACTTGTAACCCCGGTAGCGAGACAGCAAAATTCTAAAGCTGCCCCTAGCTGACTCACTTTGGCTACAGAGTTGGGACAGACAACATGTCCCTTTGTTGTCTCCCAATTCGCCAAAAGCTCAAAAAGGCAGGAATATGAGTTTGGACCGCCGCTGCCACCGCAGGATCGAAACTCAGCATAGAAGGCTTTGGCCTGTTTCAAAGAAGAACTCACAGGTAACACAGAAACGCTCAGGGTGGTTTTCTTTGGGCCAGGCCACCACTCAGATCCCACCTGGGCTGATCTATGTCAACCTCGTGTGTGTGTAAGTGTGTGTGTGTGTGTGTGTGTGTGTGTTGTTGTGGAGCAAGTGCGAGAACCAAATGGTTGGAGACAATCAAATTAGAATTTAAAGAGCCTTTATTAGCTGGCTAGCGACTGCCCACCCGTCCACAACCCGGACTTAGGTGGACAGCCCCGACGTTAGGGATTGGGGGATTTATAAAGCATTTCGGGTGCATGAACTTGGACAGAGATACAGCTTGTACAGACAAAAATTTTCCACTATTTTCCAGGTCATTGCTCAAAGGAATAGGTCACTGCTCAAAGGAATAACAGTTAGGTTAAGTTCCTTGTTCTGCTTGGTCAGAACATGCAACTGAGGGGGTCTGGTTCCCGAGACCCAGGTTCAACTGATTACCCTACTGGCTGGACATCTAAGAAATACCCTTTAACATTCCCCACTGGTTTTATTTGGGGGTTCAAATCCTTGAGTCCTAGGTGTTTAAAGGATGATATTGTGACCTTAGGACCAAAACTCTTCTAGGCCCTTATGGAATGAAGCCCCTGTATAATTCCCCTTCTTAGACTTAAGACCCTTTATTTTATAGAGGACAATGGGCCAAGGTCTCGTGCTTTTCTAGCTGCTTCAAGCTGAACATGGTCGTCGTCCTACCTACCCTTGAGTCTAGGGCTTTCTAATAAGAGTGGGGGTGGAGGGGAGGGTGGCCTTCCCACATGGCCAGCTGCTCTTATCTCATTTTAAAAATGCAGCACATAAATTTCAATTCTTTATAAGATAAAGGATATATAATATAAATAAAAAACTAATATTTGAAGACTACTAATAATTAGGTTTCCCTTATATTAGTTGTTTTTCAAAATAATAATTTCTGTATATATCCTATGAAATAAAAATTCAGTGTATGCTTAACTTCATAAATTTTTATTTTTGGAATTAAAATTCTGATAATTATATTATTTTCATCTTAGAATGTTTGATAGAAAACTCTCATATAACACCTGTTTAATATTTTGCTACTAATTACTCTCTGGGAAACTCTTTTCCCAGTGCCTTCTTATACCTTGAAATATCTAAAACACCTTGTTAGTGTTGGTAGATTTAGAAAACAATGATACAGGACACCCAGTTTTATTTGAACTTCACATAAACCACAAATCAAATTTTTAATACAAATATAGCATAGTAGTTCAATACTTGGGACATAGTTATGCCTAAAATTATAACTTATTTGAAATTCAGAACAATTAGGTGGCCTCCATTTTATCTGATAACCATACATCTGGTATTCTTTCTAAAAAGGAACCTTCATTTTAGCTAGAGTGTCCTTGAAAATTATAACCTAACAAGTCATGGCTAGAAAAGCAGTACCCATTTCATTGTACAGCTACATCAGGGTTTCATAATCATATTACAATAGTTAAAAAGTTAGTATTTTCCACTGTCTAATTTCTGTAATCTTCTTAGTTTAAAGCACATAAACAACTAATGAGAAATTTTGTTTTTCTATTGGAATTGTCTTTTAAAAAACAACAAAAAGTTTGATTCATCAATTTACAGAAATTTCTTTGTGTTAAAATTCTATATTCTCCTAAGTCATTTTCTCAAAAATAAAACTCTGTTATACTTTACACTTGTTATAACTTAATAGGAAGATAGGATATAAAAACTTGAAAGTAAGTGTTTGTTTATTTTTAGAAATTATGTTTTTTTCTTTACTATTTTATCTTCAGTACCTGCTTGCCTACTCAGAGTTCTTAGTCTGTTAATAATGTGGGAATTTTTGTCTGCTTAGGTGGTATGTGCATTAAGGTTGAAACAAAAAATGAAGACTTTGCTATTTTTCTTTGTTTTTTTTTTTTTCTTGTCTTTTCTCTGACTACCCACCATCATGAAATGAAGGTTTTAAAAGTTTTAAGTTATGTGCTTGAAATTATGTATAAATTCAAAGAAAGGCATGCCACCAGTTGGTTTGTCTGGTAGAGGACTATTAAGATTGGGCCGTCATCCTTGCTTTAATATGATAGACCTAACATTTTGTCTTTCTCTTAACAATATAGAAGCAAGGGACTCTCAACAAAGAGAGCATACATGACATCTACACAGATGAAAAAAGTGATACACCTGAGTGTTTTGAAATGCTGTTTTGTAACATATCAGAGACCCTGTGTATATGCATATATGGAATATAATATGCCTGGTGCTTAACTATATGGCCAACATGCTACCATAGGGAATGTCTATTTCAGGTGAATCCCTTCTTTCAAGCATCCTAGAGCATACAACTCCTCTTAACTGCTGAGCACTTAGGTGCCAAGACTAGATTGTTTTACTTATGCTACTGCAATATCTTTTAACTCTAAAATATATTGAGAAATAAAAAGGAAAAAATATCTCTCAATTTATCAGGTCGCTTTACTAATTTCTCTTCTAATTGGTATAAAATGATGTAGTTACAGAGAGATTAAAAATCCTGAAGACATCATTTCTTAATCTGATTTGACTTTAATAAGTCCACTTACACTCCTTGTAAGGAAGTATTTAATACTTATATACATATTTATACACACACATAACTATAAGTATGCATATTTACGTACTTATTCAAGAATTCCATTTAATTATTGCTCTACTTTAAAAAAAAGTCATGATTTTTTGGTTCCATTCATTCATTTAGCAATTTTTGTTTTATGCAACCATTCCACTGGATTCCTATTCATCAATTTTATCTCAAGATACTGAAAAAAAATGTTCATGTATCAAAAGTAGTGTAGGGGCTGTATTGGAGTCTTGTAGATATTGTAATAAGTTACAACAAACACAATGGCATGAAACAACAGAAATATATTCTCACACATTCCTGGAGGCCAGAGTCCTAATCAAGGTATCACCAGGACAACACTTCTTCTAAAGCTCTACAAGAGAATCCTTTTTCTTGTTTCTTTCCATATTGTGGGACAGCATTTCTGGGCTTGTGGCCAGATCACTCATTTCTACCTCTACCTTCACTTTGCCATCTCCTTTGGGTGGCTGTCTAATCTCCCTCTGCTTTCCCTTATACATATACTTGTAAGTATACTTGTAAGCATTGAGGGCACACAGGATCATCCAGAGTCATCTAAAGATCTCTACCAGAGTCAAATTGCCAAACACTAGTTTCCTAAATAAGGTAACACAAAATCAAGGGATTATTATGTGAACATATTTATGAGAACATTGGGTTATCCTACTACAGGGACCTGGTTAAATCTAAGACTATAAGCAAGCATCATTCAACTAAGCAATAAATAACATGTGACTTTTGGCTTTTATCCAAGGGAGTTCTCATGACAGAACACTAATGGTTCTTTGACATGTACTTTATATGGCCCACTCAAGTGAGGATTGAATGGTTTGTAAATACTAACTGGGGTCTTTTGCAGGACGTGGGTACTGGTGATTGATAAAACTGTCAAGAAGTTGAGAATCTGTGAAAACTAACTAGGTCTTCTTAGAAAACTAATGTGTTGCACATCAACTCCTTTCTCACCTTTTCTTCACTTCTACTTTCTGACTCATTGAAAATCTGTAACTCTTCTTGAAAATTAGAGTTTTGGAAAAATTGGCTCCTACTGCATCTGACTCCTGTGAGTAAGAAACAAATCCTGAACTCTGATTAAGGTTTAATATTTGATGGAAATAATAAAATGCTTTTATCCTACTATATGAATAAGACCTTACAAAATTTCTATCAGATTGAATGAAGGTTGCTAATAACATATTTCATTAAAAAAAACAAATACAAATATTTTGCGTGGTAATGAACATACATGACTGCTTTATAGTAATAACCCTTCAAAGGAAGACTATATTATTTCTTACATTACATTTAACAAATAGTTTTGGAAAATATGTCCTAATGAACATATTTGAACTTATCTATGAACAATGATAATTTTTGAATATTCCAGACTTAGTGTTTAGGATCCAAAACATTAACAGAGATTGAAAATTTATAAGGATATGGCATACATGCTCACTCACAGAAACAGTGGAATTATTTTCATGACTAATACTTTTGGATCAATTCAGTTCAATTTCTCTTTTAATGACTTTATTGATAGCTCTAGTTGACTTGGTTACGCATGATTATAAAACAGAAAAAAAATGGGCAAGTTATTTCACATTTTGCAACAATTTTCTAGGTTCATCATGGGCTAATTTTCCTACAATCTTCAGTTTATATTGAACATAGGTTTTATTGAAAATTTTTGAATGTGGCATTTTTGTTTTTATTTTATACATTATCCATATACACATTATTCATTTAAAATAAATTTATTTAACAGAACTACCTCTTCGATGTAGTCAGGCATGTTCAATATGGACTATGTCCATTCAAAATAATTTTACAGACCATGTGAGTAAGGCCATAATTAAGACACAAATTAACATAAGGGACCACAACCATCTCTTTATTAAGAGAGAGATTGAAAGTACCCATAGGATACATTATTTGGTCTGAGAAGTTTTATATTCTGGTTTTCTTTTTCATTGTGGAAATTCTACTCTCATTGTTGGTAACTAAGATAAACTCAACAATATTTTGCTTCATAAAGTGAGAGAAATTCATTATAAATGTACAGATGTATCTTGAAGAACCTGTAAGATAACCTGCTTACAGATGGATTCCCCTGGTGTCTCCTCTGCTGGGCTATCCATGCCACCCAGATCACATCTGCTGCCTTTGCCTCCTCAGCCTTCCCTCTCTTGCCAGAGCCTGTTTGGAATGACATGTATTCTTATCAGTCATATTCTCTCTACATTTCTTGCGAATCCACTTTCTTCATTTCAAATAGACATATAAGCAAAAACAGGTTTCATCTTGTAGTACAGACACCCAAAGGGGAAAAGTAGCTATACCCAGATAATGATTACCAGGGATTTTGTGGTGACACTTGACTGAGCTTCCTATCCTTGCACATTTTCAATATGGTCATATGGACAGGGTCTCATGACTTCGAGATGGTATCTCCATAATGATCACGTGGGTCAAGTGAAAGAGGGGTTGTTCTGGAAGGAACGTTGCTAGGCAGACATCCTCATATGTGCCCACCATTCTACTGATCAACACCACTGCTGTTAGTTTCTAAGATCTTGGCTCATAAACAGCCAAACTATGTCACACCTACTCTTATTGTTC
Organism: Furipterus horrens; assembly: GCF_987537825.1. Taxonomy (NCBI): domain Eukaryota; kingdom Metazoa; phylum Chordata; class Mammalia; order Chiroptera; family Furipteridae; genus Furipterus; species Furipterus horrens. The sequence continues at coordinate 60,031 of NW_028327206.1, read as the reverse complement.
CTTGGGATTTATTCTCAGATGCAAGTTTGATACAGTATCTACACATCAATAAATGTGATACACCGCATCAGCAAAATGAAGCATGAAAGTCAAATGATCATTTCAATAATAACGCAAAAAAGCATTTGTAAAATCAAGCACCAATTTAAGTTAAAAATTCTCAGAAAAGTAAGAATAGAGTGGACATACTTCAACATAATAAAGGCCATATATGACAAACCCACAGCTAACATCATACTCAATAGGCAAAATCTAAAAGTGCTTCCCTTAAGATCAGGAACAAGATAGGGATATCCATTTTCATCACTCTTATTCAGCATAGAAGTCATAGCCATAGGAATTAGAAAGGGAGAAATAACAGGCATCCAAATGGAATAGAAGAGGTAAACCTCATTATTTGCCCATTATATAATACTTTGTTTAGAGAAGCCTAAAAATTACACCTAGTAACTACTAGAACTGATAAATGGATTCAGTAAAGTACCAGGATAAAAAAATTAAATCTATTGCAATTTTATATTCCAATAATGAACTCTCAGAAAGGGAAACTAAGAACGCAATCCCATTTACAATTGTATCCACAACGATAAAATATTAGGAATAACTTTAACCAAGTATGTAAAAACCTCTACTCAGAAATTTATAAGACACCAAAGAAAGAAATTGAAGAAGATACAAATAAGTGGAAGTCTTTCATGTGTTGATAGATAGGAAAAATTAACATCAAAAAAAGGTCTGATTTCAAACTTTCCTTTTTGTTAAGTATATTTTATTATGTTGTTACAGTAGTTCCAATTTTTCCCCTTCTCTCTCCTCCACCCAGTACCCTCTTTTCATCCAGCAAACCCACCCCACCAGGTTCATGTCCATGGGTTGTGCATATAAGTTCTTTGGCTTCACCCTTTCCTATGTTATTCTTAATTTCCCCTGTTTATTTTGTACCAACCAATTATGCTTCTTAATCCCTGTACTATGTCCCCATTTCTCTCCCTCCCCACTCCCAGCTGATAACCCTCCAAATGATCCCCATACCTTTGATTCTGTTCCTATTCTGGTTTGCTTAGTTGGATTCTGTTTTTATTTTTTAGATTCAGTTGTTAATAGTTTTGAGTTTGTTGTCATTTTACTGTTCATAGTTTTGATCTTCTTTTTCCTTAGTAAGTCTCTTTGACATTTCATATAATAGTGGCTTGGTGACGATGAAGTCCTTTAGCTTTACCTTGTCTGGGAAGCACTTCATCTAAATGATAGTTTTGCTGGATAGAGTAATTCTGGTTGCAGGTTGCCTTTCATCACATTGAATACTGCTTTCCAGTCCCTTCCTGCCTGCAAAGTGTCCTCTGATAAATCGGCTGATAGTCCTATAGGCATTCTCCTGTAGGCAACTCTCCACCTCCCTCTTGCTGCCCCCAGGACTCTGTCTTTATCTTTCACCTTTGGCATCTCAGTCATGATGCATCCTGGTGTGGTCCCCTCTGAGTCCACCTCACCCGGGACCCTGTGTGCTCCCCAAACCTGTATGTCCATGTCCTTCACAAAATTTGGGAAGTTTTCCTCATTATTTTCAATTCTTGCTTCCTCATTCTGCACTGTTTTTTTTTTTGTTTGTTTTTTTTTCCCCTTATATTCCAAATCATTGATTTGAATCCCAGTTTTCTGGCCTTCACCACTGGTTTTGTGTGCATTTTCCTTCATTTCACTTAGAATAGCCTTCACTTCTTCTCTTATGTGCTTTCCATGCATACTCAAGCATGTCTGTCAAGCCTGTGAGCATCTTTATCAATAGTGTTTGAATTCTGTGTCTCTTAGGTTGTCTATCTCCTCATCTGTTGGGTTGTCTATCTCCTCCTCTCTTAGTTCTTCCACTGGAACCTTGATCTCTTCCCCCCTTTGAGCCTTACTTCTCTGTCTCCTCATTCTGACAGGCTCCTGTGTTTGTTTGCCTCCATGTTGCAGGTAGAGCTGTCGCTCCTGTTGTGTTGTAAGGGGTGGAGCCTTAGGGATTCATCAGTACAGGGCGACCTGTTTCACCACGTTGTGGTGCTGTATGTGGGGGAGGTGTCTGAGAGGGAACAATGCTGCCTGCCTAGCACTCACCCCTTATCCAGGCACCTCTCCCACTTCTGCACTGCACTGGCACTCTTCTAGCTGCTGCCCTGGCCATCGTTCCCAGAGTGAGTGGGTCTGCGGACATTCTAGGATTGTGAGGGCCCTTTAAACAAGAAGACTCTGCTGCGAGACTGGCAGTTTCTGCCTCCACCCCAACCCCCACTCATCTGCACAGTCAAAAGCAATGAAGCTTGATTTTCCCCTGTGCTGGAACCATGAGCTGCGAGGTCCAGTGAGGAGCTGGGAACACTCCCCAGATGTCCCTCCTACCTTTAAAATGTGTGACTGCACTTTCTGATGGCCTGTCACTGCCCCCATTGTTGCTGCCACCACACTGCGTTCTCTCCACCCCGGCTCCACCCCTCCTACCTGTCTGGATGAGTATTTCTTCTTTATATCTTTGTTTGCTGGACTTCCATGCAGTTTGATTTTCTGGAACTTCTGGTTATTTCTAGTTTTGAGGTAGTTGTATTTCTTCTTAGTTGTGGAGGGAGTTGCAGCATGTCTGTCTACACCTCCATCTTGGCTGGAAGTCTCTCAATCTTTCTAAGAACCCATTTCATTATTCTTTAAGATTATTTTTATTATGAGTTCATCTGTAACTCGCCATGATTTATTTTATTTCTTTCTCTTTATGTAGCTATAGATATGTATAATTATTCGTTTATATTTTTAATTAGTATTATAAATGTGTGTTTTGTAAGCTAATACATATTAAAGACATGGCCTATCACTGTGTATTACATAGGTATTTTATTCGCTTCTCTACTTGATTCACATGTGTTCTCTGAGTCTGTTCCTTCAGCATCTCTTGAGGATATGTGTGATCTTAAAACCCTGGTAAGTATTGATTTGACCAGAGCTAGATCATCACTATAGCAGGGCCAACCTGATTCTTTATTGAGTACAGGGAAAAAAGGCAGATGAAATGACTATGTATTGAGAGAAAATAGGAAAGAAGTAGGAATTCATTCAGTCCTGGAGAAAAGAGAAAGAAGACAGAGTGAAATGGAGAGAGAGAGTCATTGAAAGAGAGAGTGAGAACCGTCACTGCTTCTTGTAGAATTTCTCAATCCTTTTCCTAGTCCCTCCTGTACCATGAAATATCTGAAGCACCTTGTTATGTGGTATGTCATCTGTTATTGATTTGTGGATTCATACAACCATGCACCCCCGGAATATATCCCTCTTAGGGTGTATAATTTTTAAATGTGTTTCTGTAACACAATACTAATATTTTGTTGAGGATTTGAACATCTACTAGGGGGACACCAACAGATGTAATTATCTTTTGGCAGGAAGACCCCTTATGTTACAGGTTTCTTTCACTACGGGAGTGTTCTAGGAACCCATCTATATCCGTGTACCAGCTGGCATTGTTGTTAGAGGCTGAATTCGGTTTCAGGAAAAAAACAATTTTGAAGGCCTTTCGATTTTTTTCTCCCATCTCATGATATGTGGTTTACGTGCACACCAGCCCACACTGTGCTGAGTGGTCAGCAGTTTTTGACCAAAACAGCATGACCCCTGTTCCACCTTTCATATTCACTTGATTTCAACCTGAGAGACTTTTCTTTGTTTCCCTGGATGAGCAAAAATCCTCAAATGGAAATATGTTACCAGTGTGGAAGACATGAGACAAAAAATGACAGAAGCATTAAAGACATCAAAATGGATGAGTTCAAAAACTTTGTTGAGCAGCAGATAATACATCTTGATACGTGTATTACATCAAATAGAATGTACTTTGAAGGTGACTGAAGGTGAAATGTGTAAGAATAAATACACAACTTTTAGAAATAAATTCTTGTATTTTGGGGTCCCCCCTCGTTGGTTCATTAGAAATATTTCCCTGTAATATTTTTATTTCTAGTGACTTCATATTATTTTAGAATTAGGATAATGCTGGCCTTGTAACATGAGCTTGGGGTCATCTGTCTTTGTAAATATTTTGGAATAGTCTTGACTGGGTCAAGTCCTGGATCACACTTAGCAAACTAGTTTCAGCTACAAGATTACGCACACATGTACTTAAAGGACTTCTTTTGTATTATATCTGTTCTGTAATATAATGGCAATTCCTTTAAGAATGACAAAAATGCTTTGTTAGATTAAAAAAATATGTGTGAGCAGACAAAAAACTCACCTATTATAAGAGTCCATTCATAGAAAATATCCAGAATAGGTAAAGGGTAAGAGACAGATAGTTATGGTTGGAAAGAATGAGGAGTTAGTATTTTGGGGGCAGAGTTTTCTTTTGGGGTGATGTACACCTGCAACTAGATAGTGGTGATGATGCTTGCACCACATGAGTAATGTACGTCATGCTCAGGAATGGCACAATTTAAAATATGACTTTCAATCAAGATGACAGCACAGGCAGACATGACTTGCCTCTTCACACAAGCACAACAAAATTACAACTAAAATATAGAACAACCATCACTCGGAGCCATCAGAAATCAAGTTGAAAGGAAGTCTGACAGCTACACAGTTAAAGAAACCGCAGCCATCCAGACTGGTAGGAGGGGCACAGAGACCCCTCAATGACGGGTGGTGGATAAAAACCAGGGAGGGATATCTCAGGAGTGAGGAGTCCCAGCTCTACACCAGGACCCCCAGCCCAGTGTGCCAGGGCCAGGGAACTAAGACCCCATAAGTTCTGGCTGTAGAAACCAATAAGAATTGAGTTGGTGGAAGAAACTTCAAGCATTTCCTCTTAAAGAATGCACACATAGACTAACTTACTGGGACTCGCTTCCTCTGGGCTCCAGCACCGCAGTCGCGGCTTGAAAGGCACCATTGATATACAGGGAGAAACTGAGTTGTCTAGCATCAGGGTGAGCAGAGGTCATGATCCATTTTCTGGGCCCTCCACGCACAGGGCCAGTGGGCTGGTGCCGTATCAGAGATTCCAACCTGGCTAACATTGTTAGATCTGCTTTCAAGATCCCCAGAGACTCTGCCCAGCATAAATTATGGGCCCACCCAAGCTGATTTTTGATATGAATGGTTGGTCTTGGCATATGCTTGACAATTTCCTAAATCATCTCAAACAAGCAAGAGCTGGCCTCAGTGAGCCCCAGGCCTCCCACTAGCAGCAGCCAGCCTAGATTCACAGTTTGGTTTGCCTGGGAATTTCCAAGCCCAGGACAAGTATCAACCATCTCATATTGTTTTATAGCTCAGGGAGGGCCTGGGAAAAACACAGGTGAGGACTTAACTTGGCCTGCACCCCCCAGGAAGTCCCAGGGCCAGTGTACCCAGTGGAGAGCTACAGACCATGTTGGAGCACCACCACCCTGCCCTTGCACACCTGATCCCCCATAGAGGGCAGATGTTGGTGTTAAGTTGTCACAGTCGATCCTTGCAGTGGACTGGCCTTCATAAATCTCTCCCATTGATCCATCAACAGCAAACAAGTTTCAACTACAAGAGGAGGTTGTACTCGGTGCACACAAAGGGCATACCTTGAGGACCAAGCTTGGGGATAGGGGAGGCTGTGCCACTGGACCCAACAGGACACCTACACATTTGGCCACACTACCCAAACAGGGAATCATAGTAGCTACCTAATCCATGGAAACAAATGCAGGGAGGCTGTGAAAATGAGGAGACAAAAACAAAAAACAAAAAACATTGTCCCAAAAAGAACAGAGCAAAACTCCAGAAAAAAGAGCTAAATTAAATGGAAATAAACAATCTATAGATGCAGAGTTCAAAACACTTGTTATAATGATGCTCAAGGAACATAGTGAGGACCTCAACAGCACACAAATGATCCAGTCAGAAATGAAGGATACACTAATTGAAATAACACACAATTTACAGGGAAACCACAGTAGAGTGATGTAGCCTAAAATTAAATCAATGATATGGAATACAAGGAAGCAAAAAACAACCAATCAGAACAAGATGAAAAAGAAACCAAAAAAGTGAGGATAGCTTCTGGAACAACTTTAAGAGATCTAATATTCACATCATAGTGGTTTCAGAAGAAGAGAATGAGCAAGAAATTGGAAACTATTTGAAAAAAAATAATAAGTGGGAAGTTCCCTGATTTGGTGAAGGAAATAGACACGCAAGTCCCAGAAGCACAGAGAGTTGTATGCAAAGTGCCCACTCTAAGACACGTCATAATTAAAATACCAAAGGTTAAAGATAAAGCAAGACTCTTAAAAGTAAAAAGAGAGAGGGAGAAAGGAGTTTAGTTACCCACAGGGGAATTCCCACTAGACTGTCAGCTAATTTCTCTAAAGAAACTTTGCAGACGAGAAGGTATTGGTAAGAAATATCCGAAGTCATGAAAAGGAGGAATCTACAGCCAAAACTGCTCTACCCAGCAAAGCTATCATTTTGAATTGAAGGGCAGATAAAGAGCCTTGCAGAAAATTAAAAAAAACGAGGGGTTCATAATCACCAAACAATTATTAGAAGAAATGTTAAAGAAACTTCTTTAAGAAAAAGAAGATCAAAACTATGAGCAATAGAAAGGCAAAAAATACAAATTTGTTAACAATTGAATCTAAAAAACAAACGTAGCAAACAAGGAGAGCAGAGATTGAATTAAGGATCCAGATAACGTTCTGGTGGTTGCCAGATGTGAGGGGGGTTTGAGGGAATGCGTGAAGAGGTAGGGGATTAAGAAATACAAATAAGTAGTGACAGAGTAACCATGGGGCTGTAAATGACCGTGTAGAACATGGAGTAGACAAAGAACTTGTGCATGACCCATGGACATGAACAATGGTTAGGGACTGCCTGAGGAAGTGTGGAGTGTTGGATAGAGAGGATGTAAAGTGGGAAAAACCAGAACGACTGTAATAGCCTAATTAATAAAATACAATTTAAAAAATATCAAAAATAAAACTTATTTATAATTTATAATAAATTGTAATAATAAATCACACCAAAAGAAAATAAAGAAAAATCAAAGTAAGAAAAAGTTATAGGGGTGGAAGAAAACAAATTCTGGTAGGAGAGGCTGTACAGGTTTAACAAGTGGCTCTAGATGTGGCCCTGAGACATTTCTAAGACACAGCTCTGCTGCTGCTGTTGCTAAAACCAGAGCAGGTACAAGAGAGGGATATTCAGGCAGGGTCCCTGGACTTATCAGGAAGTAAAGTCACGTCTCTTGTCTGAGTAGTCCCTCAGGGTAGGGGACCCAGGCAGTGACCTCACTTCTTGAAGTCATAGACCAAAAACTTGTAACCCCGGTAGCGAGACAGCAAAATTCTAAAGCTGCCCCTAGCTGACTCACTTTGGCTACAGAGTTGGGACAGACAACATGTCCCTTTGTTGTCTCCCAATTCGCCAAAAGCTCAAAAAGGCAGGAATATGAGTTTGGACCGCCGCTGCCACCGCAGGATCGAAACTCAGCATAGAAGGCTTTGGCCTGTTTCAAAGAAGAACTCACAGGTAACACAGAAACGCTCAGGGTGGTTTTCTTTGGGCCAGGCCACCACTCAGATCCCACCTGGGCTGATCTATGTCAACCTCGTGTGTGTGTAAGTGTGTGTGTGTGTGTGTGTGTGTGTGTGTGTGTGTGTGTGTGTGTGTTGTTGTGGAGCAAGTGCGAGAACCAAATGGTTGGAGACAATCAAATTAGAATTTAAAGAGCCTTTATTAGCTGGCTAGCGACTGCCCACCCGTCCACAACCCGGACTTAGGTGGACAGCCCCGACGTTAGAGATTGGGGGATTTATAAAGCATTTCGGGTGCATGAACTTGGACAGAGATACAGCTTTTACAGACAAAAATTTTCCACTATTTTCCAGGACCTTCCCGCCGCCGGCCCCGCCGCGCAGGAGCCGAGGAAACGGCGCCGTCCGCCGGACCTTCCCGCCGCCGGCCACGCCGCGCAGGAGCCGAAGAGACCGCGCCGTTCGCCGGACCTTCCCACCGCCGGCTCCGCGACTTCAGACGAGTCCCCGCAGCCTGTCACCGTGGTAGGTCCGCTAGACCTTCCCACCGCCGGCTCCGCGACTTCGGACACGTCCCCGCAGCCTGTCACCGTAGTGGGTCCGCCGGACCTTCCCACCACCGGCCCCGCCGCGCAGGTGCCGAGGAGACCGTGCCGTCCGCTGTGCCGTCCGCCGGGCCCTCCCACCGCCGGCTCCGTGACTTCGGACGCGTCCCCGCAGCCTGTCACCGTGGTGGGTCCACCGGACCTTCCCGCCACCGGTCCGGCCGCGCAGGAGGCGATCAGACGGCGCTATCTGATACGCCATCTGCGGCCCTGTCGGCCGCGCCGTCGGCCAAGCCTTCCCACCGCCGGCTCCGCGACTTCAGACGCGTCCCCGCAGCCTGTCACCGTGGTGGGTCCACCGGACCTTCCCGCCACCGGTCCGGCCGCGCAGGAGCCGAGGAGACCGCGCCGTCCGCCGGACCTTCCCGCCACTGGCCCCACCACGCAGGAGGCGATCAGACGGCGCTATCTGATACGCCATCTGCGGCCCTGTCGGCCGCGCCGTCGGCCAAGCCTTCCCACCGCCGGCTCCGCGACTTCAGACGCGTCCCCGCAGCCTGTCACCGTGGTGGGTCCACCGGACCTTCCCGCCACCGGCCCCGCCGCGCAGGAGCCGAGGAGACCGCGCCGTCCGCCGGACCTTCCCGCCACTGGCCCCACCACGCAGGAGGCGATCAGACGGCGCTATCTGATACGCCATCTGCGGCCCTGTCGGCCGCGCCGTCGGCCAAGCCTTCCCACCGCCGGCTCCGCGACTTCAGACGCGTCCCCGCAGCCTGTCACCGTGGTGGGTCCACCGGACCTTCCCGCCACCGGTCCGGCCGCGCAGGAGCCGAGGAGACCGCGCCGTCCGCCGGACCTTCCCGCCGCCAGCTCCACGACTTCAGACGAGTCCCCGCAGCCTGTCACCGTGGTGGGTCCGCCGGACCTTCCCGCCACTGGCCCCGCCACGCAGGAGCCGAGCAGACTGCGCCATCTGATACGCCATCCGCGGCCCTGTCGGCCGCGCCATCTGCCGGGCCTTCCCACCGCCGGCTCCGCGACTTCGGACACGTCCCCGCAGCCCGTCACCGTAGTGGGTCCGCCGGACCTTCCCACCACCGGCCCCGCCGCGCAGGAGCCAAGGAGACGGCTCAGTCCGCTGGACCTTCCCGCCGCCGGCCCCGCCGCGCAGGAGCCGAGGAGACCGCGCCATCTGCTGTGCCGTCCTCCGGGCCCTCCCACCGCCGGCTCCGCGGCTTCAGACGCGTCCCCGCAGCCTGTCACTGTGGTGGGTCCGCTGGAGCTTGCCGCCACCGGCCCCGCCGCGCAGGAGCCGAGGAGACCGTGCCGTCCACCGGACCTTCCCGCCGCTGGCCCCGCTGCCCAGGAGCCGAGGAGACCGTGCCGTCCGCTGTGCCGTCCTCCGGGCCCTCCCACCGCCGGCTCCGCGACTTCGGACGCGTCCCCGCAGCCTGTCACCGTGGTGGGTCCGCCGGACCTTCCTGCCACTGGCCCCACCACGCAGGAGCCGAGCAGACTGCGCCATCTGATACGCCATCCGCGGCCCTGTCGGCCGCGCCGTCTGCCGGGCCTTCCCACCGCCGGCTCCGCGACTTCGGACACGTCCCCGCAGCCTGTCACCGTAGTGGGTCCGCCGGACCTTCCCACCACCGGCCCCGCCGCGCAGGAGCCGAGGAGACCGCGCCATCTGCTGTGCCGTCCTCCGGGCCCTCCCACCGCCGGCTCCGCGGCTTCGGACGTGTCCCCGCAGCCTGTCACCGTGGTGGGTCCGCTGGAGCTTGCCGCCACCGGCCCCACCGCACAGGAGCCGAGGAGACCGTGCCGTCCACCGGACCTTCCCGCCGCTGGCCCCGCCGCCCAGGAGCCGAGGAGACCGTGCCGTCCGCTGTGCCGTCCTCCGGGCCCTCCCACCGCCGGCTCCGCGACTTCGGACGCATCCCCGCAGCCTGTCACCGTGGTGCGTCTGCCGGACCTTCCCGCTACCGGTCCCGCCGCGCAGGAGCCGAGGAGACGGCGCCGTCCGCCGGACCTTCCCGCCGCCAGCTCCGCGACTTCAGACGAGTCCCCGCAGCCTGTCACCGTGGTGCGTCCGCCGGACCTTCCCGCCGCCGGCCCGACCGCGCAGGAGCCGTGGAGACCGTGCCGTCCGCTGCGCCGTCCGCTGTGCCGTCCGCCGGGCCTTCCCACCGCCGGCTCCGCGACTTCGGACACGTCCCCGCAGCCTGTCACCGTAGTGGGTCCGCCGGACCTTCCCACCACCGGCCCCGCCGCGCAGGTGCCGAGGAGACCGTGCCGTCCGCTGTGCCGTCCGCCGGGCCCTCCCACCGCCGGCTCCGCGACTTCGGACGCGTCCCCGCAGCCTGTCACCGTGGTGGGTCCACCGGACCTTCCCGCCACCGGTCCGGCCGCGCAGGAGCCGAGGAGACCGCGCCGTCCGCCGGACCTTCCCGCCGCCAGCTCCGCGACTTCAGACGAGTCCCCGCAGCCTGTCACCGTAGTGGGTCCGCCGGACCTTCCCACCACCGGCCCCGCCGCGCAGGAGCCGAGGAGACTGCGCCGTCCACCGGACCTTCCCGCCGCCAGCTCCGCAACTTCAGATGAGTCCCCGCAGCCTGTCACCGTGGTGGGTCCGCCGGACCTTCCTACCACCGGCCCCGCCGCGCAGGAGCCGAGGAGACCGCGCCGTCGGCCGGACCTTCCCGCCACTGGCCCCACCACGCAGGAGGCGATCAGACGGCGCTATCTGATACGCCATCTGCGGCCCTGTCGGCCGCGCCGTCGGCCAAGCCTTCCCACCGCCGGCTCCGCGACTTCAGACGCGTCCCCGCAGCCTGTCACCGTGGTGGGTTACTATGAAATGCTAGGTGTGCAGAGACTTGCCTCCACTGAGGACATTAAGAAGGCGTACCGGAAACTGGCCCTGAAGTGGCACCCGGATAAGAACCCCGACAACAAAGAGGAGGCGGAGAGGAAGTTCAAGCAGGTGGCCGAGGCCTACCAGGTGCTGTCAGATGCTAAAAAGCGGGTCATCTATGACAAATACGGAAAAAAGAGGGATTGAATGGAGGTGGAGGTGGCACTCACTTCGAAGACTCGTTCAGCGAGTTTGCCTTCATGTTCTGGGTATTCTTTGGTGGACGGGATCCATTTCTGTTCGACTTCTTTGAAGGCCCCTTCGACGAGTTCTTTGGGCCTGGAAGAATCCTTTTTCAAACTTTCCCTGGTTCCTGGGTAATGGTCCAGGGCCATTTCATTTAACTGGCTCTTCTACTCCCATTATTAAATTTAAATACTTCCTAAAAGGTATTGTTTATAATGTAAATTGTATCACCCCTGTGCAGACATCACCACTGCATAGCTGCAGGATGTTCCGTCTCCCTGAAAGGAAACCCCGCACCAGAAGTTCTTACTCACCCCTCCTGCCCCTGGCAACCCCTGATGTGCTCAGTGTCTCTGATCCATTATCAGAGATGTTACATGGGTTGCCTTTTTTTTTTTTCCTTTTGCTTACACATTTTTGTTTTTTGAAAGGAAAATCCCAGGTGGATTAGAGATCAGATGTAAAAAAGAAGCCCTTTGGTACAATCTCAGGGTATAGACCACTGTCCAAAGTGTGACTGCAGGGTCAGAAGCCAGTCAGGCAGTGGCTGTCTCCTCCTGCGCACAAAACAGTAATGAGGAAGATGCAGACATTGGGGAAGACAAACCACAAGCTGGGAAGCATCCCTCAAAGCCTAGGCAGATAATGTTTAGCCTTTCTGCGGTGCAGCAAACTCTTGGAAGTCTGTGTTATCTAAAGGAACCTATAGCAAACAGACACTTCCATTGGCAGGTGGTGCCCACGTCTCTGCATATCAGAGATGCCCGACCTCCCCAGTGGGGGAACACACACTGCAAACACTGAGGACAGAGCACTGTCATCATCAGACAGGCAGTCTAGTCCTGGGGACAAAGTGAGGAATTAGAGGCCCAGCAGATCCCCTGGAGTGAAGGGGGAAAGGCCCTTCCTCTGGGACGACAATGTGCCAGTCCCGTCTAAGGCCTGCAGCTGCTCACCTTTTCCTGGCAGTGGTCACCCTAGTTTACCTCACAGAAATTCTTGCACAATTGTCCAAAGATGTGTTTTCAAAATTAACCATCGGAGCACTGATGTAATTGCTGGGAATTGGGGAAAACACTAGTGTCCATGGAGAAGGAATGGGATCCCCTAATCCTGGTCCACATGGAGGAAGGACGCTGGACAGCTGCTAAAGTGGGCGCAGGAGTCTCTACGTACTGATACATGGAGACCGCAGGTGTCCTCTGTGTAATATGTGTGGAACAACTGTGTGCATCCCGGGTCCCACCTGTTAGACCACATACATGTAATTTCCACAGGCAGACATACATATGTGAAAATTATTCTTCTTGTGACAGAGACCAACAAACAGAATAAAAGAGGCAGAATCTGAAAGACACCCACTAAACCACACATGATGGTCACTTCGGGGTGGGACTAGCAAATCTCTTATCTTTTTTGGGAGATGAGGTCTAAATTTTTGACATCCTCTTCCTCCTCGGTATTTTCTGTCCCCCCCCCAATAAAAATTCCCAAAGCCCCTACTGGGGAACATGAGCCATTTCCAAGTTTTCACTCCCATCATCATGCAGAGGGAAACATGTGTGTTCATATATCTTTATTTAGGAAACGTCCCTAGAAGTGGAGATTCTTGGTCTAATATAAACACAATTTTATGTTTTGGGGCACAGTTTTCTACATCTCAGGTCACCTTGGGCACTTGAGCCTTGTTAGGGAAAGCAGGGTTGTCAAGACCTGGGGCCAATACCTCAGGGAGAGAGGAGGAGGAGGGGCTGGGAGTGAAAGAGATGAAAGTATCTGGGAGTGACACACCCAGCAGGAAGGTCCCATCCATCCTGCCCATGCCCTGCTTCATGTAACACCTCCTACCCTTGTACCCCTAGCCCACATTAGCCCACCCTACTCCATAACTCAGTTGAGCCCAGCAGCCTGGCCCAGCCATCCAGGACACAAGAGAGTTCCATCCTGCACATTCGGGCCTGCTCCCTCTCCCTCCAAGCACAGACCCCCTTCCTCTCTGTCAGGAAAGCAGATGTAGGGAGGCTCTGCCTTTCATAAGGACCATTGTGAATGTGCTCTATCCATGTGAAGATCCCAGTTACCACAGCAGGACCCATTACCCTGTGTGAGAAGGAACCTTTCAAGGGGCCTCACAGAAGGCGACAGAACGTCAGAGCATCAGGCTCCAGGCTTTGGCAGGCCGCAGAACTTGAAGCACGGAGGTTCTCCAGCAGGGACCTCTGCCCCAGCCCCGTGTCAGTCCTCAGCCCTCATATCCAGCACATCCAGATCTGGTGGGTGGGGCTCTGCTCAGCGTGGGAAAGGGAGGGAGTCCTCATGTCCTTCAGTATCAGGTCAGGTGAGTCCACTTGGTCAGAGTCTATCAGGTGAGTTACAGTCAGTGAAATAGCAATTGCCTGCTCAGAAACAGGACCCCTTACCCAGAGCAGAGAATATAGGTCATTTAGGTGGGAACGCGTCAGGGCCCCCCTAGTGGAAGAGAAAAAAACCCCTGATGGTAGGGGGAGCAGGAAAGAGGGGAGGGGAGGACATATTTGTGGATGTCAGTATTCAGACTGATTTTAACATAAGACACAGACTCAGATAAAGTGTTTTCAAGACACAGATCTGATAAGGAACTGGTATCCAAATATGGAAAAGGAAACTTTTAATCTTCAACAGTAGGAAAGCAAACAACCCCATTAAAAAATGGGCATAAGATCTGGACAGACAGCTCACCACAGAAGACACACAGATCCTGGGGGATGCAAGATGGCAGCGGCATTGGTGGAAGGAACATTCACCTCCTCCCAGGACTAAATGTGAATACAATGACATTATGGAACAAACAATCTGAATAACCAAATGAAGACTAGCAGTACAGAAGTCTTATAACCAAGGATTACAGAAGAAGCCACATCCAGAGTGGTAGGAAGGACAGAGGCACAAAATGTGTTGGCCTTGCAGCCACATGAGGTAGTACAGAATTTCAGAGTTATCTCAGCTGTAAAGTTGGCTAAGGATTGAGGGGCTTCAACCTCACTCTGGGCTCCCCAGCCTGGCTCACCAGAGCCCAGAATAAATCCCACTTGGTCACGGTGTATAATCTCTCTAATGTATTGCTGGATTCGGTTTGCTAATATTTTGTTGAAGATTTTAACCTCTATGTTCATCAGGGATATTAACTTATAATTCTCTTTCTTTGTAGTGTCCCTATCTGATTTTATAATTAGCACAATGATGGCCTCATAAAATGAGCTTGAGAATTGTCTCTCCTCCTGGATTGTTTTTTGGTTTTTTTTTTTTTTGAATAACTTGAGAAGGATAACTATTAGTTCTTTGAATGCTTGGTTGGTGAAATTCACCTTTGAAGACTTTTGGTAAGGAAAACTTTTTGTTTGGAGTTTTTTATTACTACTTCAATTTCATTAGTTGTATTTGATCTAGTCAGATTTTCTCATTCTTGTCGATGAAGTTTTGGAAGATTGTATGTTTCTTGGAATTTCTCTATTTCATCCAGATTGTCAAATTTGTTAGCCTATATTTTCTCACAATCATTTTTAGTTCTGTGGTGTGAGTTGTTACTTCTCTTTCACTTCTGATTGTATTTATTTGGATCCTGTCTATTTTTCTTTAAGTATACTTTATTGATTATGTTGTTACAGTAGTCCCAGTTTTTTTCCCCCTTTGCTCCCCTCTGCCCAGTAACCCTCTTCCCTCCAGCAATCCCACCCCCCTTAGTTCATGTCCATGGGTCATGCATATAAGTTCTTTGGCTTCACCCTTTCCTGTATTATTCTTAACTCCCCCCTGTATATTTTGTACCAACCGATTAAGCTTCTTAGTTCCTGCACCATTTCCCCATTTCTCCCCCTCCTCCCTCCTAGCTGATAACCCTCCAATTGATCCCCATACCTATGATTCTGTTTCTATTCTGGTTTGCTTAGTTGGATTCTGTTTTTATTCTTTAGGTTCAATTGTTGACACTTGTGAGTTTGTTGTCATTTTGGTGTTCATAGTTTTGATCTTCTTTTTCTTAAGTAAGTCGCTTTGACATTTCATATAATAGTGGCTTGGTGATAATGAACTTCTTTAGCTTCATCTTGTCTGAGAAGCACTTCATCTGCCCCTTCATACCAAATGATAGCTTTGCTGGATAGAGTAATCTTGGTTGTAGGTTGCTTTTCATCACATTGAATACTGCTTGCCAGTCCCTTCCTGCCTGCAAACTGTTCTCTGAGAAATCAGCTGATAGTCCTATAGGCACTCCCCGGCAGGAAACTCTCTGCCTCTCTCTTCCTGCCCGCAGAACTCTGTCTTTATCTTTCACCTTTGGCATCTCAATCATGATGCATCCTTGTATGGTCCCCTCTGGGTCCAGCTCACCCGGGACGTTCCATGCTTCCTAGACCTGTATATTCATCTCCTTTGCAAAATTTGGGGAGTTTTCCTCATTTTTTCTCAATTCTCGCTTCCCCCTTCTGTACTGATTGATGGTTTTTTTCTTCCTTATGTTCCAAATCATTGATTTGAACCCTGGTTTCTTTCCCTTCACCATTGGTTTTGTGTGGATTTTCCTTTGTTTCACTTAGCATAGCCTTCACTTCTTCTCTTACGCGTTTGCCATACTCAAGCATATATGTCAAGCCTGTGAGCATCTTTATCAATAGTGTTTGAATTCTGTGTCTCTTAGGTTGGCTATCTCCTCATCGCTTAGTTTTCCCACTGGAACCTTGATCCATTCCCCCTTTTGGGCCATACTTCTCTGTCTTCTTATTCTGACAGGCTTCTGTGTTTGTTTGCCTATGCATCCCAGGTAGAGCTGTCGCTCTTGTTACGTTGTAAGGGCGGAGCCTTAGGGATTCGTCTGTACAGGGTGACCTGTTTAACCATGTTGTGGCGTTGTATGTGGGGGAAGGTCCGAGAGGGAACAATGCCACCAGTCCAGCACTTGCTCCTTTTCCAATCACCTCTCCCTCTTCCGCACTGGACTGGCGCCCCTCTAGCTGCTGTCCTGGCCATCATTTCCAGAGCAGGTGGGTCTGCGGACATTCTAGGACTGTGGGGGCCCTTTAAACAAGTGGACTCTGCTAGACCTGAAGTTTCCGCCTCCACCCCAATCCCCACTGGTCTGCACAGTCAGAAGCAATGAGGCTTGATTTTCCCAGGTGCTGGGACTTTGAGTTGTGAGGTCTGTTGAGGAGCTGGGATCGCTCTCCAGGTGTCCCTCCTTTTTAAAGCATGTGACTGTGCTTTCTGCTGGCCTGCCGCTGTTGCTGCCACAGCTGCCACCGCCACACCACGTCTTCTCCACCCTGGCTCTGCCCCTCCTACCTGTCTGGATGAGTATTTCTTCTTTATATCTTTGTTCGCTAGACTTCCGTGTATTTTGATTTTCTGGAACTTCTGGTTATTTCTAGTTTTGAGGTAGTTTTATTCCTTCTTAGTTGTGGAGGAAGATGCATCATGTCTGTTTACGCCTCCATCTTGGCCGGAAGTCCTATTTTTTGTTTTTTCTTAATGAGTCTGGTTAAACGTTTGTCAATCTTTTTTATCTTTCCAGTGAACTATCTCTTAAATTTATTGATCTTTTGTATTGTTTCATTTTTTAGACTCTACTTTGTTTATTTCTGCTCTGACTTTTATTATTTTTTTCTAATGCTAACTCTGGGTTTTGTTTGTTGTTCTCTTTCTAGTTCCTTTACATGTCAATTTAGGTTATTTATTTAGGTTTTTCTTGTTTCTTGAAGTAGGCTTGTACTGCTATAAAATTCCCTCTTAAAAATCCTTATTATTATTTTTTTGTTTGTTTCATGGATATTGGGTTGCATTTTCATTTCTTTCAAAACATGTTTTGATTTCTTCCTTGATCTCATTGTTAAACTCTTCAGTGTTTAGTATCATGCTATTTAGCCTTCATATCTTTGTTTGTTTTTCAGGTTGTGTGTGTGTGTGTGATTGATATATTGTTTCATATCATTATGGTCAGAGAAGATGTTTGATATGATTTCAGTCTTCTTAAGTTTATTGAGGCTTATCCTAACATGTGGTCTATCCTAAAAAAATAATTCATATACACTTGAAATGAATGTATATTCTTCTGCTTTGAATGAAATATTCTGAAGAAATCAATTAAATCCCTCTGATCTAGCATGTCATTTAAGGTTGCAATTTCTTTGTGGATTTTCTGCCTAAAAATATATATATATATATTCATTGGTGTCAATGGGGTGTTAAATCTCCTACTATGACTATATTACTCTCAATCTCTCCCCTTACATTCATCAAGATTTGCTTTATTTATTTAGGTGTTCCTATATTGGGTACATACATGACTAAAAGGGTTATGTCCACTTGTTGGATTGCTCCCTTTATCATTATGTAGTGTCCTTCTTCATCTTACATCAGAGCCTTTGTTTGAAAATCTATTCTGTCTGATATAGGTATTGCTACCTCAGTTGTTTTTTTCATTTCTAGTTTCATTAAATATCTTTTTCAAATTTTTTAACTTTTAGTCTGTGTGTGTCTTTCATTCTGAGGTGGATCTCTTGTACATTACATATAGATGGGTGTTATTTTCTTCTCTTGAGCTACTCCATGTGCTTTGATTGGAGTATTGAAGCTATTTATCTTTAAGGTGATTTTTGATAGGTGTATATTTATTGCCATTTTATTCTTTAAAATTGTATTCCTCTTTTTTTTTCTTACTTTTTCTAAAAAAGCCCTTGTAACATTCCTTGTAATATAGGTTTTGTCATAATTAACATCTTTAGATTTTTCTTGTTGAAGAGCTTTTTATCTCCCCTTCAATTTTAAGTGATAATCTTGCTGGATAGAGTAGCCTTGGTTGTATGTCCATGCTATTCATCACTTTGAATGTTTCAAGCCAATTTTTTCTGGCCTAAAATGTTTCTTTTGAGAAATCAGATGAAAAGTCTTATGCAAGCAACCTTCTAGGTAACTGTCTTTCTCTTGCTACTTTAACCTTTGCCATTTTAATTATGATGTGTCTGGGTGTGGGCCCCTGTAGGTTCATCGAATTTGGGTCTCTATGCACTCCCTGGACTGGTATGTCATTTCCCTTCACTAGGTTAGGGACATTTTCAGTCATTTTTTATTTAAATAGTTTTCTGATTTCTTATTCTCTTCTCTTTCTGGAACCCTTTTGATGCAGATATTTTTATACTTCTTGTTGTTCCAAAGGTCCCTTAAGTATCCACACTATTTTTTTAAATGTGTTTTATTGATTATACTGTTACAGTTGTCCCAATTTCTTTTCCCTCTGCTCGCCTCCACCCAGTGACATCCCTCTCTCCAGTTGTCCTCCCCTTTTAGTCCATGTCCATTGGTTGTGTATATAGTTATTCTCAACCTCTTCCTTTGCACTCCATTCCCTCCTACTATGCTTCCTAATTCCTGTACCATCTCCCTCCCTTTCACCCTTCCCCCTCCCTGCTGACCTTCCCCCAATATCTTCCCCATACCTATAATTCTTTTTCCCACTCTTGTTACCTACTTAGTTTGCCTTTGTTTTGATCCCCTATCATCTGTTGTTGGTTGTTGCGATCCTGTTTTCATTTTAATGTTCATAATTTTGATCCCCCTTCTTCTAAACCAGTCCCTTTAACATATCATATAATAGTGGTTTGAATCTAATGAACTTCTTCAGTTTTACTTTGTCCTGGAAGCACTTTCTCTGCCCTTCTATTCTGAATGACAGCTTCACTGGATAGAGTATTCATGGGTGTAGGTTTTTGATTTTCATTCCTTTGAATATTTCTTGCCAGTCCCTTCTTGCCTGCAGGGTCTCCTTTGAGAAATCAGCTGACAGTCTAATTGGGACCCCTTTGTACATAATTCTTTACTTCTCTCTTGCTGCTTTTAAGATTCTCTCTTTATCTTTAATTTTTGACAATTTGATTATAATGTGTCTTGGAGTGTTTCTCCCTGGGTCCAGTTTTTCTGGAACTCTCTGTGCTTCCTGGACCTGTAAGTCTATTTCCTTCCCCAAGTTCAGGAAGTTCTGCTTCATTATTTTTCCACATAATTTTTCAATTTCTAGTTCTTCTTCTTCGTCCTCTGGTAATCCTCTAATTCGAATGTTCATTTGCTTATAGCTGTGCCAGAGGTTTCTGAGACTCTCCTCGTATTTCTCACTTTTCATTTCCTCTTTCTGCACTGGTTGACTGTTTGTTCCTTCCCTATGTTCTGATTTGTTGATTTGATCTCTGGTTTTCATTTCCTCACCACTTGTCTCATATATTTTTCGTTCATTTCAGTATGACTAGCTTTCTTTCCTTCTCCATCTTGTTCCAAATCTTTTGTTAATTCTGTAAGCTGCCTTATGACTATAGCTCTGAAATGAGCCTCAGAAAGTTTTCCTATTTGCTCATCAGCTAGGTCCCTCATCTGCTGCCTGGTGAGCTGCATCACTGGTCTGCTTCATCCTGACATTTTTCTGTTTACCTTTGCTTTCTGGGAGGGCTGTAGTGAGCAGAGCCACATGCAATCGTCACTACCCGATGACCGGCAACCAGCGACCTATTTCACTGGTCTGTGGCGCTTTGTGTGGGGGCAGGGGTCCAAGATGGATTCCTGCTGTTACTCTCTGCTACCAGGAGTCTCTTCCTCCATCTCTACACCCTCTGGGCCTCTCCGTCCGAGGCAATAGAGGTTTGCTTCTTCCGCATTGGAATCGCGAGCTGACGGGTCTCGACTGCAGCCAGGATTGCTCCCGTGGTGTTCCTCACAGACCCACAGCTATCCCTTCTGCTAGCACAGACAGCACCGCCCAACTCTTTTGCTCCAGTCACCCCTCCTACCCGTCCAGACGAGCACTGCTGGTTTATAACTTCATACATTGGGCTTCCATGTAGTTTTATTTTCTGGAATTTCTAGTTATGTTTGGTTTTGAGGTAGTTGTATTCTTTCTTAGTTGTTGAGGGAGACAGAGTGTGTCAGTCTAAGCCTCCATCTTGGCCGGAAGTCTATCCTCACTTTTTTAAAGTTTTTTTTTTTTTCTTTCTGCTGCTCTGATTGGGTGTTCTCTGCTACCTTGTCTTCCAAATATTTGGCTCGGTCCTCTGCTTCATCTAACTTAGTCTTTATTCCTTCTAGTATATTCTTCACTTCAGATATTGTATTGTTCATTTCTGATTGATTATTTTATGGTTTCCATGTCCTTTTTCATGCTTACTATCTCTTTGTTTAAGTTCTCACTGATTTTATCTATTCTTCCCTTAAGTTCCTTGGGCATTATTATAATCACTGTTTTGAACTCTATAGATTGTTTGTCTCCATTTTACTTAAGTCTTTTTTCCTAAAGATTTACCTAGAGTACTTTAATTTAGGGCATCTTTCTTTTACTCCCATTTGGGCTACCTCTCTGTGTTTGTTTCTGCTACATCTTTCTAGCTTCGTAGGGTGACCTTATGTAGTAGGTGTCCTGTGTGGCTCAATGGTACAGTCTGCCTGATCACTTGAGCTAGGTGCTGCAGGAATGTTCTTTGTGTGGGTTATGTGAGTCCCTTTGTTGTGGTTTTATCCTTCAAAAAAGTGGCAGCTACTTTCTCTCTGTTTCCCTCTCCTCCCCCCACTTTTCCTCTCTCTCAAGAATTTTTTGAATGAAACACAGAAAAGAGGTTGGGTGAAAAAGGGGGAGGGCTTAAGAAGTGTAAATTGAGAGTTCCAAAATAACCACAGGAATGTAAAGTACAGCAATGGAATGTAGTCAATAATATTATAATATCTATGTATGGTGCTAGGTGGATACTTGAATTATCAGGAAGATTACTTTGTAAATTATATAGTTGTCTAATCACTGTCATGTGCACCTGAGACTAATATAAAATAATATTATATGTCAACTGAAATTAAAAAATAACAATTTAAAATACAATATACAGATGATGTATCATCGAATGTACACTTGAAGCGTACCTATATTTTTATTTGCTAATATTGCCCCAGAAAATTTAACTAAAAATAAATGAATAAAAATAAAATTAAAAAATATGCTGACTTCTGGGACTACGATAATCTAAAAATGTATTATCCTTCTGCTTACTCCAATATTCTCTTTATAAGTATAAACACATTTTTTACTTTGCGATGTTTATTTCTTCCATGTCAAATGATAAAATTTAATGATAAATCAATGGGGAAAAAGTCATGGATGATTCCAAATCTTCAGTTGAAGAATTACAATAACATAAAATGCTGACTTGAGAGAAAATGAAATGGCTATGGAATAAAAGAGTTAAAAATATCAACTACAACTTCATAGCCATTTATAGAAAAAGGATTGTAGCAGCTATCCATATCATCTTCTTTACTTGTTACACATTTATATTTGTGTCCATTAACTAATTTCCTTTTTACTTTATTTTATTTTTATTTTTTGGTGTGGTTTAAATATTTTATTATTTATGCTATTACAGTTGTTCCAATTTTCGCCTTTGTGCCCACCTACCCAGCCCACCTCCCACTTCCATAGCCAATCCTCATGCTGTTGTTCGTGTCCAGAGGTCCTTCATGTATGTTCTTTGACTAACACCTTTACCTTCTTTCAGTTAGCCACTGCCTTCCCCTCCCTTCTTACAGCTGTCAGTCTGTTTTATGTTTCAATGCCTCTGTTTTTATTTTGTTCATTAGATTCCTCTTACAAGTGAGATCATATGGTATTTGTCTTTCACTAACTGGCTTATTTCACTTAGTAAATATTATCCAGTTCCACCCATGCTGCCACAAACAGTAGGAGTTCCTTCTTTCTTCTGCTGTGCCATATTCAATTGTGTAAATGTACCACACCTTCTATACCCACTCATGTGCTGATGGACATTTAGGCTGTTTCCAGCACTTGGCTATTGTAAATACTGCTGCTATGAACATAGGGGTGCATAAATTCTTTTGGATTGGGATTTTCGGATTCTTAGGGTACATTCCCAGCAGGGAATCCCTGGGTCACTGGATCAAAAGGCAGTTCCACTTTTTTCTTTTTTAAAGAGATCCTTATTGTTTTATAAGTGGCTGCACCAGTCTAAATTCCCACCAACAGTGCATTTGGGTTCCCTTTCCTTCATATGCTCACTAGCACTTGTTGTTTGCTGATTTATTGATAATATTATTTTTTGGGGTGTGAGGTGACATCTCTTTGTGGTTTTCATCTGCATCTCTTTAATGGTTAGTGAAGTTGAGATTTTTTTTTTTCATTTTTAACTTGAATTAAAAAATATAGCGTTAGAATCTGGAAAATGGTAATATATATAGCCAATATGTTCCCTAAACTGAAATGTGAGGGAATTATACCTGGAAAAGTAGGTAAAAGGGGAATGTTATTCACCTGTGTCAGAAGAAGAATAGACTTTGGACCCTAGGGAAACAGAAGTTTATCAATTTCTACATTCATCATGAGAATCAAAACTTCAATTATTTCCAGCTTGGATTTCATCACGTTAGGGCAGAACAGTGCTACTCTGTGACTCCTAATCAGAGCCTAGTAAAGATTTGGATACTGTCTCACATAAATCCTGGGTAAACTAATTGAGGAAAAAATCTCTTGGTAAAAAGCTAAAGATGCCTCCATGACTGTTTCAAACTTTGATTTGATTTTTGTTTTCATACTTCACCTATTACTTGATATGTGACATAAAAAAATTACAAAAGAAATCCAAATTATTTTCTTTTAACACTGTTTTAGTTTTATAGATTCAGGGAGGAATTTTATAATATCTGAAAGCAGCTACTTTAATTTTCTGTTTTGGAACCGGTCTCTCTGTAGGGATAATTTACAGAGAATATTATACTATACAAAAAGTATTCCATAAAATATTTTTTAAAATGCCCTGAATAGCATGGCTTAGTTTGTTGAGTTGGTTGGGTGTTGCACTGCAAAGTGAACAGTGTCCAGTTTGATTCCTAGTCAGGGCGTATGCCTGGGTTGCAGGCTTGCTTCATAGTTGGGGGCATGGGAGACGCAACCCATTGATGTTTCTGTCTCACGTGGATGTTTCTTTCCATCACTTCTCTCACCCTTCTCTTCCCTCTATATAAATAAACAGGATCTTTTTAAAAAGATATTGCATTTCAAAGGTAAAATGTAAAGCAGGGGTTGGCATATTGTTTCTGTAAATATTTTACTTTGTTGGTCAGAGGTTTCTGTTGTAATTACTCAACTCTGCCTTTGTGACATACAGAATACTATAAACAATATGTAAATAAATGGGTACAGCTGTTTTCCAATAAAACTTTATTTATAAAAATGGGACATAGACAAAATGGTAGATTATAATGAAATGAAAACATAAATGGCAAATCTAAAATTACAATGCAGTTGGTGAACACATTTTTGTATATTCCAGAAAATTAAATACATATAATTTTTAATAGATAAAACAATAACACAAAATGATGGTAAAAATCAGGAAAAATCACATTACACTTACTTTTTTGAAGGGAACATAAAATGCATCATTACTGTGGAAATGTCTTCATAAGTCATAGTACTATCATACAACCTAGCAATAGGAGTCCTGAGCATTTATCCCAAAGAATGCTGAAATTTTCATGACAAAAAATGCTTACAGCAGCATTATTCATTGTACAAAAATAAATAAATAAATAAAATAAAATCTGGAAACAATTTAGCTGTCTTCCGACTTTAAATAGTTAAACAAACTGTAGCATGTCTATACTATGAATTACTATTTAGAGTTGATACAGACAACAGCCTGGAGTAAATTCCAGAATATTTTGGTGTAGAAAAAAGGCCACCTTAAAGAAGTTTTCAAAAGATTAAATATTGAGTAATTCCACGTAAGCTTGAAATTACAAGCTTATAAAACGGTTAGTGTTTGTAAGATTTTAATGAGGAGGCGAGGAAAAATTATGGTGTAAAAATTTATCTGTGTCTTGACTATATCAATATCAGCATCTAATTTTGATATTGTACTATAGTTTTGTAAGATGCAGTCATTGGGAAAAACTTGGTAAAGGGAACACAAAAACTTCCTGTATAATTTCTTACAACTACATATAAATTTTCACTCAAAATAAAAATGAAGGAAAGTACCAACATTACTGGATTTTGAGAATAAGAGATTGTTTCTAGCAGAATTGCTTTACAAAATATATTAAAGAAACTTCTTTAGGCCAAAATCTAGTGATAACAGAAAGTAATTTAAACCCACATGAAAATGAAAAGCACTTGTAAAAGTAATGAGAAGGTGATTTAAAAAGAAAGTATAATTGCATGTTTCTTCTTTTTTTTTCTCAATTAATTTAAAAACAATTGTATAAAATAGTGTGTATATAAATATATAAAAGCACAAAGGAGGTAGGTGGGAACAAAGCTATATTAGAGTAAGGAAGTGACACCAGATAATTAGCTTGAATTCACAGAAACATTGTTAAAGAACTAGAAATGTTAAATAAGAAATTAGTATTATCAAATCTGCAAATATTTATTTTCTAACTTTTTCCTCTGAGCTTCTTCAAAAGATGTAACATTACACAAGGTAATAATTATGGCAGAGTTTTGGGGGTTTGTAATATATATAGATGTAAATGTATAACAAAATTAGCACAAAAAGGAGAAAAGGGAATAAATCTGTAAATGAATAAAATTTATATAGCCTGCTGGAATTAACTTATTATAATTTGATAAGTTAAGGTAAATATTGTGTGCTCTAGAGCAGCGGTTCCCAACCTTTTAGGCACCAGGGACTGAATTTCAGTTGGAAGAGGAAGGCGGGGTGCGGGAGGGAGACAGGAGGCAGAGGTCTTGCTTAGGGTCTGGTACTTAACAGGCCGCAGACCAGTACAGGTCCTCAACCCCAGAAGTTTGTGGACCTCTGCTCTAGAGCAATCACTAAAAAATTAATACAAACAATATTGGGAGAAATCATGAAATGAACTAAAATGCTACACTAAGAAGTATTGTTTCAATGAAATAAAAAACAATAAAAAAAGAAGTGAGGAAGATAAAAGATGAGAAATAAAAAAATGTCAAATAGAAGATATAAATCTGATTGTATCAATAATAGCAAGAAATGTGAGTGAATTAAACAATGTAATCAAAGGTGGAGACTGACAGACTGGATGGAAAAGCAAGGTCCAATTATATTTTGTCTGCTAGGGACATATTTTAGATTTAAAGACACAAGGAAGTTGAAAGAAAAGAAATGGGGAAAATGTTCATGCAAACAATGACCATATCAAAGTTGGAGCAGCTATACTAATATCACTCTAAATAGATATCAAATAAAAAATGTATTTCTAGAAATTAAGAAGGACATTTTATGATAGTATACATGTCAATTCATGAGATATGTACAATAATAAGAAACATACATAAACTAAAAAAATAGCTCCCCCCACATATACATGAAGCAAAACTGAGAAAATGAAAGCAGAAATATCCAGATAAACAACAGAAATCTTTACTAACCCACTTTCAATAGCACATATAACAGAGAAGATGAGTAAGTTATAGAAAAATTGGCAATACTAAAGAAACAAACATAAAACACTTCACCCCAAAGCAAGACAAAACACTCTTCTCAAGAGTACGAACATTTGGAACATTTTCCATTAGATACCATATTTTAAGTAATAGATAAGCCTTAATACATTTAAAATAAAAAAAAATTAGAGAAGTATGTACTTCAAACAAATAAAATTAATTAGAAACAAAGAACAGAAGAAACATTGGAACATTCACAGAAGAGTTAAAATTCAACAACCAAAAGATCAAAAAATAATAGAATTTAAAAAATACTCTCAGGTGATTGAAAACAAACATATGACAAACCAAACCTCTGAGATACAGAAGTGTTGAGAGAGAAATTCATATTATTAAACATCTACATTTGAAAAAAATCATTTCAAGTCTATAAACTTTTATCTTTTATCTTAAGAAACTAAATTCAAAACAAAGAGAAAGAAGAAAATATTTTTAAAAGTAAGACATAAATAAATATGAGAGATATTAGAAGAGCAATTAAACAAATTTAAAAAAAAACCCATAAAAATTTAGAAGGAGTAAAATCTTTTTGTATATGACATGATCTTGAACATAGAAAATCCTTGCAAATCCAATAACTATTAGAACTAATAAGTTCAGAAAGCTGTCGGTATATGAGTATGCAAAAACCAATCATATTTCTATACACTATCAATAAATAATCTAAAAATAAAATTAAGAAATCAATCCCTTTTACAATAGCATAAACATAAAATGTTTACAAATAAATTAAGCAAAAAAGAAAAAAATTTTCACACTGGAAACAGTGAAATATTACTGAAGATATTAAATACTACTTAAATATAATAAAAGATATTAAATGTTCATTATTCAGAAGATAATATTCTTAAGATGGCAATAGTCCTGAAATTCAACTATAGATTTGAGACAATGCCTATCAAATTTTATATGATTTATTTTTTTAGAATTGACAATATGATTCTGAATTTTATGTCAAAATCCAAAGGACAAAGAATAGTGGAACATTCCTGAGAACAGAGAACAATTTTGGGGGACTCACATCTACCGATTTTAAAATTTACTCTAAAAATACAGTACTATAAAGAACAAGTGACAATAAAGAAGATAATTTTTACTTCACCATAATGAAAAACATTTTGCTTTAAATTAGAAAATAAAGAAAATGAAACACAGCCTAGTTAATGGTAGAAAACATTTGCAAATAATATATATGACAAAGAACTTGTAGCCAAAATAAATAAATTTTACAACTCAGCCATAACAATACAAATAACCCAAAAAAAGTGGGCAAACATATAGACATTTTTCCAAAGAAGATAAAAGAATGGCAAGTAAGTACATACAAATATAATTAAACATCATTAGCGAATAGAGTAATGTAAACCGTCACCACAATGAGATATTGCTTCACACCCAAATAGGAAGTCTGTCATAAAAAACACACATAGTGATAAGTATTGAAAATCATATGGAGAATTTAGAACTTCATTCATTGTTGATGGGAATGGGAAATGGTGCAGTCACTTATATGTACAAGATTAATGAAAACATGCATCCATGAAAAAACGTATTCACAAATATTCATAGCAGCATTATTTATAATAGTCTAAAATTTGAAACAACCCAAAGTTTATCACTGGTAAATGGATAAATAAGGTGTATCCACACAATGGAATGTTACTCAGCAGTAAACATAAATAAAATAGTGACCTATGCTACAGCATGGATAAAAATTGAAAATATTATTCTAAGTGAAAGAAACAAGTCACAAAAAGCCATATATTGCATAATTCCATTTATACAAAACATCCAGAATCAACAAATCTATAGAGACAGTTATTGTCTGTGGTTAGGTGGTAGAGAGGGGAGGATTGGGGACACATTGGGAATGACTGCTAATAGGTACAGAGTTTCTTTTTTGGAGTAACACAAATGTTCTAAATTGAATGTAATGATGCTTGTACATCTTTGTGAATGTACAAAAAATGAAACTGTACATTTAAAATGAGTGAGTTTTATGTTATGCAAATTATATTTCATTAAAACTATTTAAAAACTGATATACCACTTCACTCTAATTAATATTATTAACATGATAAATGTCTGACAAGATCAAGTGTTAGGATATGAAGCAATTGGAGCTCTGATATATTTTGTTGGAATCCTAAAATTCTACAGAAACTTTTGCACACTGTTTAGTATTTTCACATGAGTTAAACACTCAACTACCATAGAAAATGGGTGATTACAGTTTCTATAAATTCAACCAAGAGAAACAAAAATATATATTCATACAAGAGTGGTAAGCTAATGTTTATAGCAACTTTATTTATTACCTGTAGATTTAGAATAAACACAAATGTCTATCAAAAAGTCAATATATAAGCTAATGTATTATGCAAAAATTACTGTGACAAATTATTGTGCTATAACAAAATGTCACAAAGTTAGGGTGCTTTGGTAAGTGGCGTTGTCGGGGTCACATGTTTGCACTAACCAAAGCCTGGCACCATTGACATCACAAAGTGAACACAACACAGCAGCAATACACCACCTGCTCTGCTCTGGCTACCTCAACCTCCTTACCAGTGCTGGTCAAGTCTGAAAGTCATGCTATTGAGGAAATTCCTGATCTTCCTTTGCTGGTTGAAGATGAAATGGAAGGTTACAAGAAGACCAAGTAGGCTGTGTTACTTCTTCAAGAATTTAAGGCCTGGAATGATAGGGAAAAGGTCTATGCCTCTTAGCAAAAGAGAGCTGGTGATGGCAAAATAAAAAACCATCTTTGAATACAATGCAGGGGGCATTGTGTCACCTATTATGAGGACAACAGTATTAGCAAAGACTTCAGAAATACCCCTCGGATTACTCTGCTTAGTATAAGCAGACTAAACATTTCGAAACGCTCCTGGTGGATAGATGGGCTATTTCTGCACTTGACTTGAAAGTGCTTTTCACAAGTTAGGTAATCTATTGGTATGGCACTTGCTGGAAAGCTGCCTCCCTCAAGAGTAACTACAACCTTCTCAAGCATGAGATGCTCAGTATAGACCTTAGCAAAATCTTGAAAACCTCAGAGATCCAAAGAGCCCGTTCTCGGCTTTGAAAGCCAGCACTGTTTCAGTGCTGCATCTCTCTGACTTTTCTTTCATAGTCACATACTTCTGTACATTTTTGGAGTTTTACAATAAGTATTTCAAGTTTAATAAATAAGTAAAATAGATTTTTTAATCCAAAATATCCATTTCAAAGAAAATATTTTCTTATGATTAGAATCTGAGATGCATGCATTTATATATGTATTCATTTTATAATGTTGCATAGAGAAATTAGAAACAGCCAACTATCCAAACACAGGAGTAGAATTAGATTGTTTGGATATAACCATGCATTGCTATCAGTTATTGAAATGTTTTTATGCTAATAGCAGTTCATAACACAGGAAAATGTAATATAAATTAAAATAGCAGCATATTTATTGATATAATTTTTAAACACATATATTTCTAAACCAGAAAAAGATACAAAATTGACAGCCATATTTCTTCAACTATTAATGACATTTATTGTTTATGTCTTTCTATATTTTATAAATCAAATAAAAATGTGTTTTGCCTTTATGCAAAAAAACAAAAAGTATATGCTTGGTACACAACAGATATTAAATAAATCATGATTAAATGAAAATAAAATTAAGCAAAATGTTTAAAGTAGTGTATAATAATATGACCGGCTCTGTTTAGGCTTGCAATAATGAATAGAGTTAAGTTGCTTCATATCTGTGCATTAAATTACACTATGTAAAACTGTCAGTTTTATAGGTACAAAATAGTCAAGTATTAGACATTTCCTATTTCTGCCTAATACATTGAAAATAATATTTTAATAGATAAGTTATGGAGATAAATATGCATATGGAACACTTAACACAAGAAAGTATCCATTTGTCTCAAAGCAGTCATAGTTAAATTTTCATGTAAGAAGAATTAAAATGACTTTACTAGAGATATTTCCCTTGTTGATCAATTTTTTTCAATTTTTAGCGTAGACTCAGATTTCATTTTTCTATAGCAACAATATAGGAGGTGATAATATCTGCAGTGCAGCTCACAAAAGCCTATTTAACCACAATGTAACTGAAATATAGTAGTAATTTTTCCACATAAAATCGTGTTCATAATAATGTTGCTATGGAGAGTTGAATGTAGTTTATTTCTAATGGAAACATTAGGAAACATGGCTCCCATGGGACTAGAGCCCATCTTCTCTTTGTTCATTTCAGAATAGATAAAACTGCTTTAAACGGTGTGTGGCCCCACAAGACCATCTTTTGCTTTAAGTATTCATGTCATGGGTGTGGCAGTGCATATCATTACAGCTTTCAGCCTGTGGCCTGAGGAGATGAGAAGTAGGCCAGGCATCTGACATCCTGGGCTGTGTCCTGTTTCAGCCCCAAATTTGCTTAGTGCCTTTAGTCAGACCACTAAGGTGTTGTGTGATCAAATGTCCATGTCTGAGAAAAATATATTGCCTAACAATGTATTCATTGTGGTTGTTAGTAAATATGATACAGTTAATTAAATATTATTTACATTATGTAAGTTTTTCTGTGGTTTTATAATAAAGACTCAGATTAGGCAACTGATTTAACTATGTGACTCTAAAGTGCAATTGCATACTATAAGTAAAAGGAACAAAAAAATGCTCCCTACATATGATTTTTTGTTGTTGGGTTCTGTGTGTGCTTGCTTATTTTGTGTGATTATTTAGAAGAGGGTATTGAGGACAAAGAAGGGCAGAATAACCGTGGGGAAGTACATGGAAACATAAATACACCCTACAGTGAAGGAGAATATACCATCTTATAAATAAGGAATAGATAGTTCTCTAGTGGCATATCAGAATACTGATTGTGATTGTCAGTAACTATGCAATGTAGTAGATAATTAAATTAACACTGGACATGAACTTTTTAAACCAGAAATTATATTTATTATATATATGTTATACATACATGGTATGTAATATATATTTACTGATTTAGTGTATCTATTTGCTTTATTTTTATAGTAAAGCAAAATAAAATAAAGAAAGTTTAACTGTAGTGACAGAACATGCTCAGTAGTATAAAAACTATACAAATTATTTAGCCATAAATTAGTCATACATTCATTAATGTAGCACTTGTACCACTGGCAAAAAAAATTCTAGTATTTAATTTTTAAGTTTTCTTTTCTCTTTATAGTGTAGTCATGAGCCAAATATGACAAAGAGAAGGAAAACTCTGACTCCAAAAAACCTCCGCTGCCTTGCGGCATACCTCTTCAGGGGAAAGGCTAAGGGAGTAAACCCCGACAGAAAATCCGGAGCCGGAGTCCCTAAGGCGGTTTGACGCTGTAGTCAACACCGGCAACTCCTGCGGCGCACCTGAAGCCAAGCTGTATCGACTCCGTCTTTCCCTTGGACCCTTCAGCTGCGAAGAGAGGGGGGGGTCTGCTGCATGGGCAACAGCAGACCCTCCATATCACCCTGCCCAGGCTCTGTAGCTTCAGCTTCACTGGAGAGGACACTCCAGTGTCATCGCAAGATGTCGATTTAACACGGGAGGAGACAGATACCGTGTCACTCCCGAGTCGGACTGCACAGCCATTCTCGGCGGTGCAGATAGACTCTTAAGAAGCTACACCATCGTCTCTCGAGGCTCTGTAGCTTCAGCTTCACTGGAGAGGACACTCCAGCGTCATCGCAAGATGTCGATTCAACACGGGAGGAGACAGATACTACCATGTCACTCCCGAGTCGGACTGCACAGCCATTCTCGGCGGTGCAGATAGACTCTCAAGAAGCTACGCCATCGTCTCTCGAGACGGACGGCTGCCGCCGCCGCCGACGACTCTCATGTCAGACATTTTCCAAATTACACCCTTAGATAAGAAACCACCTCAGAAACCTGAGGTGATTGGAACATTAATTACCCCAACCAAACATTCCCTCCCCTGACAGTGTTCCTCCATTCTGGTCTTCTCCCTGGATTACAGTGGCATGCCTTGGGAACACAGGAGGCTGAGAGAGAGAGCCAAATAAGATAATTACCCGCAAATTATCAAGTAAGATGGTGTTCTGGATATTTTAAGTTCTAATTCATGTGAAAGACATAAAGCAGCTGAAAACAGATTTTTAAGTCTTCAAAAGGCAGCATTTTGTTCCAGGTTGACAGCTTGAAACCTCAGGTGCTATGGGACACTAGACAATGAGCTAAAAAAAAAGAACTATAAGTAAAGGGCTTCTAAGTAATAAGAGACAAAGTCAAATAAATGAATAAATATTTAATATGACAAGTGGTAACAGGAATGTCTGGAAGCACTCAGCCCAGAAGACAAGTTTTTCCCTCTTAAAGCTAAAGAGCTGGCAAACCCTCTGTCACTGGTTACAGCAGGGAAATTGCATAGAAGAGTACAAGTGTAGTTACACCTATATAATTAATAAATTTTTAAGTTAAAAGATCTGAAACAAATATGTCAGAACATTGACATTTCAGTGCTAGGGCTGCTAGGTTCCCACCTCAGTTTTGTCTTTTCTTTCAGTCTTTAAGACCTGCCGTAGTAATAAGGGAAACTAGGGAAACTTACTATGAGCTCTGGGCAGCTATTTGTACTGTGGTGCCTTAAGTAAGGGGGGATTTTTTATTTGTTTGTTTTTCCTGTGGTTATAAAAACTGTAAGTCACGATGGTGCACATTTTTTTTCATTAAGTCGACAAATATTTATTGCAAGTCTTTTTGCGTGCCAGCCATTGTGTTAGGAGCTAGGTACACATTGTCTGATTGGAAGTATATTAGCCTCGGGGCAGCAGTTTTCTCTCCCTGACACTGCCCAGCACATTAGTTAAATGCAGACAGTCTCCTAACCTCCACTTGCATCTAGACTTTTCTTCTTTCTCTTTTTTTATTTTTTAAGTGAAATTTATTGGGGTACGCGTTTCAAGTGTACAACTCAATAAAGCATCATCTGCACACAGTGGGGAACATTTAAAGTGAAGAGAAAAAGTGGGCAGGAATCAAGGAATGCAAATATCTGAAAGCTCTGCATAAGAGGAACTTTTCATATAATTAGGCCAGATACCACAAATTTGGCTCTAGAGAAATTTCCAGGTCACATTGAGAATGTCCAAACCTACTGGAGCCTTAGATAAGAACCAGGAAAAGCTTCAGCAATATAATATACTTAGTAACCTGGGCATAAAATATATATTAAATGGAAATGAGGGAATTAAAATGCTTTGAAAGAGAAAGTGTAATTTAAATGCTAAAGGGTTGTAATTGTAGCCTCAAGGATGGGGGGGGCGGGATTATAGCTTTATTATTATGAAGAAACAGACAACTGCTTTAATCTTTGTTCCATGCCCCTTCAAAAACGTGAAGAATTTACATTTTGGTTTGATGATAATTAGCAGTATTAAGTACATGGCATTTCTGCAAGGACAATCCTAGATATTGGAGGCTATAAAAATAGAAAATCTGTGCTTGAATTTGAAGTCAAGTTTGTACTTAAATCTTGCTTCCACTGCTTACTGGTTGTATGGCCTTGGTTGAGTCATTAATTTCTCTTGAGTCATAGTTTCTCATGTATTTAAGAGAAATGCTTAATTAGCTAATTATTTTCTACATTGTTGTTATAGGATTAAACAAGGTTATTCTATAAAGTATCTGGTACATGAGGTACTGTTTGTTCTTAATAAATGGTAAATACTTTTATTATCATCAACAAGAAATGGGAAGATTCTTCCTGAATATCACATAATGTTACAATTACTGGGAAAACAAAGGTCAGTCAAATGTTTAACCTGTGTGATGCAAAATTAGTATGACTGTATGGGTTTTTTTTCTGAATTGCTCATTTTTATAGAATTTACTGAATTTTATTTTGCTGTTAAATAGAAAGAACCTATGTTCTTTGCTCTGTTAAAATCAGCCTGACTATAAACTCATCCAAATCACACCTCATATTTTGTTGATTCAATACAAGAAGCTTAGTAACTGTTACTCTTGAGACTTCCAGTCAAAATGGAAGCATAGGTACACATGGCTCATCTTCTCGCACAACCATATCCAAATTACAGCTAAATTGTAGAACAACCAGCAGAAATTGAGTTGATTAAAAGTCTGACAACTATGGAATTAAAGAAACCATATCCATCCAGTCCAGTAAGAGGAGCAGAGACATGGAGTAGAGCAGTCCCACGTACATGAGTGGTGGATAAAAATCCAGGAGGGATATCTCAGCAGTGAGGAATCCCAACCCCACACCAGGCCCCCCAGTCCAGGGTTATAGTGCCAGGAAGATAAGTCTCCATAACTTCTAGCTGCAAAAACCAGCAGGGAATGAATTGGTGGAGTAAACTTCTGGAGTTGCAAGCAGTTTCTCTTAAAGAACCTGCACACAAACTTACTCATACTCACTCACTCTGAGCTCCAGAACCAGCAGAGCAGCTTGAACAGCGCCAGTGGAATACAGGGAGGAACTGAAGCGGTTGGCATCAAGCCAAGAGCTGGGAGATAGCTTTCTCGAGACAGAAAGGTGGGCAGAGCTTCAGAGCTAGCAAAGTGTCATATCTGAGACTCCATCAACCTGGCCAACACTGTTTGCCTGGCCCTGGAGATCCCCTGAAGTTCTGTCCCACCCAACTTACAGCTATTAACAGTAGATTTTCCATGTGAATGGCTGGTCTTGGCTTATGCTTCATAACTTCCTAAATCCTTTCAAACAAGCAACAACTGACCTCGTTGAGTGCCCAGCCCCCTAACCTCTTGCTAAGTGGCTCCAAACAGGGCACTAGCAGCAACCAGACTAGATTCACAGCTTGGCTTTACCTGGGAATCTCCAAGCCCAGCACAAGTAGCAGCCACCTCAGGTTGCTTTATAGCTCAGGAAGGGTGGCCTCAAGCAAAACACAGGTGGGGCTGACTTTGGCCTGCACCACCCAGCAAACCAAAGAGCCTGCATACCCAGTAGACAGCTACAGACCACATCGGAGCACCACCACCATGCTCTGCCCTGCACAGCTGATCCTCCACGGAGGGTGGAGGTTGGTGGTCAGTGGTCACAGCCAGTCCTTGCAGCTGACTGGTCTGGGTAACTTCCTCCTATTGACCTGCCTTGCAACCAAGGCTCAACTGCAAGAGGAGGGTGTACTCAGTCCACACAAAGGGCACACCTCAAGTACCCAGCTTGGGTGACAGGGGAGGCTGTACCACTGGACCCTACAGGACACCTACTACATTAAGCCACACTACCAAGACACAGAGACAAAGTAGCTCTACCTAATACATAGAAACAAACACAAGGAGGCTGCCAAAATGAGGAGACAAAGAAACATGGCCCAAATGAAAGAACATATCAAAACTCCAGAGAAATAACTAAACAATGGAATAAGCTATCTAGCGGATGCAGAGCTCAAAACACTGGTTATAAAGATGCTCAAGGAACTTAGTGAGGACCTCAACAGAATAAAAAGATCCAGTCAGAAATGAAGGATACTCTAATTGAAATAAAGAACAATTTACAGGGAAACAACAGGAGAGTAAATAAAGTTAAGAATCAGATCAAGGAGTTGGAATATAAAGAAGTAAAAGACAACCAACCAGAACAACAGGAAGAAGAAAGAATCCAAAGAAAATGAGAATAGTGTAAGCAGCCTCTCGTATTTATTGGGGTGACATTGGTTCATAGGATCATATAGGTTTCAAGTGATACTTCTAGATCAATATATTAAAAAGGTAACACATCATGATCAAGTGGGGTTCTTTCCAGGAGCGCAAGGATGGTTCAACATATACAAATCAATCAACATAATATACCACATTAACAAAACAAAGGGGAAAAATTATATAATCTTATCAGTAGATGCAGAAAAAGCATTTGATAAGATGCAACATCCATTTATGATTGAAGTATTCAATAAAATAGGTATAGGAGGAAAGTACCTCAACATAAAGGCCACAACTCTCTTCTTGATATCCACAGCAACCCTCGTTGACACCAAGCTTTGTGGGAATGAACAATTTTGTGAGGGATTATACATTGTGGTGGCGAAGTGTGCCCTGAATAGCCTTTCTCCAATTCGATGGCTTTATCTTCCTCTCCTCTGTTCATCTCTGTTCATCTCTGCTTCTTCCCTTTGCATCCTCTGTCATCACATCAGGAGCTTCACTTTCTTCCCACTGTGCTTGGCAGCTTCACCCTCACCTGAGACCTGGATGCCAGTCGACATCCCAGCCATTGGAGGACTCCTCTTCTGCCATATAAGCACATATCGAAACAGTTCCTCCTTTACTGACAGTTTCCTCTGTAGAAGGAATTTCAGTGCTGATTGTTAAGAGAATACTATTGGCTCATTTTAAGTTTGCTTGAAGCTGCAAAGGGAGATAAAAGAAGACACTAAGTTGCTCAGGCTGAAGAAAGTAAACCTTGGGGAAGATTTCCTTCAGGGCAGGTGTAACTATCCCAAGGGTCAAAATTTGTTCTGCCTGGAGGCCTCCAAGATAATTGCTATTGCCATACCTTCCTCTCCTACCATGACTGGGGAAAATAGAGAGAACTCAAGGTTACTGTCAACACTGCTCTCCCTGTTACATGCTCCCCTCATCCTTATGGAAAATTATATGGTTTTAACTTTTTTAAGAAGTCAGGAGTCAATTAATCTAAAGTGGGTTTAAGAGGACAAATATTAGAAAATAGTTCTGGAATGTGAAGCTGTGCCAATGAAGAAAGAAAAGTTTTTGGCAGAAGTCCAAACTGAGTCCAAGGTCTGGAGGAAAATCAAACCAATTATGGATGCTTTGGTGGTCAGGGAGATTAAGAAAGTTGGGCAGCAGGCTTCAGAAGTGGGAGGCTCTGAGACAAGATGTAGGGGGCCAGGAATATAGTCACTAATTAATTAGGTTTTAAGGCACGGATACATGTTAATGGAGACATATTAATGGAAACCGATTTTCACAGTAGGTGTTGAGTAACCAGAAAACACACTTGGAATCAGTTTCTTGAAGATCTAAGAGCAGAGGTCACAGTAATAGCTCAATGCTTCCAGATGCAGTGCAATATTACAGTTAAGAAGCCCAGCCTTTGGACTAAGACAACCCTGGGTTCACAACCCAGCTCTGCTACTTACTAGCTAAACAACCGAAAGTTAATAACCTCTCTCCCTAAGCTTCCATGTCCTTGTCTGGAAATATTAGAGATAATAATATAATCTAAAGATTATAAAGATTCATTGAAGTTAATAAGTCCTAGAGTCATCCTTGACTTCCCTCTTTCCTTTCTCACAAACACTTCCAGCTAACCCTGTTGCTCTGTGTTCAGAATAGATATCCAGTATCTGGTCATTTCTCACCAATTCCATTGTTATTATTTGCTCTGAGCCTTGATGTTTGCTCACCTGCATTATTTTATAACAGGGATCACCTTCTAACTCATTACCCTGCTTCCACTCTCATCATCCTAGCTAGAGTGATCCTTCTGAAACATAAGTCAGACATGCTCAAAATCCCCCACTGGCCCCCTTTTTCATTCCAAGTGAACGCTAAACTCCTTATCATGGTCAAAAGGCCCTACAGAATCAGCACCCCCAAACCCCAGTACCCAGCCACACTGACCTTTTTACTGTTTCTTGAACTCAATAATCACATTCTTGACTTAGAGCCTTTAAGTTGATGGTTTCTTCTGGCCAATATTTTCTTCCTCAAAATATCCACATCATTAACTTGTTCATGGGCTTCAGATTGTGCTCAAATATCAGCTGCTCAGTGAGGTCCATCCTGACCAACCTATTTAAGGTTACAGTTCACACCACTCCCTTATACCCACACTCTCTTTCCAGTTTCTCTGCTCTATATTTTTCGTAACATTTATCACCTGTCTACATACTATATAGTTTACTTATTGTTTATGTTTAATGTCTGTCCCTGCTCACTAGTGTGTTAGTTCCACAAGGCAAGATTTTTTTGGTCTGTATTGTTTGCTGATACACTCCCAACACCAAGGGTGGGCCTGCCTGGCACACAGGAGGCACTTGAAATGTATTTACTGAAAGAATGAATAATGATGCATGAAATGCACTTGGAACATTGCCTGATACACAGTAAGCATTTATTTAATGTAAGTCTTTCTAAAAGAGTGAGTATAGCTTTGATATTGTTACAGAGGCAGGGAAGGACTGCTGGCATACATTCTGGAATCAGAGATAACAGGGGACCCGAGGGAAGCATTAGGCAGCACCAGCTCTGGTCTTATAGGCGTACGGTGGCGAAAAACTAGGCAGCCTATACACAGCCCTACTGCACGTGGCATGCTGAATCTTCTTTCGTTTGGCATGCCCTACCCTCACATTTGTGTTTTCTTTAAAGAAAATTCCTTCAACTCATTAAACTTTCTTCAAAGACAGTGCTTCCAATCATTACTATTAGTATGTGAGCCCTATGAAGTTATTTCTCCCTGTCCCTATAAAGAAATGTGAAGCTCATAGCTATATATTAGAGACAGACAAATAAAATAATCCCCACTCAGTCAAGCTATGTTTAATAAAAGCCTTTGATTGTCACATGCTAAGGAATTAGAGCACAAGGTTGCTTCCTCTGTGTAGATGACAAGACTGCCTTAGGATACTCTCATCCTG
Organism: Furipterus horrens; assembly: GCF_987537825.1. NCBI lineage: Eukaryota > Metazoa > Chordata > Mammalia > Chiroptera > Furipteridae > Furipterus > Furipterus horrens. The sequence goes on along the minus strand of NW_028327206.1, from coordinate 21,700 downwards.
GATTCCATCTTTTAGAATTCACAGTCCCTTTGGCTGGAGAAGGATCAAGAACTGAGCATGCATCCTGGAATTTATAGTTGTAACAACATTGTATGACAGATGCTGCTTCCAGATTCCCCCCAAATGGCTTTCCTAAGAGTAACTGCTCCACAGTAATTTCACAGAATATTAACAGATTGTTTTGCAGCAAATAAAGGGGGAGAAGTGGCTCTTGAGTCAATATAATTTAAGAAATTATATAATCAATTTTAAGCAGATTTCTTTACTGCAAGGTTCTTGGAAGTTTTATTTGCTGATGTACAACTGTGGATATTTGAGAGGATGGCATCATATGCAACATTTTCTAAACTCACTAGGTTGGGTAGTTCTTTTTGAAACAGTTCCCTCAAGGACCTATTTCACTAGTCTCTCTCCTGTTGCTTCTTCTATCCTAATCCCTTCCGTGTTTTACTGTCCCTAGCTTAAATTAATGTACTCTCAAAAAAAATCTATTCCATTCAGTCAACAAGTATTTGTTTAACACTTACTATGTGCACACATTGCAAGCACCCAGGATTCAGTGTTGTGTAGGACACATGCAGTCCTTGTCCTCATGGGATTTATGGTCTAGTAGAGAAGACACACAAAAATCATACTTGAAAGTTGATGAATGCGATGAAAGGTAAAATGCAGGCTGTCATAAGAACATCTAAGAGAGAATGATGTTTATACAATGCACTATGAGGAAGCCTGACTTAATTGTTCTCATGAATCAATTTTATCTTTAGGTGATTAATCACAAATTGTTTATCATTTACTGTGTGCATTACACTGTACTAAGTAATATTGGGAAATACAGAGGCATAGATATAAACTTTGCTTTAAAAAAAAACTTCTCTAGCCCTGCCTGGTGTGGCTCAGTGTTCTGAGTGCCGGCCTGCAACCCAAAGGATTGTCAGTTCGATCCCCAGTCGGGACACATGCCTGGGTTGCTGGCCAGTTTCATGGTTAGGGACATGCAAGGGGCACCCACCCATTGATGTTTCTCTCCCTCTCTTTCAACCTTCCTTCCCCTCTGTCTCTCTTCCTCCCTTCCCCTGTCTCTAAAAATAAATAAAACCTTTAAAAAAAACCTTCTCTAATTGAAACAAAAACCAATAAAAATAAAATGAAGTAAAAAATGCAAGTCAGAATAAAATCACATGTAAATTTGAGTGGTTCAGATGTCCATTAAAATGCTACCTGTCTTTCAAAGAGTAGAGCATCATAGTTTCTGGGAAGGCCTTTCCCTCTGAAACTGGCTGCACCGTAGGTTGACTTATCAGCACTTTTCACACACGCTGCCTTTTAGGACAGTGATTGGTGTGCATCTCTGATCTACCAGACTAAACAGTCAACTTTGTGGTACACACACTCGGTCTTTAACATCTTTGCATTCCTCACAGTGCACTGTCATTTGTGAGAACCAGCAAGGTATAATGGTTAAGATCAAAAGCTTTGGAATCATACCAACTGGTTGAATCCTGGTGTTGGTTTGAAACCTCAGGAGTTCCCTGGGTGGAATCTAAATATTCCCCTGACACACACACACACACACGGGACAAGGAGAGACCAAAGAACAAGGCAGATCATGCAGATGAGGCTTGTCTTGGGAGGTCACAAGAGAAATAGATCCCTGCACCCACCTGCCAGAAGCTTTAACGTTTATATTAGAGGCTTTAACTGGGTCCAGATGGTTTCAACAACACACAACACATTTCTCTTTCAAGGTTTGTCCTTGAGGCCGCTTCTAGTGTGGGGAAGGCAAGCAAAACCTACAGTCCAAGGACAAAAGTAGGGGTGAGGAGCCTGCAATTGCCCAGGTTCATCAGGCAGGTCAACTGGCAGTCACGTCCTCTCAATGACCAACTGCAACACCTGGCTCTAAATTTTGCTGGCTGTATAACTTTGTGCAAATTTATTAATTACTTGAGCCTTGGTTTTCTTGTTTATAAAAGGAAATAATACTACCCATATCTACCTAATGGCATTGTTTTAGCAGAGATGACATGTATGAAATAATTCAGTGTCTGACATGGTAGTAGTCAGCAATGGAAAATATTCTTGTTGTGTCTGTTGTTATCACATGATGCCCTGCAATATGTGCCTGGGCGACACAGGTGTTTGAAGGCAAGGGAGAATGAGGTCTGGCACTGGAGGACGTGGCCCATCATCTCAGCTGTCTCTCACAAAGTGCCAGTACAAATAAAGATGGAAAACATTTGAAAAGATCCCCTGGGTCAGACTAGCTACTATAGATTGAGACCAAAGGGCTATATAATGGGATAAATTATGTTGGACAGACACGGAGAAGCCTGATGATGGGGTTGGAGAGGACTTGAAATATGGGCTGAAATGTTCAAAGGCCAAAGAGGTACAAAGATTAGTGCAAGGTCACTTAGCTAGTTAGTAGGCAAGCTAGGACTTAAAACAGTTACCAAATTTTATAAACTCTGTTTTCAACTGAGAAAATGCCATTCATTTATTCATATTAATTTATTCATTCTTCATTCACATTGTGAAGAACCATTTGCTGTATTGCCACCAATGTGTAGAATCTTCTGCTACCCGATGAATTTAAAAAATACAAACTGTCTTTTGATCTTAACTAACTAAAATCTAATTGAGCATTAAGACAGAGCATTAGAAAATTAAATTGCTGCACAAGAGTTACCTAAACATAAAAGTTATGTCATCATACATGATTACATGTGAATTGAGTTATTCAGATAATGTGTTCAGAGATTGAGGAGATCATGGTGAATTTGAGATGTCAGAAAATCCTCCATAAAAGATAGAATTTATATCCACCCACCCATCTGTCCATGAAATAGACACTATTGAGTAGTCATTATTTCCCAATACCAAACCAAACCCTGGGAATACAATAATGAAAGATATCAATATTGATCTCCAAGATTCACAGTACAATAAGGAAAACAAAGAGAAGAGGGCAAGAAACAAGGAGTAGAGAAGCACGTGGTATATTTGTAAGTATATGTACTTATATTTTCTATTTTATTATTATTTTTTTTATCCTCATTTGAGGACATGCTCATTGATCCCAGAGAGAAGGGAGAGGAGGGAGGGAGAGAGGGAGAGAAACATAGATGCAAGAGAGAAACACCAACTGGTTACCTTTCATAAGCTCCCCAACCTGGAATTGAACCTGCCATCTAGGGATGTGCCCTGGTTTGGAATCAAACTCGTGACCTTTCAGTTTATGAGACAATGCTCCAACCAACTGAGCCATACCAGCCAGGTCTCTATGTTAAATATAAGCAGAGGCAGAATTAGGGTTAGGTAGACAAACAAGACAATTAGGGCACAAAATTTAAGGAAGCAGTCTCAACGTCCTGCAAGTACAGAGCAAATACTTGTCCAGACCTGAGAAGGAGTGCCTCTTTAAATTTTGCACCCTTAACACCTTACTGACCTCACCCTAGTCCTGGCCCACTAACTCTGTTTAGCCATCATACAAAGTGACAGAAGGATATAAATAACAGCAACAACAATAAAACCAGCAAACCTTGAATAGGATCTGAATAAATGTCCTTGAGCCTCAATTTCCTCTTCTGCATAATGAATAGATTGACCTAGATTAGTACTTTTTGGACCATGACCTGTACAGCATGTGGAATCTTCAGAAATAACTCAGAAAAGGAGGGCCTGAATGGTTAGAGCATTAGATCCACCACTCTTGCTTTAACCAGACAATCTTTTATTGGTTTTAAGATTATTCTCTAACATTTATTTTATTTAAGATTTTAATTATTTTTTAAAATCAGTTAGCATATCAAATATCATATTGACCCTGGATGATCTCTATTAGTTTCAACAGTTGTCCATTTGTCTTTTTATGAGGAATCTCGTTTCTGCCAAAGGCCAGTGAACAGCTGTGACTCTAGTTTCAATGAATGGTGGTATTAAATAAATAATATTCAAAGGCATTGATATCTTGTGAGTCCTGTGGTGAGTGCATGAGTCTTATTGTTCCCCACATAAAGTGCTGAATGAGACTTGGTAAATTGGCAGAGAATGAGAAATGAGGGATGGGCTTAAAAACTAGATCAATTTGATGTTAATCTAGGGGTACAGTGGGAGATAACAACCTGTGAGCTTGATTATGCTTTAGACTTGAAACCAGGAAATATTGATGCAATCAAGTCACATGTTCTTGTGACAGTGCCTCATGACTGTCACAGTGCTTTCTGCTTCCCCTTCAGAAATACCACGCAGTCAATAACTGGCCACAAATGATCACACATGAGGTGTTGTTGGACAAATCCTGGATTAACTTTGTGATTAGTGGATAAATATATCATTTGCTCCATTCTAAGAAGCAAATTAATGATCTCTAAAGACATGTGAGTCTTCACAAGCATCCTAAAGAAATAATCAAGAGGAAGGGTATAAGTGAAAGATTAGATAAGAAACAGCAGAGTAGTCAATCAGGTTCATGTCAGTGAAGTGGCACGGTTATATAAGCAGCTGCTTATATATGGGTAAAAGTACAGCCATGATTCTGTTGTGTAAAACAAGAGTGGGTAACTGCATGCTCCAAATGGGAAACACAAAGAATGACTTTTAGTTTCAAGAACATAGCAGACAAAACTGCTTTGGTAATAAACCTCAGTCCTGTATCCAAATGGGGAGATGTGCTTCAAAAACAGAGTGAAGGGAAAGGAAGCTCCTCGGAGCATTTTGAAGACACCATCTCAATTAATAGAAAGACTGAAGCTGGACAGTATTAGTCCTATAGGTGGGTAAAGAAACCAATTTCCAGAGAGATAGTAAATTACCTAAGTCATACAGCTAATACTAAATAACAGTTAGTCTTCCAATCCAGGACTAATTATAAAGTGAGTGCTTTTCTACTACAATCCCAAGGATTTGAAGGAAAGAGTATAAAAATATAATCATTTTCAGCACTAGCCTAGTGTGTGAGAGTCATAATTTCCAAAAAAACACAATACGAGGAGAAGCAAAGGCATGTTGGGGGAAAAGTTAGAAGCTCATGCTTCTGTATAGCTGAAGAAATCATCAGTGAGACAAATGGGGAACCCACTGTATGGGAGAACATTTCCACCAATGATATGTCCAACAAGGGTTTAATCTCTAAAATATGCAAAGAACTAACACAACTAAATACCAGGAAAACAAACAACCCAATTAAGAAATGGACAAAAGACTTGAATAGACACTTCTCCAAAGAGGACATTTAGAGCACCTATAGACATATGAAAAAAAATGCTCAATATCACTAATCATCAGAGAAATGCAAATTAAAACCACAAAGAGATATCACCTCATACCTGTCAGTATGGCTACCATCAATCAATCAATAAACAAGTGCTGGTGAGGTTGTGGAGAAAAAGAAACCCTAGTGCACTGTTGATGGGAATGCAGATTGGTGCAGCCACTGTGGAAAACCATATAGAGTATATTTTAAAAATTAAAAATGGATCTGCCTTTGGACCCAGCTATTCTACTTCTGGGAATATATCTCAAGGATCCTGAAACACCAATACAAAAAAAAAATGCACCCCTATGTTTATAGCAGCACTATTTACAATAGCCAAAATTTGGAAATAGCCTAAGTGACCAACAGTAGATGAGTGGATAAAAAAGCTGTGGTACATACACAATGGAATACTATACAGCCATAAAAAATAAGAAACTCTTACTTTTTGCAACAGCATGGATGGACCTGGAAAAAATTATGCTAAGTGAATTAAACCAGTCAGTGAGAGAAAAATACCACATGATCTCACTTATATGTGGAATCTAATGAACATAATAAACCAACAAACTAAATAGTAACAGAAACTTAGATGCATAAAACAGACTGAGAGCTGCCAGAAAGGAAGGGGGAGAAAGAATGAAAGACCATGAAGGGATTAACCAAAGAACATCTATGCACAACCCATGGACACAGACAACAATAGGGGACTGACTTGGGATGAGGAGCAGGTAGGGCTGGGTGGAGGTGGGGAAAGGGAGAAAAGTCAGGAACAACTGTAACAGCATAAACAATAAAAATTAAATTAAAAATTAAATTAAAAAATAAAGTTAAAAATAAAGTCAGAAGCTTGTGAAAACCCATTCAATTACTTAAGAGTTCTCCAAGTGACAGGTGAGTTAGGAGAAGGAGAGGGAGATGAGAATGTAATAAAACATGACACACGCTCAGCTTCCTAAAACTTCTGGAAAGTTAGGGGGCCCAATCATTCAGTTCACCACTGTATACCTCAGCGCCTAGCTCAATGCCTAGCTTGTTGAATCAGTACATCAATATCAAATGGAAGTTGAGAAGATGGAGGTAGAGTTGGATGTACCATCTCAAGCCTATGACAAATATGGGCTTTCAATGTGCACATATATCTACCATATGTGTATGGAGGAGAAAGGTATGCTTTTTGCTGAATAATGGCCATATTCATAAAGCTTCTGCCCTTCTATTTCAAAGCCAGCTTGACTCCTGGACTGAGTAGGTAATTGCTGGCTGGGTGTGTTTCATCCCAGCACCTCTTCTGATATGGTTGATACTCTCTTCCTATATTTACTTATTTCCAGTAAACTTAAATGTCAGTGTAACAGGAGATTAGGATGAGATTCTTTCTAACTCAGTCTGAGTGAAGCAATAATCACAGTATCAAAGTTAGAGTGAGACAACCCCCCAACACCACCACCACCATATGCAGATTTACAAACAAAATGGACCTGAGCAATCAGTCCACAGCCCTTGATCCCCTTAGTCAGTTGAAAACCATATAAAGAGTATAGAGAGTGGCCAGAAGTTGGACTGGTGAAGGGATTACTTGGGAGAGGCTACAGGCCCTCACTCACATTTCCACCTTGAATGGGGAGGTGTGAACTTCTAACCACAAACTTAAAGACTACATTCAGAAAACTGTGCTTAAATTCAGAGACAGAGTACCAGTGCCTGACTCACACATGAGAAAGTTTAAAGTGGACCTGGACAGGGGCCTGATTCCCACCTAGGAAATCTAGATAGTGAAAGAGCTAACCACTTACTGAGGGAGTCAGGAGAAGGCAGCTCTTGTAGGATCATCCCACATTCTCAGAGTCTTATGGGTCAAAGGATGTGTATTCTCAAGGACCAATGGCTTGGGTAATATTGGGTCTTGCCCATTAGAGTCATCTGAAGTAGACTGAGATCTTCTGTGGAAAGAAACTGAGGTGGACCCCTGACTGCCCAGGTGCTGATGAAGGAATCCAACAAACGTTCATCTGCCCAGGTCAAGGGACCTGCACAAGAGAAGGGCCTAGCAGAGGTATTGCCAGTATGAACTGTTGGCCTCAGGTATAGAGTATGAAGCCACTGAGCCAAGCAAGCCTGGCTGATTGCCTTACCTCTCTCCATTCACTTCACTCACTTTGATCCTTGCGGAATCCAAGACTGCAAGTCACCTGGTAAATATAAAAACAATAGAGCAGGAAAATCATGCTCCCCTCCCTGCTGCAGGCTTCAGTCCTGAGGCTGGCCTGGGCTGGAGAAGAGGAGTTCAGAGTTTTGACAGTTAAACAAGATTGGACATTCTACTTCCTGAATTGAAGCTGTTTTTTACCAAAAGTGACTGCAGGACTTTTATTTTCTGAGAGTTCCCAGAAAAGATATGCCTTCCTAAGTCTTTATTTAGGGTGGCAAAGTATAATTTTCAAAAGATAAATACATGACCCTTCTAGAAGCTAGAATAACCATGTCAAGATTTATTTAAGTCATTGGTGAGAGACCAAGAAGGATGTTAATGCTGGTTCAATGAGCATTTGAGAAACTGAATATTTGTGGGAACTGAATGAGGACAGAAAAATGGAAGACTGAGACATTAGAAACTAAAATGGCTAACCTCCTAACAGGGTAATAAAACCAAAATGTTTGGGTAATTTTTTTTCCAATCAGACAGAAATAATTTGCATCTCCACTGGACAAAAATCTAAAAGTTAACCTACAATACCACGAAGTGTGGGCCCAAATCAAGAGTAAGAAATGGCATATTCCTCCTGAACACTAAGTAATCATTGGGTAGGCCAGTGAGGCAATATTGCCACAGGACACAGAAAGGACGTGTAGCCATCCTGTTGACTTAGTTCCAAGTTTTTAAGAGTTTCTCTTAATAAAGATCAGGGTTAATTAGCTCTTTTCTACTCCTGGTCAATTTTAGAGGCTTGTGGGAGACAAAAATAAGGTTACATTTTGATCATAATCTTTGAGATGTGGTTGTTCAACATACTAGGTAAATATTTTCAGGCCTGAGAAAGTGGCTCATGACTATCTCTGTTAACCAGAATACAAGAGATTTGGTATCCAACTCATCATTAGAGCACAAGGCAGAGTTGGCTGGATGTGAGGACACAGGAAGGAAAAATGAAGACAAAGGTCTGAATGATCAGGGGACCATGAGGGGCATGGAGCCTGGGAAAGGCTAATCTTCACAGTGATTAGGACGCTCTCTGGGGATGGAAGTACATACAGTAACGGAGAAGGCAGAGAGGGCAAACTGAGCTCCTTGCACTGTTGTTGCTGGCAGTCCACAAAGCAAGGATAGGGTTTGTTTGTTTTCAATTGCAACCCACAATAAGGTTCTATTTTTCCCTAGTAACCTAAACTTTTTTTCTTAAAAAGAAAAACAGGCACAATTGCCTACTTGACCAACACATTAATGCATATTTAAATAGTTTAACCTAGTTACTGACAGGAAACTTGAATAAAACAAGCCAGTGTGCAGTCGGTGTTCTTGTAATTTAAGAGTCAAATGTTCTACAACAATTCAACATTATGTTCTGTTCCTTGTTACCAATAGATGACACAGGCCAGTGACTCTCCTACAGAGTGTTCCGACATTATGCAAATGTTTGTGATACCCAATTCAAAGGAACCCAGTGGCTGTTTAAGAGGGTGGTATTACCTCACTTCCAGAAAGCAAAGTGGCATACCAGAGACTGAAGTGCCTTTGTTTTGTTTTGGTAGAAAATCTGCCTCACCAGGCAGAGTTTTTGCCATGCTGCTGCGATTCATGGTCTGCCCTTGAACAAGGCCATGAAGAGGGAACTGCCACCTTTCTTGATCTGCTGTCTTCCCATAATCTAACCCTGGAATGGGCAGCTGACTAAGCAGTGGGTTCTTTCTTATGGATCCCCAAGATAAAACAAACAAAGAAGCAGGTTTGTGTTTCCCAAAGAAAAATGCTTCTACTGAAACCAACGGTCCTTATAACTGTGATTAAATTTAGTTTTAAATCCTAGCTCTAGAAATTTTCTCTTCCCCTCCTCTCCCCTCCCCTCCCCTCTCTCCTCTTTTATCTCTCTTCTCTCAGAGACCAACCGTTTCCCCAGGATTATCAACAGTCCCCAAGGCAACAGAAGACATAGCTGGACCTGACTTGTGGTCTTATGGTCTGGACCACTGGCAAGCTAAAAATAACATCTTGACCCAAGTTATGTTTCAGTTCCTGAACCCCAAGGTGGACCGACCCCCTGACTACTTTCCCATGACACTGGATAGAGGGACACCCAAAAGATGTCAGAGCTGTTCTCAATACCTGAAGAAATGATTCATCACCCTTACCTCACCTCAACCAGTCAGCTCCCAGAGTGACCCCGAACCCCTAAACCACAGAGTCTTTTGATTTTGCCTTATATAATCTGTAACCTATACACCATCAGGGAGTTCAGGCTTTTCAGCACTAGCTTCACATTCTGGATGGCACCATTCATAATAAAATAGCCATTTTTCTCCACTGAGATTCCTGATATCTAGTGCTTGGCTCTGCTAGCACCGGATGGGCAAATTCTTTGTGTTCTGTAACTCTACTAAGTGGTAGGACAATAATTGGAATAATAGAAAACTAAAAATGAAGGAAAAATCCAACACCATCTCACATGACAAAAAAGAAAGAACAAAATAGCTTCAGAAAGGAGTGGGGTGGAAAATAAGCTTAGATTGGTGATCTTTTCTAACATGAGAATGATCATAAAAAAATTTATTATATTTTATTGATTATGCTATCACAGTTGTCGCAAATTTTCCCCCTTTGCTTCCCTCCAACCAACAACCCACATTCCTTCCAGTAATACCCCCACATTATTCCTATCCATGGGTCATGCGTTCTTTGGCTACTCCATGTATTTTACATCCCCATGACTATTCCATAACTACCTATTTGTACTTCTTAATCACCTCATCTCTTCACCCATTCCCCCACATCCCACTCCCATCTGGCAACCATCAAAATGCTCTCCCTATCCATGATTCTGTCTCTGTTCTTGTTTGCTTAATTTGTTTTTTAGATCCAAGTTTTTGCCATTTCATGTTCATAGTTTTGATATTCTTTTTCTTAAACAAGTCCTTTTACCATTTCATATAATAATGGCTTGGTGATGATGAACTCCTTCAGCTTTACCTTGTCCAGGAAGCACTTCCTCTGCCCTTCAATTCTAAATGATAGCTTTGCTGGGTAGAGCAATCTTGGCTGTAGGTTTTTGCTTTACATTACTGTGAATATTTCTTGCCAGTTCCTTCTAGCCTGCAAAGTTTCTTTTGAGAAATCAGCTGACAGTCTATGGGAACTCCCTGGTAGGTAACTCTCTGCTTTTCTCTTGCTGCTTTTAAGATTCTCTCTTGATCTTTAACCTTTGGCATTTTAATTATGATGTGCCTTGGAGTGGGTCTCTTTGCATCCATCTTGTTTGGGACTCTCTGTGCTTCCTGGACTTGCATGTCTGTTTCCTTCAACAAATTAGGGAAGTTTTCTTTCATTATTCTTTCAAATAGACTTCCAATTTCTTGCTCTTTCTCTTCTCCTTCTGGCACCCCTATGATGTGAATGTTGAAATGCTTGAAGTTGTCTCAGAGGCTGCTTATGCTATCCTCATTTTTTTTGGATTCTTTTATCTTCTTGTTGTTCTGATTGGTTGTTTTTTGCTTCCTTATGTTCCAAATCATTTATTTGATTCTCAGCTTCATCCACTCTACTGCTGTTTCCCTGTAAATTGTTTTTTATTTCAAAATTAGTGTATCCTCATTTCCTACTGGATTCCTTTTTAGCTGCTGAGGTCCTCACTAAGTTTCTTGAGCATGCTTATAACCAGTGTCTTGAACTCTTCATCTGATAGGTTGCTTATCTCCATTTCATTTAGCTCTTTTTCTGGAGTTTTGATCTATTCTTTCATTTGGGCCATGTTTCTTTGTCTCCTCATTTTTGGCAGCCTCTCTGAGTTTGTTTCTGTGTATTAAGTAGAGCTGCTATGACTCCCAGGCTTGGAAGAGTGGCCTAATGCAGTACGTGTCCTGTAGAGTCAAGTGGCACAGCTTCCACTATCACCCAAGCTGGGTACTCAAGGTGCACCCTTTGTGTGGGCTGAATATACCCTCTTCTTGTAGTTGAGACTTGGTTGCCCTTGGCAGATCAATGGGAGGGATTTACCCAGGTCAATAAGCTGCAAAGATTGTGACCATTGACCACCAATCTCCATCTTCTATGGAGGATCATCTGTACAGGGGCAGGGTGGTGGTGCTCCAATGTGGTCTGTAGCTATCCACTGGGTGCACTGGTCCTGGGGTTTCCTGGGTGGTACAGGCCAAAGTGAGCCCCCACCTATGTTTTGCCTGGGGTCACTCTGCCTAAGCTATAAAGCAATCTGACCAGCCAAGATGGAGGCGGAGACAGACACACTTCATCTCCCTCCACAACTAAGAATACAACTACCTCAAAACTAGAAACAACCAGAAGTTCCAGAAAAATCAAACTGCATGGAAGTCCAGCAAACAAAGATATAAAGAAGAAATACTCATCAAGACAGGTAGGAGGGGCCGAGTCAGGCTGGAGAGGACACGGTGTGGTGGCAGTAGTGGTGGCAGCAGTGGTAGGCTGGTGGAAAGTGCAGTCACACGTTTTAAAAAGTCAGGAGGGACACCTGGGGAGCATTCCCAGCTCCTCACCAGACCTCATATCTCATGGTCCCAGCACCAGGGAAAATCAAGCCTCATTTGTTCTGACTGTGCAGACCAGTGGGTGTTAGCGTGGAGGCAGAAACTGCTATTCTCAGCAGAGTCTGCTTGTATAAAGGGTCCCCACAGTCCTAGAATGGCCACAGACCCACCCACTCTGGGAACGACAGCCAGGGCAGCAGCTAGAGGGGTGCCAGTCTGGTGCAGAAGTGGAAGAGGTGCCAGGAAAAGGGGCGAGTGCTAGGCAGGCGTCATTGTTTATTCTCAGACCCCTCCCCCACATACGGAGGCACAACGTGGTGAAACAGGTCACCCTGTACTGATGAATCCCTAAGGCTCCGCCCCTTACACCATAACAGGTGTGACAGCTCTACCTGTCAGAATGAGGAGGCAGAGAAGTATGACACCAAAGGGGGAACAGATCAAGGTTCCAGTGGGAGAACTAAGCGACGAGGAGATAGACAACCTAACAGATGCAGAATTCAAAACACTGGTGATAAAGATGCTCATAGGCTTGACAGATATGCTTGAGTATGGGAAACACATAAGAGAAGAAGTGAAGGCTACACTAAGTGAAATGAAGGAAAATCCACACAAAACCAATGGTGAAGGGAAGGAAACCAAGGTTCAAATCAATGATTTGGAACATAAGAAAGAAAAATACAGTCAACCAGTGCAGAATGAGGAAGCAAGAATTTAAAAAAATGAGGAAAACTTCCAAAATTTTACAAAGGAGCTGGACATACAGGTCCAGGAAGCACAGAGCGTCCTGGGAAAGCTGGACCCAGAGGGGACCACACCAGGACACTTCATGACTGAGATGCCAAAGGTGAAAGATAAAGATAGAGTCCTGGGGGCAGCAAGAGGGGGGCAGAGAGTTGTCTACAGTGGGGTGCCTATAGGACTATCAGCTGATTTCTCAGAGGACACTTTGCAGGCAGGAAGGGACTGGCAAGCAGTATTCAATGTGATGAAAGTCAACCTGCAACCAAGATTACTCTATCCAGCAAAGCTATCATTTGGAATGGAAGGGCAGATGAAGTGCTTCCCAGACAAGGTGAAGCTAAAGGAGTTCATCATCACCAAGCCATTATTATATGAAATGTCAATGGGACTTACTTAAGAAAAAGAAGATCAAAACTATGAACACTAAAATGACAACAAACTCACAATAATCAACAACTGAATCTAAAACAAAAACAAAATCCAACAAAGCAAACCAGAATAGGAACGGAATTTTAGGAACAGAATCATTTGGAGGGTTATCACCTGGGAGGGGGGAGGGAGAGAAATGGGAAAATGGTTCAGGGACTAAGAAGCATAATCGGTTGGTATGAAATAGACAGGAGGATGTTAATAATAAGCCAAATAACTTATATGCACCAAAGAAATTTGGTGAAGCCAAAGAACTTGTATGCACGACCGATGGACATGAACTAAGGGGGGTGGGATTGTTGGAGGGAAGGGGGTTGGTTACTGGGCAGAGGGGAGCAAAGGGGGGAAAATTGGGACTACCGTAACAACATAATCAATAAAATATACTTAAAAAAAAAAAAAAAAGCAATCCGAGATGGCTGCTACTTGTGATGGGCTTGGAGATTCCCAGGTGAAGCCAAGCTATGAATATAAGTGGCTGCTGCTAGTGCCAGGCCTGGGGGGGTTCAGTGAGGCAGCTGTTGCTTGTTAGAGGATTGAGGAAGTTATGCAGCATGAGCCAAGACCAGCCATTCATATGGGAATACAGTTGACCTGGCCAGTAAAATAGATGGGGCTGAATCTCTGGGGATCTCCAAGGCAGTTCAAACAATGTTAGCCATGTTGATGGAGCCTCAGATATAGCACCAGCTTGCCAACTCTGTGGCTGTCTTGGGGGAGGGTTTAGAAAAGGGACAATGGCCTTTGCTCACCTTGATGCCAGACCCTTCACTTTTTCCCAGCATGCCACTGATATCTTTCAAGCTGCTACCCCAGTGCTGGAGCTCAGAGGAAGTGAGTCTGAGAAGGTGACTGACTCCATGTGTGGTCCTTTAAGAGGAACTTCTTGGGGCTCGAGCAGTTTCTTCTCCAACTCAATCCCTGCTGGTTTTTGCAGCCAGAAGTTTTGTGGATTTATCTTCCTCACACTGGAACCCTGAGCCGGGGGCCATGGTGTGAGGCTGGGACTCCTCCCTCCCAAGACATCCCTCCCGAATTTTTATCCACCACACGTGAGTGTGGAACCAGCACATTCCTACCGGCCCCATCTATCAGTCTGGATGGATGAAGTTTCTTTAATTCTGTAGTTGTTAGTCTTCCATTCCTCTCAGTTTCTGATGGTTCTGAGTGATGGTTGTTCTAAATTTTAGTTGTAAGTTTGATGTGGTTGTGCAAAGAGGTGAACCATGTCTGCCTGTGCTGCCATCTGGACTGGAGATCCCAGAAGATAATTTTTGAAGAATAAAAAGCTCATCCTTTTTTCCTGTAAAATCGTGGAAAAGTAATCAGTCTTGCTTCATCACTGAAAAAAACAATTTAATTTGTTTAAGCAGCCCTGGCCAGGTAGCTAAGTTGGTTGGAGCATTCTACCAATATGCCAAGGTTGTGGATTCAAACCCCTCCCCTCCAAAATCAGGCCACATACAAAAGCAACCAATAAATGCATCAAAAGGAGGGAATTATAACCTTTCAAGTAAATAAACAGAACAGCACTGAAGCTTGAGGAGGGAATCATGCCCCTCCCCCTTCTCCCATTGCTTCACAGACTAACTCAGACTAGCAAGCCTGCCTCCTTTCTCCAAATTCCTTTTTCTAGAAAACACCTTTTGTGAAGTGAGATGAAGAAGAAAGATAAAGGGAATGAATTGATTTGTTTAAAAGGCTTTTCTGGGTAGTTGAAATAGGGGTAAAATAAAAGGTAATGCAAGTGGCTGATTTGAAATGTGGGTCTGAGACACAGTAAATGAACTCCTTGACTTTCAAATCCTGAATGTCAAGCTCCTGCTGTATGCAGAACGTATTTTAAAAAGAAGAGAAAAGAAAGGCAGTGAGAACTCCAGCAGAGGATTGTCTGTGATTTCCCTCTGTAGGAAAAATATGAGTGATATTTTTGTATTCCTGTGGCTGAAAGAATGAGAAATAAGCATGAGTATGCATAACTGAGGTTTAAGAACTAGCCATCTTTGGGGTGGGGGTAAGTTTTTGGTATATTTGGGGGCTAGGAACAGGCTCCAAGTTGTCTTTTACACAAGGAGCTTTCAGTGAAAATGACAGATGCCATTTATTAAATGCCTACTATGTGCCAGGCACACTGTGGGTACTTTCAACATGTTATTTTTATACTATCTCAATGATAAAAAAAAAAATGCGAATTAAAAAAATTCTGAGTTATTCTACAAAGTTCCATACCTAACATTACCCAGCCTCATTGTTGGGGGAAAAAACAATATTATGTGTGTTCTGATATAAATAAGTACTAATTGCTGGTAAGCTTCTTCAGACTTCTCGCCTTACTATATTTTAGAAAAACCCAAGTTAGTTCTTTTTAAAACTAAGTTTATTTTTATTTTTATTTATTTTTATATTTTAAAATATGCTTTGTTGATTATGCTATTACAGTTGTCCCAATTTATTTTCCCTTTGTTCCCCTTCGCCCAGTGACCCCCCTCCCTCCAGTTGTCCCCTCACCTTAGTCCATGCCCATTGGTTGTGCTTATAGTTCTTCTCAACATCTTCCTATCTACTCCACTCCCTCCTACTATGCTTCTTAATTCCTGTACCATCTCCCTCCCTTTCCCCCTTCCTCCTCCCTGCTGACCTCCCCCCATAATGTCCCCCATACCTATAATTCATTTCCCACTCTCATTGCTGACTTAATTTGCCTTTGTTTCGATTCCCTAGCTTCTGTTGTTGGTTCTTGTGATGCAGTTTTCATTTTAATGTTCATAGTTTTGATCCTCCTTCTCCTAAACAAGTCCCTTTAACATTTCATATAACAGTTTTACTTTGTCCTGGAAGCACTTTCTCTGCCCTCCTATTCTGAATGACAGCTTCACTGGATAGAGTAATCGTGGTTGTAGGTTTTTGCTTTTCATTACTTTGAATATTTCTTGCAAGTCCCTTCTTGCCTGCAGAGTTTCTTTTGAGCAATCAGCTGAGAGTCTTATTGGGACCCCTTTGTACATAGTTCTTTTCTTCTCTCTTGCTGCTTTTAAGATTCTCTCTTTATCCTTAATTTTTGACATTTTGATTATAATGTGTCTTGGTGTGGTTCTCCCTGGGTCCAGTTTTTTTGGAACTCTCTGTGCTTCCTGGACCTGTAAGTCTATTTCTTTCCCCAAGTTAGGGAAGTTCTGATTCATTATTTTTTCACATACTTTTTCAATTTCTAGTTCTTCACCTTCTGGCAACCCTATGATTTGGATATTGGCCTGCTTATAGCTGTCCCATAGGTTTGTGACCCTCTCCTCATTTTCCTCACTTTTCATTTCCTCTTTCTGCACTGGTTGACTGCTTGTTCCTTCCCCATGTTCCAATTTGCTGATTTGATTCCTGGTTTTCCTTTTCTCATCACTTGTTTCATATGTGTTTTTGTTCATTTCAGCAGGACTCGCCTTCATTCCTTCCCTGTCTTGTTTAAGAGCCACTATTAGGTCTGTAAGCTTTCTTATAACCAGAGCTCTGAACTGAGCCTCAGAAAGATTATCTATCTGCTGGTCCAATAGATGATATATTTGCTGTCTTGTCAGCTGCGTGATTGGGATCTCTATCATGATCCCTGCCATCCTGGAAGTTTTGTGTTTACCTTTGCTTCCTGAGTGAGGTTGTCACACCTCCTACACTATAGCGGGTGGAGCCCCGTGCATTTGTCATTTACCAGGCGACCCTTCTCACCACGCTGTGGCGTTTTGTGTTGGGCCGGGGGTCTAAGATGGATTCCTGACATTCTTTCTCTGCTGAGAGACCGGGAGCTTCCTCCTCCATCCCCACACCCTTCAGCCCTCACAGTCTGAGGAAATGGGGGTCTGCCTTCCCCAGTGTTGGAATCGCAAGCTGATGGGTCTGGTCTGCAGCCAGAGTTGATTCCCGGGCGCTTCTCATCTCCCCTTAAATACGGGTGTCTGTGCTTACCGCTGTCCCGCCACCATCTCCGCAGCTGCTGCTGCCAGCACAACTTGACCTCTCTGCCCCAGCTTCGCCCCTCCTACCCGTCCAAATGAGCACCACTTGTTTATAACTTCATACATTGGACTTCCATGTAGCTTTATTTTCTGGAACTTCTGGTAACTGTGTTTCTAGTTTTGCATTTGATGTATTCCTTCTTAGTTGTGGAAGGAGATGGAGGTTGTCAGTCTAGGCCTCCATCTTGGCTGGAAGTCTCCTGAATTGATTTTTAATTGTCATGCTTTGTAATCTTTGGTAATTTCTGAAAATATTTTTCTGTTGTTTTCATGAAGAATCTCAAAACAATGAAAAACAAACATTTACTGGGAAAGAAAAAATGGTGGATAACATCATTATTTTCAGATAGAAACCATTCATTTATGGGTGGTATTCATAGAAAATCATTATATTTGTGGAAATTGATTTTGAATTTCAAATTGAATATTTGGTAACAGACATCTCCCACATATTTATTTGTGCTTTAATTGAAATATGAAACATATTAACATAGGGGCATTCAAAATAATTTTTAAAAAATATTTTTTAGTGTATTTATTTTTAGAGCGGGGAAGGGAAGGAGAAAGAGGAGAGAAAAATCGATGTGAGAGAGAAACAGTGATCAGTTGCCCATCATCTGCACCACAACTGGGACCAAACCCACAATCCAGCTATGTGCCCTGACCAGGAATTGAACTGGTGACCTTCTGCTTTGTGGAACAATGTCCAACCAACTGAGCCACACAGGTAGGGCCAAAATACTCTTATATTAAAATTTAGGACACCGTTTTGCTTTTCAGATGTATCAAATAAAATACTTATCAACATATGAGAGCATTTATATTAAATCTGGTAACTTCTGGACATCAAAATTTGGATGTTATGGATACTCATCAAGGTTTATGAACCTTTTAACTTTCTATCTTCTTTTATTCTTGAAAGTGCTACTAAAATTCCCTCTAATTTGGCCTTTAAACGAGACACTTGTTGGCATCCCCTCTTTGCTATAGTCATTCATTTACTCATTTATTTATTCAACCTTTATTTAATAACACATGTAATGTATGGCAAATATTGTAGATTCAAAGAGAATAAAAGAAATAGCCCCTTCTTTAATTATCTTACATTGCAGGAACCAGATAATTTTAACACAGTGTGATGTGCTATAATTATGGGTAGAGTTATATAAAGGTGCTTTGGGAATATAGAAAAGGAAGCTTTTAACTGCCAAAAGGATGTGGGGGATATGAAAAAAAATAGGAGTTAGCCACTGGGTGAGGGGCAGGGGAAGGAGGCAGGGACTGCTGCATTTCAAGCAAAAGAAAACAGCGTGGTAAGGCAAGAGGGTGGGGACAAAAACACAGATTCTAGAAACAGGTCATGAGTATGCCTAAAGCACAGAGTTGTTGAGATGGAAGAAAGGTTAACCTGTGACTAAAAAGGACACAGATCAGGAACAGATTGTGATGGCAAAGGGTAAGAATTTTAACCAAAGGGCTAATTGGAAAATTTAAACTGGGAAGGAAATAACATCATCAGGTGAAAGCAACTTATAGCACTTGTGTGAAAGATAGCTCTACCTGAACACCAACAAGGATCTGCTGTGGAAGTCTGAGTATAAAATAATGAAGGTCTAAGCAAAATTAGTGGACTTGGGAGGTTTGGGAAGGCAGAATTGACAAAAGTGGTTGATAGATTGATATGGGAAGAAAAGAAAGGGGAAGGAGTAGAAGTCCCCAACATTTTTGACATCAGGGACCTGTTCGCTTGCTAGCCTGCCCGCCTGTCTGTCATCTCCTGCTGTGTGGACCGGTTCCTAACAGGGCACGATACTGGTCAGGTCAATGGCCTGGGGTTTGGGGACCTCTGGAATAGAGGGTACCTCTCAGATTTCTAGGTTGAGTGAATGGATACTGATGTCATTAGCTGAGACTAAAGTGTCAGGAGGAGGAAAAGCAGAGTGATAGGATGATAATGAATTCTATTTGTGACATGTTAAATCTAAGGTGTCTGGGAGGTATACAAAAATTCTGAGCCAGATTAAAATCCTCAGGCATTGGAAGATTATATTTGGTGAACTAGTCCCAGCAATTCAACTAAAAAAAAAAAAAAAAAATACAAAACCATGAAGCAAATATAAGGAAAGCTAAATTTTTTTTTTTCTAGTGACCACTTTGGTACTTTTAAAAACATTACCAAGAATGCAGATTTATATTTTCTATATAAATATTTATAAACTGTACTTATATATTACTTTGTTTTTCTTGCCACTGCTTGGCACATGACAGAAATATGTGCATAGAGAGACTGCCTATCGGTTGTCCAGCCTAGGCGATGATCAGCAGGCAGCGGCCAATACTGCTTCCTTCTCTACAGCCTCCCTCATGCTGAAGAATTCACACTTCTGCCCACAGCAAATGTATTGAGGGTTTTACACTAACATAAGGCCATGGAAATCAAGCAGAAAGGGACAGTTCATATGTATCTAAATAGACCCAGTTCATGAGTCTCATTCATGGCTGTTCATATTTTATATCCATTTAGATTCAAAGCACTTCGATCACTGGTTACTTTCTCATTTGATATATTCTCTACATTTCTATATCTGCCTGTCCATTAAGGAAATAGCACATGTTTTCCATATGCCAGTGTTTTTCAAGGTTTCTATCAAGCTCTTTTAGAGGGCTTATTAAGCTAGATTTTTAGGCCCTACCCTCAGTGGTTCTAATACAATAGATCTGACATGGGGCCAGAAAATGTACTTTTCCGACAAGTTTACAGGTGATCCTGCTGTTGCTGGTCCAGGAATTGCAAAACTAACATGTCAATTTTCCTCAGCCAACGCAATGAGAAGAAAATTGAAACAATTTTCTAAATTTGCTAATGCAGACATAGGGAAAACATGATAAAAATAGGATTTGTTCATTACAAAAAGATAACTACAGCCCTGGCTGGTGTGGCTCAGTGGAGTGAGCACCAGCCTGTGAACTAAAGGGTTGCTGGTTGAATCCCAGTCAGGGCACATGCCTGGGTCTTGGGCCAGGTTCTCAGTGGGAGGTGTGCTAGAGACAACCACACATTGATGTTTCTCTCCCTCTCTTTCTTCCTCCCTTCCCCTCTCTCTAAAAATAAATAAATAAAATCTTAAAAACAACAGCAACAAAAACAAAGATAAGTAGGGTAATTGTAGTGGGCAGTCATGCTTTTGAATAAAATATGAAATTATTTGCTATGACATTCTATTTTGTTTTGTTTTTAAAAGCTGGCCCTAAAAATATTTACAGGGAAGCATAAAGTCTCTTTTCTTCTATTCAAAATGCAGTTGATGACAAAAAGGACAAAGGAACTAATTCTACATTGCAAGACATTCTAGATAGCTGTCACACATACTGGCAGAGAGCAAGACTGATCCTTAGAGAGTAAAAAGTGATTTGAGTCTATAGTTCTTAGTTATGAAGCTGTCTCTAACTGCTTGATTTCTGAATTTTTGCAGACCATGTGTCCTTCTCTGAGCAAACACTGACTGTATCATTCAGTCAGTGATCCTTATTGACTACTTCACTCAGGCCACTGTTACCTTGGAAAAATAATCCTGACAGCACGAATTTCAAAATGGCAGGAGAGTGGGAAGATAAATCATATTTAAAAAGAGAGGTTAACATGGCAAGGCTTGGAAACAGACTGGTGATATTATAATATTTTTTGAAGAAATCTCAATTAAATAGCATTTAGAATTTTCATACAACTTTAGTATGACCTAGGCAGCTCCCAACTTAGAAACAAGTTCTATCTAAAAACATAACTGGAAAGTAATTTGTTTGGCATTTGGAACAAGTTCCAAGTGACATTATTTTACGTATAACATTCCATCTAAGGTTGCTAAGAGATTTTTTAAATTCCCAAATCCATAGAAAATTTTCAAAATCTTTAAGATAACTGAAATAGCAGTTCTTTACTTGGAAAAGGTAGGAAAAAATCTTTTGTAATGTAAATTCTATGTTTGATGGAATATTTTAACAAGGACCATAGAACAGGGTACTGCCTCATTACTAGCTGTGTGGTTTGAGCAAATTATTTACCTTCATTCAACATGTGCCCTCAGTAGTAAACAGGTAGTGTTGATTAAGAGCATTAGAAAACAATGTTTAACTTATAATGGTGGTTAAGAGCTTTGGAACAATGTATTTAAACTCCCCCTTCCTCAGAGTGCAGGGTGCTGTAGGTATCATAATGCTTATTATGCACTTATTAACCACACATTCTGTGCCAGAAAGAATACTAAGAATATTCATGTTATTTTGTTTAATTATAAAACAATCCTATGAGGTAGGTGTTGCTATTTTCATTGTTGTAAGTGAAGAACAGGAAAAGAAAATGGTTTAAAATATTAATATTAAAAATTAGTTCTGAAGGAAAAAATAGATTTAACTAGAGAAGGGTGATAACCCTGGGTTATCATTCTTACAACTATTATCTCACTGATCCTTGCAACTACCCTATGATATTGGAATTATTATTTTTTCCATTCTTAAATATCAGTATTCTGCTACTCAGAGCTTAGTCTAAAGTAGATAA